>NC_035448.2:60166122-60834396 GCF_002127325.2 Helianthus annuus
TGTTGAAGATCAGATCTTAAACCGTGACAAAATATTAAAAGCTTCAAATGAACGATTAAAAGAATTAACTGAGAAAATCGAAAATGATAAAATTGACGTAGAAAGAATTAGGAAAGAAAACGAAAAGTTAATTCATGAAAATCGTCAACTCTCAGAAAATTTTGAGAAGCTAAAACGAACGGTAAAAGATTCTGATGAAAGAAATGGTAAAACAAACAAAAAAATGTGCAACTGTCAGGAGTTCTTAGGGTAAAAGAAGAGCAAATCAACCAACAATTGGATGAGATTGCTAAGTTGAAGCTTCAGTTTCAAGAAGCTAAAATTGAAAATGAACGCATCCAGTTGAAACTCAACAGTTACAACTCCGCAAGTTTTGTTCTTCAACATGTCGTTCCTAAACCAATTGGGAAGAACAAAGCAGGCGAAGATGTATACTCGGATGGAACTGGGGTTGGGTATCATCAAGTTCCACCGCCACTGTTAAATAATTTTTCAAAGAAAAAGTCTGGGTTGGTTAATGATGAAGAAGAAAATGAAGTTAAACTTCCAGACACAATTGATATCACATTCACTTCATCATCTGATGAAGATAGTGTTCAATCTCAAGTTGTGAAAAGCATGGTTGAAAATGTTTTAAAAACCGACAGTGACACTACTGAGGATGATGAATGCTTTTTGGACAAATATATTCCGAAATCAAAATCCAAAAACAACTTAAGTGAAGAACCTAATCTTGTGATGTACAAGATGGCAGGATCTGATAAGTTGTATTCGGATCATGATTTTCCTTTGGAGAATGTGAATGTTGGCAAACTAAGAAATGTGTTCAAGTTGATTGAGATTGATGTGTCGGAAATCGAAGGTTTGAAACATTCTGAAAGACAATTGAATTTTGAAAAAGATAAATCTTACTATAAAAAACCTATTGTACCTCCACGTTTTTATAACAACAACCAAAACAAATGGTCGGGTGGTTATCAGGGTGGTAAGAATTATCAAAGAAGGAATGTTCAAAACAAGAAGTTTGTTGAGAAGAAGGTGTTTGTGAGAAAAGTTCGAGTTCAAGCTCACTTTCTGATGAAGAGTCTAAAATTTTTTCAAAATCAAATCAAGAATTCTTTGAAAAGAAGGCCTCACAACCTCAGTCCGAAGGCACAAGCCGGGTTGTTGACACCCGAACATGCTTCAAATGCAATCAAGTTGGACACATTGCACGAAAGTGTACCAACTTAAAGCCTAAGTCTGAAGTTGTTGAGAGTTAGAAAAAGAAAGTTGATGCAAAAGGTAAAGCTCCAGTGCTTGTTGAGAAGAAAGTTTTGAAAAATGAAAACATCAAAATCAAAACTGAACTTGTAAGGGATGTGGTAACTAAAACTGACAAATTTTACAAAAAGGTTGCTTCGTCTCAACAAACATGGAAGCCAAAATCAGTTGAAAAGAACACAAGTCCTCCAAAACCAAAGGTGTCTGAGATTGCAAAATCATCATCTTCAACTGAGAAGATGCATGTACCTTTGGATTACTATGAGAAACTTGAAGCACAAAAGTCTACTACTTCTGAAAAGAAAGATGTTTTAAAGAAAGACCAATCATCTGGTCAACCTCCTAAAAATGATTTCTTTTTATACAAAGAGGTTGAGATTGGATCTGAAGAGAGCTTAAAGATGAATGACAAAAATTTTCCACCGTTGTTCACCAAAAGAACTGTTATCAACATCGAGTTACCTGAGTCAAAAGAGGCTTGGGTAGCATCCAAATCTAACTAAGTGTTTGTGATATGTGTAGGAGCTTCCAAGATCCTTTTCACATTGGATTATGGATAGTGGAGCTTCTCGGCACATGACGGGGAAGAAAACCCTGTTGTACGATGTTAGAGGGTTTAATGGAGGATATGTGGGATTTACAGGCAATCAAGGTGGTAGAATAATTGGTGAAGGAACTTTATCAAATGGTATTGTAACGTTTGAAAGAGTCAACTACATCGCCGAGCTGGAGAACAATCTTCTAAGTATTTCTCAGATCTGTGATCGTATGTATACAACGCACTTCACAGACAAAGAATGTTTGATCTTGAAACCAGGATTTGTTGTTCCCGAAGAGTGGATCATGAGAGTACCAAGAGTCAATGATCTGTACGTGTTGGATATGAGCGTAGCTACTACAACCACGGGTCAGGCTCATTGTTTTATGTCAAGAGCAACAAAAAAAGAATCGCAATTGTGGCATCGAAAGATGGGCCACATTCACCTGAGAAAAATGAATCACTTGGTGCACAATGACTTAGTAACTGGTGTTCATTTGAAAAGTTTTCATTTGGAAGGGGAATGCATTAGCTGCATCAAAGGCAAGCAAAAGAAGAAATCACATCCTCAAAAGAAAGTTAACTTAGTTTCGAGACCTTTAGAGAGACTTCATATGGATCTTTTTGGTCCTGTGAACGTCAAAAGCATAACTGGTGATCTCTACTGTCTTGTAGTGACTGATGATTATTCCAGATTTTCGTGGGTATCATTTCTGAAGTCAAAGGTTGAGACGTTTGAAAGTTTGATGGTGTTGTTTAGAAAAATTGAAAACTTGTACCAAACTCGAATCAGAAGAATCAGGAGTGACAATGGTACTGAGTTTAAAAACAACAAAATGGAAGAATTTTGTGATGAGAGAGGTATATTGCAAGAATTTAGTGCTCCTTACACTCCGCAACAAAATGGAGTAGCTGAACGAAAGAACAGGACGCTAATCGAAACGGCCAGGACGATGCTTGCTGATTCCAAATTACCAGTCAATTTTTGGGCAGAAGCTGTGTCATCCGCTTGCTATACACTCAACCGGGTTCTTACAGTGAAGAAATTTAACAAGACATGTTTCGAGCAGATCAATAACCGCAAACCGAACCTGAAGTATCTGGAACCGTTTGGCTCTCCCTGCATGTAACACCTCGTAAAATCTTACCCAATAAAATAAGGACACGTGTCATGTAAGACAAACGTGTCAGGAACCCGGATCAAGTGAAAGATGTATGGTAGGATTTAAAAAGGGCGACATGTCATTAAAACACCTCTGAGCGACCCAAGTTATAAATCCTAAGATCCTTAAATCGTTATGATAACATCTAGCCGGTTGTTTCTAAATAAATAAAATTCCATTTTTATATGGGAATTAGGTCATTAAAGATGTTACTACAAAATCCTGATTTAATTCTTGTTCAAAAGAAGTTGAATTTAGTTTGATAAGGCATGGTCAACCTTCATAAGAATCCAAGGTGAATTCTTGAGATTTCCGTCACTTCAAACTTGCCACAAAGTGCCAAAGTGCCAAAGTGGTGTACGTGCATGCAAAGCATGCAAAGTCTGAGCAAAAGGGACCCTCAACTGATTAAAGGACCCAAGATTCGGAGACTACAAAGTTGCATGGTCAAAACTTGAAAAATTGCAAATTTTTGTCCTCAGACCACCGGTTACGGACTGTATAGCTTTAAGCTTACGGTCCGCAAGGATCATATCTGGGCGCATCAGACAAGGGTCGGTTACGGACCGTATCCGTATAGGCTTACGGTCCGCAAGGGGTGCTTACGGACTGCAAGGGCTTCAGCTTACGGTCCGTAAGGCTGTCACTGGCAGCAGGTTTTGGACAGCTGCCTGTTCAGCCTATTGCACCGCCTTATTTAGGTGGTTTTCGAAATCAAGGGGCCTTTCAACTGGTATATAGCAACATAGGGACACCTGGGATGATCTTGCAACATTAGTAGACTAGTTTGGCATCATCTTGTGACATTTTGTTCAATATATAAAGGAGTAGAAGTTGCAACATTTGGTTCATTTCATTCAAGCTCATTTCATTTGATCTTTGGAGCTCTCTGGACAATAACCACCTTCTCTTAGAATCCATAGGCGTACTTAGGACTCTTGTAAGTGTCCTTAATCCTCTTTAATTCAGTTTAGTTTAATTAATTAGCTAAAAGTCAAACCGTCGTAATTAAGGTTTTACTTCGAGTTTAAGCAATAATTATCCAGTTAAATCTCGAATTAAAAATACCTATAAGTAGGTAATTATGTGGGTAATAAACCCTTAAAAGGGTATTACCGGATTCCCACTCTAACTATGTCAATTGTCGGGTCAAAGCTAATTACAAAAAGTCAACAGAATACTTATTTTCAAACTAATACATAATTAGCAATGTAGGATCCATACAATCTGTTTTATCATTAATTTAACTTGGTAATTAATGTAAGAACATGTCTAAACATGTTCACCCCGACAATTTTCAGTTTAGGCTCGGTTTGGAACCGAAAGTCACATAGTTTGACTTATGCTTTGACTTTCAGTTCTGACCCGTTTAAGCCAAGTTTAGGATTGCCTTAGAGCTTCTTTTGGACCTATTTACATGTTAGTATAACCCTCTGTGATTATACAACTTGGTTCATTAGACATCCGATTCATATGCATGTTTCCGCTAATTGCCTAATTGTTGACTACTATACCCTTTTCACCTTAAAATGTGATTTTTGAAAAAGTAACAGAGTAGGAACATTTGCTACTGATTTATAAGCTTGTACCCAAAAATGCTCATTAGCGTAATTAGAAGCCTTTTTAATAAATAAATGGCATAATTAGCATATAGCCTATCTAAACCCAAATTTTTATACAAAACTTTTTACGTACTGATATAAAATAATATTTTGGGATTTTTAGAAATTTTTATTTATTTTTAGGCTGAGCATACCTTAGAGTTCTTAGCTTATGCGGTTAATGCCGGTTTTGCCCTTTTGGGCTATAAAATGAGTTTTATAAATCCTATTGACCCCAAACCTTTTTCTACTGATTCAATATGTTAAATAAATTATTTTGAGCCTTCTGGAATATTAAAAATATCAGCTTTTTATGCAAAACCCGGAAATGGCTCTAAATCGCCTTTTTAAGCGTTTTTAACGCATAATATGTATCAAAACTAGTTTAAAAATATAAGGGTTGATACTTACTGATTTTCTCAGTAAATTTTTATAATTTAACAGTAGGCAAAAGTCCTAAACTCAGATTTCCAGTTTTGACCTTTTAGGCTTATGTGAAATTACCAAAATTCCCCTACGGTTTATAGAATGGTTAAAATTAATAAATTTCACACATGAATGATACCCTATTGGTATAACCCATTAAAATGAGTATATTTACTGATTTATTTAGACCTGTAACTCAGGTTACTAATTAAACTCTTTTACACCTTTTTAAATGACCAAAATGCCCTTACGGGGCATCGTTTGCATTTAAAATCATTTTGGGCATGATAAAAGACATCTTACTGATGTCACAACATATTTAAGGCATATTAACTTAGAAAACTTGTATATGACTCTTATGGTTACTCGTTACGCATTTTTCGCGTTCGGATCGGCTTATGTAACTAGTTTACACATATTAGCCGAAACGGGTCAAACCATATCATTTTTGTCTCAAAATCCAGAATGTGATTAAGTTACCCATATTAAACAAGCATACAAGCTTGTCGGGTCAAAACCACATTCTAAAACGGTCTTCGTATAATCACGCGTTTAAACCGTATTCTTCCTTTGAAACTAACCGGTCTAAGCTTAGGCTAAATTAAGGACCCGTTAGGATTCTAATAGGTTATTATAAACCTTCCTTCCAGAATAGGAGATCTAGTAAAAGCTATTTGCGCTTGCTTATTGTGACTATACTTGCTCAGGTAAATACTTTTAACTTATTTTCCCTATACGGGCTTGGGGTATGGTATATAAAATACCGCTTGGTCGGGCATTGAATCTTTAATCAAATGTAGGTTAAATCATTGAAATGACCCGTTAAAAATTGTTTTGTTTGCTTAAAGCCTTTGGGAGGTTAATGATCATGTCCCGGATATCCTTGGCATCATTTTACGAAATGGCCACGACCTAAGCATACGGGTGTAGGCGTACACCCGTTAGTGCATAAATAAATATTAAGGTATAACCACTGGTTTTGGGTTAAACCGCTACGGGATTATATCATGTGGTGTGTCTATTGACCTTAACCCGGTGTAGACCCGGGCTACTGGACGCATAAGAAACATGTAAATCTTTTACAAGTTTATATTCAAATAATTATCCCAAGTTATAAAAATCTTTTGTGCCTTGTGCATTCAAATCAATTTTAAACTTTTTCAAAATGAGTCAGTTAAATTGTATTTACCAGTGTAAACTGACGTATTTTCCCAAAAAGGTTAAGTGCAGGTACTACGCGTAATAGGCTGGCCTCTCCTTAGCATCATTTAGAGTCTCGCAAGCTTGGATGCAAATAAATCTGTTGAACAAGTTCCTTTTTCTTTTGATCCGCCTGTGGATCTATTTCAACGGTTTGTGATACTTAATATTACAATATTTATTCGGCTGAAATGAATCTATCTTTTTGCTTCTGCTGTGCATTTAAATATTTGTGTTGTTTGACTATGACGATATCAACTACGTCACTATACCCCTCCGGGCCCACCGGTGACACGTGGAAAATAGGGGTGTGACAGGTTGGTATCAGAGCCAACGCTGAGTGAATTAAACACTAGCCTTTTGTGTTTAATCTCAGATATACAAATGCACATTCCTCGAGTTCCGAGTCTAGACAAAGAACATAGGACAAATTCTGTTTTGTTTTTTTGTCTTTCTTTTCATATTATATATCTTGTGGTTATCTTTATTTTGTTGACAGGTTTGAAAATGCCACCTAGGATGAGACGAGGACGAGGTAAGGCTCCATTTACTAGCCACGACCACGAAGCCGAGCCTTCTCACCGGCGTACACCCTTGATTACTATGAGCACGAGTCCTCAGGAGCCCTGGAGGACGTATATTGAACCCGGGAGGCGATCTGTCTCCCTAAGCTCCTCACCTTCCTGTCTACACTCTTTTGGGCCACAATCTGAGAACGAGCCCAACAACCCCCAATCATCCTTCATACCTTTGCAGCAATCAAACTCGCACCATTCTTTCGGCGACCCCACTCCCGCCTTTCAGAGCCGGTTCAACCCTGTGACACCCCAGGAAAACCAGTGAACGATACCTAGCTTCCTCAGTAAGTGCGTACCAAATTTCGGGACGAAATTTCTTTTAAGTTGGGGATAATGTGACAACTCGAGTTTTTGACTTTCACCTTCACATTAAATGCGCATTGACTTTGACTGTTTAGTTGTTTGGATTGTAGACTTAAATTGTACGAATTGTGTGTTACTGAAATGTATTGTCATTTTTGCCTATATGTGATTATTTGCTGTGATAGATAATAATATTAGAATTATTATTATTGTTATTATCATAAATATCATAATAACATTTTGTCCGAAAGATAAAATACAGTCGAAGGACTTGAAGGACCTCGAAGGATAACCTTCGACTCGAAGACTCCGAAACATATCCTTCGACCTTGTTTCGGTCCGAAGGATCACGAAACATATCCTTCGATATGTTTCGGCCCAGTTGTTCTGTTGGGCTTGGCCCATTACTGTGATACGTATATATAAGGATGCATGTAAACTGATAGTTATTATTCTAAGAAAAACCCTAGAACACTTTTGATCTGTGACGGCAACCACAACTCATACGAAGATTTTTTGCTGATCGATTCTCTTATTTTCTACCCCGGTTAGTGTCCACAATACATGATTTCTGGAATTATCAAATCGTATGTAAATAGGCTGGTTGTATATTAACTGATTTGTATGATGATTGCGTATGGGTATTAATCGAATTTGTATGCACATTGGATATGTTGTGATTATGGTTAAATGATTTCATGATTTCGAATCGTGTTGTTAATCGGTTAGTTAATCCAGTCAGGGTGATCGATCGGATAGGAAATTTATGTTGTTTAATGGATGATTGGTGATACGATTCGATGATAACTTGTGATTTAAGATATTGTAATCGGACACGCTTATGTAATCGGCTTATGTGTGTTAATCGAATAGTTTGAATGACCTTGTTTCAAGATTAGGGTTCTTGATAAACATGAGATGCATGCTTGTTTGATCTTGTTGATGTTAACAGATTTGTGAAAATTGTGTTAATGGTTAATCGGATCAACGTAACTGTTATTTGCCGAAGGATACTTATTGATCGAACCATTGTTGGACCGAAAGATACCTATCCTTCGAACCATAGCGTTAGTGACCGAAGGATAGATTGACCGACAGATGTTTGACCGACAGATAGCATTGACCGAACCATACCCTTGACCGAAAGATGGTTTTGGTCGAAAGATAACAATGGTTCGAAACAAAGCATTTCGGTCCGAAAGTTAAGTGTTGGACTCGATAGATAATTAGGATAATTGTGATCGAAAGATACTAGGGTTTTGCATAATGTCTTGAACAATTGAACATATGTTGAATTAATTGACATGCCATGCTTGGTGATGAACATGTTTGTGTAATACTACGTGTTGTGCTGATATGCAAACTGACTGCTGTGTGAACAATTAATTGCATGCGTAATTTTCCGACCATGAACTGATTTGCTATACGTGTATACAATAGGACGTGATTGATTAACTGTGAGCGCGTGTACTTATTTAGCATACCGAGCAAACCAAGGTGAGTTCACACTCTTACCAAGGCATGGGGTTCCCGGGGTGTTGGGAATGGGATTGAAAGGTTGATTAGATGCATTATTGACACTATGCCTAGACTACCACTTTACTATCCTCGGTTGTGAAGGATACCTATAGTTACGAGTAGTCTAGTGGTTATACAACGTGGAACACCACCACACAGTAACGTGGAACACCACCACAGGAAAACGTGGAACACCACCACAGGAAAACGTGGAACACCACCACAGGAAAACGTGGAACACCACCACAGGAAAACGTGGAACACCACCACAGGAAAACGTGGAACACCACCACAGTAAAATATACAAACGGCCCAGTAGAGCCACCTATTACAAATGAACTTACTATTACGCATTTCCTTTATGTGAACTCGCTCAACTAGTTTGTTGATCATTCTGTTACATGCCTTGCAGATCGTTAGGTACTTGGAGCTTGCACACGGAGGAGCTGGTCGTTGTGGGGCTTGGATCGTGATCACCTTGTTAAACACTTTTGATGTCTGATACTTATTTGCTATGGGTTTTACAATAATACGCTTCCGCTAAACAATGTTAACTTACTTATGTTTTGGAAACACCTTTCATATGGAAATGGTTTGGATTATAATGTGATTACTTTTACTTTATACAATGTTCTGTATGATTGGTGGCTTGATCCTGGTCAGTCACGCTCCCAAGCGGTGATACTCCGCAGGTGGATTTTGGGGGTGTGACAGATTGGTATCAGAGCCATTGGTTATAGAGAACTTGGTTTTAATAAGGGGAAAACGTTTTTATTAAAACCAGACTATAACCAGAACAGTGCTCTCAACGATCCACAACGACGCTTCGCTCCACGTGCAAGACTCAACTTCTTAGGTAATAAGGTTTATGTTTATTGCCTACATGCTAGAATTTGCTTAGAACTTTGCTCGTAGTATGCTTACATTACCTTGCTCACAACTTGTCATAGCATGAGAATACTTATGTGCTTACACTCTTCTGTCATCGCACTATTCGCGAACCTTTCTCACTTATGTTGCCTTTGATGTGAAGATCAATGGCCGCACGAATTACCATGACTCAAGCCCAGCTAGAGGCTCTCGTTGCTGCGGCAGTTGCAGCCGCCCAAGCAGGTAGTATACCCTGCAGTATAGACACTAGGATCTTTAGATCCTACATTAATTCTCGTACTTAACTTTGCCCTATTCGTACACAATAGGTCAACCCGCTCAGCAACAACCTGGGTGCACATTCAAGAATTTCATGGACTGTCGTCCTAGCTCGTTCAGTGGCACGGAGGGGGCAGTTGGACTCCTCCACTGGTTTGAAAAGCTCGAGTCGGTTTTTGAAATGTGTGAATGCCCTGAGGCTCGCAGGGTGAAGTTCGCCACTGGCACTCTTGAAGGGATTGCGCTCACCTGGTGGAATGCGCAAGTACAGATCTTAGGGTTGGCAGCTGCTAACGCCACACCCTGGAATGAATTCAAAGAACTGATTAAGAGGGAATATTGCACAAGAGAAGACATCCACAAGTTGGAGGATGAGTTGTACAATTTGAAGATGGTGGGTTCAGAAATCGAAGCTTACACCAAGAGGTCGAATGAGTTGGCTGTGCTGTGTCCAACCATGGTAGACCCACCATACAAGCGCATTGAGTTGTATCTCAAGGGTTTGGCGCCAGAAATCCAGAGCCACGTGACGTCGGCTAACCTCAACAACATCCAGGAAATTCAGCGCCTTGCACACCGCATCACAGATCAGGCAGTAGACCAGGGCAAACTGCCAAAGCGTATCAGTGCTACCACTACCGCTACTGCTTCTACTACGCTTGCTACTCCCAGTGAAAGTAAAAGAAAATGGGAGGGGGATTCTAGCAAGGGGTCAGTTTCAGTGCAGGTGCAGTCTCAGCAGCGAAAGACGGACAGCTACCAGAGTCCAAGTCAGCACTCCTCTAGCAGCCATAAACAAGGAGGGTATCGAGGAAACCTTCCAAAGTGTAACACCTGCAACAAACATCACAGTGGCCAGTGTAAAAAGGTTCGTTGTCAAAGATGCCTCAAGATGGGTCATGAGGCCAAAGACTGTAGGAGTCCACGGCCTGCAAATCAGAACCAGCAACTCCCACCGCCAGCTCCACAGAACCAGCAGCAGCAACCACAGCGTGGAAACCGGGGATGTTTCCAGTGTGGGGCAGAAGGACACTACAAACGCGATTGTCCTCAGTTGAACCAGAATCAGAACCACAACAATAACCAGGGCAACGGGAACAACGACAACAACGGAGGAAACAACAATAACAATGGCAACGAGGCAAGAGGTCGAGTTTTCATGTTAGGAGGAGGAGACGCAATGAACGCTAATTGAACTTATGACTTCTTTTTGGGGTTTTTCATTATTATGTTTCCGCTATTCGAACAAAGTTTGGTTTGAACATCAAATGTTTTGGGTTTTATGAATTATTTCAACTACTATATTTTATGATTGATGTGATAAATGGTTTGATATTATTGAACACACCCGCCGTATTTATGGACATTACGAACAGAGTGTGCAAACCCTACCTAGACAAAATGTTCTTGACTCCATCAACGACATTCTGATCTACTCCAAGAGTCAGGAGGAGCACGAGCAGCATCTTCGTCTTATTTTGGAACTCCTTCGGAAGGAACAGTTGTACGCCAAGCTTTCTAAATGCGACTTCTGGCTTCGTGAAGTTCACTTCTTAGGCCACGTAGTGAACAAGGATGGGATACATGTCGATCCATCCAAGGTAGATTCGATCCGAAACTGGCCTGCACCGCGTACACCGACAGAAATACGCCAATTCTTGGGTTTGGCAGGTTACTACAGGCGATTTATTAAAGACTTCTCCAAGATCGCGCAACCACTCACTATGCTTACACAGAAAGGTGTCGTTTACAGATGGGGTAATACACAGGAGACCGCTTTTCAGTACTTAAAGGATAGGCTTTGCAGCGCGCCTATTCTCTCACTGCCCGAGGGCACGGATGACTTCGTGGTTTATTGTGACGCATCGATACAAGGGCTTGGTTGTGTATTGATGCAACGGGATAAAGTTATTGCATACGCCTCTCGGCAACTCAAGGTTCATGAACGGAACTACACGACGCACGATTTAGAGCTGGGAGCTGTTGTTTTCGCGCTTAAGATATGGCGACACTACCTGTACGGTACCCGGTGCACGATTTACACCGATCACAGGAGTCTCGAGCATATTCTTAAGCAAAAGGATTTGAATATGCGTCAACGAAGATGGGTTGAACTTCTGAACGACTACGAATGCGCCATCAAGTATCATCCAGGCAAGGCCAATGTTGTGGCTGATGCCCTTAGTCGGAAAGACACTCTACCTAAGCGCGTGCGAGCGCTACAGCTTACTATTCAGGCCAGTCTTCCTGCACAGATACGAGCTGCTCAGATGGAAGCTCTGAAACCCGAAAACATTAAAGCTGAAGCCTTACGCGGTTCAAGGCAACGCATGGAACAAAAGGAAGACGGTGCTTACTATGTAACGGGGCGTATTTGGGTCCCACTTTATGGCGGTTTACGCGAACTTGTAATGGGTGAAGCTCACAAGTCTCGCTATTCGGTACATCCAGGGTCGGATAAAATGTACCACGACATCAGCACTACTTATTGGTGGCCTAGTATGAAGGCTCACATCGCTACTTACGTTGAAAAATGTTTGACCTGTGCGAGGGTCAAGGTCGAATATCAGAAGCCAGCTGGTCTACTTCAGCAGCCCAAGATACCGCAGTGGAAATGGGAAGAAATTTCCATGGATTTCGTTACGGGCTTACCTAGATCCCAGCGTGGGAATGACACTATTTGGGTAATCGTTGATCGACTCACAAAGTCTGCTCACTTTTTGGCTATCAAAGAAACGGATAAGTTTTCTACTTTAGCAGACATTTACTTGAAGGAAGTCGTTTCGAGGCACGGAGTGCCCACCTCTATTATTTCGGATCGCGATGCACGATTCACGTCAGAGCTTTGGCAAGCGATGCACAAATCCTTCGGCTCACGATTAGACATGAGCACAGCATATCATCCTCAGACGGATGGGCAGTCTGAGCGAACTATTCAAACTCTAGAAGACATGCTTCGAGCGTGTGTTATCGATTTCGGCAACGGCTGGGAAAAGCACCTCCCTTTGGTGGAGTTCTCGTACAATAACAGTTACCATACCAGCATTCAAGCCGCTCCATTCGAGGCATTGTACGGACGTAAATGCCGGTCACCTCTCTGTTGGGCAGAGGTGGGGGATAGTCAGATTACGGGTCCAGATATTGTTGTGGACGCCACAGAAAAGATAGCACAGATACGACAACGCATGGCGGCAGCACGCGACCGTCAGAAAGCCTACGCGGACAAGCGTAGAAAGCCATTGGAATTTGAGGTCGGGGACCGGGTTTTATTGAAAGTTTCACCCTGGAAGGGTGTGGTTCGTTTTGGTAAAAGAGGCAAACTGAATCCGCGGTACGTCGGACCGTTCGAAATCTTAGAAAAGATTGGCAAGGTAGCCTACAGATTAAACCTACCTCCTGAACTCGGTGCAGTTCACAATGTATTTCACGTGTCGAATCTGAAGAAGTGCCTGTCAGATGAGACCCTCATAGTTCCTTTTAAGGAACTCACTATCGACGAGCGGTTGCAGTTCGTCGAGGAACCAGTTAAAATCACGGACCGGGATGTTAAGGTCCTCAAACACAAGAGAATCCCTCTTGTGCGAGTTCGTTGGAACTCCCAGCGTGGCCCAGAGTATACATGGGAACGCGAAGACCAGATGAAAGAAAAGTATCCCCAGTTATTCGAAAACCATGCATCCACTTCTGAGGCTGAAGCTACTACTACTGAATTTCGGGACGAAATTCCAAATCAACGGGGGGATGATGTGACACCCCAGGAAAACCAGTGAACGATACCTAGCTTCCTCAGTAAGTGCGTACCAAATTTCGGGACGAAATTTCTTTTAAGTTGGGGATAATGTGACAACTCGAGTTTTTGACTTTCACCTTCACATTAAATGCGCATTGACTTTGACTGTTTAGTTGTTTGGATTGTAGACTTAAATTGTACGAATTGTGTGTTACTGAAATGTATTGTCATTTTTGCCTATATGTGATTATTTGCTGTGATAGATAATAATATTAGAATTATTATTATTGTTATTATCATAAATATCATAATAACATTTTGTCCGAAAGATAAAATACAGTCGAAGGACTTGAAGGACCTCGAAGGATAACCTTCGACTCGAAGACTCCGAAACATATCCTTCGACCTTGTTTCGGTCCGAAGGATCACGAAACATATCCTTCGATATGTTTCGGCCCAGTTGTTCTGTTGGGCTTGGCCCATTACTGTGATACGTATATATAAGGATGCATGTAAACTGATAGTTATTATTCTAAGAAAAACCCTAGAACACTTTTGATCTGTGACGGCAACCACAACTCATACGAAGATTTTTTGCTGATCGATTCTCTTATTTTCTACCCCGGTTAGTGTCCACAATACATGATTTCTGGAATTATCAAATCGTATGTAAATAGGCTGGTTGTATATTAACTGATTTGTATGATGATTGCGTATGGGTATTAATCGAATTTGTATGCACATTGGATATGTTGTGATTATGGTTAAATGATTTCATGATTTCGAATCGTGTTGTTAATCGGTTAGTTAATCCAGTCAGGGTGATCGATCGGATAGGAAATTTATGTTGTTTAATGGATGATTGGTGATACGATTCGATGATAACTTGTGATTTAAGATATTGTAATCGGACACGCTTATGTAATCGGCTTATGTGTGTTAATCGAATAGTTTGAATGACCTTGTTTCAAGATTAGGGTTCTTGATAAACATGAGATGCATGCTTGTTTGATCTTGTTGATGTTAACAGATTTGTGAAAATTGTGTTAATGGTTAATCGGATCAACGTAACTGTTATTTGCCGAAGGATACTTATTGATCGAACCATTGTTGGACCGAAAGATACCTATCCTTCGAACCATAGCGTTAGTGACCGAAGGATAGATTGACCGACAGATGTTTGACCGACAGATAGCATTGACCGAACCATACCCTTGACCGAAAGATGGTTTTGGTCGAAAGATAACAATGGTTCGAAACAAAGCATTTCGGTCCGAAAGTTAAGTGTTGGACTCGATAGATAATTAGGATAATTGTGATCGAAAGATACTAGGGTTTTGCATAATGTCTTGAACAATTGAACATATGTTGAATTAATTGACATGCCATGCTTGGTGATGAACATGTTTGTGTAATACTACGTGTTGTGCTGATATGCAAACTGACTGCTGTGTGAACAATTAATTGCATGCGTAATTTTCCGACCATGAACTGATTTGCTATACGTGTATACAATAGGACGTGATTGATTAACTGTGAGCGCGTGTACTTATTTAGCATACCGAGCAAACCAAGGTGAGTTCACACTCTTACCAAGGCATGGGGTTCCCGGGGTGTTGGGAATGGGATTGAAAGGTTGATTAGATGCATTATTGACACTATGCCTAGACTACCACTTTACTATCCTCGGTTGTGAAGGATACCTATAGTTACGAGTAGTCTAGTGGTTATACAACGTGGAACACCACCACACAGTAACGTGGAACACCACCACAGGAAAACGTGGAACACCACCACAGGAAAACGTGGAACACCACCACAGGAAAACGTGGAACACCACCACAGGAAAACGTGGAACACCACCACAGGAAAACGTGGAACACCACCACAGTAAAATATACAAACGGCCCAGTAGAGCCACCTATTACAAATGAACTTACTATTACGCATTTCCTTTATGTGAACTCGCTCAACTAGTTTGTTGATCATTCTGTTACATGCCTTGCAGATCGTTAGGTACTTGGAGCTTGCACACGGAGGAGCTGGTCGTTGTGGGGCTTGGATCGTGATCACCTTGTTAAACACTTTTGATGTCTGATACTTATTTGCTATGGGTTTTACAATAATACGCTTCCGCTAAACAATGTTAACTTACTTATGTTTTGGAAACACCTTTCATATGGAAATGGTTTGGATTATAATGTGATTACTTTTACTTTATACAATGTTCTGTATGATTGGTGGCTTGATCCTGGTCAGTCACGCTCCCAAGCGGTGATACTCCGCAGGTGGATTTTTGGGGGTGTGACAAACCCGGCTAACTATTTCCAAGAACCTGTGGGTTTCAACCCACTTAGACCCGAATATCACTTTTCGGGTGGCAACGACATGGATGAGGATACGGATCCCGTGGAGCCTTCAACCGGGACCCTGAACCATCCCATCGAGATCTCGGATGGGTCGTCATTTCATGGATCGCTTTATCGCGGTCTGGATAGCTACGAGGCAAGGTTCAAACAGATTGATTGGTACTTTACACCATCTGAGCACTCGTCTCCATACCAGCAGCAGCAGCAATAGCAGCTGGATCCTTCGGTGGATTCTCGATTTGTGGTAGTCACTCCGCCACCACCACCACCACCAGTTCAGCAACCGCCTCCGGAGCCACCGAGGCGGAGAAGTTCAAACGCGCGGATGTCCGTGCGAGGGGGAGTTCGCATCAGCACTCTTCAGCCCTCGAGTGGCAGTCACTATCCGCCACTCCATGAAGAAGACCCGCAGATGGGGGGACCATCAAACCCCGTCTCAGAGGCAAACTCTGCGCCTGTGGCACCACCAGTGGGTTTTGATAACCCAATCCCTGCATATGCCGGTTCCGCGGTATATAACCCGTTCGAGCTACCGGGCCACAACAGCTACAACTATGCTAATATGGACCCGTACCAGGAGGCGTGGGACTACAATGCTTGTCACCTAGAAGGACCCTATGGTGGTCTTTGGACCACTGGTTACCCAACTTATGGGTACCAGCGTCCGCCACCTCCTCAACCTCTGTATCAGCCGCCGTAGCCGCAACTGATCCCGCCAGAACGCCAACAAGAGGTTCTTGATAGGTTGAACCAAGTTGAGCAGGAAGTTCAAGAAGACCGCAGGGAATGTCAAGGCTTCTTCAAAGGTCTGTCAGACCTACTCAAGGGGAAGTCCAAAAGAAGGGGTCATTGAAGACATTTATTTATTTTATTTGGTTGTAATCAAGTCCCTGCGTGGACTTTTTGTTTCTGTACTCAGCCCCTGCGTGGGCGTGTCTTTTTGTACTCTGCCCCTGCGTGGGCATGTCTTTCTGTTGACCCCTGCGTGGGTATGTTTATTTATTTCGCCCCTGCGAGGGCATGTTATTTTGTAGAAGTCCCGTTTAGGGCAAAAGTTGTAATTGTTTAGTTTAGTAATGAGATGGTTTAATTTAAATTTTCATTTTGTTTATTATTATCATGTGCATATACATAAAATATAAAATAAATGAAAATAAATTTTCCTATTAAAAGATCAACCATTATATTAAAATGGAAAAATCTAAAAAGGACAAGACCTAGCCATATGTCATCATAAGACAGGGCCAAGATGGTAGTTCCATAATTAGATTCAGATCCATATTAACATCTCAATTTAGGACTTTTCTGCGTTAATTATTAAAAGAATCTTAAAGGTAAAACCTAGTCTATATGTCGTCGCAGACATGGCCAAGATGGTAGAACCTATACAAAAGATTCCAACTCTTGTTAACATCTGAAAGGATGTTAACATTCATGACAAACCGTGATGCGATAAAATCACATAGGTCATCCTTTAATTGGGTTGTTTTAAATTCCTTTAATTATATAACCATCCCTTAAGGATGAAGTGCCTACGGGCTATAACTAATGTCCTTTTGGACTAAAGACAGTAGTAGCTTACAACTCCCTGTCTAGAATAAGGCAATAAACTTTGATTAAAGCCTTAATACCTTGACTCCGTAGAAGTCTTGGTTTATATATTAAATTGTCTCTATGACTATGCCTTTTTGTGCTTTATTAAATTATAAACTAGGATTATAATAAAGGTCCTGAATATATAAATTAACCAAAAATGGCTACTAAAACCATGATTAATAAATCATAAAATACTGTAAAAGCTTCTAAATAAAACCTTGCCCATTATTTTCTATATGTAGCAATTGAAGCTACATGGCTGGGTCGGATGAAGTGAATAGTCGTCCGGTGGAAAACCACGAGAATGCTAAAATACAGGTTACTGGTGCGGAACTGCAAGCATTAGTTGACAATGTTGTTGCAAAGGCTATGGAACGACAGTATAGTGAATATACTGGGACCCGAAGTAGGACCCTATCTGCACCACACCCAAAGCCTAAGACTCATTCTGAAGCTCACAGCAAGCCACCCTCTACCCAACCTAAGTCTAAGAAAGAGGAATCAAAGAAAGATGATGATCGACATTCCTCAAACCAAAACAGTGTTCCCCCCAAGAAGATAGTGTTTGATAATGCACCACGTGCCAAAGGTTGCACATATAAATACTTTGTTTCCTGCAAACCCCAGGATTTCACTGGGGAGAAAGGGGCAGTGGATTGCATGACTTGGTTGGATGAGATGGACACTGTAGTAGATATAAGTGGATGTACTGAAAGAGACATTGTGAAGTTTGTGACTCAGTCTTTTAAGGGTGATGCATTAGCTTGGTGGAGGTCCTTGATCCAAGCTACCGGGAAGATCCCATTGTACAACATGTCTTGGGAACAATTTGTGGCACTGATCAAGGAGAACTACTGCCCTCAGCATGAGGTTGAAAAGATTGAATCTGATTTTCTGTCATTGGTGATGAAAAACCTGGATTGCCAAGCCTACCTCACGAGCTTTAATACAATGTCAAGATTGGTTCCGTATCTGGTAACCCCGGAACCCAAAAGAAAAGCTCGCTTCATTGGGGGTTTAGCCCCGGAGATTAAGGCAAGCGTAAAGGCTTCTCGGCCAACTACATTCAGGTCTGTAGTTGATATATCCTTGTCCCTCACATTGGACGCGGTCCGGCAGAGATCGCTGAGGAACACGGATGCTGAGAAAAGGAAGCGTGATGATGACAATTCACGACGGTCAAACAAGAAGCACAAGGGAAACAATGACCACAAGAAGGGGTCTGAATCTAAGAAGGATGGGCATCAATTTGGAGATAAGCCCAAGTGTAAGATTTGTAAGAAGCACCATTTTGGGAGGTGCAGATATGACTCAAAATCCCAGTCTCAGCCAAGGCCGTGTGGGATTTGCAAATCAACTGAGCATAAGACCCTAGAATGCAAGAAACTGAAGGATGCAACTTGCTACAGTTGCAATGAAAAAGGGCATATTAAGACTGTTAGGATCGGAGGCTGTCATGATTGTGCTTGTTTGTATAGATTTGACAAATCAATGATTATAAAATAAGATTAAGTGCAGCGGAAATGAAAACAAACTTTGTAAACACAATCAAAAGAGAAAATAGTTTGGTAAATAAATGCTTCTCATTGAGTTGAATGATTGATATACAAAGCAAATGATTACAAGTATGCTTACTGAACTAAGCTCCCCCTCAGCCTGATACTCCAAGGTTGGTTGCACAAGATGAAAGGATTGGACTGGAGAAGAAGAATCCACTTAGTCAATCAAATGTAACAGTACAAGGTACTGCTCCATTTATAGGCAAACCAAACCACTGAGGCATCTCAGCTGACATCACCATGATAGTGACATCTAACAACCTAACAACCTATAAACACTGTTCTATACAAACTACTGATGGTTAACAACTGATTATAAGTACAATACAAAACAAGAGATAACTACTGCTTCACGTTCCACTGTTGTAGCCTGAGCACTGATGTTGAGCATCAATGCTTTCTTCAAAGGTGATCAGTCCTTGAATGGGAAGTGCTTGTGTCTTCAGCAGTACTTAGGAAACGCAGTAGATACAGCAACAGTGTTTGTCTTCAGCAGTCTTTAGAGTTTCATCAGTGTTTGGTTCATCAGTTGTTCTAGTGAGCAGTACTTAAGATCAATCAGTTGTTAGATTACCACTGTCAAGGGGAAAGCCTAGTGTAAACAGCTGCTTATTTTGAATCCACTGTTGTGATCCGGTTTTGGCTTTCATTATCTGTTCCTCTGGTAGGGTTCCATCCCAACAATCTCCCCCTGGAACAGATAATGCCAAAACCCTTCATTATTCTGGACCTTTATTTCTCATCAGAAGTTCCTTAGCTTGCCTTTTAAATTCTTCTTCAAAATCCTTGGAACTTGTGTCATCTTCATCCCTACACAGTGTAAGTTCAAGGAGATCTTGCAAATCTTCAACACTAAGGCCTAGTGCTTCTTTCCTTGATATGTACTTCACTTCGCCGTTGGATCTGAACAAGGTCAGTACGTAGGTCTTTTGATTAGACATCCACTTTAGTACTTTTAATCCAGACGGGTTTCTTGGGAGAGAGTTATTTCCTGATGAGTTTGACGATGTTGGCCTTGTGAAAATTTGTAAGCTTTCAGACATTTGTTTGAGGGCCTTCTCAATGACATCATTTGCTGCATCTACATCTTCTGCAGTCTCTCTTTCAATTAGCTCTTGCCTCTCAATGTCTGTCATGCCTGTTGGAGTGTTTGGTGATGCAGGTTTGGTTAATACCTCCTTAAAAAGGTTTTGAAGTTTTGCTGAAGTCTCTTCTTTTAGACCCATTTTCATGATGGTATCCTTGAAGTACTCAGCTTCCTTTTCTTTGACCTCTTCACTAGACAGCTGTTTTCCTTCTTCTTGGTTTGACACAAGAATAGGATTATCTGCTGATTTGAACAGTGCTTGGAGGTTTTCAATCTGTTGTTCAAGATTCATCATTTTTTCATGCTTCTTTGAAGTGCCTGAAACAGTTATCTTTCTTTTCTTCAGCCTTTCATAGGCTTCATCAGTATGTTGCTTTGACCATTTTTATATGGCATTGGCAGTATCCACTTTTGCATCCACCAGCTCCTGTTTCTTTCTATTGTACTCAGATGTTAGGTCAACGATGAGCTTTTTGTATTTGCTCCAATTTGGAGCATTCTTCTTCTTTTTAGGATCATTCTTGATTCTATCAATCCTATCAGCCTCATGCTTTAAAGCCACTATTGGCCATTCTTCAAATTGGCTTTCTTCAGCAGGATAAAATTTTTCTTGCATGATGTATGCAAGAAGTTTTCTTCTCATCTCCTTTCGTTGATCTGCCTTTTCTTTGCTCAGCTCTTGTGCAAAATCTTTTATCTGTTTGACTTTTGTGAGCAGAAATTCCAATTTTTCAGCAATGGCTTCATCACTTTGACCTTCACATTCAACCTTGGCTCTTATCTTAGCCTGTCTTACTTTGAGCTCAAGGTATTCATCCATGTCTTCTGGGATTATGAAGCCAACGAGTGAAGGAAATCTTCTGTTTGAAGGATCATCATCAGAGTAGAATTGCCTCATCTCATTTATTATAGCCTCTAATTCCAGTGGATATTTTGCAGCAATGGGATCATATTTGTCCTCATTTGCCTGAGTAAGTTTTCTTTTTCTGGGGTAGAGCTTTGGTGGTTGTGATGTGAGAATGGTGAGAGCAGTGGTGGATGGCGGACTATCGGCTGTTGAAACAACTGGTGTTTCAA
Source organism: Helianthus annuus (assembly GCF_002127325.2). Taxonomy (NCBI): domain Eukaryota; kingdom Viridiplantae; phylum Streptophyta; class Magnoliopsida; order Asterales; family Asteraceae; genus Helianthus; species Helianthus annuus. The sequence goes on from NC_035448.2 coordinate 60,187,280, forward strand.
CCGCTGTTATCATTACAACTACTGATGTGTCAGTAGAAGTCTTCTGCTTTTGAGCAGGGATTGGAATGGTAGTGATTTCTGTGGCAGTGGTTTGTGGTTGACTAACAGTTGTTGAAACAACTGGTGTTTCAACTACTGTTGTCTTTACAGCAGAGGTTGTAACCTCTGCTGTCTTCTGCTTTTTGGCAGGAGGTGATGATGGGGTGGCTGTTTTTGGTGGTGAATTTGTTGTTGGTGATGTGATCACAGATGATGATAGAGCAGTGGTTGTGGTGGTGTGTGGTGATGTGGTGTGTGTTGATACAGCAGCTTTGGTTTGGCTATTTTCTGGCTCAATAAAGATGCCATCATCAATTCCTTTCTTCTTCCAATTGATCTTCTCCCCCTTTTTGGCATTATCTGGGAGGGTTCGTTCATGAAGAGGATAGTGGAAGGAACTTTTCCAGAGGCACTTTGGATATGAGCCTTGATAGCTTTAATATCTGTCTGAGTATCTTTAAATCTTGACTCCACCATGTTTGTCAGCTTTTGTACATGTATAGCATGCTGCTGATCAGCCATCTGCTTTTGTCTTTCCAGCAGTGGTTGGAACATGGTCCATAACTCATTTGCAGTAGGTGCCGGTTGAGCAGGTGCTTGAGCTGGATGAGCAGCGGATTGGGCTTTCTGAGCTTTTAACAGCTGCTGCACCATATCCTTTATTTCAGCAACTGAGGTTTCCAAGTTTTCAACTCTGCCCGTCAATTCCTGATATTTTGAATCATCACCCAAGTTAATGGGATCATCTGAATCCCCACCAGCAGTGGTTGTACCAATGTGTGACTTAGGGACTGAATCCCAAAAATCATTCATTGATGCCCCTTGTTCTTGGTACTGGGGACTTCATTCTTCAGCACTTGATAACCTTTTGATGTTGCCAATGGTTAAAGCAAACTCACTGGTGGTTCTCAGTGGTGCTATTGAAGAAACTGCCTTCAAGGGAGTCTTATGAATGTAACCACTGTCCAAATGTAAACCAGTGGGTTCAACATTTGTAGTGGCTGCTCCACTTGAACTACTGACAGGAGTTACTTGTAACTCCTGCAGTGTAACATCCTCAGTTGTTGCTGGGATAACAGAGATATCAACATCAGACCCAATCACTTGTGGGAGTATACTCTCAGTGATAGGTGTTTGAGAGGAGCTGGTTTGTGTCTGAGAAATACCAACTGTATGCAACAAGGGTGTCATGGATGGTGGTAATGTAGGTGGTGAGGGTAAAGGAGTTGAATGAGACATGTCCTTGGGATCAGGACTGTGGAAGATGGATCCGAGTGGGTCCAGAGCTTCATATTGTGGGGTCCCTGTGTTTACAACCTGATCCTTTTGGGAGGATGCAAGAGGAGTTTGAGGTAAGGGTGGAGATCTTTCTTCCAACTGCTGTGAGGAAGTAGCAGCAGTGGTTATTGGTGACATCTGTGTTGTCACGGGCATTTGCTCTGGGATCTCATCTTCCAGAGGTGCCTTTGTTCTGGGTTTGGGGGGCTTTCTGGATGTTTTCTTTTTGGTCTTTCTGGTGGTGGCAGGTGTGGGTTTCAAAACAGTGGGTGTGCTGCTTTGATCACCTGGAGCAGTGGGCTCAGCAGCCGATACCTGAGGAGCAGTTTCATCTGCTAAATTCTGCTCAGGTACCTCTGCTTTTGTTTTTATAGGTGCCAATATTCTAGAGAATGTTTCAGGCATTAAACAGTTTATTTTAAAATGAGCACCTTGTTTGGGCAATTCTGCATCTTCCTTTTCAAATTTTTGTTCAAAATAGTAGCGTAAAAATCTTGGAAAGAGCAGAAATGCTTTAATATCAACATTTTTCACCAAATCATCAAAAATTTCCTATGAATAATTAAAATTTTCATTATTTAAGATAGCATATCCCAGGCATTGAATCTTTGATGGTATTTCATTAAAAGCAGTTGTTTTATTAGAAACATACATCAGAAGTGTGTGAAACAAAAATCTAGGTGCAGAAGGGAAATAACCTTTTTGTAAAGGATCCCGTTTTGGTTGTTCTGCATACCCTCTATTCATGAAATCCTTTTTCAACTCGGTTTTAAAGAAAGAAGTTTTACCTTTTAAATCATCGAGTTTGAAGACTTCTGAAATGGATTGTGGAGATATTTGGATCTTTTTACCCTGTATCGAGGAGTTGATGGCTATGACAGTTTCTCCTTGTTTTTCAAGGGTAGCCTTGTTCCAGAACTCTCTCTGGGTTTGTAGATAAATGGGAGCGTCTGCCGTTATCAAAGTTTTGTACTTTGATGCAGATAAGTTGTCGATGATGGAGTCGAAGGAGTTGTTGGTTGTGGGTTTTGTGAGTATACCCACATAGTTGTGAGGGGATTTGTAACGAATTTCTGTGGTTTCAGTGGCCATTTGGGTGGCGTCTGTGGGAGCAGAGGAAGAAGATGATTTTGATTTTGATTTCGATTTTGATTTCGTCATGTTTGATGAAGAAGATCGAAGAATGTTTTTGGAGTTATGAGTGGGAAACTGCTTTGTGAAGAGAATGTTTGGAATTCAATTCGACAGTGAAACCCTATTTGGGTTTTGATCAGGGTTTTATTTAGGGAAAAAAAAATGAATACTGACTTGGCAGCGGTTATAATGATCTGACGACTAAAAAGCTGACCACGTGTCAACCCCTGATGTAAGAGTAAATAATGGAGGACAGTTGTTTTGGGGGCCACTGATGAAACAAGTATCAGTGGTTACAACGGTAATAAATGAAGCAGTGGGTGATTTTTACCATCAGTGGATGCTTTTACTACATCAGTGGATAGCATATCAGTGGATAAAACACTGATTTTGAACAACAATGCATATCATGAAAGTGAGAGAACAGAGGTTGACTTTCAGCAGTGGACAGACATTAGAGAGCAGATGTTTGAGACACAATCAGTCGTTTTAAGGAAAAAAACAGTGGTAGAAAACAAGATGAAGACCATTAGTATAACAAGAGTTAGTGCAGCAGTGTTTCAATTTTTGACAAATAATTTTAGCATCTGCTTGTTCAGATGTGGGGATTGGTTTTGTCTTGTGAGAGCTCAATATCATGTCCAACATCTGTTATTCTGCAGGAATGCTAACTTAGCTACATTTTAGATGTAGATTATCAAGTTTACTTTGTCAGCAGTTTTCTAGGAGATTATGTTCTAGGTTTACCACATGTTCACTATTTCCTGACAGTGGTTTAGCATCCCAGATGATGAAAACTTCTTTACTAAGGCAACTCATTTTGTGTCTAATTATTTGAACTAGAACATGAGTGTCTCAGTATTTTTAGAATTAATTTGCAATAAATTTTTCTGTGATAAACAAACTTGAGCTTAATGTGACCTTGACATGTACACCATTTCCTTTTGATCAGTTTTAGGAATAGTAATTTCACACAAAAATAAGGAAATTACATCCTGACCGGAGAGAATACTTTTACTACAAAAAAAATAAAAGTACAGAATATATTATTATTAAAAAAATCAATAATATATTCGGTTTTATTTGAGAAAAACACCTTTCTAAAAATAAAGGTTATTTTGAAAATAACATCAAAAGGATCTGGTGACTTCCAAAAGACTTATGATCACATCAATATGACCACTGATTAGGATCATTTTCTTGTTAATTGATTGCAAATTCATCTTTTAAATTCAATCACTGGAGATACCATTGTCACCTGAACTTTTCCTGAATTAATGGATGCACACAGTTGCATAATGACCATCGTTTTCCCAACTTTTGACTCATAGGTGTTTTATGTTTATACTCTTTTCTTTTGACTTCAAAAGTTTTGAGATAAACACACTTTTGAGTTTTGTTCATTTTCTTCTTCCCTTTTTACCCTTCCCATTCATAAGTACAAAAATACTTACTGGGAGATTTTATTTTGGAAATACTTAATCCTAAATCATTTTCCAGTAATGTTTTAAGAGATCTGGCCGCATGTGAACATGTTTTATTACCAAATCTCACATTACTTATGATTTGGTTGTTTTTGACCCCTGATTTTCTTAATGTGTTTTGACAGGGTTGATTTAGTCCTTTTGAGGATTCTCAACCTGCCTTCTAACACATAAGATCTCATGACTAAAGTTTTATTTTCCTCTTTCTAAGTTAGCAAAACACTAATGTTCATATGAACATAGGTTTTGTTAATCCGAGGTTCATACTTTAGCATAAGACATGATGAAATGATCACAAATTCCATGACAACAGTTCAAATCAACTTTAAATGAAGATAGTCATACCATAGTTACCAGACAAGTTTCCCGATCTGGAAACTATGAGTGATTTGTGCATGACATCACTAGTTGTTTGAGATTTGTGAATCTTATGACATCTTGGTTGTTTTACAGAGTATCTGATTCATCATTTTGAACATGATTTCTCGTTGCTTTGTTTTTCTACTAAATACAATCAACCTTAGTATCAATGAATTTTGAGCTGAACTTATGTCAAATTGATTGTTAGATCGAATTTGACTGTCTGGCTCTGATACCAATTGTTAGGATCGGAGGCTGTCATGATTGTGCTTGTCTGTATAGATTTGACAAATCAATGATTATAAAATAAGATTAAGTGCAGCAGAAATGAAAACAAACTTTGTAAACACAATCAAAAGGGAAAATAGTTTGGTAAACAAATGCTTCTCATTGAGTTGAATGATTGAAATACAAAGCAAATGATTACAAGCATGCTTACTGAACTAAGCTCCCCCTCAGCCTGATACTCCAAGGTTGGTTGCACAAGATGAAAGGATTGGACTGGAGAAGAAGAATCCAGTCAGTCAATCAAATGTAATAGTACAGGGTACTGCTCCATTTATAGGCAAACCAAACCACTGAGGCATCTCAGCTGACGTCACCATGATATTGACATCTAACAACCTAACAACCTATAAACACTGTTCTATACAAACTACTGATGTTTAACAACTGATTATAAGTACAATACAAAACAAGAGATAACTACTTCTTCACGTTCCACTGTTGTAGCCTGAGCACTGATGTTGAGCATCAGTACTTTCTTCAAAGGTGATAAGTCCTTGAATGGGCAGTGTTTGTGTCTTCAGCAGTACTTAGGAAAAGACAGTAGATAGAGCAATAGTGTTTGTCTTCAGCAGTCTTTAGAGTTTCATCAGTGTTTGGTTCATCAGTTGTTCTAGTGAGCAGTACTTAAGATCAATCAGCTGTTAGATTACCACTGTCAAGGGGAAAGCCTAGTGTAAACAGCTGCTTATTTTGAATCCACTATTGTGATCCGGTTTTGGCTTTCGTTATCTGTTCCTCTGGTAGGGTTCAATCCCAACAATGATGAATTGCCCAAAAGCTGCGAAGAAAGCTGATGAAGGGAAGAAGACCAATGCCAGGGTCTTCCAAATGAACGCACAGGAGGCGATCCAGAACGATAATGTCATAACAGGTACTTTTCTTATTAATGATATCTACGCAAGGGTATTGTTTGATTCTGGAGCAGATAAATCATTTGTTGATAATAAGTTTTGTGAGTTGTTGAAAATGCCTGTTACAGCCTTAAGTGTGAGGTATGAAGTTGAATTAGCTGATGGCACTATAGAAACCGCCTCGACTGTGTTAGAAGGATGTGTTATATCCATTAGGAACCACTCCTTCCCGTTTTCCTCACTTCCGTTTAAGCTAGCCGGTTCCGATATAGTCATAGGCATGGATTGGTTGTCGCATAACCAAGCCCAGATTGTGTGCAACAAGAAGCAAGTGGTGATCAAGACTCCGTCTGGTGAGCCACTTACCATTCAAGGAGATACCCAACATGGATTGCCTGAGCAGGTGGCTATGCTCAAGGCATCCAAATGTCTAAAGAAAGGTTGTGTCATTTATATGGCACAGGTAACCGTTGATGAGAAGAAGCCCAAGATTGAAGATATACCAGTCATTTCTGAATACCCTGAAGTTTTCCCGGAAGAACTACCTGGTTTGCCACCAGATAGGCAAGTAGAATTCAGGATTGACATCATCCCTGGAGCAGCACCCGTTGCTAGAGCGCCTTATAGGTTGGCACCAACAGAGATGAAGGAATTGAGGACGCAAGTAGATGATTTGCTAGCCAAAGGTTTCATTAGACCTAGTTTGTCTCCATGGGGAGCACCAATCTTGTTCGTCAAGAAGAAAGATGGTTCGATGCGCTTATGTATCGATTACCGTGAGCTTAATAAAGTCACAATCAAGAATAGGTATCCTTTGCCCAGGATCGATGATCTGTTCGACCAGCTGCAAGGGGCAAGTTACTTCTCTAAGATTGATCTGAGGTCAGGCTATCATCAATTGAAGGTCATGGATGAAGATGTACACAAAACTGCGTTTAGGACTCGTTATGGTCATTACGAGTTCCTAGTGATGCCTTTTGGGCTCACTAATGCACCTGCCGCATTCATGGATCTCATGAATCGCGTCTGCAAGCCTTATCTGGATAAATTTGTTATCGTTTTCAACGATGACATCCTCATTTACTCGAAGAGTCAAGCTGACCACGAGAAGCATCTCCGATGTATTCTAAAGCTACTTCATCAAGAAAAGCTCTATGCCAAATTTTCTAAGTGTGAATTCTGGCTTCGAGAAGTCCAATTTCTTGAACATGTTGTAAGTGAGTGTGGTATCCAAGTAGATCCCGCTAAGATCGAAGCTATTATGAACTGGCAAGAGCCGAAGACTCCAACGGAGATTCGTAGCTTCCTAGGATTGGCAGGATACTACAGGCGATTCATCGAAAACTTCTCAAGAATTGCAGCACCCCTGACTCTTCTCACTCGCAAGAATAGCAAATTTGAATGGGGGCCTAAGCAGCAAGAATCTTTTGATATTCTGAAGCAGAAGTTGAGCAACGCTCCAGTGCTGACTTTACCTGAAGGTGTTGATGAGTTTGTAGTTTATTGTGATGCATCACACCGGGATGGGTTGTGTGTTAATGCAGAAAGGCAAGGTCATTGCCTACGCTTCACGCTAGTTAAAAGTGCACGAAAAGAACTACACCACCCATGACTTGGAGCTGGGTGCCGTTGTATTTGCACTAAAACTTTGGAGGCATTACCTGTATGGAACTAAGTGTGTGATTTATTCTGATCACAAAAGCCTTCAGCATCTGTTCAATCAGAAGGATTTAAATATGAGGCAGCAACGTTGGATGGAAACTTTGAATGATTATGACTGTGAAATAAGATACCATCCAGGCAAGGCCAATGTAGTCGCAGATGCCTTGAGTAGAAAAGAAAGAGTGAAGCAATTAAGAATCAATGCTAAGAGCATTGAAATCAAGAATAGCTTGAATGAAAGGTTGTTAGCTGAACAGAAAGAAGCTGTTTGAGAAACTAATTACCCTGATGAAAAGCTAGGGGTAACTGAAGAACAGTTATCCTATGGCAAGGACGGAATCTTAAGATTAAATGCACGAATATGGTTCCTGTCTATGGAGGACTTCGGGAAGTTATCCTCCAGGAAGCCCATAATTCCAAATATTGTGTTCATCCTGGAGCTGATAAGATGTACCAGTACTTAAAGGCAAATTATTGGTGGATAGGCTTGAAGAAGTCTATAGCCGCTTATGTAGCTAAATGCTTGATGTGTGCTCAAGTCAAATGTCACACCCCGACCACGTAGAATATACCAAACGTGGCGGAAATGTCGGGGAGTGTTGTAACAGAATTAATTGTTTCAAATCCAAGGCAATTGAAGTTTCATTTTATTGATCAAACATGAAAGTTTACATTGTTTAAACAAGAACCAAAGAGTACATAACATAAATTAACTAGTTCTTGTCTCGTTTTAAGTCACTAAGGCACATGTCCGCCTAAGTATATCTTGATAAATCCTATGCATCATCTCCTGAAAACACATGTGAAAATAGGTACGTCAGCATAAAAATGCCTGTGAGATACATTGGTTTTGTGAAAACGGAATTCATGACTTATGTTTGAGAAAATGTTTAGTCATGAACCTTGTAATTTGCTTTGTTTTGTAAATCATTTGAAAAACGATAAGATCAGATGATATGTATAAATAAGAGAACACTATATGGTTAAATGGATAACCATGTAAAACGAGTTTGTATAAGGTAAGTTGTTTGTAAAACAATGTCTTGTGAAGAATATGTTATTTGTGTAAAATGTAATGTATCTAAACTGAAATGACTTGGATAACGCTACGATATGTAATACTATACAAGCATTTATATATAGGAAGTACCAGCGGCGTATCCACCATGTTTGTATCATATTACATACGCCACGTTACACCAACCATTTACCCAAACCATCCACCATGTAAATTGTTCATGTATAAACCAAATGCCAAATGTTATTGTGTAAACCATGTCGAAATGTCTATGTTCAATGTAAACCACCAAGTATGTGTATAAATGTCAAAATGTTTATGTATGGTAAGTGGAATATATCAACTAAACCCTATGTAAAATGCACAAAAACAAGGTATTGAAGTAAAACATGGTTTGAATCAAAGTTATGTTTTGTGTAATAAATGCATGCTCTACTGATATGAACATCTATGTGGTATTGTGAAAATGCATACATCCAAGCCTTTGTGACTGTGGTGATAGACCCCTAAACGAATTTAAAGGTCTATCTTGTTATTTTGTTTATCGTATTCGGTCATTCCTTCCAATCCAAACAAACCCGAGATTTCAGGAATGGGAGTTGTCAAGTCCTATGGTACCATTACCTACTAACGGGCGGCATGATCGGTGTTAATGAATGTACATTGTATAATTTAAACAAACCGTAGGATCGTATTCTGACCCAAACGAGTCGTTCAGAGGCTTTCTCCTTGGTTTCTGGTGCGGAATAACAAGAAACTAAGGTAGAAATAGCACGCAGATCACTTTAACTACTTGTTGTATTGATTTGACGCTGGTTACAACTTGAATCTCGCACAGGCAGAACTTCGGCACGATTTTTACAACTTGTTTCTCCTTTTTCCAAGTCAGATCGCTCATAGGTATTTATAGACAGCTGGGACCGCTTATTGGACAGGCCCAATAAGCGGTCCATGTAGTTGACACATAAGCGGTCCAACTAACATGCAACTCGAGCGGTCCAGCAACTAACCTTTCGAGCGGTTCAGACCTTTGTCACTCGAGCGGACCAACATGTCCGTTCGAGCGGCCCATGTTCCTAAGAGCGATCCAATCATTATACAACTATACAATTTCACTATCTCATATTTACAATCATTTACGATCATTCCTATTCTAAAACTCTAAGACTCGAACGAAGATGTAGTCGACAGACAACTGCACCAACAGACTCCCCCTTGAATGTTGACGGAATCTTCAGTGAGAGTCTTCAACAAGACATTTCTCGGATATAGTTCGGTCTTCTTCAAGAATTCTGCCTGGATCTAACTTTCTTTGGCTATAACCTTCATCAGACTCCCTCTATCACTCTGCTAGGATAGACGTCTGGGATTTTGTTACCACCATCGAAATTATATCCTGGCTTCTCTCTGTTCAGCTCATCATCTCTGATTCTGATATGTCTCCTGGCTATCTGTAGCAACAGGATCAGAAACCTGCAAAACTCAACCATACTATTACAAACTAATACAATTTGCAATTCAACTTAATGAATCAACAAATCATATAAGAAAAATTATGAAGATCAAACTGTAGGTTACCATTCAACTTATTCATCAAGTTAATGAACCAAATTTGCATTTCAAATCTTCACAATTTAACACTCTCTCCCAAACCAAACTGACTGTTCATCAAGTTTAGCCTTTGAGATTTTGAAAATCAGCTCTTCACCATCAGTTGTCGAAAATCTTTTTGGATTTTTGAAAATATGAAACATAAATGCAAAAACAGAAATTTAAATGCAGAAAATGAAATATGTACAAACATATTTTTGTGAGTTTGTGTAAGAGGATCATATCAGTTTTTGAGACACATCACGAGCACCGTTAAGCTTCTAATCGTTTTAAGTTCTAAACGATTCACGTTGATTGACGATATTGTTGTCCACTTAAGCTCAATCTAACAACTTTCGAAATGCTTACCGATACGTTTAAGGTATATTAATTATGCACTAAGTTCTTATGGACCCCACGATCTCAGCATATCCCCTCATCATGCAATACACTAACTCAAGTAATGCCTTTAAACTTTCATCAACTGTGATATGTGCGAAACCAAAGCAGAATGTTTAAACATTAACAATCAGGTCGATACTTCCGTATACGCAGAGAAAGTCCAATGTTTAAACAAAATAAGAAAATAAAACAAGTTGAAGTTGTTTAGGCTTTAACCACCAGGTCGATACTTCCGTATACGCAGAGGAGGTCCAAAGCTTAAACGAAACACCAAAGAAAATAAAGCAGAACGTTTAGGCAACAACATCCAGGTCGATACTCACGTATACGCAGAGGATGTCCGATGCTTAAACAAAATAAAAAAATCAAACAAGTTTAAATCTTTGCAAAAAGAAATGCACAATCACAGCGACTTTTCAGCAAAGTTGTGAAAGTTCACAAACTCAACCAGTTTTATGCTTTTTGGCATTCAGCGATTACCGAGTAGGCACACAGTCAAGAAGGACAAAACTAAGTACTATGCTTTCAACCATGTTTCCCACTAGAACTAGGCTTTTACATTTAAGTTTGTATCGTTATCGCAAATCTACTAGTCTAGCTGAGCCTATCGTCACATCTTTAGTGAGACCGTTTATCACATTTGGCATTACATTTCTTTAGCGTGCTGTGATAGTCCACTGATTTACAATCATTTCCTCTTTTTCACAACAAAACTCATTTTTAAATTTTTATTGTTTTTGACATTTTCAAATTTTCTAATTTTTTTTTTTTAAAATTTTTCTCCCCCTAAAATCAAAATATGTTTCAATTTTGATTTTCTGGGAAAATTTGAAACAAACTGTACAAACTTGACAACATGATGAGAATCACTTCAATTCTCCATCCACTTTGGCGTAAACAATCAGAACTCCCCCTCACAACAAACTATTTTCCCATTGTGATTTCAAAACACTTAAGTTTGTTTTAATCAAAATGGCTTTTCCGGAAAACTTAGTTTGTTTACCAAACAGTTTAGGTACGGGGTTACTTCATCATCTTGTTTTCTACACAAAAATAGGAAAATCCAAGTACAAGTTAATGTCCTTGATTTACCATATGCAGTCCAGAATCCTCTGTACCACTTGTAAAACATTCATAAACACAACCAAACCTCTTTACCGTTTGCATGATTGACGTTACCGAATAAAATTCAAGAAAGATGCCGATTCATGATCCACGATACCATCTTGGGATCTCCGGCAATTCCTGCAAAATCTTCAAACACAGATTTAAAAAGATGCCGATTCATGCTCCACTCTTACAAACCTGGGAGCTCCGGCAAGTCAGGTTTTTCTATTTGAAAAGTTTCACCCAAGCCTGACCAGCCTTGGGTGATTTTGAATTCTTATTCAACAATGGTGGAAAATTTTTCTCATCCATTGTTAAACTAGAATTCTCGACCTTTACCTCAACACATGGCTCCTCTGGCTTTACCATTCCAGAATCATTGCCTGAATGTGGCTTGTCTGACTTTAATGAGTCAGATTCATCGCCGACATGTGGCTCCTTTGTTTCTGAAGAAACAGATTCATCGCCAGGAAGTGAAAACTTCACTTTCTTCTTTTTCACCTCTTTTGTCCTCAGATTTGCATCTGATGAATTCGACTTGCTTGATTTTGCAGTTGAGGAAGTTGATTCATCAGCACTCTTCTTCGATCTGTCGGGTGAACCCGAGGACAAAATCTTTTCGAGATATTCTCTCGCTTTCTTTCTCTTTTTCCTCAGTCGATCTTTCTGCCCCTGAGAAAGCTTCACTTTTGTTTCTTGAACTTTAGGTTCTTTGACCTTCTGTTCTCTGACGTTTTGGCCCGAAACTTTCAATTCTTTGGGCTTGACAACGACTGGTATCTTCTTTGCCATTTTCTGAGAATTAGCCCTCAATCTATCATGCGATCTCTTTGGGCAATCTCTGGCAATGTGACCTTTGATATTGCAATTGTAGCACCTCCTGGTCTCATAACTCCAGTATTGGCAGTTAACAGCAATATGCCCCTGATATCCGCAGCTGTAGCACACCCTGTTATCATACCAGTTACCACCTTTTTCACACCAAATGCTCAGATCATAGCATTGTCTGGCTTGGTGATATTCCCTCCTCAAATGTGCTGGTTTTGACGCTTTTGCACTGTGGTTTGTTCTGCACACAACAAATTTTGAATTTTCATTTTCAATTTTTTGTAATTTTTTCTTTTGATTGGATGATCGTACTGATGAGTTTTTTCTTTCATTTTTAAAGTTTTGATTCTGTTTTACAATCTTCTTCACAGGTTTTTGCTTAGAGCATTCACCTTTTTCAGTTGATTGCAGAACAGTTTTCTGAAATTTTTCTTTCAACTTTAAAAACAATTTTTGTTTTTCTTTTTTAACATTTTCATCATCAGACTCTGTCACAGACTCATCTGCTGAATAAAATTTCTCATTTTCCTCATCAGTTTTATCATCACAATCTTTGACTTTGACTTTGTCAACGTTTGTAGCCTTTTCACTCATCGGAACTGAATTGATTGGTTTTGGACAAGGAATATTCAACTTGTCAGATTTAGTCGCAAAACTGATCAATTTCTTCTCAAGTTTATCTATCTTGGTCCTGGAATTCTTAGCTTCTTCCTCAAGCTGAGATATTCTCTCAAGATGAGACTTGATGGAATTTTCATTTTCAACCTTCAAATTTTCAAGAACAGACTTTTCATTTATCAAAATTTTGATCTGTTCCTGAAATTTTGATTCATTGGCTTTTAGATTCTTGTTTTCAAGCTTTATCCAGAAATCCTCATCTTCTGACGATTTCTTTTTGCTTTCAAGCTCTTTCACTAACTCTTTGATTCTCTTTTGAGCGCTTTCACCTTCTTTTTCAAGTTCGACAATCTTCTGAAGATGGGAATTTATCATCTTTTGTTTTTCAATGTTGTTTTTACTAAACACATTTTTCCCATCTTCCAGAATTTTCACTTGCCCCTCAAATTCTTGATATTTCAAAGTCAAACTGTTAAAATCAATCAACAGTTTGTCGTTTTCGGCTTTCAACTTCTCACAATCTTTTTCCAAAGAAAGAATCTGTTTTTCAGCAACGTGCTTCTCGTCTTTCAACTTTTTGACTTCAGATGCCAAACTTTCTATGTCTCTCACGAGTTTGTCATTATCAGTCTTAAAGTTATCGCATGTTGAGCACATTGTTTCATTCTTCACCGATTCTTCAGCTTTTGGAGCTTTTTCTCCATTTTCCATAAATTTACCTGCACAAAAGAGTTTAACGAAATCAAGAGGATTACCAACATTATCAATATAACAACCTCGTTTGAAATCGTATTTTAGCACGTTTTTTGCTCTGACACATTTAGCAACTCTTTTGTACATTTCCTCAATCACATCTGTATCCAAATCTAACATGTTATACTCCAAAACCTTAATCATCTCTTTCTTTTTCTTACTGACTTCAAGTTCATGAGCTTTAAGTTTGCTGATGAATTGATTTAGAGGTAGTTTTGAAAAATTTGAGTCCTCTCTTAAATTTTTCAAACATTCACTCCATTCAATTGGTAATGCATCTGCAAATTTCTCCAATTTTTCAGCAGTTGACGGATATATCTCATGATCTTTCAGATAATTCAGTAAAACATCATATCGGTCTTTAAGATCATCCAATGTTTCGTCTTTCAGACACACGAAATATTTGAACCTTTTTGCCCAACCATCTTTGCTCACTTTTCTATACCCCTCATCTAGAAATCCGTTATTCCAGTTATTAAATCTTTCGAAATAATAATTCTCCTGTTCATCAAACATCATTGCCATATTTCGCAAAACAGAACGACACGTGTTTGTTGACGAATACGCGATCTAAATGTGATAGAAAAGCGAATCAAACAGCAGTTATGCCAAATAAGCGGTCCAAATAAGTTCTATAAGCGATCCAAATTAGTTCGAATAAGCGATTCAGAAACAATTCGACCGGATGAGCGGTTCCAAACTATGTTCGAATAAGCGATTTACTATCCGTCCGGATGAGCGGTCCACACTCGTCCGGATGAGCGATTCACAATGTCCGGATAAGCGATTCAAGGTCGATCCGACTGAATGAGCGGTTCCTGATACGTCCGGATAAGCGGTCCAAGAGCTGTTCGAACGAGCGATTCAACTTCAGTTCCAATTTTGATCCACTAAAACTTTGAATTTAGATCTGAAACTTTCTAGGGTTTATCTCGATACTATTTCGCACAATCTGTGAAAAATTGAGCAAATTCCGACCGTGAAATCTTCTCGAATCAGAAAAAGAAGGTGTAGAAGTAAGAAAAAGTGACGAAATCCGGCTAATTTCTGCAGAGAACCTCCTCCTGAGCTCTGATACCACTTGTAGGATCGTATTCTGACCCAAACGAGTCGTTCAGAGGCTTTCTCCTTGGTTTCAGGTGCGGAATAACAAGAAACTAAGGTAGAAATAGCACGCAGATCACTTTAACTACTTGTTGTATTGATTTGACGCTGGTTACAACTTGAATCTCGCACCGGCAGAACTTCGGCACGATTTTTACAACTTGTTTCTCCTTTTTCCAAGTCAGATCGCTCATAGGTATTTATAGACAGCTGGGACCGCTTATTGGACAGGCCCAATAAGCGGTCCATGTAGTTGACACATAAGCGGTCCAACTAACATGCAACTCGAGCGATCCAGCAACTAACCTTTCGAGCGGTTCAGACCTTTGTCACTCGAGCGGACCAACATGTCCGTTCGAGCGGCCCATGTTCCTAAGAGCGATCCAATCATTATACAACTATACAATTTCACTATCTCATATTTACAATCATTTACGATCATTCCTATTCTAAAACTCTAAGACTCGAACGAAGATGTAGTCGACAGACAACTGCACCAACACAAACCAAATGTCATACCGAAATGTAGGCATGTGATAAATAATTGTACTAAGTACGCACACAATGGGCATACATAGCATAAAAAGTCGTGTAAATCAATGTGCTAGCATGCTCAGTCAACATACATAGCAGAAAAGGTAATGTAAAACGATGTGCTTAATATGCCAAGTAAACATATGTAGCAGAATGATGTAATGTAAATCATGTACTAGTCAGTGTACTAAAGAACATAGCGAGTATATGATGTGAAAACAGGAAAGCATGAAAGTAACAAGTAGGCACATGTGTTCCACCCCAAAACAGTTTGGAAAACAGTAAAAGATGGGGTTCTATGTACTCACCTGAGATTGCTTTGAATTCCTTGTGTAATAATCACACAATGCTAGAGATCACGGGATATCAAACGGCACCTAATATAGGTAACTATGTTAATATACCGGACCTAAATCGGAGGATCGGATAGTATGCGGGTTCGTAAACCAAACGAGTATGGAGACTCGTGTAATATGGTTTAACAAAGCCTACATACTAAAATGAAACCTAACCTAAGTGCTTACGGTCCATTACGACCCGTTTAGGTAGCTTATGCTACTTTAACGCGTCGTTTGCGTAGAACGCGTTTGGAACGCCTAACATCGTGATCATAAGGTATAACCTCGGAAGGTTATAGCTATGGTCACCTAATATGTTTGGTCGGATCCTAATGATCGACCAAATGGCTCGGGTTCGAAAGTATAAGCGATGGTTTAGATCGCTTTCCTTACGACCCTATATAAGCACTATACTAAGAGTGACGAGCTAAGCATGTTAGAACATGCTTAACTAAGTTTAGAAAACAGGTTTAGCATCAAAACAAACGGCTTTGATGCTCACGAGCAGTTTGGTTGCAAAACACGCAAGAATGCGCATTTTGGCCGAAACTACGACTCGTCACTGAGCCTAGATAACGTGGTAATCAGTAGGTATAGTCGCCATGGACTATAACCATCGTGATCACGCTCACGTTATGAAGTTCGAACGAACTTCGCATCGACCATAAACTGGTCAATGCAGAAAGTCAAACAATGTTCGACTTTCGGACTCGAAAAGCGATAAAACAACGAAGGAACACTTACAATGGGTCCCCGAATGCTAATCTTGATCCAAGGAACTCAGGTATGAAGCAATGGCTCCAACTTAGAGTTTTTAGATCAGTTTCTTGTGGGTTTTACACCAAATGGGGGGGGGTATTTATAGGAAAAACATAACCGTTAGGCTCGTTTATCGAATATCGTGCCACGATCTCGCCCATACACTTGTCGAATTATTGTGGTTTGTCAAATCTTGCCCCTCATTGGCTGGAAGAGACAAGGGCAAGATTGGTTTTTCAGTTCATGAAGAGGCAAGCTCATTAAATGCTGAATCTGCTGTACTGGGGGTGCCTTACGGACCGTATGGGTTTTGGCTTACGGTCCGTAAGCCCTTAGTTTGGCAGATTTACAGTTTTGGTCCCTGCAGCTCCAAAACTTGGTATTTGATGCATTTTTGGCACGTATAAGCCCCGTTAACCCCATTTCAAAGCTCTAAAATGAAGTTAAAGTATAGGGAACTTAAAATGTGCTCAAAAATATGTCGGATGTTGGTTCGTTTGGCCGTACGGTCGCGATGTTCGGTTAATTACGACGGAATGCGCATAAGTGCGAAAAATGATCCAAATGACGCGACGAATGGATTTTTCTCATGCCAAACACTAAGGCATAATATTAGGATGCTTACATAAATTTCTGGATGTCCGGATGTATTCAGAACGTAAGTTATGCGCGAAAGCGCAAACTTGTGCACTTTTTGACACTTTTAGTCCCTGAATGATCCAAAAGTTTGTTTTAGCATACCAAACCTCTCCAAGCCTATTTCTAAGCTATGTAAAGGATATTTATGGTATGTTTAACTTATGGACATGTTCCGAAATGTTCGTTACAGTTCGAATTGGCATACTTTCGCAGTTTGTCAGGTTTAGTCCCTGTAAGCGAATTAACTTGTTTTTGCCATACCAAAGCCTTTAAAACTTATTTCTAAGTTATGTAAAGGTTATTTAAGGTATGTTGAGTATATGTTGATGTTCCGGAGTATTTGTCGCATTAAACTGAGTACGTTTACGCACCAGTTTGCGTATAATTCTCCAGAAAGCGATGTAGAGTTTGAAATCGAACAAGACTTGATATGTGCAAATGATACACATATTTGTACAAACCCTAAATATGAAATACAATATCTCATTGGTTTGGTATTTGTTTGATGGTCGCAGTGACCCAGTGTCATAGTCTCCCCTACTTTAGGAAATTTCGTCCCGAAATTCATTCAGAGGAAACTTGTGAGAGTTTAAAACATGGAGTTGAAAAGATCGAACAACATTGGTTAGGGTTCTAAACTTCTAATAACTTTAATAACATCATGCTTGCAATGTAAGAGGGATACTTATATACAAGTATATGAAGCGTCATTGGTGCGTCCACCGTACCTCCATTACATCATTCTCATTTTGTTATTGTTGTTACTATCGGTTCTTACACATAATAAATCCTACTGGGTTTCTGTGCACCAAATTTCATAATTATGTACGCGTCCATAATTACACAATTCCTTGCATAGTTCACTCAGTCTATTTTATAATGTGTAGGGGAAAATCAAATGAATAAACCCTGTGATGAATGTGACTAGACCACCATAGGGTCCCTTTTATTAAATCAATAAATGATTTTAATAGACAACCAAGGGTCTTTTCAACTTATATCCTCACATGTCATTCTTAACCAGATTTTTGAATCAATCTTTTGACTAGACCATTAAAAGGGTCTCTTATGAATCATGGAGTGGTACTATATAATCCAAGGGTCTTAACTTATTACATAGACGCCCATTAAGGATTTAAGGTAGCACCTTTTTGAATATCCTACTACGAATCCCTCATATGAAGATATGAAAGATTCCACGAGGATTTGGATAACGAATATCCAGAGTATACAAAAACACAAAATGCATAATAGAAAACACAAGATGCATAAACACATAGTCATATAACCACAAAGATTGTTTAACTTGATTTGTTATCATTCTGTTAATTTGTTCTGCTAACTGTGCACATGTATTCAAAGCACACCAGGTATCCAATCAGTGGATTTTGATTGGTGCTTTAAATATTTCTAAGAATCTAACTATAAAGATAGAAAGATCTTAAAGAGAAAATTCGATTTCGATTCTAAGGAACCGAAATAATCGAATTTTGGTACATGAGGAATCTAATTAAGGACTCTGATTTGTATGATAATCATCCACAAGGGTCTAATTATGGGGATAAAAGATCCCATATGGATTTTAGAAGTTGAAGATGTTTCGAAACCTTGCACTGGACGTGTTTAAGTCAAAACACGAAGTAAAATGCTTATGAGGTTGAGATGCTCAATATGCCATGGCAACATATGGGGCGGAATTTGAAAGTTAAGTCAATGTATGAGGATAAATATTTTTGAAACTATGCATGTTTGAAGAAATCAGAACGTAATGGGTATGAGATTTGAAGATATCCTTGGTTATCTAAACAAGGATTTAAAGGTATAGAAGCACGATTACTCGTAATGTCACATTATTTCCTGTACTTCGTTTCTAAGAATAAAACGAGTACTTAGAATTTACTAAGAAAATCATGAGTAAACGCAAAAATGGGAAGAATTTTCACGAAAGTAGTTTACAAGGAACATAGTTCCTTAATGTAGGCATCATAGGGGAATGCCATTCATACATGTAACTATACTTTGTATATCAGAATTGCGAACAACAACTTTTATTTATGAACGGGACAGATTGTTTCACATTACAAGCAAAATAGAAGAAACAAAAGCATAAGACAACAACATCTTCTAAACAGCCAACTGCTCATCCGTGGGTTGGATTTGCCTTAGCAACTTCGGGCAATTTCTTCGGAAATGACCCATCTCGCCACAGTTGAAACAAGAACCTGGTAGAAAACGACCTTAAGCGGGATTGTTGCCAGCTTGGTTTGGTGCAGCTACGGCTGTGCAAACTCTTGTTGTATGGCCTATAAGTCCACAAGTTTGGCATTTGCGGCACTTTACATTGACATGATGATGGAGAGGCTACATTGGTTGCACAAGGGTGCAGTTCCGTTATATGGCTTCCTAGCAGGGGGTTGAGCTGGTCGGTTGGGGATGTCTTGACCATTGTGAGTGACCACGGCGAAGTTCTGAGAAGCCTTTCGCTTCCTTGACCTCTTAGGGGGTCCAGTCTGTTCATCCATGGTCTTTGATTCCTTGATTGGTTTCTTGGCTGGTGGTGCAGGCTTGACTTCTGCTTCCTTTGGTGGCCCTTGAGTGGCTTCATTGTTGAGACGAGACATGGCAAAGCCTAATTCAACAGTCTTCAGAATTACTTCGCCTATCCGCTGGGCAAATTTGGCAGTCTGCTCGGATATCTGCGCATCGTTGCGATGAAGAGACATTTTGGAGGAAATGAAGGATATAGGAGGAAATAAATGAAATGTTATCGGTAAATAAGACAAGATGACAACGCATAGAAATTGCGATCATTTGTTTGTTACCTAGGGCAAACAAATGACACGGTGTCTAATCAAAGTAAGCAGGTCATATTAATGTATCGCGAAGACATGCTTTAGCCTATAAGTGGACACTCACCCCAAGAGTTCCCAGGTAAGAGTGACTGGTCCGATTATGTGGATTTGTACGAACACTCTAGCCTAGACAGAAAACTCAGAGTACAGGCATCCACTCTTCCAGATTGCACGTGTTCACACAATAAGACCCAAAACCTTGACGAGGTTTTGAAAACTCAAAGGGGTTCAAAACCATATAACAGAGAGTTCAAAACCTTACAATAGAGGGTTCAAAACCTAGTAATCAATCATCCTAGAACAGATGATTAGTTTTCGAAGCGGTTTCGAATTTTATGTTCTTGTTGTGGTCGTCGCCTAAGGATAGGTGACAGTATTGTTTTATGACTAAATGCAAGTAAACTCGCGTTAGGGTCCTAGAAAGGTTATAGACTAGGTCAAAGTATTACTAATAACCTAATTCCCTATAACCATGGGCTCTGATACCAACTTTTTTTGTCACACCCCGACCACGTAAAACATACCAAACGTGGCGGAAATGTCGGGGAGTGTTGTAACAGAATTAATTGTTTCAAATCCATGGCAATTGAAGTTTCGTTTTATTGATCAAACATGAAAGTTTACATTGTTTAAACAAGAACCAAAGAGTACATAACATAAATTAACTAGTTCTTGTCTCGTTTTAAGTCACTAAGGCACAGGTCCGCCTAAGTATATCTTGATAAATCCTATGCATCATCTCCTGAAAACACATGTGAAAATAGGTACGTCAGCATAAAAATGCCTGTGAGATACATTGGTTTTGTGAAAACGGAATTCATGACATATGTTTGAGAAAATGTTTAGTCATGAACCTTGTAATTTGCTTTGTTTTGTAAATCATTTGAAAAACGATAAGATCAGATGATATGTATAAATAAGAGAAGTGGTATGGTTAAATGGATAACCATGTAAAACGAGTTTGTATAAGGTAAGTTGTTTGTAAAACAATGTCTTGTGAAGAATATGTTGTTTGTGTAAAATGTAATGTATCTAAACTGAAATGACTTAGATAATGCTACGATATGTAATACTATACAAGCATTTATATATAGGAAGTACCAGCGGCGTATCCACCATGTTTGTATCATATTACATACGCCACGTTACACCAACCATTTACCCAAACCATCCACCATGTAAATTGTTCATGTATAAACCAAATGCCAAGTGTTATTGTGTAAACCATGTCGAAATGTCTATGTTCAATGTAAACCACCAAGTATGTGTATAAATGTCAAAATGTTTATGTATGGTAAGTGGAATATATCAACTAAACCATATGTAAAATGCACAAAAACAAGGTATTGAAGTAAAACATGGTTTAATTCAAAGTTATGTTTTGTGTAATAAATGCATGCTCTACTGATATGAACATCTATGTAGTATTGTGAAAATGCATACATCCAAGCCTTTGTGACTGTGGTGATAGACCCCTAAACGAATTTAAAGGTCTATCTTGTTATTTTGTTTATCGTATTCGGTCATTCCTTCCAATCCAAACAAACCCGAGATTTCAGGAATGGGAGTTGTCAAGTCCTATGGTACCATTACCTACTAACGGGCGGCATGATCGGTGTTAATGAATGTACATTGTATAATTTAAACAAACCAAATGTCATACCGAAATGTAGGCATGTGATAAATAATTGTACTAAGTACGCACACAATGGGCATACAGAGCATAAAAAGTCGTGTAAATCAATGTGCTAGCATGCTCAGTCAACATACATAGCAGAAAAGGTAATGTAAAACGATGTGCTTAATATGCCAAGTAAACATATGTAGCAGAATGATGTAATGTAAATCATGTACTAGTCAGTGTACTAAAGAACATAGCGAGTATATGATGTGAAAACAGGAAAGCATAAAAGTAACAAGTAGGCACATGTGTTCCACCCCAAAACAGTTTGGAAAACAGTAAAAGATGGGGTTCTATGTACTCACCTGAGATTGCTTTGAATTCCTTGTGTAATAATCACACAATGCTAGAGATCACGGGATATCAAACGGCACCTAATATAGGTAACTATGTTAATATACCGGACCTAAATCGGAGGATCGGATAGTATGCGGGTTCGTAAACCAAACGAGTATGGAGACTCGTGTAATATGGTTTAACAAAGCCTACATACTAAAATGAAACCTAACCTAAGTGCTTACGGTCCACTACGACCCGTTTAGGTAGCTTATGCTACTTTAACGCGTCGTTTGCGTAGAACGCGTTTGGAACGCCTAACATCGTGATCATAAGGTATAACCTCGGAAGGTTATAGCTATGGTCACCTAATATGTTTGGTCGGATCCTAATGATCGACCAAATGGCTCGGGTTCGAAAGTATAAGCGATGGTTTAGATCGCTTTCCTTACGACCCTATATAAGCACTATACTAAGAGTGACGAGCTAAGCATGTTAGAACATGCTTAACTAAGTTTAGAAAACAGGTTTAGCATCAAAACAAACGGCTTTGATGCTCACGAGCAGTTTGGTTGCAAAACACGCAAGAATGCGCATTTTGGCCGAAACTACGACTCGTCACTGAGCCTAGATAACGTGGTAATCAGTAGGTATAGTCGCCATGGACTATAACCATCGTGATCACGCTCACGTTATGAAGTTCGAACAAACTTCGCATCGACCATAAACTGGTCAATGCAGAAAGTCAAACAATGTTCGACTTTCGGACTCCAAAAGCGATAAAACAACGAAGGAACACTTACAAAGGGTCCCCGAATGCTAATCTCGATCCAAGGAACTCAGGTATGAAGCAATGGCTCCAACTTAGAGTTTTTAGATCAGATTCTTGTGGGTTTTACACCAAATGGGGGGGGGGTATTTATAGGAAAAGCATAACCGTAGGATCGTTTATCGAATATCGTGCCACAATCTCGCCCGTACACTTGTCGAATTATTGTGGTATGTCAGATCTTGCCCCTCATTGGCTGGAAGAGAAAAGGGCAAGATTGGTTTTTCTGTTCATGAAGAGGCAACCTCATTAAATGCTGAATCTGCTGTACTGGGGGTGCCTTACGGACCGTATGGGTTTTGACTTACGGTCCGTAAGCCCTTAGTTTGGCAGATTTACAGTTTTGGTCTCTGCAGCTCCAAAACTTGGTATTTGATGCATTTTTGGCACGTTTAAGCCCCGTTAACCCCATTTCAAAGCTCTAAAATGAAGTTAAAGTATAGGGAACTTACGACGGAATGCGCATAAGTGCGAAAAATGCTCCAAATGACGCGACGAATGGATTTTTCTCATGCCAAACACTAAGGCATAATATTAGGATGCTTACATAAATTTTTGGATGTCCAGATGTATTCAGAACGTAAGTTATGCGCGAAAGCGCAAACTTGTGCACTTTTTGACACTTTTAGTCCCTGAATGATCCAAAAGTTTGTTTTAGCATACCAAACCTCTCCAAGCCTATTTCTAAGCTATGTAAAGGATATTTATGGTATGTTTAACTTATGGACATGTTCCGAAATGTTCGTTACAATTCGAATTGGCATACTTTCGCAGTTTGTCAGGTTTAGTCCCTGTAAGCGAATTAACTTGTTTTTGCCATACCAAAGCCTTTAAAACTTATTTCTAAGTTATGTAAAGGTTATTTAAGGTATGTTGAGTATATGCTGATGTTCTGGAGTATTTTTCGCATTAAACTGAGTACGTTGACGCACCAGTTTGCGTATAATTCTCTAGAAAGCGATGTAGAGTTTGAAATCGAACAAGACTTGATATGTGCAAATGATACACATATTTGTACAAACCCCAAATATGAAATACAATATCTCATTGGTTTGGTATTTGTTTGATGGTCGCAGTGACCCAGGTGTCACATCAAAGCTGAACACCAGAAGCCGTCAGGTTTGCTACAACAGCCTGAAATTCCCACTTGGAAATGGGAAATGGTGACGATGGATTTCATCACCAAGCTGCCAAAGACGAGGAAAGGAAATGATACTATATGGGTGATAGTAGACAGACTGACTAAGTCAGCACATTTCCTACCCATTAAGGAAACTTACAGTTCTGACATGTTAGCGTATGTTGATAAGATTGTATCTCTACATGGAGTACCAGTGGCTATTATCTCTGACAGAGATACCAGATACACGTCACACTTTTGGAAAAGTTTCCAACAGTCTTCGGGCACGCGCTTAAATTTCAGTACGGCTTACCATCCTCAGACGGATGGGCAGAGTGAGCGTACAATCCAAACTCTGGAAGACATGCTACGTGCATGTGTAATTGACTTAGGTGGCGGTTGGGATAAGCATCTGCCATTAGTCGAGTTCTCCTATAATAATAGCTACCATACCAGCATCCAGGCTGCGCCTTTTGAGGCATTATATGGTAGGAAATGCAGAACGCCTATTTGTTGGGCAGAAGTAGGGGAAACTCAATTATCAGGTCCTGAAATAGTCTTTGAGACAACGGACAAGATTATCCAGATTCGTGACCGCCTGAAAGCTGCCAGGGATAGGCAGAAAAGCTATGCTGATAAAAGGCGAAAACCTCTCAAGTTCGAGGTTGGTGATAAAGTTTTGCTTAAAGTGTCGCCTTGGAAAGGGGTGATGCGATTTGGTAAGAAAGGTAAGTTAAGCCCAAGATATATAGGACCGTTTGAGATTATCGAATGTATAGGAACAGTGGCTTATAAGTTAAACTTACCTGAAGAGCTCAGTGGTATTCACAATGTATTCCACGTCTGCAATCTGAAGAAATGTCTAGCTGATGAATCGCTAATCATACCACACACAGATGTGCACATAGATGAAAGCTTAAAATTTGTGGAAAAACCTTTGTCGATTGAGGATCGACAGGTAAAGAAGCTTTGAAGGAAGTTTGTGCCTATTGTTAAGGTGAAATGGGATGCCCGTAGAGGTCCCGAATATGCGTGGGAGTTAGAGTCCACAATGAAAGAAAAATACCCTCAATTGTTTCCGTAAATCTCGAGGTCGAGATTTCTTTTAAGGGGGTGAGGATGTAACACCTCGTAAAATCTTACCCAATAAAATAAGGACACGTGTCATGTAAGACAAACGTGTCAGGAACCCGGATCAAGTGAAAGATGTATGGTAGGATTTAAAAAGGGCGACATTGTTGGTGCACTTGTGTCTGTACTTTGTCTGTATTTTGTAATGTATAAAACGATGTCTTTTGTCTGTTATGTTTACGTCTTTTATTGTATTTGTTTAAGTGTTTGACTAAATGTTTGACCAAGTCAACCATCCTCCTGGTTTGACTTGGCCAAACAGTCAACATTATGTTTGAAAGATAATATGGTTCGAAGGATGTCATCGAAGGATGTTATGTATCCTTCGATGACCTCGAAAGATATCTTTCGTTGGAAACTTATGGACCTCGAAGGATATGTCATCCTTCGAGGTACATATGGATCCTTCGGAATCTTTCGATGGACTTTCTGGTCGATAGATGATCCTTCGACCAGAAATCCTTATCCTTCGTGCATGTTAACTGATGTGGGTATATATATCCCATGTAGGTTTCACTTCACAGCAAGTTCTTTAGCAGTTGTTCAAGTTCATATTGAGAGCATTTGTGAGTGAACCCAAGGTCTTGTAAGAGAGCATTTCAGTTTGGTCAAGGGCTGTAACCGTGTCCACTGAAATACAAGAGAAAACTTTGATATATTGCTTGTCTACTCTTTCTCTTGTTACTTTGCTTTTCATCTAAACTACGGTTTGCACTCTAGCTTGGATTCCGCACTTGCTAGTGTGTTAAACATAACAAGGAATAGGTTTATCCTCAACCTCCGAGGGACCTACAAGTGGTATCAGAGCCGTGGCTCTTTTCCTTGTTAAAACCGGGTTTGTGCAAGACTTTGGTTGTGTTTGGACAAAAACTTTCTTGGTTTAGCACCCGTTTTTAGTGTGTTCCTTGCATTTTTAACCATAAAAACGTGTTCTAAACTAACCGGGTGTGTTACGGGAAGGTTTGGGTAACTGAAAATCTTGTTTGAAAAGGTTTGCTATTTTCCGGCCAAATTTCCGGCTTAACTCCGGTTGCTTGGTTGTGGATAAGAAACTTCCTTTTTGGGCAATTTTTTTTTGAAAGTCAAATCTGACTTGGTGAAAAGTTGGTGCAGAAACATCCCTTCTGCCGAAAGTTGGTTCACCAACCACATCACCTTTTCACCAACCAGTCGTCCTTTCTGTCTGTGTGTCAGACGTGTTCGAAAGATACCTTTCGAACTCGAAAGATCATCCTTCGATCAAGGAGATTCGACAGATAACCATCCTTCGAACATCCTTCGAAGTCAGTGTGTTGTCTTTCGAGTCAAGGAATCATTTCGAAAGATACATCCTTCGAGTTACTGTTTTCCTTCGAAAGATAAGGATCCTTCGTGTAGGAGAATCTTTCGAAGCTATTGTTCGAAACTCAACAGTGATCCTTCGAACACTGTTGATCCTTCGAACAAGTGTCATCTTTCGAGCATCTTTCGAGTCTTATCTGTTTAGACTTAACAGTTTGTGATTTTCAGGTCCTTCGATCCTTGATCCTTCGGCTGTTTGTTATCCTTCAATTTTTAACATAGTTTGTGAAAATCAATTTTTTTAATTAATTTTCACCTAATATATTAATTATAAAATGGGAACAAACGGTCAATGGGATCCATCTGCGTGGACTACAACAACTTTGACTCCACAGTCATCATCTACGCAATCATCAACCACGCAATCTGCGCCAGAGTTCAACAAAACTGCATGGATGCAGGCTATTGCCCCACCTCAAGCTGCAATGATAACTGCAAATCAATGGGCATTGGTCACAAATCAAAGCAGCAACATTCAAGCAATGATGCAGAACGATAGTGAAACTGGTACAAGCACAAAACCGCCAAAACTTAATCACATCAATGATTGGGGATGGTGGAAAGAAAGGCTGAGAACTTATGTTCAGGGGCAAGGTCAAGATCTATGGATGTGTTTCTTCACTCCATTTGAAAATGAGTTGGAAGTTGCAGGATCAAATCCAGAAACTTACAGCACAATGTCTGATGATGATAAGAAGAAGTTTGAGTTGGAAAAGAAAGCATTCATGATTCTCACGCAAGCTCTTCACAGAGACATATACCACCAGTTCGTTTACTGTACAACTACTAAAAGCTTGTGGGATATGCTCACGTTACGGTGTGAAGGAAATGCTCAATCGAGGAAGATAAAGCACGAGCTGCTAAAGAAAGAATTTGAAGGTTTCACTTGTATGGAGAACGAGGGTTTGGCAGAATTATCTACAAGATTCCATCATCTGTTGAGTGAAATGTTTGCCTTCAGTGTCACTGCCACTCCACAAGAAATGGTGAAGAGATTTGCTGATGGCTTACCAGCAAAGTGGAGCAGTTATCTTGAGATCCTAAAGGAAAACGGTGTTTTGGACACAATCACCGTTTATGAGCTAATACAGAAATTGGAAAACAAAGATGTGGAAGAAAAGCTCAAGGCGAAAAGAACAATCACTCCTCAGAATCCAGAGATGTATTTTGGGATTGCAGGTGGTATTACTGGAGAAAAGCCAGCTTCTCAGCATGCTAAGCTTCAAACAGCGTTCATCTCCAACACCGGACCTTCAACAGCAAATCAATTTGATCCTTCAGCATACACGATGATGTATTCAAGACCAGATTCTTCTTCTCAACAACAACAACAACAACAGACAGCTCAACAATTCACACCACCGCCTTTCTTGGATCCAAACAGAGCTCAACAGCAACAACCACAACAGCAAGGGTTTTATGGAAGTTCTTCAAGCTTTCAAGCTACTTCCAACCCGAACACTGTCAGATTGGACACTTCCAACTTTTCAAAAGTCAGTGTCGAGATAGCCAAGGAGCATATGGAGATGTTGAACACCTTGGTTAGTGCTTACTGTGGGTTGGTTGCAGGTCAGATTGGAAACATCAATCTAACCAACGAAGATTACCAGCAAGTTGACAAAGAAGAGTTTGAGATGATGGATATAAAGTGGGCTCTTGCCAGTGCTATTCGTAGAGCTAAAGAGTTTATGGAGAGAACGGGGAGAACCAACTTGGAAAGCAACAACAACACCAAGTATGGTTTTGATAAGAATGCTGTCACCTGCTTCAACTGTGGTGAAAAGGGTCATTTCAAGCGGGAATGTCAGAAGCCACCTAAGCAAGGCAATCAGAATCCTTTCAGGAATCAAAGACAGCCTCAGCAACAACAGAACAATTCTGACAGACAAATAGTTCCCGTGGGAAGAAATACATCTGGATCCACAAACTCTAATCCCCACAGAGGATTAGTTGTTCAAGCTGATGAGATTTGCAACTGGAATCTTCAGCTTGGTGAAGGAGGAAATGGTGGAACAGCATGTTACGCCAAGGTGGTTGAAAAGGTTGTAGAACCCGTGTCTGCTGGTGAATCTTCAGAAGATGAAGATAGCTCGGGTTATAGTGGAAGTTTGGATGGGGAATCACTTGATGCAGGTGATTTATCAAGTGAGGCTTTAGACTTGGAGGTTGATGAGTTATTGGCTGATGCTGAAGCATTATGCAAGAGAAGATCTATTCTTTGCCAGAAAGCTGCTGGAACTTCCGAGAAGCTTTCTCAATTTTTCTCTGAAGATGGATCTTTTTCTTTTCATACAGCCTTTATGGCTCATGTTGAAGGACAAACCTCTCAGGTATGTGATTCTAAACCTGACTCTATTTCTGCTGCTGTTGAATGTGCTAAATGTCTAGAATATGCAGAAAAGGAAAGTCTGTTTGAAATCACACACAAACACAATCAAGAATTGATTGTTGATCTGTCTAAAGCAACTGAGGCTAACTTGTTTTTAACAAGAAATGAAAAAGAGTTTAAAGCAACAATTGCGTCATTAAAACATGATGTTTCTGAACTTCAAAAGGCTGTTTTGAGAAAACAACATGCTAATAATAACTTGATTGACACAATTGAAAAACAAATGGTAGAGTTAGCTACAGCTCGATGCGAATGTGAAACAATCAAGCAGAAATTGGAAAGCTATTCCAATTCCCGCTATGTTTTGGATCACATTATTGATGTTCAAAGGAAAAAGGGGGATGCAAAATGTATTGGTTACAAATCATGCCCTCCCCCGATGAATCACAATTATTCCAAGTTGCCTAATGACAAGGATATGCCCTGTTTTGAACCTAATGTGCCACTCAGTCTCGATGACTTTGCAGTAGGCCTCGGGTTCACAACAGGTACATCATCCTCGGGGCAATCTGAATCTGAGAATGTGAAAAATTCATCGTCTGTTAAGGAACAGAGTCCTCCGATTATTGAGGATGCTGATTCTTCGGACGATGAATCTGAAGAAAATGAGAAACCACAGTCTAACTCGGTTACATCAGACATTCCAATTGAGAATCACATCCTGTGTGATCCACCAGTGAAACCGAGTAAGGCTGAAACACCAAAGGCAATGAAGCCCAGTGTACCGAGCATTGAAAAGAATAACTTGTTGTATACGCTCAAGGGAGACAGCAAAATCTATTCTGACAGAGATTTTCCAATAAAAAATGTAAATCAGGATTTAATTGAGAAAATTTTTGAAGGACGAACTGATAAGTTTTTGGGAAACAAAGGTAACAAAGTGACGGTCACTCAATGTGAACCAATTCCGTGTGAGCTAATTAGAAAACAATACGGAAACCAAAAACTTCCAGTTGAGCGAAAACAACAAGTGAATTCTGGAAAGGGTAAGGGCCAGGTACAGGAAAAGAGGGCTCAAAACAAGAATGCTCAAGCACCAAAGGTTCAGCAGCCTAAGACTGAACAACCAAGGGTTCAACAACCTAAAGTTGAGCAGTCTAAGGCTCCTCAACCTAAGGCTGCACAACCTAAAATTCAACAATCTAAGGTTGAGCAACCTAAGGTTCAAAGGGTGCAAAACAAAAGAGCTCCAGCTAAGAAAAGAGAACAGAAAGTGAACTTTGTTGGATCAAAGGGTACGGACAAACTTGAAACATTTCAAAATAAATCTAACATTGATTTTGTAAAACAAGTTAGAATTTTAAAACGAAATGATCAGAACAATTATACCCAACACACCAATGGATGTGACTTAGGTCCAAGCACATCTAGATCACAAAGTTCAGTGTCTGGTTCTTCGTCTGGTCATCAACACGTTTCTCCGAGGTTTGTAGAGCGGAGAATGTGTTTTGAATGTGGAACAGTTGGGCACATTGTAAGATACTGCCCATACTTGCAAAAATTGAAAGGAAAAACAAGTGCTCCCCAAGAAACCAATTACCAAAAACAACTGGTTTCCCCGAAACAAGACCCACGTGTCTTGAAAGAAAGGGAAAAGAAGTTAAAACAAAAGAACCAAAAGGTAATTGAGAAGGCCTTAAAATCAGAGGTCAAAGAAGAAAAACCTGTACAAGCTAAACCTACAAATGTAAAACCAGTAAATACAAAAACAATTAATCCAAATACTGGTAAAGGACAACAAGCTTGGAAACAAAAACAGGTAACTAAGTCAGGGGGAGCACCAGAGGTTTTATTTCCTAATCATCAAGTGATTGAGATCACTTTCCTTGATGATCAAGGACGACCCAAGTCCACAAAGGCTTGGGTCCCCCTCTCAAACTGATGTGTTAATTGCATGTGCAGGCGGCTCCAGGAGGAACTATTAATAGTCTTTGGATTGTTGATAGTGGGGCTTCCAGGCACATGACAGGCGACTATCGTCTTCTTTTCGATGTGCGAAGTATAAGAGGAGGATATGTTGCGTTTGCTGGAGACAAAGGAGGGTATATCACCGGCGAGGGAATGATCTCAAATGGAATTGTGAGTTTCGACAAAATCAATTATGTGCAACAGTTGGATCACAATCTCCTGAGTGTTTCTCAAATCTGCGACAAGAAGTTCACCGTGCATTTTGATGATGCCGGTTGTTATGTGCTGAAGCCAGGATTCAAAATTCCCGCAGAATGGATTCTCTTATCAGCACCAAGAGTTAATGATTTGTATGTCCTTGATATGAGCCAAGCAATAACTCAGTCAAAACAAGTTACTTGCTTTATTTCAAAAGCCACTGAAAAGGAGACGATCTCTTGGCACAGACGGATGGGTTATATTCACCTCAGAAAAATGAATCACCTTGTCAAAAACAACTTGGTGAGAGGTGTCAATGTGAAGAACTTTCAACTTCAAGATGTCTGTGTGCCGTGTCAGAAAGGGAAGCAGACCAAGAAATCACATCCATTGAAGAAGGTTAACACTGTCAACATGCCACTCGAGCGTTTGCATATGGACCTTTTCGGCCCAGTCAAACACAAGAGTGTGCACGGAGAAGTTTTCTGCTTGGTAGTTACTGATGACTATTCAAGATTTTCATGGGTTGACTTCATGGTCCACAAGAGCGAGACTCCAGAAATTCTGAAGAATTTGATCACCTTGTTGGAAAATCTGTATAATCTAAAGGTGAGGCGAATTCGAAGCGACAACGGTACCGAGTT
Organism: Helianthus annuus; assembly: GCF_002127325.2. Taxonomy (NCBI): domain Eukaryota; kingdom Viridiplantae; phylum Streptophyta; class Magnoliopsida; order Asterales; family Asteraceae; genus Helianthus; species Helianthus annuus. Next base: position 60,218,435 of record NC_035448.2, read on the forward strand.
CAAAAATAGGGTTATGGATGAGTTTTGCACTGCAAAAGGAATCCTTCATGAATATAGCTCTCGGTACACGCCACAACAAAACGGAGTCGCTGAAAGAAAGAACAGAACCTTAATTGAGACTGCAAGAACCATGTTGGTTGAGTCTCAGCTTCCAGTTCGATTCTGGACTGAAGCTGTTGCCTCGGCTTGCTACATGTTAAACAGGGTTCTAACAGTGAAAAGACATGGAAAAACGTGCTTCGAACTCCTACACAAGAAGACTCCTGACTTGGAATATCTAGAACCTTTTGGTGCACCATGTACCATGATTGAGCCTGACGGGAAGTTTGGTGCCAAAGCTATCGAAGGTTACTTCCTTGGGTATGCTACTCCTAATCTGCGAGTATGGAACCTGACTACCAAAAGGATTGAAGAATGGGGTGAAGTAAGAGTTCAAAGATATTCTAATCCTCCGAAGCCTTCTGGAGATCCATGGATGTTCGATTATGATGGTCTTTTCGACTCATTTAATCTGCCGACATTTGATGATGACAATGCAATTGCTCAAATGTTGTCTGAAAGCGAGAATGCGACTGGCTCTCAGTTAGCTCGTCCAATCATTGTTGACTCACAAGCATCTTCTTCTGTCAACAATCTCGCTTCAAATGAGGTGTTTAATGATGCTGTCGATTACAATTTGTCATCGGAAGATGAGGAGTATGTTGATGCAAATGATGGTGAAGCACTGCGTCCGGTTCAAAGTACTTCAGAAGCAACGGATCCAGTGTCTGCGCCAATTATCCAAGAAGAAAATGCATCATCTTCTACAACTCACCAGCTTCAGAATGATATCGGGAATTTAAATATCAATAACTTGAGGTCAAATGTTGACGTTCCTCCAGTTTCTGAAACCCGAATTCATAACATTCATCCTCAGCAGAATATTATAGGTGATGTTCTCAGTGGTGTAAGGACAAGAAATCAAATCAGAAACAACAAAAATGCTGGTTTGTATGCTGAGATACGAGAATCGGGACAACAAAATGATTGGTCTTTCGCCTGCTATGTTAGCCAAGAAGAGCCTAAATCTTGGAAGGAGGCATTGAAAGATGATTCCTGGGTGGAAGCCATGCAAGAAGAACTTCAGCAGTTCGAGAAGTTAGGCGTATGAAAATTGGTTGATAGGCCCGACAACTACAAGAAGATCGGAACTCGCTGGGTGTTTAAGTGCAAAAAGGACGACCGTGGGATTGTTGTCCGAAACAAAGCAAGGTTAGTGGTACAAGGCTTCAGTCAGATTGAAGGTATTGACTACAATGAAGTGTATGCACCTGTTGCTCGTCTGGAGGCTATTAGAATCTTTCTAGCCTACGCATCCTTTAAGAAATTCAAGGTGTACCAGATGGATGTTAAAAGTGCTTTTCTACACGGAGTAGTCGAAGAGGAAGTATATGTCGAGCAACCACCGGGGTTTGAAGATCCATTACATCCTGACAGGGTTTTACTTCTTAACAAGGCGTTATATGGTCTTCATCAAGCACCTCGGGCTTGGTATGAAACGTTGTCTACCTACCTGCTGAGCAATGGGTTTAGACGGGGTTTGATCGACTGTACCCTCTTCATCAAGGAGAAAGGTGAAGATCTTCTGTTGGTACAGGTGTATGTCGATGACATTATCTTTGGTTCTACCGATGATAAGTTGTGCATAGAATTTGAAAAGGTGATGCAAGATCGATTCGAGATGAGTGCGATGGGTGAAATGACGTTCTTCTTGGGTTTGCAAGTTAATCAATCCGAATCTGGAATTTTTATTCATCAAACCAAGTACGTCGGAGACATCTTGAGCCGGTTCCAGATGTCCGATACGAAGCCAATTTCTACTCCTCTTCCGCAGAATCACGGGATCACTCCGGATGAAGAAGGGGATGCTGTGGATTCTTCACTCTATCGTGCTATGATTGGATCCTTAATGTATCTCACTGCATCAAGACCCGACATTATGTATCCAACTTGTCTTCTCGCTAGGTATCAAGCGAATCCGAAGGTCTCTCACTATGCTGCTGTCAAAAGGATTTTTCGTTATCTGAAGAGTTACCCTGACACCGGGTTATGGTACCCTAAGGATGATAACTTCGATCTCAAAGCTTTCAGTGATTCTGATTTCGGCGGCTGCAAGAAAGATGGAAAATCAACTACAGCAGGATGTCAGTTCTTAGGCAATCGCCTAGTCACTTGGCAATGCAAGAAGCAGACATGTGTGGCTACGTCTACATGTGAAGCAGAATACATTGCTGCGTCTAGTTGCTGCTCCCAGGTTCTATGGATCCAACAACAGATGCGGGACTACGGTTTTGAATTCCTAACTACTCCTATTTATGTTGATAATGAGGCTGCCTTACAGATCACTAGAAATCCTGTACAGCACTCGAAAACGAAGCACATCGATATTAAATATCACTTCATACGTGATTGCTTTGAAAAGAGACTTATCGATGTGGTTCATATTCATACCGACCACCAACGTGCCGACCTTTTTACCAAAGCATTTGATAAATCAAGATTTGATTATTTACTTTTGGTAAACGGCATTAAGGTGAAGCAAGAGTAACCGACATCAGGAAATCGTTTTCGTAAATATTTTTTCTAAAAACCAAAAATCCAAAAATATTTTTACTTCACTTTATTTTTGAATTTTAGGGGGAGAAAGTTTCAAGAAAAATACAAAAACATTGAAAAACCACAAAAATACAAAAATATGTCTTTAATTTAGTTACTTTCTGCATTTAAGGGGGAGAAAATTCAGAAAAACACAAAAACAATAGAAAAACAAAAATGAGTTTCTTGGTAATATAAGAGAAAGTGATATTACATCAGAGGTCGGTTGAAACATGTTTCTAGAAATCAAAAGAAAAAGAAAATGATAAGTAGCTCTACTAATGATGTACCGGTAGACTATCGATCATTTTAAAGTATGCAGGAGATATAAACATAACAGACTGAAGACCGCGTGGGAACCGCTCATTGGCATATGGTCTTGGTACCGAAATTTCGTTTGATAGATTGCCGAGGTTCTGAGATATTCGGGGTTTATGCTGTTTATCATCTGGGTATCATGATTGTTTCTATAAAAGACAAAGTCTAAGTTCTTCCATGATACCATACATACGTGTACATATCTCATACTGCATTCGACCTCAATAAGTGATAAACAATCACATGTCCATCAAAATAAGTGATAAAATATCACATCTATCCGGGAGTCAAGTTCGTCTCTCTGCTGTACGGAAGTACTGACCTGTTCACGGACTTGCTCCTGTGCCCTCATGCATCGAAAATCAAGTTCCTCATCAATAAGTGATTCTATCACATAGGGCTTGTTTTCAAACTCAAATAAGTGACTTGTTCACATTGTATATATATACGTTAAAAACGGATGATAAATGGTATACTCCCCAGTATGATGAACTCTCGTGCATACCTTGATACGGGAATGTGTCGTGAAGTGGATGAACACCGGTCGGTAAGTATAATTCATACCTTAAACGTATCTCATTGTATTATGATTACACTTGATTGTTGAGTTTAAGTGGATAACAATATCGGTAATTGTGGTAGAATACTTATCCACTTCTGTAAAAGAATTAAAAGGAAATGTGTTTTGACAGAAGACCGCTAGCTGATATGATTCTCTTCACCAGAAACTCGCAAAAATGTTGTTGTGTGTACATATTTCCTTACTGCTTTATTTTCAAACAGTTTTGTCGTTTGGTGCATATCAGCACGACATTAGCGGTGATGTCGTTTGATAACATTCAAAGGATATTAAAATTGTTGCCTTTTATTTTATAAAACTTCAAAATCCAAAAAGATTTTCCATTTAATATTATTTTTGATTAACTGATGTTGGTACTCGATCCGATACCTGACAAGCCAAGATACTTCATAAAACTAACCTTTGCAGAACTTCATAACGGACAACTTTTCAAAATGGTCATTTCTGAAAACCTCCAAAATTTGAAGGGTTTAAATTGAAATTCCCAAAAATCCAAAGTGTTGGTGGGAAATCTGATCCTTCGAGGAAGCAATGGCCCTCGAAAGATCAGATGGTCAAGAAAGTCAATGAAAGTCAATTGTCTCAGTCGAAAGATGTTCTGGTCAACGAAAGTTTTGACCAATTGATCTTTCGAGTTGACCAGATCCTTTGAAAGTTTGTTTAGGTCGAAAGATACCTTTCGAAGGATTCCAAAATATCTGGTATCTTTCGATCCAGATCTTTCAAATATCTGGATCCTTCGAGCCAAATAGGGATCCTTCGAGCCAAAGGTCATCCTTCGAGACAGCTTTACATCTTTCGAATGGTCTTGAGTCCTTCGAGGCGGTTGGACTTTCGAGGTCAGGGTATATAAAGCATCATCTTCTTCATTTGCACACTTCACAGTTTCAAAATTCATCTCAAAAACCCTCTCATCTTCTCGAACCCCTGCCAAAATTTTCAAAATCTGTTGAGATATCAGGATTTCTTAAACAACACTTGGTAGGATGATTATGTTTTAATCATTTAACAAACATTAAAACAAAAAACATCATAAACATTTCATTGATCATGTTCTTTATACATTAATGTTCTTATTTTAGGTTTGTGAAATCTGAATGTATTGTTTATGAATCAGTGATAGTTTTTGATGTTCATGTGATGATCTTATATCTGTTTGTGTATGTTCAAACTGTTGGATTGAATCTTGATAACAGAGGTGTCTTGGGTTGGGTAAAACAGAGGAAATGGTTAGGGTTCATGGTTTGGATCAATAGCATGTGTGGGTGTTCATGTCCGGTTTGGGTCAAAATGTTAATGGTATAAAATGGTTTGTAGTGTTGTGTTGTCTGATATAATGAACACTTGAATCCTGAAAAATACTTGAAACTGTCACCGGAAAACACTTAAAATCCCACCGGAAAATTTGCCGTTGAACAGTGATGCCGGTAGTCAAAACGAAAGATGATGACGATAGATGATGACTCATCACCTCGATAGATGTGCTGAACAACATCCTTCGAGGTGAGTCTCGAAAGATGTTAGATATCTCGAAGGATCATCCTTCGATCGATTAATCCTTCGAATGATCAAGATATCTTTCAAAACTCTTGATTATTCGAAAGATGATCCTTCGATAAGGTTGTCATCCTTCAAGATAAGTGACATCTTTCGAGCTTGACTAACATCCTTCGAACAGATTGCCATCTTTCGTGCCATGATTCAATCCTTCGATGGATAATGGGATCCTTCGAAGAGTTCAACACTTAGAATTTTTCAAGAAATTGAAAATTTTCTAAGTGTGGAATTCCATTGTTGACTGTTTGACCTTTTCTTATTACGTGTCAATGTGATGTGCAGAAATGGCACCGAAAGTGAAAAAGGAGCGGGCAAAGCCAACAAAGAAGGTGAAATCGGAGCTTGAAGCTATGTCTGAATCTAGACATAATATGGCTGCATATTTACAACCGGTAGGCAGTATCAGTCCGGAGTTCACTGGCATCATGGAGTACCTTCACCGCTCACGTATCAACTATGCTATCACAACGCAATACATTGCCTATCAGTCGCACATCAAGGCATTTTGGAGTTCAGCTGGGATTGAAACGGTGGAGAATAAGGAAGTGATCAGGGCTACTGTTGCTGAAAAACCTGTGGTTATTACTGAAACACTATCAGAGAACGTCTACAGCTTGGAGATCAACCGGAAGATCCTACTTCTATAGATCTACAATGTCAGCGGGGGTTACTGATGAGGATTAAGTACAGCGACAATGTTCTGGCTAATCAAATCAACAAGAAGTATATGCCACTTCGGTATAAGTTCTTGCTGCATATTCTTATTCATTGCCTGAGCAACAAGCGTTCTGGGTATGACTTGTCACCGATCGATTTGACTGGATTGTTTACGGCGTTGATTCTGAACAAGCCGTTTAACATATCTCGCTATATCTTCGACAACCTAAAGGAAAACGCTCGAAGGCCACTTCCGTCTGCAACACAGCGAACATCCACCAAATTCTGGTTATATCCCAGGTTTCTGCAGATGATGATAGATGATCAGATTCCTGATCTTGCTAAAGCCGAGGCAGATGTTCTTCCTGTGAATCCGATGATCGAATGCACTCTGCTGATATTCAAGTCTATGGCCGCCTATAAGGAATCGGACCCAATTAGGAAACTGATTGGTCATCTTAATATTCCTAACTATGAGGCACCGCAGCACAACAAATGGCGACATGACGCAAGTGATTCTGACGATGAAGAACCAAGGTTGATCGCTTTGGCTGACACGCAGCTTGGGGCTAAACATGGAATCAAGGCAACTAGAAGGTCTGCGGGCAGTTCTAGTGCTGCAGCACATGTTGAGGTTGATGTCAATGTTGCTGCTGAAGAGGTTCAGGAAATGTCTGTGGATCCTGATGTTCGTACTGGTACTGGTGTTGTTGGTGGTGCTGTGGTTGTTGAAACAGGTGGTAGTGCTGGTGGTGCTGGTGGTGTTGCTGGTCAGTCTGGTACTGTTGCGACTGACAAGGGTAAAGGCAAGATAGATGAGGCGAGGAAGCTAGTTGATGAAAGCAGTTCATCTTCTGAAGAGGAAGGAGGTTCGGGTGATGGTGGTTCATCGTCTGAGGATGATAATCCTCCTCCTCCAGGGATGATGAAAGTATTTGATAGTCGCGGGAATCCCCGGTTTGAGAGAATAGAGAAGACAGCTAGAACTGGAGAATCTGACAGGGATGAGGATTATGTCCTTACTTCTCCGGGTTTTATCAGAAAGAGGAAAGCTAAACGACAAGGTACTCGTACGTCAAAGAAAGCTGCTGGTGATTCCTCTATTCCAGTTTCTGTTCAGCCTTCATCTGGTCCTGAGCAGCAGTTTCCTCCCTCTGGTGATCAACTGACTGAAAAAGAGACGCTGGAGTTAATGTCTTCTCCTCAGAGGTCTTCTGGGCCGCGCACGGTGACTGTTGATCAACAGCCGCCTGCAACTCCCACCTCAGGTACACATGCCCGACCCCCTCTCACTATTACTGGTCCTACAGGTGCTTCGGGTCAGGCTGGTCAGTCTGGTTCTTCAAGACCTGAGCCTTCAAGGCCCACTCTGGCAGAAACCTTGTCTGGATTTTCTGAAGCTGACAAGATACAATTCCTGATTGAACAAGTCAGTGAATTGGGATCTATAGTTGGTCGACACACAAGAACTATTGAAGAATATCGTGTCCAGCGTAAACAGGATGTAATGGCACACAATCATCTGTGTTCAATTGTTGAAGCTCAGAATATCAAAATCAAGGAACAGGCTGAGGAAATTGAAAGGTTAAAACAGGCAAACAAGGAAAGAGATAGGGAGGTCGAAATTATGAAAAGGCATAGTACTAACTTGGAGACTCAGGCGAAAGCTTTGAGGGAGAAGGTAAGTAGTCGTGATGATAGACTGATGGAAGCCTTCAAACCCATGTATGCAAACTTCAACAAGATTCATTCCAAGGTTGGTACATTGTGGAATGAAAGGTGCAAAACCTTAGGGATAGTTCCCCCAAGGCGTGAGGATGATCAAGATGATGATGCGGCTAATCCAGATCAAACAACTGCCTCAGGTTCCGGTGCAACTGCATCCGGTGCTGCAGGTGGATCTGGTACACCTCAAGACACTCCTTCTGCTCCTCCTACAGCTACTACCGGCCCATCTGAGCAGACAGAGACACTGGAAACATCTACAGGGCCTGAACATATTAGTATTGAAGCAGAAACGTTTACAGATCTCCCTGAATCCTCAGGTGCTCAGAAGTTTCATCTAGTTACAGGTGAAATGTTAGAAGAGGGAGAATATGTTTCTGAAATGTCGGATGAACAGATACTGGCTCTGACGGAATTGGATGATGTTGCAGTAAGCATGATTGATAACACTCCGTTAGTTCAGGATCAAACCGATTTCTCTTCAATAGATGAAATCTTCATCGGTTCGGATCCTGATCGTCCTGTATATGTTGGAAAGGACAATGCGGAGGTGAATGCCCTTGATGATGATTTTGTGGCTGAAAAGACTGCAGAGTTCGCCAATCTTTCTTCTGATTCGCCATCAGCTCAAGAAAACCGTGAGAAAACCGTGAATGAATGGCGAGCGGATTTCCTTGCTAGGAATCCTCCTCCGCTCGCTCCTTTGGAACAGGTTAACTATATGATGCTGGAGAAGAATCGGGCTCGGGGTCGCATTATTAGTTGGATGTTTGTCAAAGATCTTCACTGCATGGTCGTGAAAAGAGAAACGGGTCTTCAGTATTTCAGAACTCTCCTCAGTATTCTCACACTTCCATATTATGATGTTGCAGTGTTAGCCCAACTAGATGTCATCAATCGGAGCGAAGAAAAGATGGTGGATCTGTTCGCTAAGAAAATCAGGTTGGAAAGGAGATTGGGTTGGAAGGATCCTCTGTACAAGCCACAGTTTCCCAGATACGAGCAGATCAGGTTTACACTTGATCCAGAGACAAACACAGCTCGTTATCGTTTGGTATATGATCCTCCCAAGGTGATGAAGAAGATACCCTTGCTGAAGATGAAGACCGACTTTCTTGGAAATTTCCGTTGCTGGGTTTACGATGCTGATACTGGAGAAGCGGTGATCCTCTTCAGAGATAGTCAGGAGAACTTCAGGATAATAGATCCGATGTGGATTACTAACATGTCCAGATCGGATATTATTGTTCTGAAGGATCATGAGATAAACTACTTAGTTCAGGATCGAGATCAAGCTATGAAGTTTCAAAGGATGGCCCGATACTGCTTCAATCTGCTGGTCAACGCAGGAAGTGCATGGTCATCACATCATTTGACAGTGGAAAGGACGTCAGAGACTTAGAGACACGAAGACCGAGACAAAGCTACAGCCAAGGGGGAGTTTGTTGGTGCACTTGTGTCTGTACTTTGTCTGTATTTTGTAATGTATAAAACGATGTCTTTTGTCTGTTGTGTTTACGTCTTTTGTTGTATTTGTTTAAGTGTTTGACTAAATGTTTGACCAAGTCAACCATCCTCCTGGTTTGACTTGGCCAAACAGTCAACATTATGTTTGAAAGATAATATGGTTCGAAGGATGTCATCGAAGGATGTTATGTATCCTTCGATGACCTCGAAAGACATCTTTCGTTGGAAACTTATGGACCTCGATATGTCATCCTTCGAGGTACATATGGATCCTTCGGAATCTTTCGATGGACTTTCTGGTCGATAGATGATCCTTCGACCAGAAATCCTTATCCTTCGTGCATGTTAACTGATGTGGGTATATATATCCCATGTAGGTTTCACTTCACAGCAAGTTCTTTAGCAGTTGTTCAAGTTCATATTGAGAGCATTTGTGAGTGAACCCAAGGTCTTGTAAGAGAGCATTTCAGTTTGGTCAAGGGCTGTAACCGTGTCCACTGAAATACAAGAGAAAACTTTGATATATTGCTTGTCTACTCTTTCTCTTGTTACTTTGCTTTTCATCTAAACTACGGTTTGCACTCTAGCTTGGATTCCGCACTTGCTAGTGTGTTAAACATAACAAGGAATAGGTTTATCCTCAACCTCCGAGGGACCTACAGACATGTTATTAAAACACCTCTGAGCGGCCCAAGTTATAAATCATAAGATCCTTAAATCATTATGATAAACATCTAGCCGGTTGTTTCTAAATAAATAAAATTCCATTTTTATATGGGAATTAGGTCATTAAAGATGTTACTACAAAATCCTGATTTAATTCTTGTTCAAAAGAAGTTGAATTTAGTTTGATAAGGCATGGTCAACCTTCATAAGAATCCAAGGTGAATTCTTGAGATTTCCATCACTTCAAACTTGCCACAAAGTGCCAAAGTGGTGTAAGTGCATGCAAAGCATGCAAAGTCTAAGCAAAAGGGACCTTCAATTGATTAAAGGACCCAAGATTCAGAGACTACAAAGTTGCATGGTCAAAACTTGAAAAATTGCAAATTTTTGTCCTCATACCACCGGTTACGGACCGTATGGCTTTAAGCTTACGGTCCGCAAGGATCATATCTGGGCGCGTCACACCAGGGTCGGTTACGGACCGTATCCGTATAGGCTTACGGTCCGTAAGGCTGTCGCTGGCGGCAGGTTTTGGACAGCTGCCTGTTCAGCCTATTGCACCGCCTTATTTAGGTGGTTTTCGAAATCAGGGGCCTTTCAACTGGTATATAGCAACATAGGGACACCTGGGATGATCTTGCAACATTAGTAGACTAGTTTGGCATCATCTTGTGACATTTTTTTCACTATATAAAGGAGTAGAAGTTGCAACATTTGGTTCACTTCATTCAAGCTCATTTCATTTGATCTCTGGAGCTCTCTGGACAGCAACCACCTTCTTCTAGAATCCTTAAGCATACTTAGGACTCTTGTAAGTGTCCTTAATCCTCTTTAATTCTAGTTTAATTAATTAGCTAAAAGTCAAACCGTCGTAATTAAGGTTTAACTTCGAGATTAAGCAATAATTATCCAGTCAAATCTCGAATTAAAAATACCTATAAGTAGGTAATTATGTGGGTAATAAACCCTTAAAAGGGTATTCTCGGATTCCCACTCTAACTATGTCAATTGTCGGGTCAAAGCTAATTACAAAAAGTCAACAGAATACTTATTTTCAAATTAATACATAATTAGCAATGTAGGATCCATACAATCTGTTTTATCATTAATTTAACTTGGTAATTAATGTAAGAACATGTCTAAACATGTTCACCCCAACAATTTTCAGTTTAGGCTCGGTTTGGAACCGAAAGTCACATAGTTTGACTTATGCTTTGACTTTCAGTTCTGACCCGTTTAAGCCAAGTTTAGGATTGTCTTAGAGCTTCTTTTGGACCTATTTACATGTTAGTATAACCCTCTGTGATTATACAACTTGGTTCATTAGACATCCGATTCATATGCATGTTTCCGCTAATTGCCTAATTGTTGACTATTATGCCCTTTTCACCTTAAAATGTGATTTTTGAAAAAGTAAAAGAGTAGGAACATTTGCTACTAATTTATAAGCTTGTACCCAAAATTTGATGCCAGTTTGAGGTCTAGATTTAGAGTTATGCTCATTAGCGTAATTAGAAGCCTTTTTAATAAATAAATGGCATAATTAGCATATAGCCTATCTAAACCCAAATTTTTATTCAAAACTTTTTACCTACTGATATAAAATAATATTTTGGGATTTTTATAAATTTTTATTTATTTTTAGGCTGAGCATAACTTAGAGTTTTTAGCTTATGCGGTTAATGCCGGTTTTGCCCTTTTGGGCTATAAAATGAGTTTTATAAATCCTATTGACCCCAAACCTTTTTCTACTGATTCAATATGTTAAATAAATTATTTTGAGCCTTCTGGAATATTAAAAATATCATATTTTTATACAAAACCCGGAAATGGCTCTAAATCGCCTTTTTAAGAGTTTTTAACGCATAATATGTATCAAAACTAGTTTAAAAATATAAGGGTTGATACTTACTAATTTTCTCAGTAAATTTTTATAATTTAATAGTAGGCAAAAGTCCTAAACTCAGATTTCCAATTTTGACCTTTTAGGCTTATGTGAAATTACCAAAATGCCCCTACGGTGCATAGAATGGTTAAAATTAATAAATTTCACACATGAATGATACCCTACTGTTATAACCCATTAAAATGAGTATATTTACTGATTTATTCAGACCTGTAACTTAGGTTACTAATTAAACTCTTTTACACCTTTTTAAATGACCAAAATGCCCTTACGGGGCATCGTTTGCATTTAAAATCATTTTGGGCATAATAAAAGACATCTTACTGGTGTCACAACATATTTAAGGCATATTAACTTAGGAAACTTGTATATGACTCTTATGGTTACTCGTTACGCATTTTTCGCGTTCGGATCGGCTAATGTAACTAGTTTACACATATTAGCTAAAACGGGTCAAACCATATCATTTTTGTCTCAAAATCCAGAATGTGATTAAGTTACCCATATTAAACAAGCGTACAAGCTTGTCGGGTCAAAACCACATTCTAAAACAGTCTTCGCATAATCACGCGTTTAAACCGTATTCTTCCTTTAAAACTAACCGGTCTAAGCTTAGGCTAAATTAAAGACCCGTTAGGATTCTAATAGGTTATTATAAACCTTCCTTCCAGAATAGGAGATCCAGTAAAAGCTATTTGCGCTTGCTTATTGTGACTATACTTGCTCAGGTAAATACTTTTAGCTTATTTTCCCTATACGGGCTTGGGGTACGGTATATAAAATACCGCTTGGTCGGGCATTGAATCTTTAATCGAATGTAGGTTAAATCATTGAAATGACCCGTTAAAAATTGTTTTGTTTGCTTAAAGCCTTTGGGAGGTTAAGGACCATGTCCTGGATATCATTGGCATCATTTTACGAAATGGCCACGACTTAAGCATACGGGTGTAGGCGTACACCCGTTAGTGCATAAATAAATATTAAGGTATAACCGCCGGTTTTGGGTTAAACCGCTACAGGATTATATCATGTGGTGTGTCTATTGACCTTTAACCCAGTGTAGACCCGGGCTACTGGACGCATAAGAAACATGTAAATCTTTTACAAGTTTATATTCAAATAATTATCCCAAGTTATAAAAATCTTTTGTGCCTTGTGCATTCAAATCAATTTTAAACCTTTTCAAAATGAGTTAGTTAAATTGTATTTACCAGTGTAAACTGATGTATTTTCCCAAAAAGGTTAAGTGCAGGTACTACGCGTAATAGGATGGCCTCTCCTTAGCATCATTTAGAGTCTTGCAAGCTTGGATGCAAATAAATCTGTTGAACAAGTTCCTTTTTCTTTTGATCCGCCTGCGGATCTATTTCAACTGTTTGTGATACTTAATATTACAATATTTATTCGGTTGAAATAAATCTATCTTTTTGATTCCGCTGTGCATTTAAATATTTGTGTTGTTTGACTATGAGGATATCAACTACGTCACTATACCCCCACCGGGCCCACCGGTGACACGTGGAAAATAGGGGTGTGACACTGCAGTGTTCTAGAGCCTTTTGGTAAATTTGGTCCAAAGAGCATCGAAGGCATATTCGTGGGTTATTCAAGTCCACTAAGACGAATCTTTGTTCCAAGCTTGAAGCGGAGCATCGAAGCACCGAATGTTGAGTGTCAAGGCTATACAATGCCACCACAGAATCCAAGAGACTCATGGAGATTCAATTATGACACTTTGTGGGATTCGTTTGATATGGAGGAAGAACCAGAGTTCTTTGACAAGTTGGATATTCTAAGAGAGTATGAGTCATCACAAGAAAAGTTTCCATCAGAACCTTTTAGATGTTCACGTCAAACTTCAAATAATGACGAAGCAGGTCCGAGTAATGCTGGAGAACATGATGATATTCAGCAATCTTCAGAACGTGAAAATGCTCCTGATAATCAGACGACAGTTAATGATAATTTAGAATCTGATAACATGCCAATATTTGATCGTGGTGATTCAGATTCTGAGGGGGAGCAGATCCAGATATCAAGTCAAACAAATCCCGTCGGTGAACAAGATGCAAATCAAAATGTCACAAATTTGGAAGCCAAGGTAGATGTTCCATGCGAGGTGATGCCGAGAACTCTTTCATACCATCCAGAGGAGTTGATTATTGGAGAATTACAATCAGGCGTTCGCACAAGACGACAAATTGACCAAGGGCTTACTTGTTTTTATTCTACAGTTGCTCTGGTACAAACTGAGTTTTCACTAAGTTGTTTTATTTCACAGATTGAACCAAGAACCTATAAAGAAGCACTAACCGAAGATTCTTGGGTCAACGCGATGCAAGAGGAGCTGAGTCAGTTTGAGAAGTTGGGTGTGTGGAAATTGGTAGATTTGCCTGATGGTCACAGGAAGATCAACACCAAGTGGGTATTTAACTGCAAAAGAGATGATCGAGGGGTTATTATTCGTAACAAAGCTCGACTCGTAGTCCAGGGTTTCAGTCAGTAAGAGGGTATAGATTTCACCGAAGTGTATGCTCCCGTGGCTAGGCTTGAAGCGATCAGAATCTTCCTAGCATTTGCATCGTGGAAAGGATTTAAAGTATATCAGCTAGATGTTAAATCGGCGTTTCTATATGGGAAGGTAAAAGAGGAGGTATATGTCGGACAGCCACCGGGCTTCACCGACCCAATCCATAAAGACAAGGTCTATTTACTGGATAAAGCGTTGTATGGTTTACACCAGGCCCGAGAGCCTGGTACGAGACATTGTCTCAACACCTGCGAGCCAACAGCTTCATCCATGGAAAAGTGGATGCCACTCTCTTCACCAAAGAAGTCGACGGACATCTTCTGATAGTTCAGATATACGTGGATGACATCATATTTGGGTCAACGAATGAGAATCTGTGCAAAGACTTTGAAAAGTTATGAAGCAAAAGTTTGAAATGTCATCGATGGGTGAGATGAAATTCTTCTTGGGACTTCAAGTTGATCAACTGCCCGAGGGAATTTTCATACATCAGACGAAGTATGTTCATGATATCTTAGAGAAATTTGGGATGTCAGGATCTACTCTAGCTTCCACCCCGTTAGCGACGAATCATGGGATAAACCCTGATCTCACCGGAGAGAAGGTAGATGAAACGATGTATCGTTCCATGATCGGATCGTTAATGTACTTGACAGCTTCAAGACCCGATATCATGTATCCTACGTGCCTCGCAGCAAGATTTCAGTCTAACCTGAGAGCTTCGCATATGGTGATTGTGAAACGGATATTGCGCTACCTGAAAGGAACTCCATCATTGGGGTTGTGGTATCCAAGAGAAGGCGACTTTACGCTCGAAGGGTATTCCGATTCCGACTTCGGATACTGCAAAGTTAACGCTAAATCAACAACTACGGGATGTTAGTTTTTTGGACCATGATTGGTCACATGGCAATGTAAGAAGCAGACCTCTGTGGCTTTATCCACATGTGAAGGCCGAGTATGTATCTGCTAGCAGCTGCTGCTCTCAGATCTTGTGGATCCAGCAACAGATGCGCGACTATGGTTTGCAATTTCTTACTACCCCTATCTTTGTTGATAATGAGGCAGCGATAAATATAACAAAGAATCCTGTTCATCACGCTAAGACGAAACACATAGAAATTCGTCATCACTTCATCCGAGATTGTTTCGAGAAGAAGTTGATACGAATTGAGAAAATCCACACTGACGAACAAAAAGCTGATTTACATACCAAAGCATTTGATAAAAATTGTTTTAAATATCTTTTAAAACTGAATGGTATGAAGCTTTTATCAGTGTCGGAGGGGATTCTTGGCGTTGATGAAGGTACCAATGTAGTTGATGATGAGAAGCAATCTGCAATTGTCGATTTTTTTTACTTGTTTTGGTATTTAGGGGGAGTTAGGTTATATTTTCAGAAAATACAAAAATAGTAAAAAATTCAAAAATCAAAAAACATGAGATATTTCAAAATCTAAAAACAATAGAAAACTGAAAAAGAGCTTGTGTAAAAAGGGAAAATGATAGTACATCGGCTAGGCAGTTACAGTATGCTAAAGAAGTGTAAAGTTTTAAAGCATTAAGCAGTCTCGCTGATGATGTGCCGATAGGTTTTTACACACTTAGTAGGTTTGTTCGGGATATAAACCTAAATCATCACTTGCTTATTTCGTGGGGAACATCTCTCAGATATATAGGTAACCCCTGAAATCTTGTTTGAAAGACTCTATTTCTGACATAAAAGGTCTTTGTACGTGATGATATCTGGGGTATTATACCAGGACTTTTGATTTTGCGGGAGTAATAGCCTAGTCCTTGTATAATGCTTTACATTTGCTTTATTCATAAAGCCTACCCTCAGCATAAAAAATGATGAATCATTGCAAAATGCTAATCATGTGCTGTTGTAAAAAAGATTCCCTAAAGGGAACCCACCTAAAGTCGAGCCATCTCTCTCAGATTGAACGGAAGTTCTAGCCTGAGCTCTCATGGCCTCGCATTTACTCCTTTACAGATATCATTAGTGTGCACTCACCTGTAAGACTGAATATAGTGGTCTGGATACGAGAGTATATTCTGAGATGGTATACGCGTTTAAGTCAAGATCTTAAAACACTAAATTCGTATCCTGAATAGATTGAAATTTGTGTGAAAATTTAAAAGGATCAGTATATCGACAATCTAAGCGAATTGTTTAATTCTGAATATGTAATCAAAGCTTAACGGTACTTGTAACTTGTCAGTTGCTGATATGATTCCCTAACACACTCACCAAAAATATGTTTGTAAATAGTTTACATTTATTACATTTCATTTCATTTTAAGTATTGAAAACTCAAAAAGATTTCATTGCATTCTAGTTTAGAAATTTTATTCAAAATCCAAAAAGATTTTACGTTTTTGCTTTATTTTTCGACAAACCAAAGTGGAAAGTTGATCTTCAGATTCGAAGGTTGAAGCAGATGCAGGAAGTTTCTGAGCTGGATGATGAGTTGTGAGCTTAATATGTTTAACCGGAGAAATTGAAAAGTCAAAACAAGTTCATTAAGTTGAAACTTGTAATTTTCAGTATAATGTTTTTAAAATATTGAACAAAAATCAGTTTTGTTTCTGTCACAGATCAACGAAGGTCATTAAATTGGACTTGGTAGATAAATTGAGTACTTAGGGTCATTGTCACACCCCGACCACGTAAAACAACAAAACGTGGTGGAAACGTCGGGGAGTGTTGTAACAGAATCATTGTTTCACAACCATGGAATAAAAATTTTGTTTTATTGAATAAATGAACTCATTGTTTAAATATAATCAAATATCTACAACTATCATCTTTCGAGTTTTAAAGTTGCTAAGGCACGAGTCCATCCTATGTGTAGCATATATCATCAATCATCACAAAGCAGTACCTCAAACATGTGTAAAAATAGGTACGTCAGCATAAAAATGCCGGCGAGTACATAGGTTTTATTGATTTAGGATTCATGACTTATGAGTTTAAAGAAAAAGGTTTTAAGAAAAGTAGTCATGATCCTTGAAAAAGGTTTTCTTTTATAAATCATTTTTAAGAAATCAGATGATATAAAATAATAATAATACATAGGAAATTAAATAAGTAAGTAGAATAAGTTTGTATAAAAATATATTGTTTGAAAAACAATATTTTGATAAAAAGGTTTATAGTTTATATAAAAATTATACTTTGATTTAAGAAAGTCAAATAAATAATATATTAAAATATATTTCAGTTCAAAAACCGTTAACCCAAGTGTACTAAATAACGCCACGGTATGTAATGCGATGAAAACACTTATATATAAGAAGTACCAGCGGCGTATCTACCATGTTTTCATCACATTACACCCGTCCCGTTATCTAAACACTAACCAAAAACCAGTCATTAAGTAAATAGTATATTAACCATACTTCAGTTGGTAAAATAAATAAGTTTTCAGTAGTATATCAAAAGTATACTTTGGATTTACATATAACATAATAAATTATGTTTTTGGTTGAAAATAACATATTAAAACTATGCTTTGGATTATGAGAGTAACATATCAAAATATGCTTTGGGTTGTATAAATAACATATTAAACTATGTTTTGGATTGTATAAAGAACATATCAAAATATGCTTTGAGTTGTATAAATAACATATTAAACTATGTTTTGGATTGTATAAAGAACATATCAAAATATGCTTTGGGTTGTATAAATAACATATTAGACTATGTTTTGGATTGTATAAAGAACATATCAAAATATGCTTTGGGTTGTATAAATAACATATTAAACTATGTTTTGGTTGTTAACAAAAAAATACATGTTGGTTTTGTACAATACCACACATGAGAGTATATCAAACTATACTTTTGGGAGTATATCAAAATATACAATAAAAGTGTGATTTATGAATTCAATCAGACCTAGTGCATCAAACTACACCTTTGAGACTATAGGAATACCACGAAGGAAATCCCTATTTGGATGGAGAAACAAATTGGTTTCAGACATTCCATGACAACAGGAATGGGGTGTCAAATCCTATAGCGCTATATCATACTACCAACCGGTCTGCTGAACAAAATAAGTACTATTCCAAACATTTATTTTATAATCTTTAAGAAAACTTTAGAGTTTAAACAATAGATAATCATTCAGTTTGTAAAAAGATAAGTACTAACATGTATAATCAATTATACTTTTGAAAACATGAAAATAACAGATAGGTACACATGTTTCACCCCAAAACAGTTGAAAACAGTAAAAGAGGGGACTACGTACTCACTTGAGAGTGCTTAGGAGTCTTGAACAACTACCAAGCAAGGCTAGAGGAGCACGGAATCAAACGGCACCTAATATTGATAACTACATAAATAAATCGGACCTAAATCGGAAGATTGGATAGGATAAGGTCTCGTAAACCAAATGAGTGTGGGAACTCATATGATATGGTTTAACAAGGCCTACATACTAAAAGGAAACCAACTTAAGTGCTTACGACCCATTACGACCCGTTTAAGTAGCTCACGCTACTTTAACGCGTCGTTCGCGTAAAACGCGTTCGGACCGCCTTACTAGCCCTATGACAACTATTATATGCCTTAACATGTCTAATATTGTTGCTAAATCAGTTTAGATATCAAAAATTAAGTTACATATGCTTAAAATGAATTTATGCGTAAAAAGGGCATTTTGGTAATTTTCCTAAGGCATAAGAATTACTTATCATACAACTACTTAAACGACGTGACCATAAGGTGTAACCTCAAAAGGTTATTCCCTATACAACTATGGTCACCTAAAGTATTTGGTCGGATCCTAATGATCGACCAAACGGGTCGTGTTCGAAAGTCTAAGCGGGTGTTTAGTCCGCTTGACTTACGACTCTACACAAGCACTAAACTAAAAGTGACGAGCTAAACATATCGAAACATGTTTAACAAAGTTAGAAAACAGGTGTGGTATCAAAACAAACGGTTTTGATACCTATAAGTAGCTTGGTTACAAAATACGCGAGAATACGCATTTTGACCGAAGCTACGACTCGTCACTGAGCCTAGATAACGTGGTAATCAGTAGGTATAGTCACTCGGGACTATAACCATCGTGATTACGCTCACGTTATGAAGTTCAGATGAACTTTGTATTGACCATAAACTGGTCAATGCAGATAGTCAAACGCAGTTTGACTTTAACGATAAAAACGAATGAAAAACACGAAAGAATACTTACAGAAGGTCCCCGCAAGATTGAATTCCAAGTATTTCTCAGGTATGAAGTGATAACCACTCCAACTTAGAGAAAATCTCAGAATTCAAGTGTGGGTTTTGAGCAAAGGAGTGGGGGGTATTTATAGGATTTCTAGAACCGTTAGGATCATTTATCGGGAAACGAGCTTCGATCTAGACCCTCCACTTGGGCCCATTGTTTTGTAATACTAGGGGTACTAGAAAACCATCAAATTTGGCCCATAGAATGCTTAAAAACCAGGTGCAAGTATGAGGAACAGCTGGATCAAGCTGGAACAGATTTTTTTCTGATCTGGGACTCTCACGCGGCCCGCGTAAGGATAGGGAGGATCCTTAAGCGCCCCGCCTGAGGAAAGTTTGACAGATTTGTCAGTTTTGGTCCCTGTAGCTTAGAAACATGCGTTTCGGCCCATTTTTGAAACGTTTAAGCCCCGTTAACCTCATTTCAAGGCTCTAAAATGAAGTTAAAGTATTGGGAACTCAAAACATGCTCAAAAATATCTCGTATGTCGGTTCGTTTGGTCGTACGGTTGCGTTGTTCGGTTAATTACGACGGAAGTCGTAACGAACGCAAAAACGATCCAAATTGAGCGACGAATGGATTTTTATTATGCCAAACACTAAAATAAAATATTTTAATGCTTACATAAATTTTTGGATGTCCGGATGTATTCAGAACGTAAGATATGCGCGAAAATGCAAACTTGTGCACTTTTTGACGCTTTTAGTCCTTGAATGACCAAAAGTTTATTTTTGCGCACCAAACACCTCAAAGCCTATTTCTAAGCTATGTAAAGGATATTTAGAGCATATTTAACTTATGATCTAGTTCCGGAAGGTTTGTTACTATACAAATCGGTATAGTTTCGCAGTTTGACACAATTAGTCTCTGCGATCGAACAAACTTGATTTCAACACACCAAACCATCCAAAACTTATTTCTAAGTTATGTGGAGCTTATTTAAGGTATGTTAAGCCTATTTCACTATTCCGGAGTGTTTGTTGCGTTAAACTGGTTATATTTACGCCTCCGAGCGCGTATAAGCTTCCAGAAAGCGATTTAAGGCTTGAAATCGAACAAGAGTTGATATGTGCAAATGATACACATATTTTTACAAATCCCAAGTATGAAATACAATATTTCATTGGTTTGGCATTTGTTTGATGGTTGAAGTGACACAGGTGTCACAGTCTCCCCTACTTTAGGAAATTTCGTCCCGAAAATTAATTCTAGAGGAAACTTGTGAAGACAGCTGTGACGGTTTTGCTTTCAAATAAATCCATTGAACCCTTAAGTAAAACGCTGGGCCATGTTGGGATTCTTAGCGAAATTGACTACCATCAAAGTGAAGTCCTTGTAGTAACAAAACATGGAGTTTCGAACTATGGACAGAAGAACGTTTCTCATGAAGACTTATCATAGGAAACTTGTGTGTGCATGAAATCAGAATTGGGGATAAAATGACATTGGTCAAGGTCGAAGACTTCTCCCGTATCATTATTCTTGTCACTATAGGTCTTAACACATGACAAAACTTCCTTTGGTTTCTGTGCACTGAATTCCATAATTATGTAGGCCTCCATAATTACGTAATTCCTTGCACAGTCCGCACAGTTCATTTCATAATGCGTAGGAGAAAAATCGATTGAATAAACAGGAAGCGATTTGACTAGACCACCAAAGGATCTTTTTAACTAGATCAACGAACGATCTTTTTAACTAGATCAACACATGATCTTCTTAACTAGACCGTCGTACGATCTCCTTAAATAGACCACTTAAAGGGATCTTTTCAGTTATATCATCACATGATATTTCTAACCAGATTTTCAAATCAATCTGTTTAACTAGCCCACTCAAGGGGGGGTCCAATTATAGAATAGTACTTGATAACCCATGGGACTTAACTACAATGTTGAAGTCCATTAAGGATTTAAGATAGTACCTTTAGATATCCTACTATGAATCCCTCATATGAGATATGGAAGATTCTACGAGGATTTGGATGGATCACACAAAACACAAAACATATAAGAAAACACATAAGCACATAATCATATAATTGATTAACTTGATTATTAACTTGTTATCTTTGGACACGGATATTAAAAGCACACCAGGAATCCAATTCGTGGATTTCATTTGGCACTTTAAACATAAGAATCCAACTATGGAGATAGAAAGATCTTTAATAGGAATTCGGATTTATCCTTATTGAATCGTAATATACGTATTAAGGCATACGAATAATTCAATTAAGGGCTCCGATTTGAGCGATAATCATCCATAAAGATCTAATTGTGAAGATAAAAAGATCCTATATGGATTTTGGAATTTGTGTAACGAGAGGTGTTTCGACACCTTGCACTAGGCGTGCTTAAGTCGATACACAAGGTAGAAAGTTCATGAAGTTGAGGCGCTAGATATGCCAGGCGACATATGAAGCAGAGTTTGAAGGTTGAGCAGCAGCAGGGTTTGTATCTGCTTTGCTTTGGATTGCAAAGCGGCACATGTTAACCAAATGTCTCCATCGTCCATCGTGGGTACATTTGAAACAAGGTATTTGATTCGGATGATGACGGTGGCATTGATCGCACCAAAGAGTAGTTCCCTTGTATGGCTTCATCCCTGAGACGAGTCACGATGATAGCTAAATCAATGGCCTTCTGGTAGTACGACGCTTAATTGATGGACAATTGCAGCACCTAGTTCGGACATTGTTGTTGCGATGAAGAGGCACCATGAAGAAAATGGGAGACATGGGAGGAAACAAGGGAAATGAAAACAGAATAACAATGCATAAAATTGCGATCATTTGTTTGTTACCTAAGGCAAACAAATGAGATGGTGACTTATCAAAGTAAATGGGTCAATATAATGTATTGCGAAGACATGCTCGCCTATAAGTGGACACTCACCCCAAGAGTTCACAGGTAAGAGTGACTGGTCCGATACTGCGGATTTGTACGAACACTCTAGCCTTAGACAGAAGACCCAGGGTACAGGCACCCACTCTTCCAGTTTGCACGTGTTCACATTATCTAGACCCAAACTTCGACGAGATTTTGAAAACTCAAAAGGCACTAAGCCAAATATGAGTCAAACTGGAAGGGTTCAAAACCTTATAACAAAGGGTTCAAAACCTACTAATCAATCATCCTAGAACAGATGATTAGTTTTCAAAGCAGATTCAAAATATATGTTCTTAGTGTGGTTGTCACCTAAGAATAAGTGACAATATTGTTTTAAAACTAAACACAAGATAACTTGTGTTAGGGTCCTAGGAAGGTTATAGTCTAGGTCAAAGCATCACTAATAACCTAATTCCCTATAACCATTGGCTCTGATACCAACTTTTCTGTCACACCCCGACCACGTAAAACAACAAAACGTGGCGGAAACGTCGGGGAGTGTTGTAACAGAATCATTGTTTCACAACCATGGAATAAAAATTTTGCTTTATTGAATAAATGAACTCATTGTTTAAATATAATCAAATATCTACAACTATCATCTTTCGAGTTTTAAAGTTGCTAAGGCACGAGTCCATCCTATGTGTAGCATATATCATCAATCATCACAAAGCAGTACCTAAAACATGTGTAAAAATAGGTACGTCAGCATAAAAATGCCGGCGAGTACATAGGTTTTATTGATTTAGGATTCATGACTTATGAGTTTAAAGAAAAAGGTTTTAAGAAAAGTAGTCATGATCCTTGAAAAAGGTTTTCTTTTATAAATCATTTTTAAGAAATCAGATGATATAAAATAATAATACATAGGAAATTAAATAAGTAAGTAGAATAAGTTTGTATAAAAATATATTGTTTGAAAAACAATATTTTGATAAAAAGGTTTATAGTTTATATAAAAATTATACTTTGATTTAAGAAAGTTGAATAAATAATATATTAGAATATATTTCAGTTCAAAAACCGTTAACCCAAGTGTACTAAATAACGCCACGGTATGTAATGCGATGAAAACACTTATATATAAGAAGTACCAGCGGCGTATCTACCATGTTTTCATCACATTACACCCGTCCCGTTATCTAAACACTAACCAAAAACCAGTCATTAAGTAAATAGTATATTAACCATACTTTAGTTGGTAAAATAAATAAGTTTTCAGTAGTATATCAAAAGTATACTTTGGATTTACATATAACATAATAAATTATGTTTTTGGTTGAAAATAACATATTAAAACTATGCTTTGGATTATGAGAGTAACATATCAAAATATGCTTTGGGTTGTATAAATAACATATTAAACTATGTTTTGGATTGTATAAAGAACATATCAAAATATGCTTTGGGTTGTATAAATAACATATTAAACTATGTTTTGGATTGTATAAAGAACATATCAAAATATGCTTTGGGTTGTATAAATAACATATTAAACTATGTTTTGGATTGTATAAAGAACATATCAAAATATGCTTTGGGTTGTATAAATAACATATTAAACTATGTTTTGGTTATTAACAAAAAAATACATGTTGGTTTTGTACAATACCACACATGAGAGTATATCAAACTATACTTTTGGGAGTATATCAAAATATACAATAAAAGTGTGATTTATGAATTCAATCAGACCTAGTGCATCAAACTACACCTTTGAGACTATAGGAATACCACGAAGGAAATCCCTATTTGGATGGAGAAACAAATTGGTTTCAGACATTCCATGACAACAGGAATGGGGTGTCAAATCCTATAACGCTATATCATACTACCAACTGGTCTGCTGAACAAAATAAGTACTATTCCAAACATTTATTTTATAATCTTTAAGAAAACTTTAGAGTTTAAACAATAGATAATCATTCAGTTTGTAAAAAGATAAGTACTAACATGTATAATCAATTATACTTTTGAAAACATGAAAATAACAGATAGGTACACATGTTTCACCCCAAAACAGTTGAAAACAGTAAAAGAGGGGACTACGTACTCACTTGAGAGTGCTTAGGAGTCTTGAACAACTACCAAGCAAGGCTAGAGGAGCACGGAATCAAACGGCACCTAATATTGATAACTATATAAATAAATCGGACCTAAATCGGAAGATCGGATAGGATAAGGTCTCGTAAACCAAATGAGTGTGGGAACTCATATGATATGGTTTAACAAGGCCTACATACTAAAAGGAAACCCAACCGAAGTGCTTACGACCCATTACGACCCGTTTAAGTAGCTCACGCTACTTTAACGCGTCGTTCGCGTAAAACGCGTTCGGACCGCCTTACTAGCCCTATGACAAGTATTATATGCCTTAACATGTCTAATATTGTTGCTAAATCAGTTTAGATATCAAAAATTAAGTTACAAATGCTTAAAATGAATTTATGCGTAAAAAGGGCATTTTGGTAATTTTCCTAAGGCATAAGAATTACTTATCATACAACTACTTAAACGACGTGACCATAAGGTGTAACCTCAAAAGGTTATTCCCTATACAACTATGGTCACCTAAAGTGTTTGGTCGGATCCTAATGATCGACCAAACGGGTCGTGTTTGAAAGTCTAAGCGGGTGTTTAGTCCGCTTGACTTACGACTCTACACAAGCACTAAACTAAAAGTGACGAGCTAAACATGTCGAAACATGTTTAACAAAGTTAGAAAAGAGGTTTGGTATCAAAACAAACGGTTTTGATACCTATAAGTAGCTTGGTTACAAAATACGCGAGAATACGCATTTTGACCGAAGCTACGACTCGTCACTGAGCCTAGATAACTTGGTAATCAGTAGGTATAGTCACTCGGGACTATAACCATCGTGATTACGCTCACGTTATGAAGTTCAAACGAACTTTGTATTGACCATAAACTGGTCAATGCAGAAAGTCAAACGCATTTTGACTTTAACGATAAAAACGAATGAAAAACGCGAAAGAATACTTACAGAAGGTCCCCGCAAGATTGAATTCCAAGTATTTCTCAGGTATGAAGTGATAACCACTCCAACTTAGAGAAAATCTCAGAATTCAAGTGTGGGTTTTGAGCAAAGGGGTGGGGGGTATTTATAGGATTTCTAGAACTGTTAGGATCGTTTATCGGGAAACGAGCTTCGATCTAGACCCTCCACTTGGGCCCATTGTTTTGTAATACTAGGGGTACTAGAAAACCATCAAATTTGGCCCATAGAATGCTTAAAAACCAGGTGCAAGTATGAGGAACAGCTGGAACAGATTTTTTTCTGATCTGGGACTCTCACGCGGCCCGCATAAGGATAGGGAGGATCCTTACGCGCCCCGCCTGAGGAAAGTTTGACAGATTTGTCAGTTTTGGTCCCTGTAGCTTAGAAACATGCGTTTCGGCCCATTTTTGACACGTTTAAGCCCCGTTAACCTCATTTCAAGGCTCTAAAATGAAGTTAAAGTATTGGGAACTCAAAACATGCTCAAAAATATCTTGGATGTCGGTTCGTTTGGTCGTACGGTTGCGTTGTTCGGTTAATTACGACGGAAGTCGTAATGAACGCAAAAACGATCCAAATTGAGCGACGAATGGATTTTTATTATGCCAAACACTAAAATAAAATATTTTAATGCTTACATAAATTTTTGGATGTCCGGATGTATTCAGAACGTAAGATATGCGCGAAAATGCAAACTTGTGCACTTTTTGACGCTTTTAGTCCCTGAATGACCAAAAGTTTATTTTTGCGCACCAAACACCTCAAAGCCTATTTCTAAGCTATGTAAAGGATATTTAGGGCATATTTAACTTATGATCTAGTTCCGGAAGGTTTGTTACTATACAAATCGGTATAGTTTTGCAGTTTGACACAATTAGTCCCTGCGATCGAACAAACTTGATTTCAACACACCAAACCATCCAAAACTTATTTCTAAGTTATGTGGAGGTTATTTAAGGTATGTTAAGCCTATTTCACTATTCCGGAGTGTTTGTTGCGTTAAACTGGTTATATTTACGCCTCCGAGCGCGTATAAGCTTCCAGAAAGCGATTTAAGGCTTGAAATCGAACAAGAGTTGATATGTGCAAATGATACACATATTTTTACAAATCCAAAGTATGAAATACAATATTTCATTGGTTTGGCATTTGTTTGATGGTTGAAGTGACACATGTGTCACAGTCATTAACTTGGATTTGAATACTTAAGTGGATTACTAAAACTGATAAAAACAAGAAAAGATTTTAAAAGTCAATAGATTGTAATGTTATATTCTTGAGATACAGGAAACAAGATCTCCATGGAAAAGTTTGTGTAAAGTTTGAACCAGAATACAAGTCCCAACATATCGAAAGGGGGAGTCTATATTCTGGATCAGCATTAAAAGGGGAGTTTGAAGATTAGAGATTGAAGGAAGCTTAAAGTGTCAGACAATTTGGGCAGAGAGGAAGATAGATCAAGACTAAAGACTGAAGATTTGTGGCTAAAGACTTCGTCAACATCCAATGGGAGTCTGTTGGTGCACTAATGTCTGTTAACTTCGTCTTTATTGAGTCTTAGGTCTAGATAGGATATAATGGTGCTTGGTATTTAAGAAATTAGGTTTTGTATGTTTAGGAGTCATTTCGCATGAAATGAGATAGGTATTTCGTACGAAATGAACAAGTGTTCATTTCGCACAAAATGAACTCTACCTATTTCGTGCGAAATAGCACGTCTATAAATACCAAGCCCGCTAGTTCATTTATAACTTTCCGATTTCAGAGCCGAGGTGCTGCCAGTTTGTCAAACGATCTGTAAAAGCTTTGAAATCATTAATAAGAAGATAATTAGGGAGAATCAAGCTGTATCAAGTTAGAATCACTGATTCCGCCTTTGATTCTGACTCAAAACTCTTCTGAACGACTCATTCTGGTCACACGACGATCCAACACTAGTTTTGTAAATGGCATGGTTAAGTAATCATGAAATAAAAAAATTTATTACATATACAAGCTACACGTACTAATAATTGGAAGTATATATATATATATATATATATATTATAATAACGTTTAAACAATATTTATATGTTTATACGTGTATATAATGTAAACTAGAACTTATTCTACATAGGATACATGTAAAATTTTATATATTCAAAACTATAACATACTTTAAAGTGTATGTTCAAAAGATTTTTTTTATCCTCTATTATTTAGAATATTATAAAAGAAATAATTTTTTTATATAAAATAAGAGAAAAGATGGGTCTAATGGTTTGTACAATTGGTATATATAAAAGAGGTGAGATAATTAATTTTTTTTGAAGTAAAGATATAACAAATTGAAAACATCTTTTCTTACCTGACATAAATCAATAATATTTATTTTTCCTGGCAAGTTAAATTTTCCTAAACGTTCTAGTTATCGGTTCATTTTCAAGCTAGAATTAAAATAGATGCCCCACAAACGTATTATGTTTTAAAAATACCACATGTCTCAATAAAATATTCCTTGCGACGGAATCTAATAATATGTAAACTTGAATAGAGTTAGTTGTAAGCATACTCATCACATTGAACCTAGCCATAATGTCAATGGAGACAATGATATTTTTGTCAAAACTCCATTTTTGCAAACAAAAGAAAGTCACAACCATAATACCTATGCTTAAACAAGAGAGTTATAATATAAATATCTATTGGTAACACTTAGGATAGTATTTGGACTTGAACCTAAGAACAATGCCTTAGTATAAGCTTCGAGATAAGCTAATTACTTGCATAGATAAAGTGTGATGGGTGTTGGTATGCCTTGAGGATGATGACTAGAAAAGTGCAAGTATGATAAATAAGCAATAACACCTGGCCACTGTTATTTCTTGTTTATTAGTACTACTCGGTTCTAGAATATGATCCATCATGAGAATACTAATTTCCTTATTTCTTGATATAAGTCATAATAAAAGATGCATTACTAAAATCATGATTTCAGAGAAATTCTATTTAAGGGAAATACAATAACAATTACCTCTCCGGCAAGACTAGGCATGGTGTAGTAGACTCTCCAGCTTGTCGGGGGTAAGATGGGGGTACCTCTCCGGCGAGACCGGGTGAGATGGGGTATATGTTAAGTTAATGAAATTCCCTAAATAGTACCATGACCTCATGTCTGACCTGTTTTTGGAAATATAAATCTGTTAAATACATTGACCTTATGAAGGATGTGTATATTATCGTATGTGAAATATATGATTATATAGATATGTATATCTATAAGGAAATCCAAAAGCCATAATGATTAACAATTAGGAATAAATCACGAACCAGTGTGACAATGATAATTTTAGAAATCTCTCGTATATGTCTATAATTCTGATATCAAACATTATTTCGTTTGATCATCAGTCTCGTACCTCGCATGACAAGACAAACGACAGGAACCCTATAAGTTGGGACGCTATCAAAAGTATAAGAATTCCCCTTGTGATTATTAACACATTAGGAAACCTGTAACTAAAAGTTGTGCAAAGACACAAAACATCTAAAAACTTATGCTAACAGTAATTTTACTTTCATTAAGAACTCTTGAAAAGATAAGAGTCTCAAAACATAGAGAATAGTTCTGGTCAAAATTCAAAGCAAAGACCAGAATATACTTAGTAACTAAGATCCGTGTCAAATTAAAAGTATTCATCTGTATTTCAGTGAATCTCGAGGACGAGATTTAAAAAAAGGTGGAGAGAATATAACATCCCTAAAATTTTTAAATTTAAACTAAGAGTTATTACCCGAATAGATCATGGGTAAATTGACCGATAGAAATATAAAGTATTTTGGCAAACGTAGGAACCGTTTAATAATTAAATTATAAAAATACATTATATTTGAACCTACTCCATTTTTATTGAAACTTGGTTCAAAATGTAGATACAAATATTCTCGTTCTAATGACATATTCATTGTTTTACAAAACGTCATATTTTAAAAGTTATAAGCCGCCAAATAAGTGAAGCAATTAAATTAATTATAATATATATTAAATAAAATAATATTAAATCAAAACTTACAAAGAAATCATTTGATTTCATTTGGTGTACGTGTCTTTGTGATCTGTGATCAGAAGAAGGTAGCGTCGCCATCAAGCTACATCCAAGTATAAGTAGGACATAAGGTTTTCTAAATTTTGCACAGTTCCTTCCTTTCTCTCTCGCTTTCTTTCTTTACTCATATATATACCCTATTTTCTTAATATTTCACCCCATGAATCCTACAAAGCCCTACCCCATTTTAGGTGTTTTAACCCTTGATCACTGATACCCTGTCCGATTGACGTAGGGCCCCGTAACAAATGTCAAGGCTCTGCCTAACTAAGTTTGTTGGGGTTCTGTCTCGTGACGTAGGGATAAAGTGAATTGGGTTACTATACTTAACATGAGTGCATTATATATTTTATTAAATATTCCAGGAGTTATACCCAAGATATACCAACCCTCCTTAAAATATTTTAGACACCCCCAATTGTCCTAAAATACACCACGTATATGAAAACCGGCTCCAAAATCCTTTTATCTCATTAAATAACAAATAAAAACAATAAATTAGGTCTGTCGCGGGGCGCGACAGACTCTTTGTGATTCTACGCGGGCCGCGAGCGAGGGAATAGGTGGCACGGCCCGGAGGGCGTCAAACCTACCGTTGACTCACCCACCCTATTGCCGCCTTCCTGGTCCTCGCGGGCCGCGAAGGCCCTTGATGTTTCTTACGCGGGGCGCGACAAAGTGCCGACCAGGCACTATAAATAGGAGGTCGAGGCTTCAGTCTCAAATCGTTCAGAATTATCAATCTCTCTCAAATTCTCTTATATTAGAAGTAATACTCGGGTATTATACCCCCCCCCTAAATAACGAAGTTCTGCTCCGTTGTAAGTATCATAACCCCTGGATACGTATTAGATACGCTGCCCGATTGATCTAGGGTTCCGTAACGGCTGTCGTGGTTCTGCCCGACGTAGTCGTTGGAATGCCGTCTCGGGGAGGGTATTACTAATGTTAAAATGGGTTATTATACTAACGCGTGTGCATTTGTGTAATTTATAGATTGTCACCAGGAAACCCTTACAGAAAACCTAAGACAGCAATGTGAGTAATCTCCTTTTTGCAAATTGTTTTTACAAAACCTCACTTAATTAAATATATATTAAACAGTTATTGAGTATTTGTAAGGATACAATTATCGTCGGTATGTTGGGGTCTTGTATACAAAATTAGTTACTGCCTTGCGAGGAGTAACTTTTTCACAAGTCGGGTTTGACAGTACCGTGGGTGGTAATTGGTATGACTTGGAAACAAATGTAATTGCGAGACCGCCCTCAATACTGTACAATGGTTTTTATTAAACTTGATTAAACTGAGATTCACTCACCAGTATTTTCTGCTGATAAAATGTTTTAAACACGTGTTTCAGGTAACTTAGTGTGAAGCCAATAAAAGCCAGCTGGAGAACACTGAAGGATTAGAAAAGTGGCAATAAAAGTTACATAATAAAAAAAAAAAGAGAATTGTTTTCAATAATTGGGATTATTCCCTATAAATGTATCAAAATGAGAAATCGGATTTTGTCCCACTTATAAATGTATTATCAGAGAAACTTGGGTCTTATCTCATTTCTTTATTTTAAATATTTTGGTGTTTAACTCTGATAAAATATTTCCTAACCACGGTCCTGATGAAATTTCCGCTGCCAAATAGATAAACACCGATACCACTGAAACTGGCTCACGGCTCCCGCTCCCAGGATGGGGTCGGGGGTTGTGACAGTAAAGTCCAAACAAAGTAATCAACGCAATTGCCAAGAGTCCCTTGCAACAGTGGCAAAAACTTGATGTGCTAAAAGTAGTTTAATAAAACAACTAAAATTAATCTAATCTAGACACATAGTAATAATCTAGACTCTCTAAACTCGACTAAACTACTAACCGGCAAGTGAACCAATCGACTCTAGTAAAGTAAAGTAAGTCCGGATATCGAACCCACGAGACTCTAATTAATTATGTTGACGACTCTATTTAAACTGACACTGACACGACACTTAACTGTTTTTATGTTTGGGGGGGGGGGTTTCTAAATAATCCTAAAAATTGCAATTAAATTAAATTAAATAAATTAACTAACACGAACTAACTTTGGACTTTTACTCAGATGGTGAAGACACTACCTAGACTGGAATCCTCGTTTGCTTTTAGTAACGATTTTATTAAGATATTAATTATTATGGAACCGGGATCTTAAAATCCTAAACCTTTCGAGATACCGAACAAGATCCTCAACCCTTCTCAAGAGACATTTATGGCACCCTAGAGGCTGTTATGCACACCGGTTGGTTAGACTCCATCACAGGATATCTAATGGGTTTACGAAAGTACCCTAACAAGATTGACTCCCTCACAGGACCTAAACCTAGGGTAAACTTGGTTTCTTGATTAGACTTGTTAGACAGCAGTTAAAAGGGTTACTCCCTATGAAGCTCCTACCTTGCGATTTAATGACTTAGACCTAACAATAATCTCGCACCTCACAACTATTGAGAATTAGTAGAACATTTAATTTATTTGATTACCGAATATTACTTCTAAGGTATATTGCGCAATTTAACCCTAAAGATTAAAGATTTATTACGTGATATAGACACTCACCAAAATCTAAAACTTAACACGACTCTATTATGTGATAAAGACCGTCACCAAGAATCATGCGAAGCAATAAACAATTTTCAAACAACTTTAAGCATGCATATACATCTAATCAATAGACAAGTCGCCTACAATTCGTAAACAATCCATAAATATTAATTATCCATTATAAAAAATGAAACTTTAGCAAACCATACATCCAAGTCTAGGTAGTTTAAGCAAATTAGCCGATCAAAGTCATCGAAAAAATCAAAGACAAAGTATTTTCAAAAAAACGAAACATAGTTAAAGTAAGAAACAAAGGTAAAAGGCACCCGAATTGCAAAACCGCGACAAGGTTGACTTCCTAGGCTTCAAATCTTCAACCGACAGCTTTGAGCACTCGAAAACGCTTGCAAAGATACCGAAAATTCGTCCAAAGCAATGTTGGTTCGTAAGTTGTGGCTGTTTGAAGTTAATGATCAATAAATACGTAAACCCTGATCCTGTAGCAAAGATTTTCCAACAAACAACCCCGTCGCGTCGCGTGACGGGAAAATCCATTCGTGGTCGCATGACGCCACACCTTGAAATTCTAGAAATTGTTATTTAATTCATCGCGTCACGCGACAGCTTCTTTTCTTCAGAATTCCTCGATTTCCATTCCCGTTCAGCCGCAGCTCGACCCGGTTCTCGTTCTAACCATTGTTCGAGCAGATTTTAACACGTTTTTATCACTTTTCAACTAACGAGACCTGGAAACATAAGAACTAATCAAAGTAACGAATTCTAACTAAAAATCAAACAAACGAATACAAAAACTATACAAATTAAATATACACGATAAATGGATGTATTTTACAATACATCACTTTATCAGTTCTGGTCAAACCAAGTCAAAGAACAAGTCAAAGGCATAGAAGTTGTCGGAAGTACAAGGTTAACTCGAAATAATGGGTTTCGAGTTTGTTTGTTTGTCCGGGTTACGCTATAGTTCCGAATTACTTAGTGTAATTTAGAATAATGTTTTATTATGTTCCATAATATAGGGTGGTAATACAGAACTCTATGAAAGTTCCGAATTACTCATGTTTACCCTATAAATATGGGTCTGTGTGATGTAATAGGTAGATCTTTTAGCATCTGTGTGTTCTAGAGAGAGAGGGAGTTTAGAGAGATGAAGCTAGTGTTTTGACCTAAACCAACTTGTAGAAGATGTACACTCTTTCGATTATGTAAATATATGATGATTGAATGATGAGAAAGAGTTTCTTCTACACTTTCTTCTATCAATGTTGTTTACGTCTTGTTCAAGTGCAATGTTCATGTATGTCATCGATCCAGGGAGTCTCGAGACCTTTCAATCCACCCTAAGTAGATTTCTTGAGCATCATCATGCATTTCCTACAACATGCATTAAATTATCCGTCAACACAAAAAGGGTCGGTAAACATACAACTTTGATCTACATAGCATATCACTAAAAGTCTCAAATCCGACATGGCAATTTGTACCCTACGTTATATATCATACTAGCATGCATCAACTATAGGTCATACCAAAGTGTCCACTAGCATAAACTCGTCACCAAAGTGAATGAGACCATTTTGATTGAATACTTAACAATGACCATAAAATGGGCGGTGTGCTACTTCTATAGCGCTATACATATTAAGGTATGCTTGCAAAGTTAATAACGAATAGTATGCATAAAAATATTCTAACATGTATAAACATATCGTATGACATGTAGTATGTTTAGTGGATTGAGTGTTTACATAAGATTGATTGTGTGCATTTATGAGTTTAATACTTTATACATGTTGCAACCCCAAGTGAATTAAAAGTAAAATGGGTCAAGTATTTTCATGGTTTGCGAAAATAAATCCACAAAGAGCGAGTGAGTTGATTTCAGATGGATGGATTCATTGAGTTATCCTAAAAGGATAAACAAAGGTGTATGAGTTCATGGAGTTTGATCATGGGCATGAATTCAGAAAATTCATAATTATGAAAATACAATGTAGATATATATATATATATATATATATATATATATATATATATATATAGAGAAACGGGATCAGGAGAAAACGCTCAAAAGTGTGAGAACGGTGAGAATGCATCCTGGTCCAACACGCGGCTTAGAAAAGGGCGGAGGGGCTTTTTTGTCCTTTTATCTTCTGCTTTTCCAGTTCTGCTTTTCACAATATTGTTTTATTTTTGGGGTTTAAGATTTTTGGCATTAACCAAATTCAATAATTAATGGCGTTTAATGGTTTCATTGTATTAACATTTTGGCGTTTATGGCGTTTATGCAAATCGTATGCCATTGGAACCCAGGGGGTCAGGAAATCTATCTGAATGGCGTTTTTCAAGTCGTTTTAAACAAGATGGCCCATTGTTCTATTATTTTTTATATACATTTTGGAGTTTGTGGTATCTTGGCGTTTTACAATTGTAAGATTATATTACAACCACATGGAAAAAAATAGAAGCGAAGAAAATAAATTAAAAATCCTAATCGGATCTCTCTTCACAATCTTCACTGTCATCAGTCTCTCTCTTCTTTAATAGTATAAGAACTGTCACCAAATATGTGGCGTTTTATGTAAAACTTAACAAACCCATCGGCTTGATTATATTGCATGCTCGTCTGTTGAAGTGGCTTTTTGTTAATGTTTGGGGACATAGATCTATGACGTGTGGGTGGGTTTTTCGCTTTTTCTTCATCTTGATCTTTATCTTTGTAATCATTCCACTCTTCAGTGTCATTGATCTCTTCTCCTCATCCAAGCCTTCTTCAAGAAGAAAGAATACAAAATGACATATAACTGTCATCAGTATCTTTTTCTTAAATTTTTGTCCATCTCATGCAACAAAACCTTACTGAGTTACTCCCATCAGCTAAGAATTCATTCAGTGAAACTTCCCGGAGAACAATACTGAATATCCAAGAAAGCATATTAGCAATCTTTGTTTTTTTTTTTAATTTTTTGGCGTTTTACAGTGAGTGGTATTTAGTAGTATTGGAGTTTTTTTTTTTTTTTGGTTTGATCAAATGGAAGTTGTTGAGACGTATCATTTTATAGGATGTCTTTTTGGCGCGTAAGTTAGGCGGTGCATTATTATAATAAAATATTCGTCGTTTCAGTTACTGTTTGTAATTATTGTTTTTGATAAGCTTTATCTCTGAAGTCTGTAACACGTCCCATCTTTCAAGTTTGGTGTTTTAGATTCTAATATAATAAATTTTCCCTCTCTTTTTTACTGATTTGTAGTTACTGTTTCTAGTTACATTTTCAAGTTTGGTTTTTATTTATTTTTTTTTTATTTTTTGGGTTTTTTATAATACTTGTCCAAAGTAATTTTATTATGGTTTGATAGTTTTTGGGGCGTTTTATGGCATGTTGGCGTTTTGACAATCATTTGGCTGTGTGGCGTTTTTATTAGATATGGCGTTGTTAATATATAACAATCAACTGAAAAAGAAAATTAAAAAAATATATATTGATCTTCCAAATCTTCACTGTCACCGGTCTCTTTCTTCTTTTGAAGCATCTTCACTGGCTGTTTCGACTTTCGGATGATTTTTTTTATTTTTGTTTTTCGAAGTAGTTTTTTTGTCACCGTGTGGAAGCAGAAAGTCTGAAATCAGCCTCTCTTTCTATAATATTTGTCCATCTCATGCAGCAAAATGTTATTGAGTTTACACCCTTTCAGCCAACAATCCTTGAATTTCCAATGAACGATGTTTGATTTTTTAACTTTTTTGGCGTTTTACTGAGAAATAGAACGCCACTAAATAAACCACCTTAAAATTGTAAATTTGATCATGCTGAAATCAATAATGTTTTGCTGTATGGTGATGAACAACATTGTTAATCCTCAGTTAAGAAAGATATCTGACAATGTTGTCCATCCTATACAGCTAAACTTTATTGACAAACAAACCTCAATAATGTTTTTGTATATTTTGGCGTTATAAATTGGATGGAAGTTGAGGATAAAGTCAATAAGATTTTACTCAATGAAATGGATAATATTCTTACTTAAGGATTTTGTCCATTACATTGAGCGGAAGCTTACAGACAACCAAACTGAATTTCAAATAAACGTTTTGGTTTAGAAGATACTTGATGTTTGGGTTTTTGGCGTTTCTAAGACGAATGGTATATATTAAATATGGTGTTTAGGGTTTTGTGTGTGTTTTTAATTGAAGGTCTAAGATGTTGTATATATAGGATTTTTTTGGCTGTTTTTTTAGGCGGGATTTTATTATAATTCAGTTTCGCGTTTTATATTTAATGGCGTTTTTAGTTAGAATGGTGTGTGATTTTTGTTTGGCGTTTTATTTCATGAGATGGCGTTTTGTGTAGAGAAGTCAAAAGACTTTTTTTACCCTTAATGAAGCGCGTCCACGTAATAAAATTGATGTTATTTACGAAAACGCCACCGCGCCAATCTAGTCCATAGATTGTTTTGATCGGACGATTCATAAGCATTCTCACCGTTCTCACACTTTCCACCGTTTTCTCTAAATCCTGACCCTATATATATATATATATATATATAGGGAGAGGATCATGAGAAAACTACATATAAATGAGAAAACTAAAAAACATACCACTTTTTTACAATTTATTTTTACAAGAAATCACTACTTTTTATGTATAAAAAAACTTTAAAAAAAGTTGTACTACACATGTGCATTTTCTATACTTTCTATAAAAGGAGAAATCCCAAAGACATAAGAAAAGCAGATGTGGCAGCCATAGAGGCTGTCCAACAATGCTTTTCTTTTGTCATTATCACATCATAAGTCTTAATTTAAAATACATTTTAAATTCAAACCTCTGCCCTTCATTTAAACGTCAAAGTCTACACTTCATTCATAATTAAAACCTCTGCTCTTCAGGCTTTCTTCAAACGTCTGCTCTTCATAAGAAAAGCAGACCTCTGGCCAGATTCAAAATTCTGGCTCCAGATTCAAAATTCAAAATTCAAACCATATATTCGAACCTTATAAATAACATATATGAATCTGGCTCCACATTCAAATTTCAATTCATCTCTCTCACTCATATTTACGAGCATATATATCTCTCTCAAATGCATAGCTCTCATGATTCAGCCGGTTAATCTCCGATTACAGTTCTTTGTTCAAACATTTGTTGATTCTGTTTACACATTATCGTTCCAATATTATTGTTCCAACATCGTCGTTTCAATGAAGCTCTGTTTCACACATCAATGTTTCAACATCGATGTTGCAATATCATTGTTGCAACATCATGAAAAGTTGCATGTGCTACCTTCTTTGATGAGAGAGTTGCATTGTTTCAACATCGTTAAATGCCAATGAAGCTTTTCTTATGTCACTCAGATTTCTCCTTTTATAGAAAGTATAGATAGATTGTTGCAACATCATGAAAAGTTATATGTGTTACCTTCTTTGATGGGAGAGTTGCATTTTAGGTTTGTGGCTTATTTTTATTAACTGTAGTTATACTAATTTAATTTGATGTGTGAAGAAACAAGTGTTGATAATGTTGATAGTTTTTATTAACAGTCACATTTTAGAGTATGTTAATATCCATATTGATAGTATTAAATTAAATACATATACATAGAAAGATATAAATATACTGAAATATGCATAAACTATTACACACTACAGTTAACACCTGCAAGGATTTCGTAGACCCTTGCCTTTCTCCATGTGATTTCATTCTCTCTTTTGTTTTTTAGGTCGGTTAGCATGTCGCAGATTTTCTGATCCTGTCTTAGTAATTGTGACAGAAACTCGTATGCATTCTTCTGGAAATATGATGGAGGAGAGTGGAGGATTTCATCAAGTAATGCTATGTTGTTCCAGGTTTTGTTGTAATTATTGTCACTGATTATACCGACTTTTCTATTTAGTTCTTCATCTGATCTTTTTTCTTTGAGTGACCAGCTCGAGAATTATGTGTTAAATCGTTGGTGTCTGACCATTGGTAGAAGCATCTGTTTGCCATCTATATTTTTATTGGATTTACTGATTTTGATTTGTTTTTGACAGACAGTGATTTGTAAGACAATTTGTTGATGTCTTGGATCAAACTAATCATCGGTCTTTTATAGTGTTTAAAATGCGTCTATGTGGTAAATGAAGAGGTTAATTGTAATTATGATAGCCTGATTTTTTCTTTGAAGCTTTAAAATTTGTCCCTTGGGTTTCGTGATATTTAATGTAAGTTTTCCCATAAAAGCGGGGGTTTGAAAAGGTTTTTGCATTAAAAGGCTGCTGTTTTGAAATATAAATTTATATGTTTATATTAAAATGGCGTGTCACACCCCGATTTCCACGTGTCTCACTGGTGGGCCTGGTGGGGGATTATCGTGACGTAGTTGGCAACAATATAGTCAAATCACACAATATATGAATGCACAACGGAAGCATAAAGATAATTATATTTCTACCATTGTTTGTAATATCAAATGTATTACAAAAGTCGAAAAGTATCCACAGGGGATCAAATAAAAACATAAGTTTTGTTCAACAGACGAAGGCATCTTAAGCTTGCGAGACCCTTTATGATGCTAAGGAGAATATAGCCAGCCAATTTCGTTTAGTACCTGCATTTAATCTTTTTGGGAAAATACGTCAGTTTACACTGGTAAATACATTCAACCGACACTTTTGAAAAATGTTTATTAAAATTGATTTGAATGCACAAGGCACAAACTCTTTTATAACTTGGGAGAATTATTTAAATTTATAATCTTGTGAACGAATTACATGTTCCTTATGTGTTCAGTAGCCCGGATCAAGTCTGGGTTAAAGATCAATAGACACACCACAGCGACTATTTTTGCACTGACGAGTGTACGCCTACACTCCGCGCTTAGGTCGTGGCCATTTCGTAAAATGATGCCAGGGATATCCGGGACACGGTCATTAACCCCCCAAAGGCTTTTAAGTAACAAGACTGTTTAAACGAGCCGATCAAATTTATTCAATTACCCACTCAACGGTGGAGAATTTGATGCCCGATCAAGCGGTATGCTATATACCGTAACCCAAGCCCGTATAACGGAAAATAAGTTAAAAGTATTTACATTTGCAAGTATAAATCCTTAATCGAAATAAATTGCAGATAGCTTTTACTGGTCTCCTAATCTCGAACGAAGGTTTAAATTAACCTATTAGAATCCTAACGGGTCTTTAATTTAGCCGTAGCTTAGACCGGACAGTTTCAACGGATAGTTACGGTTTAATCGCGTGAAAGGCGAAAACCGGGAATGGAATGTGATTTTGACCCAACAAGTTTGAAGACTTGTTTTATATGGGTATAATAACCACACTCTGGATTTTGGGGTCAAAACAATATGGTTTGACCCGTTTCGGCTAGTTTATGTAAACTAGTTACATAAGCCGAACCGTGCGCGCAAAAGGCGTAACGGGTAACCGTAAGAGTCCTACACTGATTTCCTAAGTCAATATGCTTTAAAGAGGTTGTGGTATCAGTAGGATACCTTCCATAATGCCCGTAACGAGTTTTAAGTTCATTTTATGCCCCGTAGGGGTATTTCGGTCATTGTAAAGATTTATAAAGAGGTTTCTGAGTTCTACAGGAAATATGAGTTTCCCGAATAGTTTATAAAGTCCAAAATACTTTATTTATTATTTAAAACCAGTAGCAACTGGAATCGGGTCAAAAGACCTTGTAGAACTCAAGTTATGGCCGAAAAGGGTATATTCGGTATTTACCGAACCGTTGCCATAACCGTAGGTTATGAGCAGGTTAAAAATAATTAAAAATCTTTAAAAATCCCAGAATATTATTTTTCATCAGTGTGTAAAAGGTTTGATGTCGAAATCTGGGTTTAGATAGGCGTTATGCTAATTGCGCTATTTAATTACTAAAGTTTCCGTAATTTGCGCTATTTAGCATAACTCCTATTCTGGACCTCGGATTGACGTGAAATTTTAGGGACATGCTTAGAAATCAGTAACTAAGGTTATGATTCTTTCACATGTCCAAAATTCTCGTTTTAAATCAAAAAGGGCGTTACGGTCAACTTTTAAGCATTTAATGGAAATGTGTAAAAGACTCGGACAAACAACGAACCGGTCACAGAGGGTTATACCATCATGTAACCTGGTCCTAAGAGAGTCCTAAGGCATATCTAAATCATACTTTAACGGGTCAGAACTGAAGTCAATGCAAAAGTCAAAGCTCTGCGACTTTCGGCTCCGAACCGGGTCAAAATAGTAAAATGGTCGGATCAAACAAGCTTAGACTAGTTAATATACTTATTATCATGTTTTATGAGTGTTTAAACAGGTTACACATCATCTACATTACTGATTATGCATTAAATCGCAAAATGGCATTTCTGTTGACTTTTTCTAAGCACGTTTGACTCGACATTTGGATTAGTTAGAGTGGGAATCAGAGGGTGCCCTTTTAGGGGTTTAAAGGCCACATGATTACCCTCATATAACTATCTTTGATTCGACAAACCATTTTGACCATTTGTGATTTATCGCAAAGTCAATCGTTAGTTACGACGGATTGACTTTTAAGCTAAACTAAGCAAAAACTAAGCCACAAAAGGTTAGGCACACTTACAGAAGCTTGGTGCACGACTAAGGATGATAGAAGAATACTAGAGAGCTCCAGAAATGAACTTGAAGGCAGGTTTGAGGTGTGTTTCACAATGGAACACTACCATGCCTTTTATAGTGAAAAACTTAGCTCAAGATCATTACAACTCACTCTAGGATTGCTCATGGATGATCAGCAGGTGTCCTAAGGTGCTAGGGGACATGTAGAGGGCGCCCATGCTTCAATTAATGCCTAAATGATCGTTCACAAGCTCAAACATTGAATCTGTCCAAGAATTCTGCATTTGGGACTTGTACGCGGCCCGCTTTAGGATTCTGGCCACTTGGACGCGGGCCGCATGAATCCTAAAGTCAGTAAACGTATCTCCAACTGGCACGCGGCCCGCATTAGCTCAACCATATCCTTAATGCGGCCCGCCTGAGGGTTAAATTCCAAGATTTTCAAATCTTTTGTAATGATTAACCTGACCTTTCGGTTTCGAAGGGGTAACTTTGCGATTTGGCCCTCGATTAATTACCATTAAGGGCCTCGTGACTTTTACCCGCATTGTTATCCGAAAAGCCTTAACTTTTATTGTTGACGCTTTTAACCCCTCGTATACGAATTTGATCATAACTTTCTCGTTTTAAAACGGAACTTCGCGAAATTTATATCGTATATTCTAGTGAGCGCATTCTACTGTTACAAAGCCTCGGGTTCGTCAAAAGGGTCACTCAGAGGTATAAATTAAACATGTTGACACAATTGACCCTTGTAGCTTGTAATCTCTCACTTTCTTCCGCGTTTCGCTCCGTACGATCCATGATTTATTCATTTGAAGGTACGAGCATCGTTTAGGGTTACTATACAGTATATTTACCCTTCGTTGACATTTTTAACCCTCGAATTTACATACTTTCAAGGTTTGTCAACTTTAGTCCTTTATTTAGTATTAAATACCACGTGTAAACTCATGACACGTGTCAACACATTATTGGACACAAAATTTCGAGGTGTTACATGGCGTCATACACTTCTGCAGAGTCTGATGATTTAAAGCAGCGCTTTATCAGGCAAATTGAGGAACAGGTGTATGAGGATAGGGCTACTCTTCAAGAGCTGTAGAATTGTTTTGATGGACTGCATGTTGGTCTGTTCACAAGAGAGCAGGTTTCCAGAAACCTGATGCGGACGCCTTCAACTTCCGTCCATGACCATTGTGTTGTAGGTAATACAGAGTGTAGTGATAGAGACGTGTAGTTCATGGCGATGCTCAAGGATATACATCGAGAGGTTCAGCAATCGATGGAGTTGAAGCTAAAATTTTTTAATTCTTGCTGTTATTGTTAGATTTGAAAGTTT
This sequence comes from Helianthus annuus, assembly GCF_002127325.2. NCBI lineage: Eukaryota > Viridiplantae > Streptophyta > Magnoliopsida > Asterales > Asteraceae > Helianthus > Helianthus annuus. Next base: position 60,260,252 of record NC_035448.2, read on the forward strand.
CGTTGTTTAGTATGTTTTGTAATTGTTGATATTTTAGTGTCATGAATAAATGAATAATTTTTAATCCTATTAATCTTTGTTGTCGCTTTTTACTTTTACTTATTTAGTGTGAGTTTGATTTAGATTATGTTGATGTTGAATTGTGTGTGAAAAAGATGTTTGGTAAGTTGATGTGCACAAAATGCAACGTATAAATTGCATCAATTGTGGCATAAAACTAACCCTTTTTGTATTTTCAGGATTAAATGAGCTCAAATGAACAAAAGAAGCAAAAAGGCAGCTAAATCTAACATAAATACAAGAAAAGGAACAAACGTGGCATGCCCGACCCCCGACAGCATCTTCCCAAGCAAAAACAAGAGAACAGAAGGTTGAACACGCTCCGTGCTCAGTGAGCACGGGGGCGTGCCCAAGTGTCTGCAGAAAAGACAGCTGTAGAAGCTTCTATCGCCCACCACGGGGCCGTGCTCAGCGGACACGGGGCCGTGGTCAACTATAAGATTCGAAGAATCCAGGCAAATCTTGATAGTAAAGATACTCTTCTACACACGGGGTCGTGCCCAGCGGACACAGGGGCGTGGTCAACTAATGCAGACAAACTGCAATTAATGAAGAAAGAGAAGGAGGATGGACACGGGGCCGTGCCCGAGATTCTGTGCAGGCTATAAATAGGGGTGCTTGGCTCATTTGCAAACCATCCCTTGGCACACCACCTCTCTCACACTTCACCCACCACCCACCACCATCACAACACCATCATCCACCACTATCATCCATTGTCCATCATAGAGTGTGTAAGTTGTCCTGGGATGTAAGATTGATCGTAAGAGTTCTTGATAATCAAAGGCCATGTTTGCCTAAGTCTCTTACATCACTTGGTGAAGACAAGTGTTTAGTGTCTTAATGACTTTAATAACTAGTCTCTTATGTTGAAGGTGACTCTTCCTTATCGTTTGTCCGTGGTGTCTTGGCATTATTTTACTGTCTATATAAAATAAAATATTTTCACCATTCATATCTCCACGGTCTATATGAAGATATGTTGGCTACCTGGTCGGGGGTTAAGGGAACGGTTTGGTAAGAGTCTTGCCATTGTTTAGTGTATAGATCCTGCAAAGGACCTGGGTCAAATTTAGTAGGACCTCCTTCAATACCCACCGGTATTGGATGACGGGGGTCCAAACTCTTTGATCCCCTCATAAGTAAGCTACTATTAAAACTTTAACCCGGCTACTTAGGACTGTATCCTTGCTGACTCAGACCACTTAGCCGAGGGTCATGCCACCTTCAAAAGAGGGGCCTACCACATTATGCATTAATAACTTAATTAATTATCTTTCAATAATCCGACCCTTTAGGATTGTATCCTTGCTGACTCAAACTACTGGGTTGAGGGTAACGTCACCTTCAAAAGAGGGGCCTACTACTATAACTAAGATAATCTCTTAAAAAGTGCAAAAGTGCAGAAATAATCAAAGGTTACATTACACACGAGTCGGATCCAAGTGATTCATCTTGTCTATATGTTTTTACTTTTATTTTATTTTTCAGCATTTTAGTTAGTTTTATTTTCTAGTTTAAAAACCATTTTTCTAACTTTTGATTTGATTAGACGTTGAGGATAAACCGGTACTAAAAGCTCTTGTGTCCTAAGATGACCTCGGTATGTTACCAACACTATACTACGCTCACGATTGGTGCACTTGCCCATATGTGTGTTTAGTGTTTGTAAATATCGTGTTTTATAAATTTAAAACTTGGCTAAAAAGTGTAAAAGTGTGACACCTGTGCCTTCGGAATAGTGACATAGGCTTAACATACCTTAAATAACCTTTTCATAACTTAGAAATAAGTTTCGGATGGTTTGGTATGCCGAAATCAAGTTTGTTCGCTTACAGGGACTAAAATTGACAAACTACGAAAGTATGCCGATTTGAACTGTAACGAACAATCCGGAACTTGATCATAAGTTAAATATGCCCTAAATATCCTTTATATACTTAGATATAGGCTTTGAGGTGTTTTGTGCGCAAAAATAAACTTTATGTTCATTCAGGGACTAAAAGCGTCAAAAAGTGCATAAGTTTTCATTTTCGCGCATATCTTACGTTCTGAATACATCCGGACATCCAAAAATTTATGTAAGCATTAAAATATTTTATTTTAGTGTTTGGCATAAGAAAATTCCATTCGTCGCTTGATTTGGATCGTTTTTTGCGTTCGTTATGACTTCTGTCGTAATTAACCGAACAACGCAACCGTACGACCAAACGAACCGACATCCGACATATTTTTGAACATGTTTTGAGTTCTCTATACTTTAACTTCATTTTAGAGCCTTGAAATGAGGTTAACAGGGCTTAAACGTGTCAAAAATAAACCAAAATGCAAGATTCTGAAGTTCAGGGACCAAAATTGACATTCTGCCATAGTTATCTTAGGAAGGGACCAAAATGAAAAATCTAAATTCCAGCTTGTTCCATCTGTTCCCCTCATTTGCACATGGTTTTAATGAAACTATGGGCTCCCATGGTTTCACAAAACCATGGGCACATGTGTACGGATGAGATCAAAGCTCGTTTTACGATGAACGATCCTAACGGTTCTAGATTTCCTATATATACCCACCTCCTTTCACTTGCAAAACCCACAATGATCTGATTTTGGCTCTCTAACTTGAAGTTTATGCTTCATACCTGAGAGTAAATCAGGTCATAGCTTGCGGGGACCTTTTGTAAGTATTCTTTCGTTCTTTTCATTCGTTTTTATCGTTAAAGTCAAACTGCGTTTGACTTTCTGCTTTGACCAGTTTATGATCAACGCGAAGTTCGGTTGAACTTCATAACGTGAGCGTAATCACGATGGTTATGGTCCCTAGTGACTATACCTACTGATTACCACGTTATCTAGGCTCAGTGACGAGTCGTAGTTTCGGCAAAAATGCGTTTTCACGCGTATTTTGTAACCAAGCTACTTATAGGTATCAAAACCATTTGTTTTGATACCAAACCTTTTTTCCAACTTAACTAAACATGTTTTAGCATGTTTAGCTCGTCACTTTTTACTTTAGTGCTTGTGTAGAGTCGTAAGTCAAGCGGACTAAACACCTGCTTAGACTTTCGAACACGACCCGTTTGGTCGATCATTAGGATCCGACCACACATGTTTAGTGACCATAGTAGCATAGGGAATAACCTTCCGAGGTTATACCTTATGGTCACCTAGGTTTAATTAATCGTATGATAGGTAGTTTATATGCCTTAGGAAAATTACCAAAATACCCTTTTTACGCATAAATTCATTTTAAGCATATGTAACCTAAATTTTGACATCTAAACTGATTAGACAATAATATTAGACATGTTAAGGCATATATTACTTGTCATAGGACTAGTTAGGCGTTCCGAACGCGTTTTACGCGAACGACACGTTAAAGTAGCGTAAGCTACCTAAACGGGTCATATCGGGTCGTAAGCACTTAGGTTAGATTTCATTTTAGTATGTAGGCTTTGTTAGACCATATCATATGAGTTCCAATACTCATTTGGTTTACAAAACCTCATACTATCCAATCTTCCGAGTTAGGTCCGGTTATTAATGTAGTTACCTATATTAGGTGCCGTTTGATTTCCGTGATCCCTCTAGCTTTGCTTGGTTGTTGTTCAAGACTTCTAAGCACCCTCAAGTGAGTACATAGTCCCCTCTTTTACTATTTTTCAAACAATTTGGGGTGAAACACATGTGCCTACTTGTTACTTTCATGCTTTCCATGTTTTCATATCATATACTTGCTATGTTCATTAGTACACTATTAGTACATGATTTCATTATGTTTTTTATGCTATGTATGTCCATTGTGTGCATACTTAGTACATTGTTTTACATTACATTTTGCTGCATATGCTCATCCAGCATATGGACACATTGAATTACATTTTGAACCGTTGTAACTATTTGACTATGTGAATCGTTGTAACCATTTGATTATGTGAACCGTTTGTAACCATTGAATTATGTGAACCGTTTGTAACTGTTGAACCGTGTGAACCATTTGTATCTGTTGATTGACATGAACCATTTGAAATCTGTTTGAACCGTTGGGTTAGGGAAGTGATTAGGTAATGGGGCGGGTGTAATGTACTAAAAGCATGGTGGATACGCCGCTGGTACTTCCTATATATAAGTGCTTTTAACACATTATATATCGTTGCGTTATCTGGATCACTTGGGCAAGGTTATCAAAAACAAAGTTATACTAAAAGGTTTTTCTAACAATATATATGTACTATTCGAGTTTTTATTTCAAAAATGATTTCCAATCTGGGTTTAATTAAACAAATGTTTTTGGAGTTAAGAAGTATGGCTACGAGATTTTATAAATTATAATCAACTTGATTTGAGTTGGTTAATTATGTCGCAATGCTATACTTTTCAAAATAAGGTTTTTAAATAAGCATTGCAACATGTAAAACGAGCCATGAATCTGACACTCACATAAAACCTATGTACTCGCTGGCATTTTTATGCTGACGTATTTTCACATGTGTTTCAGGTACAATAGTTGATGATATTTGATGATGATTTTGGTGTATGCTCACATAGGAATGGACGTGGCCTTAGTGACTTAATAACAACGAAAGACTATTTGTTTATGTTTTGTTTCAATTTCTAATGTAATGTAATACATTTGATTTAATAAAACAAAACTGTTTATTCCATGGTTGTGAAACAATGATTCTGTTACAACACTCCCCGACGTTTCCGCCACGTTTTGTTGTTTTACGTGGTCGGGATGTGACAGAAAAGTTGTTGTCAGAGCCAATGGTTATAGGGAATTAGCTTATTAGTAATGCTTTGACCTAGACTATAACCTTCCTAGGACCCTAACGCGAGTTTACTTGCGTTTAGTCATAAAATAATACCGTTGCCTATCTTTAGGCAACAACCACAATAAGAACACAAAATTCGAATCTGCTTTGAAAACTAATCATCTGTTCTAGGATGATTTATTATAAGGTTTTGAACCTTCAAAATTTTCAACATCCCGTCAAAGTTTTGGTCTCATTAATGTGAACACGTGCAAACTGGAAGGGTGGGTGCCTGTACCATGGGTTTTCTGTCTAAGGCTAGAGTGTTCGTACAAATCCGCAGTATCGGACCAGTCACTCTTACCTGGGAACTCTTGGGGTGAGTGTCCAGTTATAGGCGAGCATGTCTTCGCAATACATTATGAGGACCTATTTACTTTGATTCAGCCTTCGAGTGTCGTTTGTTTGCTTCATGGTTCAAACAAATGACCATCACCCATGCTTTTGGTCGGTAATTGTAACATCCTATTCTTACCCAATGCCATTTCACTTGTTTCCTCTCTTGTTTCCCCTTTTAGAATGCCTCCACGACGCGAAAATCAGATACCTATTGAAGATCTGGCAGCTGTCATTACGCAGCAAATGACTGCTGCAATACCGACATCGTTGCTCAATGTAACCAAGCTCTCAACAACAACAATGCCCCCTGCAACTTCAAGACGTTCAACTCGGCTAAGCCTTCAAAGTTTTCTGGATCTCAAGGAGCGACTGCATTTTTGCAATGGTTTGAGAGTCTAGAGAGCACCTTCAGACATGTTCAATGCCCAAATGAGCGAAAGGTAGACTTCGCTTCTAGTGTCTTTGAGAAGCGAGCTTTGACGTGGTGGAACGGTGTGATGAGAGATAGGGGTGCCGATGTGGCACTGGCTCAAACGTGGGACGAGCTTCGAGCTCTGATGATGAAGGAATTTTGTCCTCGTCACGAGATCAGGGCCTTGGAAAGGGAATTTGATGATCTTAGGCAAGATAGTGGTGAGCATCGAGCCTACACGGATCGTTATGAGGACTCAAGTCTGTTATGTCCAAACATGGTCACGCCTTTGGATAAGGCAATCGAAAAATATATTGATGGCCTCCCTGACTCAGTACAAGACATTGTGACTGGTAGTAATCCCACTACAGTTAGACAGGCCATTGAGCTATCCGCTACCTTGACTGAATCTCAGATCAGGAAAGGTAAACTTTTTCGAAAAAGTGACAAGAAACCGATCGAGGAATCGAAACCCAAGGAGGAACATACTGGATCCCTTAAGAAGTCAAAGAAGGGAAAGGCTTCTCAGAACTTCGCCGTGGTCACTCACAATGATCAAGCCATCCCCAATCAACCAGCTCAACCCCCTGCTAGAAAGCCCTACAACGAAACTGCACCCTTGTGCAACCAATGTAGCCTCCATCATCATGCCAATGTAAAGTGCCGCAAATGCCAAACTTGTGGACTCATAGGCCATACAGGAAGAGTTTGCCCAGCTGCAGCTGCACCAAATCAAGCTGGCAACAATCCCGCTCAAGGTCGTTTTCCACCAGGTTCTTGCTTCAATTGTGGCGAGATTGGCCATTTCCGAAGAAATTGCCCAAAGCTTGCTAATGCGAATCCAGGGCAGGGATGAGCATCTGACCAATTGGAAGACAACACTATTTAGAAATAATCAAGCCTTATGTATTATTTTCTTTTGTGGTCATGGTCCATGAAACAGTTGTAATTGTTGTTTATAAATAAGTCTTTTATTTTACATCGCAATATATATATTGATGTGGTTGCATGCATAAACAACATATCCCCTACAATACCGACAATCAAGGAATCGTATTCCTTGAAGAACAGACTACCCAAAAAAAAACAAAAAATTTCTCCCACCTTATGATCTCTTGCGTTTTCCACGAAAATCATAAGTACCCGTTTCCTCCAAGGAAAGCGAAGTACAAGGCGCAAGTTACAACTCTGGACGAATACCCAATCCTTGATAGGATACCTAAGGGTATTTCCGTAAGTCCTTAATTGTTGTATACCTTAATTCGAATGTGATGATTCCTTGTAGTAAAAAAAATCGAATTTTGGAAGATTATCCTATCTTTCAGATAGATGCTTGAGGACGTTGAAGTCCATCGACTGGGTTCGTGGTATACCTTGAATACCCATGTTCAAATCGTCGTCAAGTTAATAGCAATCAATGACAAGACAATAACAAGTTAAAGGTCAAGTTAAACAATTATGTGATTATGTGCTTATGTATGTTTTTGTGTGATCCAAATTTTTGTTATCCAAATCCTCGTAGAATCTTCCATATCTTCATATAAGGAAATGCATAGTAGGATACCCAAAGATACTACCTTAAATCCTTAATGGGCTTCTACGTTGTAGTTAAGTCCCTTGGATTATAAAGTACTATTCCATAATTAGACCCCTTGAGTGGTCTAGTTAAACAGATTGATCCAAAAATCTGGTTAGGAATATCATATGATGATATAGCTGAAAGGACTCCATAGGTGGTCTAATTAAAGAGATCATTTATCGATCTAATTAAAAGGACCTATGGTGGTTTAGTCACACTCATCACAGGTTTGATTTTATTCCCCTACACATTATGAAACGCACTATGCGGACTATGCAAGGAATCACGTAATTATGGACGCGTACATAATCATGGAATTTAGTGAACAGAAACCACAACAAGTTTTGTCATGTGTCTAGAGTTAACCCTATTCATTTCCATTTCTGATGAAGCAAACGTTGAAAATGACTCCGTCCGTTCATTTTCGTTTCTAAAGATTGTCCGTTGAGGAAATGAATATCCGTTTGTTTATCCTTTTCGTTTCCGTTTCTGAGGAAGCAACCGTTGAAAATGACTCCGTCCGTTCATTTTCGTTTCTGAAGATTGTCCGTTGAGGAAATGAATATCCGTTTGTTTATTCCTTCATTTCTGTTTCTGAGGAAGCAACCTTTGAAAATGACTCCATCCGTTCATTTTCGTTTTTGAAGATTGTCCGTTGAGGAAATGAATATCCGTTTGTTTATTCCTTCATTTCCGTTTCTGAGGAAGCAACCGTTGAAAATGACTTCGTCCATTCATTTTCATTTCAGAAGATTGTCCGTTAAGGAAATGAATATCCGTTTGTTCATCCTTTTCATTTCCGCTTCTGATGAAGCACCCGTTGAAAATGACTCCGTCTGTTCATTTTCGTTTCTGAAGATTGTCCGTTGAGGAAATGAATCTCTGTTTGCTTATTCCTTCATTTCCGCTTCTGAAGAATACTCGTTGAGGAAAATAACCCCGTTCGTTCATTTTCGTTTCTGGAGAATGTCTGTTAAGGAAATAACAGGATTATGCCTTGCATATCTCTGGTGGTTATTTGACACAAAGTCACAGACAGACTCCTACGAATAAATTTCGGGACGAAATTTCCTAAAGTAGGGGAGACTGTGACACCTGTGCCTCTGCGACCATCAAACAAAAACCAAATCAATGAAATATTGGTTTTCATACTTGGGATTTGTGTAAACAAGTGTATCGTTTGCACATTCCAATTCTTGTTCGATTTCGGGCCTTAAATCGCTTTCTGGAAGGTTATACGCGATCTGATGCGTAAATATAACCAGTTTAATGCAACAAACACTCCGGAATAGTGACGTAGGCTTAACATACCTTAAATAACCTTTTCATAACTTAGAAATAAGTTTTGGATGGTTTGGTATGCCGAAATCAAGTTTGTTCGCTTACAGGGACTAAAATTGACAAACTACGAAAGTATGCCGATTTGAACTGTAACGAACAATCCAGAACTTGATCATAAGTTAAATATGCCCTAAATATCCTTTATATAGCTTAGAAATAGGTTTTGAGGTGTTTTGTGCGCAAAAATAAACTTTATGTTCATTCAGGGACTAAAAGCGTCAAAAAGTGCATAAGTTTGCATTTTCGCGCATATCTTACGTTCTGAATACATCTGGACATCCAAAAATTTATGTAAGCATTAAAATATTTTATTTTAGTGTTTGGCGTAAGAAAATTCGATTCGTCGCTTGATTTGGATCGTTTTTTTGGGTTCGTTACGACTTCCGCCGTAATTAACTGAACAACGCAACCGTACGACCAAACGAACCGACATCCGACATATTTTTGAACATGTTTTGAGTTCTCTATACTTTGACTTCATTTTAGAGCCTTGAAATGAGGTTAACGGGGCTTAAACGTGTCAAAAATGAGCCGAAATGCAAGATTCTGAAGTTCAGGGACCAAAATTGACATTCTGCCATAGTTATCTTAGGAAGGGACCAAAATGAAAAATCTAAATTCCAGCTTGTTCCAGCTGTTCCCCTCATTTGCACATGGTTTTAATGAAACTATGGGCTCCCATGGTTTCACAAAACCATGGGCACATGTGTACGGATGAGATCGAAGCTCGTTTTACAATGAACGATCCTAACGGTTCTAGATTTCCTATATATACCCACCTCCTTTCACTTGCAAAACCCACAATGATCTGATTTTGGCTCTCTAAGTTGAAGTTTATGCTTCATACTTGATAGTAAATCGGATCATAGCTTGCGGGGACCTTTTGTAAGTATTCTTTCGTTCTTTTCATTCGTTTTTATCGTTAAAGTCAAACTGCGTTTGACTTTCTGCTTTGACCAGTTTATGGTCAACGCGAAGTTCGTTTGAACTTCATAACGTGAGCGTAATCACGATGGTTATGGTCCCTAGTGACTATACCTACTGATTACCACGTTATCTAGGCTCAGTGACGAGTCGTAATTTCGGCCAAAATGCGTTTTCACGCGTATTTTGTAACCAAGCTACTTATAGGTTTCAAAACCGTTTGTTTTGATACCAAACCTGTTTTCCAACTTAACTAAACATGTTTTAGCATGTTTAGCTCGTCACTTTTTAGTTTAGTGCTTGTGTAGAGTCGTAAGTCAAGCGGACTAAACACCCACTTAGACTTTCGAACACGACTCGTTTGGTCAATCATTAGGATCCGACCAATCATGTTTAGTGACCATAGTAGCATAGGGAATAACCTTCCGAGGTTATACCTTATGGTCACCTAGGTTTAATTAATCGTATGATAGGTAGTTTATATGCCTTAGGAAAATTACCAAAATACCCTTTTTACGCATAAATTCATTTTAAGCATATGTAACCTAAATTTTGACATCTAAACTGATTAGACAATAATATTAGACATGTTAAGGCATATATTACTTGTCATAGGACTAGTTAGGCGTTCCGAACGCGTTTTACGCGAACGACGCGTTAAAGTAGCGTAAGCTACCTAAACGGGTCATATCGGGTCGTAAGCACTTAGGTTAGGTTTCATTTTAGTATGTAGGCTTTGTTAGACCATATCATATGAGTTCCAATACTCATTTGGTTTACGAAACCTCATACTATCTGATCTTCCGAGTTAGGTCCGGTTATTAATGTAGTTACCTATATTAGGTGTTGTTTGATTTTCGTGATCCCTCTAGCTTTGCTTGGTTGTTGTTCAAGACTTCTAAGCACCCTCAAGTGAGTACATAGTCCCCTCTTTTATTGTTTTTCAAAGATTTTGGGGTGAAACACATGTGCCTACTTGTTACTTTCATGCTTTCCATGTTTTCATATCATATACTTGCTATGTTCATTAGTACACTATTAGTACATGATTTCATTATGTTTTTTATGCTATGTATGCCCATTGTGTGCATACTTAGTACATTGTTTTACATTACATTTTGTTTCATATGCTCATCCAGCATATGGACACATTGAATTACATTTTGAACCGTTGTAACTATATGACTATGTGAATCGTTGTAACCATTTGATTATGTGAACCGTTTGTAACCATTGAATTATGTGAACCGTTTGTAACTGTTGAACCGTGTGAACCATTTGTATCTGTTGATTGACATGAACCGTTTGAAATCTGTTTGAACCGTTGGGTTAGGGAAGTGATTAGGTAACGGGGCGGGTGTAATGTGCTAAAAGCATGGTGGATACGCCGCTGGTACTTCTTATATATAAGTGCTTTTAACACATTATATATCGTTGCGTTATCTGGATCACTTGGGCAAGGTTATCAAAAACAAAGTTATACTACAAGGTTTTTCTAACAATATATATATATATATGTGTGTGTATATATATATATATATATACTATTCGACTTTTTATTTCAAAAATGATTTCCAATCTGGGTTTAATTAAACAAATGTTTTTGGAGTTAAGAAGCATGGCTACGAGATTATATAAATTATAATCAACTTGATTTGAGTTGGTTAATTATGTCGCAATGCTATACCTTTCAAAATAAGGTTTTTAAATAAGCATTGCAACATGTAAAACGTGTGACACCTGTGTCACTTCACCCATCAAACAAATACCAAACCAATGAAATATTGTATTTCATACTTGGGATTTGTAAAAATATGTGTATCATTTGCACATATCCAATATAAATCGCTTTCTGGAAGGTTATATGCGCACTGATGCATAAATATGACCAGTTTAATGCAACAAACGATTCGGAATAGTGACATAGGCTTAACATACCTTCACTAACCTTTACATTACTTAGAAACAAGTTTTGGAAGGTTTGGTATGCCGAAATCAAGTTCATTCGCTTACAGGGACTAAATTCGACAAACTGCGAAAGTATGTCAATTTGTACTGCAACGGACATTCCGGAACTTGATCATAAGTTAAACACACCCTAAATTCGTCGCGCAATTTGGATCGTTTTTCGTGCTTATGCGCATTCCATCGTAATTAAGAGAACATCGCGATCGTACGACCAAACGAACCGACATCCGACATATTTTTAAGCATGTTTCATGTCCACAATGTTTAGGCATCATTTTAGGGCCTTAAAGTTGGCCTAACGGGCCTTGAACGCATCAAAAAATGGCCTTAAAAGCATGCAGGGACCAAAACTGCAATTTCTGAAACTTATGTGCAGATCAGAAGGCTCAGGCGGCCCGCGTAAGCCCCCATAAAACTTTACGCGGCCCGCGAGAGCATGTCAGATATGCAAAAATCAGTTGTTCCAGCTGTTAACAGCTGTTATACTCTTGTAACCCACTTGCAAATGGTTTTGGGGCATTTATATGGGCTCTAATGGTTTAGTAAAACTATGGGCACAAGTGTAAGGTTGAGATCAAAGCTCGGATATCGACAAACGATCTTAACGGCTCTCCGAAAACTATAAATACCCCATCCCATTCACTTGCAAAACCCACTTGATTTATGAGATTTCTCTAAGTTGGGGTGTTTCATCACCTCATACCTGAGAATACTTGGAAAATCAATCTTGCCGGGACCCTTTGTAAGTATTCTTTCGCGTTTTTCATTCGTTTTTGCGTTAAAGTCAAACTGCGTTTGACTTTCTGCATTGACCAGTTTATGGTCAACGCAAAGTTCGTTTGAACTTCATAACTTCAGCGTAATCACGATGGTTATAGTCCCTAGTGACTATACCTACTGATTACCACGTTATCTAGGCTCAGTGACGAGTCGTAGTTTCAGCCAAAATGCGTTTTCTTGCGTATTTTGTAACCAAACTACTCTAGGGTATCAAAACCGTTTGTTTTGATACCAAACCTGTTTTCTAACTTAACTAAACATGTTCTAGCATGTTTAGCTCGTCACTTTTAGATTTGTGCTTGTGTTGGGTCGTAAAGGTAAGCGATCTAATCAATCGCTTATACTTTCGAACCCGACCCATTTGGTCGATCATTAAGATCCGACCAAATACTTTAGGTGACCATAGTTGTATAGGGAATAACCTTCCAAGGTTATACCTTATGGTCACGTCGTTTAAGTAGTTGTATGATAGGTAGTTTATATGCCTTAGGTAAATTACCAAAATACCCTTTTTACGCATAAATTCATTTTAAGCATATGTAACCTAAATTTTGACATCTAAACTGATTAGGCAACTATATTAGACATGTTGACGCATATTTTACTTATCATAGGACTAGTTAAGCGGTCCGAACGCGTTTTACGCAAACGACGCGTTAAAGTAGCATAAGCTACCTAAACGGGTCTTAATGGGTCGTAGGCACTTAGGTTAGGTTTCATTTTAGTATGTGGGCTTTGTTTAACCATTTCATATGAGTTCCAATACTCATTTGGTTTACGAAACCTCATACTATCCAATCCCCCGACTTAGGTCTGGTTATTTATGTAGTTATCTATATAGGGTGCCGTTCGATTCCGTGATCCCTCTAGCTTTGCTTGGTTGTTGTTCAAGATTTCTAAGCACCCTCAAGTGAGTACATAGTCCCCTCTTTTACTGTTTTTCAAACATTTTGGGGTGAAACACATGTGCCTACTTGTTACTTTCATGCTTTTCATGTTTTCATATCATATACTTGCTATGTTCATTAGTACACTTTTAGTACATGATTTCATTATGTTTTGCTATGTATGTTTACTTAACATGCTAGCACATTGTTTTACATCACATTTCTTTTGCTATGTATGTTTGCTTAACATGCTAGCACATTGTTTTACATTACATTTCTTTTGCTATTTATGTTTACTTAACATGCTAGCACATTGTTTTACATGACTTTTCAGCTTTGTATGTTAACTTAGCATACTTAGTACATTTGATTTACATTACCTTTTCATGCTATGTATGTTCATTTAGTCCATACTTAGTACATTCACATCACATCACATGCTTACATTCGGTATAACATTTGGTTTGTTTAACGGTTCTTTATTACGTTCATTAACATTAGCTACGCCGCTCGGTAGTAAGTAACGGTACCATAGGACTTGACAAATCCCGTTCCTGATATCCTAGGTTTGTTTGGGTGTAAGGAATGACTGAATCCGAAAACATTTCACTTTGATAACCTTTACTCTAAGGTTATCCTGCTGTCTCAAGGCTTGAATGTATGCGTTTAACATACCGCATAAGTGTTTGTATCAGTATAGCATGCATTTCCACAAAACATAACTTTGATTTAAACCAAGTTTTACTTCAATACTTTGTTTTGTGCATTTTCACCTATGGTTTAGTTGATACATTTCGCTAGCCATACATATCACTTTGGTTATACATTACATGATTTACATTTTGACATAAACATTTGACATATTATTCAATACATTTGGCAATTGGTTTAAACATAGACATTTTACTTTGGTGGTTTGTTTGGGTAAAGTGATTAAGTAACGAGGCGTGTGTAATATGATACAAGCATGGTGGATATGCCGCTGGTACTTCCTATATATAAGTGTTTGTATGATATTACATATCGCAACGTTATTTGAATCATTCAATTTGGACTATTACAATTTACACAAATAACATATTTCTCACAAGACTTTGTTTTTACAAAACAAATTGTTTTATACTACTTATTTTTACTTGGTTATTCATTTAACCATACATTACTCTTTTACATATCATTTACCCTATTATCGTTTTTCAAACGTTTTATAAAAGCAAACACTTAAACTGGATTCATGACAAGTTTTTATTAAACATTTTCTTAAACCTAAGTCATGAATCCTATTTTCACTAAACCTATGTACTCGCCGGCATTTTTATGCTGATGTATTTTCACATGTGTTTCAGATACAATAGTTGATGATATTTGATGATAATATTGATGCATGCTCACATAGGATTGGACGGTGCCTTAGTGACAATAAAAGATGCATGACTAGTTAAATTTTGTTTTACTTCTTTGTTTGTTAAGACACTGTAACTCAGTTAATCAATAAAATGAAATTTCTATTTTCCATGTGTTATGAAACAATGATTCTGTTACAACACTCCCCGACGATTCCGCCACGTTTTGTTGTTTTACGTGGTCGGGGTGTGACAGAAAAGTTGGTATCAGAGCTCATGGTTACAGGGAATTAGGTTATTAGTAATGCTTTGACCTAGTCTATAACCTTCCTAGGACCCTAACGCAAGTTTACTTGCGTTTAGTCATAAAACAATATCGTCACCTATCCTTAGGCGACAACCACAACAAGAACATAAATTTCAAATCCGCTTTGAAAACTAATCATCTGTTCTAGGATGATTGATTACTAGGTTTTGAACCGTTCATTATAAGGTTTTGAACCCTTCATTATAAGGTTTTGAACCCTCTAAGTTTTCAAAATCTCGTCAAAGTTTGGGTCTCATAATGTGAACACGTGCAAACTGGAAGGGTGAATGCCTGTACTCTGAGTTTTCTGTCTAAGGCTAGAGTGTTCGTACAAATCCGCAGTATCGGACCAGCCACTCTTACCTGGGAACTCTTGGGGTGAGTGTTCACTTATAGGCAAGCATGTCTTCAGCGATACATTATTATGACCCGCTTGCTTTGATTTGTCACCATCTCATTTATTTGCCTTAGGTAACAAACAAATGATCGTAATTCGTATGCATTGCCTTTCTGTTTTGCTTATCCGATAACATTTCATTTGTTACTCCCTATGTCTTTCATTTTCTTCTAGAATGTCTCTTCACCTCAGCAACGGTCAAATGTCCGAGCAAACAGCCAAATTTGCCCAGCAAATAGGCAAAGTGATACTGAAGTCTGTTGTGACACCTGTGTCACCGCGACCATCAAACAAAATACCAAGCCGATGAAATATTGTATTTCATACTTGGGATCTTGTATAAATATGTGTATCTTTTGCACATATCAGTTCTTGTTCAATTTCAAACTCTACAACGCTTTCTGGAGAATTATACGCAAACTGGTGCGTAAACATACTCAGTTTAATGCGACAAATACTCCGGAACATCAACATATACTTAACATACCTTAAATAACCTTTACATAACTTAGAAATAAGTTTTGAAGGCTTTGGTATGGCAAAAACAAGTTAATTCGCTTACAGGGACTAAACTTGACAAACTGCAAAAGTATGCCAACTTGAACTGTAACGAACATTCCAGAACATGTCCATAAGTTAAACATACCATAAATATCCTTTACATAGCTTAGAAATAGGCTTTGAGGGGTTTGGTATGCTAAAACAAACTTTTGGATCATTCAGGGACTAAAAGCGTCAAAAAGTGCACAAGTTTGCACTTTCGCGTATAACTTACGTTCTGAATACATCCGGACATCCAAAAATTTATGTAAGCATCCTTATATTATGCCTTAGTGTTTGGCATGAGAAAAATCCATTCGTCGCGTCATTTGGATCGTTTTTCACACTTATGCGCATTCCGTCGTAATTAACCGAACATCGCGATTGTACGGCCAAACGAACCAACATCCGACATATTTTTGAGCATGTTTCATGTCCACAATGTTTAGGCATCATTTTAGGGCCTTAAAGTTGGCTTTACGGGCATTAGAAGTGTCGGAAATGGCTTAAATACGCAACAGGGACCAAAACTGCCATTTCTGAAAGTATGTGCAGATCAGACAGGCCCAGGCGGCCCGCCTGAGTTTTGTCTAATCCTGATGCGGGCCGCATGGCCCTTATAGTTGCAGAAACTTCGTTTTCTTGCACAACTTGGCCTTTCAAACACCCCAAAGGGCAATGCCCTTTCACAATCTGTAGAGATAAGGGTCACATTAAGCCACCACAACATCTTGACAAGTGTACGGCTTGGATCGTGGCACGAAATTCAAGAAACGATCCTAACGGCTTTACTTTTCCTATAAATACCCCCCCCTTTTGGTTAAAACCCACAAAATTCTGATCTAAAGCTCTAAGTTGGAACCTTTGTTTCATACCTGAGCCATTTTGATCTAGATTAGCATTCGGGGACCCTTCGTAAGTGTTCTTTCGTTCTTTTATTCGCTTTTCGAGTCTGAAAGTCAAAGTTTTGTTTGACTTTCTGTGTGACCAGCCTATGGTCAACATGAAGTTCATGGAACTTCATAACGTGAGCGTGATCACGATGGTTATAGTCCATCGTGACTATACCTACTGATTACCACGTTATCTAGGCTCAGTGACGAGTCGTAGTTTCGGCCAAAATACGCATTCTTGCGTATTTTGTAACCAAACTACTCGTGAGCATAAAAGCCGTTTGTTTCGATGCCAAACATGTTTTCTAAACTTAGTTAAGCATGTTCTAACATGCTTAGCTCGTCACTTTTAGTTTAGTGCTTATATAGAGTCGTAAGGTAAGCGATCTAAACCATCGCTTATACTTTCGAACCCGGCCCATTTGGTCGATCAATAGGATCCGACCAAACACATTAGGTGACCATAGCTGTAACCTTCCGAGGTTATACCTTGTGGTCACGATGTTAGGCGTTCCAAACGCGTTATACGCGAACGACGCGATAAGGTGGCATAAGCTACCTAAACGGGCCGTAATGGGTCGCAAGCACTTAGGTTAGGTTTCATTTTAGTATGTAGGCTTTGTTAAACCATATTACACGAGCCTCCATACTCGTTTGGTTTACGAACTCGCATACTATCCAATCCTCCGACTTAGGTCCGGTATATTAACATAGCTACCTATTAGGTGCCGTTTGATATTCCGTGATCTCTAGCATTATTTGGTTATTATACAAGAACTACAAAGCAATATCAGGTGAGTACATTGAACCCCTCTTTTACTGTTTTCCAAACTGTTTTGGGGTGAAACACATGTGCCTACTTGTTACTTTCTTGCTTTCCGGTTTTCACATCATATACTTGCTATGTTTGATAGTACATATATAGTACATGATTTCATTGTGTCTATGCTATGTATGTCCATTGTGTGCATACTTAGTACATCACTTTACAATACATCTCATGCTACATATGCCCGTTGTGTGCATACTTAGTACATCACTTTACAATACATTTCATGCTATGTATGCCCATTGTGTGCGTACTTAGTACATTGCCTTACATTACTGCCTTACATTACATGCTATGTATGCCCATTGTGTGCGTACTTAGTACATTGCTTTACATTACATGCTATGTATGCCCATTGTGTGCGTACTTAGTACATTGCTTTACATTACATACTATGTATGCCCATTGTGTGCGTACTTAGTACATTGTTATACATTACAGTTCATGCTATATATGCCCATTGTGTGCATACTTAGTACATGGTTTTACATTGCACTTCTGTTGCATATGCTCATCCAGCATATGAACACATTATGCTACATTTTGAACCGTTGTAACCATTTGACTATGTGAACCGTCTTACCCCTTTGATTATATGAACCGTCTGTAACCATTGAACCGTCTGAACCAGTTGTATCTGTTGACATGATTTACATTTGACAATAGTCATTTGACTATACATGAACATTTCTATAATTGTTAAACACTTCATCTTGATGGTTTGGTTTGAGTAAGTGATTAAGTAACGAGGCGTGTGTAATATGATACAAGCATGGTGGATACGCCACTGGTACTTCCTATACATAAGTGTTTGTATGATATTACATATCGTAGCTGATGCGTGTGTAGTGTAATATATTTTTATAATATAATTAAGCCCTTTTTTTACACCTTTAGCCAAGTTTTAAATTTATAAAACATGATATTTACTAACACTAAACACACATATGGGCAAGTGCACCCATCGTGGACGTAGTATAGTGTTGGTAAGATACCGAGGTCGTCCAAGGACACAAGAGCTTTTAATACCGGTTTATCCTCAACGTCTAATCAAATCAAAAAGTTAGAAAAATGATTTTAAACTAAGAAAACAAAAATTAACTAAATGCTGAAAAATAAAAATAAAATAAAAACAGATAGACAAGATGAATCACTTGGATCCGACTCGTGTATTAGTATAACCTTTGATTATTTTCGCACTTTTGCACTTGTTTAAGAGATTATCTTAGTTATTGTAGTAGGCCCCTCTTTTGAAGGTGACGTTACCCTCAACCCAGTAGTTTGAGTCAGCAAGGATACAATCCTAAAAGGTTGGATTATTGGAAGATAATGAATTAAGTTATTAATGCAAATTATGGTAGGCCCCGCTTTTGGCGGTGACGTTACCCTCGACTAAGTAGTCTGAGTCAGCAGGGATACAGTCCTAAATAGCCGGGTTATAGTATTAATAGTAGTTAACTTATGAGGGGGTCAAAGAGTTTGGATCCCCGCCATCCAATACCTATGGGCATTGAAGGAGATCCTACTAAATTTGACCCAGGTCCCTTGCAGGACCTCTAAACGCTGAACAAGGGCAAGACCCTTACCAAACCGTTCCCTTAACCCCCGACCAGGTAGCCAACATACCTCTATATAGACCGTGGAGATATGAATGGTGAAAATCTTTTATTTTATATAGATAGTAAAATAATGCCAAGACACCACGGACAAACGATAAGGAAAGATCACCTTCAACATAAGTAACTAGTTATTAAAGTCATTAATACAAAACCAAATAAAAAGTGCAAAAGATTAAAAATAAAAAGTATTATACTAAACACTTGTCTTCACCAAGTGATGTAAGAGACTTAGGCAAACAGGGCCTTGATTGTCAAGAACTCTTACTATCAATCTTGGATCCCGAGACGACTCACACACTCTATGATGGACAATGGATGATGGTGGTGGATGATGGTGTTGTGATGGTAGTGGATGGTGGATGAAGTGTGAGAGAGGTGGTGTGCCAAGGGATGGATTGGAATGAAGCCAAGCACTCCTATTTATAGGCTGAACAGAAGGCTGGGCACGGCCCTGTGTCCGCTGGACACGCCCCCGTGCCCGTCTGACACCATCTCTCTTCATTAATTGTAATTCGCAATTACAATTAATGCGCCTGCTGTACTTTCGCCACGCCCCCGTGCTCACTGGACACGGCCCCGTGGTGGGCAATAGAAGCTTCTACAGGTTTGTCTTTTCTGCTGCTTCTTGGGCACGGCCCCATGCTGGCTGAGCACGGGGCGTGCTCACTGGACACGGCCCCGTGGTGGGCAATAGAAGCTTCTACAGGTTTGTCTTTTCTGCTGCTTCTTGGGCACGGCCCCATGCTGGCTGAGCACGGGGCGTGTTCAGGCTTCTGTTTTCTCTTCTTTGCTTGGGAAGATGCCGTTGAGGGTTCGGGCAGTCTACTTTTATTCCTTTTCTTGTATTTGTGTTAGAATTGGCTGTCTTTTTGCTTCTTTTGTGACTTTGAGCTCATTTCATCCTGAAAATACAAAAGGAAGACAAAAACACTCTTTTTCCAACATTAGTACTTAAAAAGGGTTAGTTTTATGCCTTATTTGATGTAATTTATATGTTGCATTTTACACACATCAAATACCGCCACACTTGAACTTTTGCTTGTCCTCAAGCAAAACTCTTTAAATGTGGCTTACACTCCCAAATGGAATAGGTAGAAGAGAAGGTTTTTGGCTTGTCATAGAGTGTCGGGAATCCAAGATCTTTTTGGGTTTTATTTTTATTTATTTACAATCCTATTCGTTATGATTTATTTAGAACGTTTCATAGGATAAATTACTTATTTGGGCATAACATGCCTTTTTAAAATTTTATTTATATACAAGTTCACATACCTCACGGGAGAAATCACTCAACACTCGGCCGAAGGTGTGTTTTTTTAGTGAATCACTCGAGAGCGGCATGGAGCTTACGCCTTCCATAGGCTTGCCAAGCAATCAATCCTCCTCCTTTTTAACTTTATACCTTTGTAAATATCAAGAGGACTTTTTGAGTGAAGGGTTAGGCTTGGGCTAAAGGTGGGTGGTTGGGTTAGTGGTTAGTAAAAGGGCGAAAAGCGTAAAAAGCGTCGGTTTTCGTAACACAATTTTTAGTGACTTTTTATTTTGAAGTATTTCTCCAAACAAGCTTTTGTTTGTATAGCTTTGTTTGTTTTTAACTTCATCATCATATAAATTTTTTTTTGTTTTAGTCACATAAAAGAACGAGCTTGCGAAAAACCGAGCTTGTTACTAAATTAAGGAGTGAAAAATAAAAAGGGTTTTTTGGTGGGTAAAAAGGGTTTAGGTTAAAGAAACGAAAGGTTTAGGCTCAAAGGGGTTAACTAGGGGGATTTTGGGTAGATGGTAAAAAAAAATGAAAAATAATGGTGTAGAAAGAAAAATGGTTAGTCCTAATGCCTCCATCATTTACTTACTTGGGTTTAAGTTGGTAAGGACCGGGAATGAATCGTCGTGGAAAGTTCTAGAGTTGTAAGAACCAAGCGGCTATTCACACAAGAAACGAAAAATGAGCATTTAGTCTAAAGATGTAAATTTGTATGCTCAATAAAGGCTCAAAACTCACTTTTGTGGGAATGAGTTTTTAATGTGATCAAGTATATATAATCAAATTTTAACTAGACTTGTTATGCCGTTTCATAATTTTCTTTTGTTGGTTCTTGTTATCATGACGCTTTCGGTTGTAAATTTTATAAAAATATAACCTTATTAATCTTGTGATTCCCAACTTAAACTTTAGACAAGTAAGAAAAAATGAAAATTTTTGAAAAAAATTGGGGTGTTTAGCGGTTCCAATAGAGTTTTGTGTAAGGCTTGTTGTTAGGACTTGCAAAATTTCAAAGTGTTAGCTTCCCCCCCACACTTAAATTACACATTGTCCTCAATGTGTCCCAAAAATAAATTTTTAGGTTGATTGGATGTGTAATGTGGTGTTAAAAAGCAAAGATTTATGTTACTGGTAGTCTGGACACGACCCCGTGGGGACCGGACACGGCCCCGTGTTCAGGTGCTAGTAACAGAAATTAAAGAAATGAGACAGAAGCCTGGGCACAGGGGCGTTTCTGGTGAACACGGCCCGTGTCCAGTTACCTGAACTGGGCGATTTTTCTGCAGGTGGCTCAGCACGGGGCCGTGTTTGTTGAGCACGACCCGTGTTGAGCCTTCTGTAATGGAGATTTGTGTCGGGTTGCTTCGTTCTTTGTGCATGGGGCCATTTTTCTCGTTCCCTTTTTCATCCATTACCACCACGAGTGTGTTTTATTTCTGCAAATTAAAACTAAAAGATTAAACTAAACTAAGGATAGTTCCGTGGAATGCCCCCGTGGTGCGCCACGTTTATAAGGGTCCTTGGCTAGACCCAATGTGAGGTTATATATTTTCTGAGTGGGATGCTTGGCGTCCCATGTTACACCGTCGGAGAGCAGCATCCAAGCTCGAATCAATAACCTTCATGTAGTTGACCGGGTCGTCGTCCTCTATTCTCTTCCCAACTCCGAATTTTACTTCATCTTCCCCATACCTCAAGGTGAGTGTTCCGTCATTCATATCTACCACTGCTTGTGCGGTGGCAAGAAATGGTCTCCCTAGTATGAGGGGGACCTCGGTGTCTTCCTCCATATCAAGTATGACAAAGTCGGCTGGATAGACGAATCTGCCTACCTTTACCAAGACATTTTCAATGACACCTTGCGGGAATTTGACGGATCGATCAGCGAGTTGTATGCTCATTTTTGTAGGACTCGTGGTTCCCAGGCCGAGTCTTTTAAACATTGATGAGGGCATGAGGTTAATGCTAGCTCCAAGGTCGGCAAGGGCATTACGAACGGGGGACTCCCCTATTGAGCAGGGAATCGTGAAGCTTCCAGGATCGATTTTCTTTTGGTGAAGTTTATTGAGTACGAGGGCAGAGCATTCTTCGCCTAAATTGACTAATTGCAAATTTTCAATTTTCTTTTTATGAGTGAGGAAGTCCCTCATGAACTTAGAGTATTTTGGCATTTGGGTTAGGACCTCAATAAAAGGAATATTGACATGCAATTGCTTTAATAGACTTTCGAACTTCGCGAATTGCTCATTGGTCTTTTGACGAATTAACCTACCGGGGTACGGAACTCGAGGAGCCTTGGTAGGTTCTGGCGATGGAGGGGAGTTCTTTTCCTGCAGAGGTGTGGGTACCGTTTCTTCTGTTGGTGGCGGTGCTTCTGCAGGTCCTACGGTGCGGTTTCGTAGCGTGATGAGGTGAATTTGTGCTTTTGGGTTTGTTTCGGTATTGCTAGGTAATGCGCCTTGCGGTCTCTCGGCAAAATTTTGAGCTATTTGATTTAATTGTTTTTCTATGTTTTGAATACTAGCTTGTTGATTTCTAAAATTTGATTCTAATTGTAGAAATCTTTCCGAGTTTTTCTTTTCAGTGTCGGAGATGAGGCGAGATACAATATCTTCAAGCCTTTCTCGTCCACTTTGTTGTTGAGTGAAATTTTGTGACTCATTTCTTGGTTGTTGAAAGTTTGTTCGTTGGGTTTGTTGGTTACTACTATTGCCGGGTTCTCTCGAACCAAGGTTTGGGTGGTTTCGCCATCCTTGGTTGTAAGTTCCCGTTGGGGGACCCGCCGGCCTAGGTCTATTATCAATGTAGTTTACCATTTCTTGTTGATCGTCCGTTTCTTTCATACAACTCCAATTTTCATGTGACCCACCACACCCTTCACACGCCATAACCGAGACTGTTTTTGTCATTTCCAATTTTTTTATTTTTGAAGAAAGTGCCCCGATTTGGGCTTGTAAAGAGGTGCTTTCATCGACCTTATGGGCGCCCGGGGCAATAGTTTTATTGCCTCGGGGGGTGTGCCATTGAAAATTGGTTTGAACAATTTCCTCAATTTGGTTATATATTTCATGCGGGCGTCGATTACCTAAAAGTCCCCCGGAGCTAGAATCAAGTGTCTGCCTTGTGTGTGGCAACAATCCATTATAGAAAGTGGATACTTGTTGCCATATCGCAAGGCCGTGATGTGGACACTTGCGTAATAACTCCTTGAACCTCTCCCAAGTTTCATATAAGGATTCCCCGTCCTCTTGTGAATATGTATTAATTTCAGCCATTAATTTAGCAGTTTTAGCGGGAGGGAAATACTTATATAGAAACTTTTGGGCTAGTTCATCCCAGGTGTTTACCGATCCAGCTGGGAGGGCGTTGAGCCAAGCTTTTGCTCGGTCTTTTAGTGAGAAAGGAAACATTTGGAGGCGGATAGCGTCATTTGATGCTCCGTTGATCCGAAAGGTATCACATATTTCTAAGAAATTAGTAATATGTAGATGAGGATCCTCGTCCGCAAGCCCATGGAAGGTTGCGGAGTTTTGGAGCATTTGTATCAGATGTGGCCGAAGTTCGAAGTTATTAGCTTCAACATTCGGAGCATTGATAGCGGCGCCTAGGTTACCTACGGTGGGTCGTAGATAATCCATGAGGGTACGTTGGTCCGCCATTGGAGGTGGATCACCCGAAACCTTCTCTTGGTTTTTAGCTTTTAATCTTTTTCTGAGAAAGCGTTCGGGTTCTTCTAGAGGTTCTTTTATGTCCTTATTAGAACTGGAGCTCATACACTATGTAAGATTAGCGTCGGGTTCCAAGTCCTGCAATAAAAACAGAAAAGAATGCTGGTCAGAAGGTTCACCACGGCCCCGTGTTCAGCGAACACGGCCCGTGGTCGGAGTTGCAGTGATTGTTTTTCCAGATCCCAGTTACTGGAAGTTGGACACGGCCCCGTGTTGCACCGACACGGCCCTGTGGTCAGCCTTCTGTAACTTTGGAAAACTAAAAACTGCCAGTAACGATGCTGGGCACGGCCCGTGTCCGACCAGGCACGGCCCGTGCTGAGCTCTGCAGAAGCTGAAAAACTAAGAAAATCCTAAAAAAATTAAAAAGAAAAATAAAAAATATGATTAGGCCGTTGATTCCTAACTTTCTTAAAATCCTTGTGTCCCCGGCAGCGGCGCCAAAAACTTGATGCGTGTGTAGTGTAATATATTTTTATAATATAATTAAGCCCTTTTTTTTACACCTTTAGCCAAGTTTTAAATTTATAAAACACGATATTTACTAACACTAAACACACATATGGGCAAGTGCACCCATCGTGGACGTAGTATAGTGTTGGTAAGATACCGAGGTCGTCCAAGGACACAAGAGCTTTTAATACCGGTTTATCCTCAACGTCTAATCAAATCAAAAAGTTAGAAAAATGATTTTAAACTAAGAAAATAAAAACTAACTAAATGCTGAAAAATAAAAATAAAATAAAAACAGATAGACAAGATGAATCACTTGGATCCGACTCGTGTATTAGTATAACCTTTGATTATTTTCGCACTTTTGCACTTGTTTAAGATATTATCTTAGTTATTGTAGTAGGCCCCTCTTTTGAAGGTGACGTTACCCTCAACCCAGTAGTTTGAGTCAGCAAGGATACAATCCTAAAAGGTTGGATTATTGGAAGATAATGAATTAAGTTATTAATGCAAATTATGGTAGGCCCCGCTTTTGGCGGTGACGTTACCCTCGACTAAGTAGTCTGAGTCAGCAGGGATACAGTCCTAAATAGCCGGGTTATAGTATTAATAGAAGTTAACTTATGAGGGGGTCAAAGAGTTTGGATCCCCGCCATTCAATACCTATGGGCATTGAAGGAGATCCTACTAAATTTGACCCAGGTCCCTTGCAGGACCTCTAAACGCTGAACAAGGGCAAGACCCTTACCAAACCGTTCCCTTAACCCCCGACCAGGTAGCCAACATACCTCCATATAGACCGTGGAGATATGAATGGTGAAAATCTTTTATTTTATATAGACAGTAAAATAATGCCAAGACACCACGGACAAACGATAAGGAAAGATCACCTTCAACATAAGTAACTAGTTATTAAAGTCATTAATACAAAACCAAATAAAAAGTGCAAAAGATTAAAAATAAAAAGTATTATACTAAATACTTGTCTTCACCAAGTGATGTAAGAGACTTAGGCAAACACGGCCTTGATTGTCAAGAACTCTTACTATCAATCTTGGATCCCGAGACGACTCACACACTCTATGATGGACAATGGATGATGGTGGTGGATGATGGTGTTGTGATGGTAGTGGATGGTGGATGAAGTGTGAGAGAGGTGGTGTGCCAAGGGATGGATTGGAATGAAGCCAAGCACTCCTATTTATAGGCTGAACAGAAGGCTGGGCACGGCCCCGTGTCCGCTGGACACGCCCCCGTGCCCGTCTGACACTATCTCTCTTCATTAATTGTAATTCGCAATTACAATTAATGCGCCTGCTGTACTTTCGCCACGCCCCCGTGCTCACTGGACACGGCCCCATGGTGGGCAATAGAAGCTTCTACAGGTTTGTCTTTTCTGCTGCTTCTTGGGCACGACCCCGTGCTGGCTGAGCGCGGGGCGTGTTCAGGCTTCTGTTTTCTCTTCTTTGCTTGGGAAGATGCCGTTGAGTGTTCGGGCAGTCTACTTTTATTCCTTTTCTTGTATTTGTGTTAGAATTGGCTGTCTTTTTGCTTCTTTTGTGACTTTGAGCTCATTTCATCCTGAAAATACAAAAGGAAGACAAAAACACTCTTTTTCCAACATTAGTACTTAAAAAGGGTTAGTTTTATGCCTTATTTGATGTAATTTATATGTTGCATTTTACACACATCAGTAGCGTTATTTGAACCATTTCAATTTGAGACATATGACATTTTATACAAATAACACACTTTTCACGAGACATTGTTTTACAAACGACTTACCTTATACAAACACATTTTACACGGTTATCCGTTTAACCATACAGTGTTCTCTTATTTATACATATCATCTGATCTTATCGTTTTTCAAATGATTTACAAGACAAAGCAAATTACAAGGTTCATGACTAAACATTTTCTCAAACATAAGTCATGAATTCCGTTTTCACAAAACCAATGTATCTCACAGGCATTTTTATGCTGATGTACCTATTTTCACATGTGTTTTCAGGAGATGATGCATAGTACTTATCAAGACATACTTAGGCGGACCTGTGCCTTAGTGACATAAAACGAGACAAGAACTAGTTAAATTATGTTATGTACTCTTTGGTTCTTGTATAAAACAATGTAAACTTTCATGTTTGATTAATAAAACGAAACTTCAATTGCCATGGATTTGAAACAATTGATTCTGTTACAACACTCCCCGACGTTTCCGCCACGTTTTGTATGTTCTACGTGATCGGGGTGTGACATCTGTGGATCTAGGCATTGCCATGTCTCGTCTCAAAAATGAAGCCACTCAAGAGCCACCAGCTAGGAAGCCGTACTTGGGAGCTGCCCCATGGCGCAAGCGATGCAACCGTCATCATTTAAACCTCATACCCTGCTCCAAATGTACCTACTGTGGACGGTTGGGACATTTGATTAACATATGCCGCTTTGCTATCCAAAACAAAGTTGTTGCAAACCTTGCTGCTACCCAACTCCAAGTCAACCCTACTCAAGCTCGTTTCCTGTCTGGTACTTGCTACAACTGTGGTGAGACGAGCCATTTCAGGAACAAATGCCCGAAGATTGCCAATGCAAATCCAACCCTTGGATAAGCATTTGGCCGAGCAAAAGATGTTGCCGTCTTATGCCTATGTTTCTTTTGTTTTCTTGTATTGTGAAACAATCGGTTTTGTTCATAAATAAAAGTCGTTGTTCGCAATTCTAATATACAAATGTAGTTACATGTGTGTATGGCATTTCCCTATGATACCTACATCAAGGAACTATGCTCTTTACAAACTACTCTTGTGATTCTCCCTTTCAAGTGATCGTTCATGATTTCCTCAAAAAATTTGAAGTACTCGTTTCATTCTAGGAGACAAAGTACAAGAAATAAAGCGAAATTTTGAGTAATTGTGCTTTTGCACATCTATACCTTTAAATCCTTGGTTAGATAACTAAGGGTATTTTCAAATCTCATACCCATTACGTTCTGATTTTTTTTAACATGCATAACATAAGTTTTCAAAACAACCTCCATGGTTTCAAAAACATTGTTTATGTTTTCAAAAAGAAGTGCAGTTTTTACGTTAGAGGGGGATCCCGGTATTTTCAAATCTCATACCCATTACGTTCTGATTTTTTTTTAACATGCATAACATAAGTTTTCAAAACAACCTCCATGGTTTCAAAAACATTGTTTATGTTTTCAAAAACAACCCCCATGATTTCAAAAACATTGCCTATGTTTTCAAAAACAACCTTCATGATTTCAAAATGTTTATATAGTTTGAAAACAATATTAATACAATATAATTACTTATATCAAGTGCATAATTTCAAAAGCTTCATTCATGTTTTCAAAAACCTTATACATAATTTCAAAATTCATCTCGCATGATTTTAAAACATTTTTATAAATATACCTACCTAATACACCTACTTTATGATTTCAAAAGTATTATATATAAGGTTTCCAAAAACATTGAACACATATTAGAACCCCATGCATAGTTTTCAAAGTATTTTCCTCATACATTGACTTAACCTTCAAATTCCGCTTCATATGTCGCCTTGGCATATCTAGCATCTCAACTTCATATGAATTTTTACTTCATGTTTTGACTTAAGCACATCCAGTGCAAGGTTTCAAAACATCTTCAACTCCCAAAATCCATATGGGATCTTTTTATCTTCACAATTAGATCCTTGTGGATATTTGTCATTCAAATCAGAATCCTTAATTGGATTCCTTGTATACCTTAATTCGAACATTTCGGTTCCTTACAATCGAAATCGAATTTCCTCTTTAGGATTTTTCTATCTTCATAGTTAGATTCTTGATAATGTTTAAAGTACCAAATGAAATCCACGGAATGGATTCCTAGTGTGCTTTAAATACTTGTGCGCAATTAGCAAATGATAACAAATTTAAAATCAAGTTAAACAATTTTGTGATTATGTGTTTATGCATTTTGTGTTTTCTTTTATGCATTTTTGTGTTTTTGAATACTTTGGATATTCGTTATCCAAATCCTTGTAAAACCCTTCATATCTTCATATAAGGGATTCTTAGTAGGATATTCAAAAAGGTACTACCTTAAATCCTTATTGGGCTTCTACGTGATAGTCAAGACCGTTGGATTATATGGTACCAATCAATGATTCAAAAAGAGACCCTTTGAGTGGTCTAGTCAAAAGATTGATTCAGAATCTGGTTAAGAATGACATGTGATGATATAAGCTAAAAAGACTCCTTGGCGGTCTAGAGATCATTTATTGACTCAATTAAAAAGGACCCCAGTACGGTCTAGTCACACTCATCACAGGTTTGTTCATTTGGTTTCTCCTACACGTTATAAAATGCACTGTGCGAACTATGCAAGGAATTACGTAATTATGGACGCGTACATAATTATGGAATTCAGTGCACAGAAACCCAGTAAAAATTATTATGTGTAAGAACCGATAGTGACGACAATAACAAAATGTGAACAATGTAATGGAGGTACGGTGGACGCACCAATAACACTTTATGTACTTGTATATAAGTGTCCCTCTCACATTGCAAGCATGATGTTATTCAAAGCTACTAGAAGTTCAGGACTCCAACCAGTGCTGTTTGATCTTTTCAACTCCATGTTTCAAACTCTCACAAGTTTCCTCCAAGATAAATTTCGGGACGAAATTTCCTGAAGTAGGGGAGACTGTGACACCTGTGTCACTTCACCCATCAAAAAAATACCAAACCAATGAAATATTGTATTTCATACTTGGGATTTGTAAAAATATGTGTATCATTTGCATATATCAATTCTTGTTCGATTTCAGGCTCTAAATCGCTTTCTGGAAGGTTATATGCGCACTGATGCATAAATATAACCAGTTTAATGCAACAAATGCTTCGTAATAGTGACATAGGCTTAACATACCTTCACTAACCTTTACATAACTTAGAAACAAGTTTGGAAGGTTTGGTATGCCAAAATCAAGTTCATTCGCTTACAGGGACTAAATTCGACAAACTGCGAAAGTATGTCAATTTGTACTGTAACGGACATTCCGGAACTTGATCATAAGTTAAACACACCCTCAATATCCTTTACATAGCTTAGAAATAGGCTTTGATGGGTTCGGTGTGCTAAAATAAACTTTATGCTCATTCAGGGACTAAAAGCGTCAAAAAGTGCATAAGTTTGCATTTTCGCGCATAACTTACGTTCTGAATGCATCCGGACATCCAAAAATTTATGTAAGCATTAAAATATTTTATTTTAGTGTTTGGCACAAGAAAAATCCATTCGTCGCGCAATTTGGATCGTTTTTCGCGCTTATGTGCATTCCGTCGTAATTAAGAGAACATCGCGATCGTACGACCAAACGAACCGACATCCGGCATATTTTTAAGCATGTTTCATGTCCACAATGTTTAGACATCATTTTAGGGCCTTAAAGTTGGCCTAACGGGCCTTGAACGCATCAAAAAATGGCCTTAAAAACATGCAGGGACCAAAATTGCAATTTCTGAAACTTATGTGCAGATCAGAAGGCTCAGGCGGCCCGCGTAAGCCCCCATAAAACCTTACGCGGCCCACGAGAGCATGTCAGATATGCAAAAATCAGTTTTTCCAGCTGTTAACAGCTGTTATACTCTTGTAACCCACTTGCAAATGGTTTTGGGGCATTTCTATGGGCTCTAATGGTTTAGTAAAACTATGGGCACAAGTGTAAGGTTGAGATCAAAGCTCGGATATCGACAAACGATCTTAACGGCTCTATGAAAACTATAGATACCCCATCCCATTCACTTGCAAAACCCACTTGATTTCTGAGATTTCTCTAAGTTGGAGTGTTTCATCACCTCATACCTGAGAATACTTGGAAAATCAATCTTGCCGGGACCCTTTGTAAGTATTCTTTCGCGTTTTTCATTCGTTTTTGCGTTAAAGTCAGACTGCATTTGACTTTCTGCATTGACCAGTTTATGGTCAATGCAAAGTTCCTTTGAACTTCATAACGTGAGCGTAATCACGATGGTTATAGTCCCTAGTGACTATACCTACTGATTACCACGTTATCTAGGCTCAGTGACGAGTCGTAGTTTCGGCCAAAATGCGTTTTCTCGCGTATTTTGTAACCAAGCTACTCTAGAGTATCAAAACCATTTGTTTTGATACCAAACCTGTTTTCTAACTTAACTAAACATGTTCTAGCATGTTTAGCTCGTCACTTTTAGATTTGTGCTTGTTTAGGGTCGTAAAGGTAAGCGATCTAATCAATAGCTTATACTTTCGAACCCGACCCATTTGGTCGATCATTAAGATCCGACCAAATACTTTAGGTGACCATAGTTGTATAGGGAATAACCTTCCAAGGTTATACCTTATGGTCACGTCGTTTAAGTAGTTGTATGATAGGAAGTTTATATGCCTTAGGTAAATTACCAAAATACCCTTTTTACGCATAAATTCATTTTAAGCATATGTAACCTAAATTTTGACATCTAAACTGATTAGGAAACTATATTAGACATGTTGAGGCATAATTTACTTATCATAGGACTAGTTAAGCGGTCCGAACGCGTTTTACGCAAACGACGCGTTAAAGTAGCATAAGCTACCTAAACGGGTCGTAATGGGTCGTAAGCACTTAGGTTAGGTTTCATTTTAGTATGTGGGCTTTGTTTAACCATTTCATATGAGTTCCAATACTCATTTGGTTTACGAAACCTCATACTATCCAATCCCCGATTTAGGTCCGGTTATTTATGTAGTTATCTATATAGGGTGCCGTTCGATTCCGTGATCCCTCTAGCTTTGCTTGGTTGTTGTTCAAGACTTCTAAGCACCCTCAAGTGAGTACATAGTCCCCTCTTTTACTGTTTTTCAAACATTTTGGGGTGAAACACATGTGCCTACTTGTTACTTTCATGCTTTTCATGTTTTCATATCATATACTTGCTATGTTCATTAGTACACTATTAGTACATGATTTCATTATATTTTGCTATGTATGTTTACTTAACATGCTAGCACATTGTTTTACATCACATTTCTTTTGCTATGTATGTTTGCTTAACATGCTAGCACATTGTTTTACATTACATTTCTTTTGCTATGTATGTTTACTTAACATGCTAGCACATTATTTTGCATGACTTTTCTGCTTTGTATGTTAACTTAGCATACTTAGTACATTTGATTTACATTACCTTTTCATGCTATGTATGTTCATTTAGTCCATACTTAGTACATTCACATCACATCACATGCTTACATTCGGTATAACATTTGGTTTGTTTAACGGTTCTTTATTACATTCATTAACATTAGCTACGCCACTCGGTAGTAAGTAATGGTACCATAGGACTTGACAAATCCCGTTCCTGACATCCTAGGTTTGTTTGGGTGTAAGGAATGACTGAATCCGAAAACATTTCACTTTGATAACCTTTACTCTAAGGTTATCCTGCTGTCTCAAGGCTTGAATGTATGCGTTTAACATACCGCATAAGTGTTTGTATCAGTATAGCATGCATTTCCACAAAACATAACTTTGATTTAAACCAAGTTTTACTTCAATACTTTGTTTTGTGCATTTTCACCTATGGTTTAGTTGATATATTTCGCTAGCCATACATATCACTTTGGTTATACATTACATGATTTACATTTTGACATAAACATTTGACATATTATTCAATACATTTGGCAATTGGTTTAAACATAGACATTTTACTTTGGTGGTTTGTTTGGGTAAAGTGATTAAGTAACGAGGCGTGTGTAATATGATACAAGCATGGTGGATACGCCGCTGGTACTTCCTATATATAAGTGTTTGTATGATATTACATATCGTAGCGTTATTTGAATAATTCAATTTGGACTATTACAATTTACACAAATAACATATTTTTCACAAGACTTTGTTTTTACAAAACAAATTGTTTTATACAACTTATTTTTACTTGGTTATTCATTTAACCTTACATTACTCTTTTACATATCATCTACCCTATTATCGTTTTTCAAACGTTTTATAAAAGCAAACACTTAAACTGGATTCATGACAAGTTTTTATTAAACATTTTCTTAAACCTAAGTCATGAATCCTATTTTCACTAAACCTATGTACTCGCCGGAATTTTTATGCTGATGTATTTTCACATGTGTTTCAGATACAATAGTTGATGATATTTGATGATAATATTGATGCATGCTCACATAGGATTGGACGGGGCCTTAGTGACAATAAAAGATGCAAGACTAGTTAAATTTTGTTTTACTTCTTTGTTTGTTAAGACACTATAACTCAGTTAATCAATAAAATGAAATTTCTATTTTCCATGTGTTATGAAACAATGATTCTGTTAAAACACTCCCCGACGATTCCGCCACGTTTTGTTGTTTTACGTGGTCGGGGTGTGACAAAACGAGCCATGAATCTGACACTCACATAAAACCTATGTACTCGTTGGCATTTTTATGCTGACATATTTTCACATGTGTTTCAGGTACAATAGTTGATGATATTTGATGATGATTTTGGTGTATGCTCACATAGGAATGGACGAGGCCTTAGTGACTTAATAACTACGAAAGACTATTTGTTTATGTTTTGTTTCAATTTCTAATGTAATGTAATACATTTGATTTAATAAAACGAAACTATTTATTCCATGGTTGTGAAACAATGATTCTGTTACAACACTCCCCGACGTTTCCGCCACGTTTTGTTGTTTTACGTGGTCGGGGTGTGACAAAAAGGTCTTTAAAATATTCACCAAAAATATATTACACTACACACGCATCAAGTTTTTTGGCGCCGTTGCCGGGGACACAAGGATTTTAAGAAAGTTAGGAATCAACGGCCTAATCGTTTTCTTTCTAATTTTTCTGTTTTTTTTAGGATTTTCTTAATTTTTCAGTTTCTGCAGAGCTCAGCACGGGTCGTGCCTGGTCAG
The DNA here is from genome assembly GCF_002127325.2 of Helianthus annuus. Classification (NCBI taxonomy): domain Eukaryota; kingdom Viridiplantae; phylum Streptophyta; class Magnoliopsida; order Asterales; family Asteraceae; genus Helianthus; species Helianthus annuus. The sequence goes on from NC_035448.2 coordinate 60,293,685, forward strand.
ACACGGGCCGTGCCCAGCATCGTTACTGGCAGTTTTTATTTTTCCAAGTTACAGAGAGTTGAGCACGGGGCCATGTCGGTGTAACATGGGGCCGTGTCGAGCTCCCCAGTAATAGGGATCCGGAAAAAAAATACTGTATCTCCGACAATGGGCCGTGTTCATCTGAACACGGGGCCGTGGTGAAGCTTCTGGCCAACGTTCTTTTTGTTTTTATTGCAGGACTTGGAACTCAGGTGCCACATCTGAACTCTCCACGTAGTGTATGAGCTCCAGTTCTAGTAGAGACGTAAAAGAACCCCTAAACGAACCCGAACGCTTTTTAAGAAAAAGACTTAAAGCTAAAAACCAAGAGAAAGTTTCGGGGGACCTACTTGCAATGGCGGACCAACGTACCCTCATGGATTACCTATGACCCACTGTAGGTAATCTCGGCGCCGCTATCAATGCACCGAATGTCGAAGCCAACAACTTCGAGCTTCGGCCACATTTGATACAAATGCTTCAAAACTCCGCAACCTTCCATGGGCTTGCGGACGAGGATCCTCATCTATATATTTCTAATTTCTTAGAAATATGTGATACCTTTCGAATCAATGGAGCATCAAACGACGCCATCCGACTTCGAATGTTTCCATTTTCACTAAAAGACCAAGCTAAGGCTTGGCTTAATGCCCTCCCAGTTGGTTCGGTAAACACCTGGGATGAACTAGCCCAAAAGTTTCTATATAAGTATTTCCCTCCCGCTAAAACGGCTAAATTAATGACTGAAATTAATACTTATTCACAAGAGGATGGGGAGTCCTTATATGAAACTTGGGAAAGGTTCAAGGAGCTACTAAGAAAGTGTCCTCATTACGGTCTTGCGGTGTGGCAACAAGTATCCACTTTCTACAATGGGTTGTTACCACACACAAGACAAACACTTGATTCTAGCTCCGGGGGACTTTTAGGTAATCGTCGCCCAAATGAAATTTATAATCAAATTGAGGAAGTTGCTCAAACCAATTTTCAGTGGCACACTCCCCGAGTCAATATATCTATTGCCCCGGGCGCCCATAAGGTTGACGAAAGCACTTCTCTACAAGCCCAAATCGAGGCCCTTTCTTCAAAAATAAAAAATTAGAAATGGCAAAAACGGCCTCGGTTATGGCTTGTGAAGGGTGCGGTGGGCCACATGAAAATTGGAGTTGTATGAAAGAATTAGATGATCAAACGGAAACGGTAAACTACATTGATAATAGACCTAGGCCGTCTGGTCCTCCAACGGGTACCTACAACCAAGGATGGCATAACCACCCTAACCTTGGTTGGAGAGAACCTGGCAATGGTAGTAACCAACAAAATCTAAACCAACGAACAAACTTTCAACAACAAAGAAACGAGTCACAAAATTTCTCTCAACAACAAGGTGGACGAGAAAGGCTTGAAGATATTGTATCTCGCCTCATCTCCGACACCGAAAAGAAAAACTCGGATCGGTTTCAACAATTGGAATTGAATTTTAGAAATCAACAAGCTAGTATTCAAAAGATTGAAAAACAATTAAATCAAATAGCTCAGAATTTCTTCGAGAGACCACAAGGCGCGTTACCAAGCAATACCGAAACCAACCCAAAGGCGCAAGTACATCTCATCACATTGAGAAAGCGTACCGTGGGTCCCGAGGAAGCTCCATTACCGCCAGCTGAAAGAAGCCCATCTAGCCAAACCACGGCTACACCCACACGCCAACAAGAGAAGGCTTCTCCACCAATTCAAGAGCCCGCTAAAACTCCTCGAGTTCCTTACCACGGTCGGTTAATTCGTCAAAAGACCTATGAGCAATTCGCAAAATTCGAAAATTTACTAAAACAATTGCATGTTAATATTCCATTTATCGAAGTCCTAACTCAAATGCCTAAATATTCAAAATTTATGAGGGACTTCCTCACTCATAAAAGTAAAATTGAATCATTGCAATTAGTTAACTTAGGCGAAGAATGCTCCGCTTTACTACTCAACAAACTCCCACAAAAGAAGCTTGACCCCGGAAGCTTCACAATTCCTTGCTCGATTGGGGAATCCCCCGTTCGTAATGCACTAGCCGATCTCGGGGCAAGCATCAACCCCATGCCCTCATCAATGTTCAACCGACTCGGCCTAGGGAAAACAAGCCCTACAAAAATAAGCATACAACTTGCCAATAGATCCGTCAAATATCCACAAGGTGTCGCTGAAAATCTATTGGTCAAAGTCGGCGGATTTGTCTTTCCAGCCGACTTTGTCGTACTAGGTATGGAGGAAGATGCCGAAGTACCACTCATCCTAGGGAGGCCATTCCTAGCTACGGCCCAAGCAGTGGTAGATATGAATGATGGAACGCTAACATTGAGCATTGGGGTCGAGGAAATGAAGTTTGGAGTTGAAAAAGAGTAGAAGACGAAGACCCGGTTAACTACATGAAGGTCATTGACTCGAGTTTAGATGATGCTCTCCGACGGTGTAGCATGGGATGCAAAACATCCCACTTGGGTAACATATGACCAGGCTTTGGGTCTAGCCAAGGACCCTTATAAACGTGGCGCACCACGGAGGCATTCCGCGGAACTACCCTTAGTTTAGTTTAGATTAATTTTTATGTTTTCTAGTTTAGTTTTAATTTTCAGGAATAAAACACACTCGGGATGGTGAAGGATAACAAGGGAAACTTGAACCAGCACCCCATGCACAAAAACAGGGCCATCCGACAAAATTTTCTTCATTACAGCAAGTTCAGCACGGGCCGTGCCCGCCCAACACGGCCCCGTGCTGCACAATCTGCAGGAAATGCCTAGTTCAGGTAACTGGATACGGGGCGTGCTCACTGAACATGCCCCCGTGCCCAGGCTTCTGTTTCTTTTTATAAACTTTTGTTACTGGCGATCTGAAAACGGGGCCGTGCCCGGACACTGTCACACCCGCTCATAGCGGAAGCGCGAGGTGTGATCTGATCAGTTCTCATTGCATAACAATATAAGTGAACATACTAAATGAATAAAAACAAGCTCCAATGCCTTTGTCATAATCGTTTCAAAAGAGCGCAACATAAGTTAAATGTATTGGTTACAAACCATCAAATGAAAATAAGTTGTCATTGTTTTATACATCAAAATGTAAGTCTTCAAATGTCAAGGCTTTGACCACTATATCACCGCAAAGAGGCAGTATATAACGGGCAAGCCCTTCAAATGGTGGCATGGAGTCTTGATACTTGCTTTCCTTGACTGAAATGTCTGCATGGTCCACCAATCTCCTGAAATACATGTTAAGTTTGAAAACATCAACAAAAGTTGGCAAGTTCATGCAGTTTAGTTGTATGAGATGTATCTGTAAAATGTGAGTTGTATAAAATGTATCCTTAAAATGTGAGTTGTATAAAATGTATCCATAAAATGTGAGTTGTATAAAATGTATCTGTATGTAATGATGTAGTATGTAAAGCGTCAATGAAATCGTTGATCATTAATGTTTCGCGAGGACATTAATATGTGTGACGAATTAGGAAGCAATCCAAACCTAGACGATTTCGTGTCGACTACTATCGATTGGGACACAAACGCACTCTTCTGTATGGGTCCACGACCAAGAGTGGGGCTCGCCAATACCCATTAGATCTAACCCTCTGTACCTAGGTCCAAACTGGATTAATGGTGCTTAGATGTATGACCCTAATCGCACATGATCTAAGGTGTTTCATTCCATGACTTAACATACAATTGAACATGTATTTTCCCCGATAGTTGTAAAGTTGTAAAGCATTTAAAATGAATAGGGGACATGAACTCACAGAATTGTGTCCGTGAATGGTAAGTAACGGTGATCTGACGTATGGTCGTCCTGAATAGTGTCACGACCTACAACTGTTCTATATTTGTTAGACACTTCGGTCTTGTAATGACTTAAGTATAAGTCTTGTGTTTTAAATATGTGTAAGACTTGTATGTTTTTATTGTTCGTTGAACTGTGTATTAGATGTATGATTTGTTAAACTGTTATATATATTTCACCAAATATATATTTGTATATGAAATCTTGTATCTTGTGAGTTGTATCATCGAGTCTTGTATGAATAAATTGTATAATTGTATTTTCTTCAATTATATGACATTGGGCTGGACCCATGTCTTAATGTTTTTGGGCCTTAGCCCATATGTTTTAACATTGGGCTTAGCCCATGTATTCATGTTATTGGGCTTAATGTTATTGGGCCCAGCCCAAGAATTTATGTTATTGGGCCTAAATAGTATTGGGCCTAAATAGTATTGGGCTTAATGTTATTGGGCCTTGGCCTATATGTTTGGTATTGGGCGTAGCCCATGAGTTTTTGATATTGGGCTTGGCCCATGTACTTATATTATACAAATAAGCCCATTTGTATAATATAAGTCCATGTGTTATAAATAAGCCCATTTGTATAAAATAAGCCCATATGTAAAATAAGCCCATTTGTATTAAAAATAAGCCCATTTATATAAAATAGGCCCATATGTATAATAAGCCCATTTGTTAAAAAATATTCTTTCATTTTTGTAAAAGTTACTAAATATAGGCTTTTTAATTAAAAGAATACATAATAGTTTTTATAAGTTTCAAAACATCCGGATATTGTTGTCGGTGATTTGTATGTATTTGCGTCGAAAGATCGCCTAAGCGTCGTAGTAACTCCTCGGAATGGCGATATGTTCATAGATTCGCCCGTCGTCCGTTTTGACCATAAGTTGTGTCCGAGAATGTCCGTAAGTTGTTTTTAAGGCGTGTTTACATGTAGTCTTGTAAGACTTTAGTCGAAATGTACATTGTGTTTATTTGTACCATTGTATTCAAGTTCCTAGTTATAATACATATAACTAATACAAACAAATAACTCATAGCACATAAGTTTTTAAGTTAACTAAATATATATTTTCTCAAAAATATATATTTATAACAAAGTTTGCTTTTTATAAAAACTATTCTTTAAAATCTTTTTAATCTAATAAAGATTTTGTCAAAAACAATAGTTTTTATAACTTATGATTTTTAAGAAAAATGGCCATATAGTTTGACCCGCGTAAGAATTAAGCTTGGCTTACACGGGCCGCCTGGCCAACTTTGGCAGATTGTCAAAACAGGTCCCTGCACATCAGAAACTTGCATTTTGGCCCATTTTTGGCACGTTTAAACCCCGTTAACCTCATTTCAAGGCTCTAAGATGAAGTTAAAGTGTAGGGGACTTGAAACATGCTCAAAAATATTCCGGATGTCGGTTCGTTTGGTCGTACGATCGCGATGTTTGCTTAATTACGACGGAATGCGCATAATCACGAAAAACGATCCAAATTGCGCGATGAATGGATTTTTCTCATGCCAAACACTAAAATAAAATATTCTAATGCTTGCATAAATTTTTGGATGTCCGGATGTATTCAGAACGTAAGTTATGCACGAAAGTGTAAACTTATGCACTTTTTGACGCTTTTAGTCCCTGAATGAGCATAAAGTTTATTTTAGCACACCGAACCTCTCAAAGCCTATTTCTAAGCTATGTAAAGGATATTTAGGGTGTGTTTAACTTATGGGCATGTTCCGGAATGTTTGTTACAGTTCAAATCGGCATACTTTCGCAGTTTGTCAATTTTAGTCCCTGTAAGCGAATAGAATTGATTTTGCCATACCAAAGCCTTCAAAACTTATTTATAGGTTATGTAAAGGTTATTTAAGGTATGTTAAGCATAAATTGATGTTCCGGAGTATTTGATGCGTTAAACTGATTATGTTTACGCACCAGTTTGCGTATAATTCTCGAGAAAGCGATATAGAGTTTGAAATTGAATAAAAACCAAAACATGAAAAACATCAAACATAAACAATCAAACATTGGGATCAAATAACTTTATTTCATTGATAACTGAACTGTTTACAATGATTACAAGCACAGATGTCACACTTACTTCTAGCACTAATGGCTAGGGATGATCTTGATGATGATTTAAAGAAAAGAAAAGTTGTTGATCTTGGGGTTTTGAAAGCTTTTGAATGGATGGAAAGGCTTGCTTCTTCTTGTTGTTGCTTTAGATCATCGTAAGTATCTTCAAGCTCCACCTTGATCATCAAAGAAGGCTTGAAAGGTGAAATGTTTTTTATGGTGTTCTTGGATAATATATGAATGTTGAGAGAGTTTCTTAAGTGTATGAAAAATAAGGTGTAAAGTAAGATGAAGTGCTTTAGTGATTATGAATCAAAGTGTTTAAAGTCTTTCACTAACTTCACCAACTTATCCACTTGGTTAAATAACTTGCAACCAAGGTGAAATATCAAGATATTTATGGAAACAATGGTAAAAGAATAAGTGGGTCCCACAAGGGTTAGTTTTTGTTAGGTGAAATGTTAGGAAACTTGTTTTCTTAGTAAAAATTGTGTTAGTTTTTATTAGGTGTTGTTTAGGAAAGCTTTAGATGTTCAAGTTTTTAAGTGTTTAGAAGGTGTTAAGTGATCATTACTAGACCATAATGATCCAATTAACACTAGATGGCCATTAAAAAAAAGATTTGATATCATTTGGATATTCGTTTCGAATTGTTTCCGTTAGACGTTATTTGAACGCAAAGTTGTGTAACTTGTGTGAATTGATGTAGTTATTGGTTTGGATGATACCCGAAGGTATCCTCATATGAATTCTATGTTAAACTGCACTTTTGCATGTTGTAAAAATACTAAAAAGCTGATTTCTGCAGAATTTCTGCGGAAAAGTGTTGAAATCGTCGCTTTTAGTGCTTTTCGGGCAATTTTTAGTGTTATCGGACTTCGGAAAGGTTTTTAATCAAACCCTTTCATTCCTAGTTAGGGTTTAATATATATTAGATGTTGGACTTTCGTCTGAGTCCTAAAGATGCCGTTTAGATGCTTTCTACGGATCCTGCGTTTTCGTCAGAATACTAGTTTACTAGGTGCTTTTCTAGTAGTTTCGATGCATTGTTTAAACTATTTCAACTGTATTCAATAAAAATGAATCATGTGCATCCTAAATAAGTATTCCATGAGTATTCTAAGTGCATGTCACGAAATACGCAGTTCGGGTGTTTCAAATGCATAAAATGTAGCTAAAAACGAGTATTTTAAGTGTAAGAAAGTTACCGAAAAGTGGCAGTTGTCACATTCTCCCCCTGTTATTGAGAATTTCGTCCCAAAATTCTAGCTGAGTCATCCTTTGCAGGAGTCTTCGCGAATAGGTGAGGATATTTTGCCTTTATTTGATCTTCACGTTCCCAAGTATACTCGGGTCCGTGTCGAGAGTTCCAACGGACTTTTACTAACTTGATACGACTTCTCCGTGTTTTCTGGATCTTCCAATCCATGACCTCAACAGGTTCTTCGGTGTATTGGAGTTTGTCATTTATGTGAACTTCATCCGTCAGGATGATCACTATTTCTTGTGTTGGACTCTTCTTAAGATTCGACACATGGAATGTGTCGTGTACACTACTTAGTTCTTCTAGTAAATTCAGCTTGTAGGCAACGGTGCCAATATTTTCCAAGATTTCAAAGGGTCCTACATATCGTGGGTTAAGCTTTCCACGTTTACGAATCTCGCTACGCCCTTCCAAGTCGAGACCTTCAATAAGACTTTGTCTCCGACCTTGAAATATAATGGCTTCCGTCTCTTGTCTGCATAGCTCTTTTGTCGATCACGAGCCGCCTTGATAAGGTATCTGATCTGAAAGATTTTATCCATAGTCTCTTGGACTAATTCCGGACCACTTAGTTGTTTATTGCCCGCTTCCGCCCAACCTTGCAGAGAGTGGTACTTTCGACCAAAAAGAGCTTCTAACGGTGCTGCTTGTATACTTGTATGGTAGCTGTTGTTGTAGGAAAACTCAACCAATGGTAAGTGAGTATCCCAGTTGCCGCACAAATCCATAACACACGCACGAAGCATATCTTCGAGTGTTTGGATTGTCCGTTCACTCTGGCCATCAGTTTGTGGATGAAAGGCCGTGCTTAGATATAAATGAGATCTAAAGGCCTCTTGAAATGACTTCCAAATCCTTGAAATAAAGCGACCGTCTCAATCTGAGATGATTGAAACAGACACTCCACGACGAGCCACTATTTCTTTGAGATAGAGTTCTGCTACTTTCTTTGTGCTATCCTTCTCCCGAATCGGCAAGAAGTGTGCGGACTTTGTCAATCTTTCGACGATTACCCATATCATGTCGTGGCCTCCTAAGGTCCTGGGTAACTTCGTAATGAAGTCCATCGATATTTGTTCCCATTTCCAGACGGGAATCTAGGGTTGTCATAGCAAACCCGAGGGTTTCTAATATTCTGCCTTGACCTTCGCGCTGGTCAAGCATTTTCCGACATAGGTAGCGATATCCTTTTTGAGGTTAGGCCACCAATAGTACTCCTTTAAGTCTTGGTACATTTTGTTTCTAATCCAGGATGGATCGAGTACTTCGACCTATGAGCTTCCTCAAAAATGAGATCTCGAAGGCCTCCAAAGAGTGGAACCCAAATCTACCCACAAAGTATAAAGTTCCATCCTCTTTCGGCACTAACTGTTTTTCCATGCCTCGAAGTGATTCTGCTTTAAGATGTTCTTCATTAAGCGCTTCTTGTTGTGCATCATGAATTCGTGTGGTAAGATCCGTGTGAATTGTCATCTCTAGTGCTCGAACTCTCAAAGTTGTAACCCGTTCCTTGCGGCTTAAGGCGTCTGCTATCACGTTCGCCTTGCCCGGATGGTACTTTATTTCACAATCATAGTCGTTCAGCTATTCAATCCAACGTCGTTGATGCATATTTAGTTCTTTTTGATTGAATATGTGCTGAAGACTTTTATGATCCGTGAAAATTGTACACTGAGTACCATATAAGTAATCTCGCCATATTTTCAAAGCGAATACCACTGCGCCTAACTCGAGGTCGTGAGTGGTATAGTTCTTTTCGTGAACTTTCAGTTGACGCGATGCTTACGCGATAACTTTCTCTCGTTGCATAAGGGCGCAATCCAATCCTTGATGCGAAGCATCACAGTAAACTACGAAGTCATCGGTACCATCGGGTAGTGATAAGGTTGGTGCCTCGCACAACTTATCCTTGAGTAGTTGAAATGATTCTTCTTGTTTCTCGATTGGGGCGAATTTTTATTGTCTTCTTGTGTGAGGGAGGTTAGCGGTTGAGCAATTTTTAGAAAAATTCTCGATAAATCTCCGATAGTACCCCGCTAATCCCAAGAATTGTCGTACTTCAATTGGAGTCTTGGGCGCTTCCCAGTTTTTAATTGCTTCGATCTTCGAGGGGTCTACTTGAATGCCTTTCTCGTTCACTATATGCCCGAGAAATTGTACTTCACGAATCCAAAACTCGCATTTGGAATAATTTTGCGTATAGTGTCTCCTTCTTGACTAGTTCTAAAATGGTTCTCAAATGTTGTTCGTACTCGTCTGCCGATCATGAGTATCTTAAAATGTCGTCAATGAACACTATGACGAATTTCTCAAGATACGGCTATCGTCAATGAACACTATGACGAATTTGTCAAGATACAGCTGGCACACGCGGTTCATTAAATCCATGGAGACTACTGGTGCGTTCGTTAAACCAAAGGGTATAATGGGAAACTCGTAATGACCATAGCGAGTTTGAAAAGCCGTCCTTGGTATGCTTTCCTCTTGTAATCATAACTAGTGATACCCCGGTCGTAAGTCTATCTTGGAGTAGAAGCTTGAACTTTGCAATTGATCGAATAAATCATCAATCCTCGGTAGTAGATACCGATCCTTGATGGTGAGTTTATTCAACTCTATGTACTCTATGTACATTCTGAACGACCCGCTCCTGCACCATCTCATCCTTAGTGAATAAAAAGGGGTGCTTGTGCTTCTTCTCAAAGCCTTTCGAAATGTCAATGTGACATTTTCTTCTTTCCCCGGGATACTATTTCCGTCCTTCTTCTTCACAAATAGGACTAGAGCTCCCCAAGGTGAGTACCTTGGCCTAGTAAATACTTTATCCAACAATTCTTGAAGTTATGTGGATAGCTCTTGCATTTCAGAAGGTGCTAATCGATATGGGGATTTGGCTACGGGTGCGGTTCCCGGTACCAAGTCGATATGAAACTCGACTTGTCGATATGGTTATAGTCTCGACAAGTCTTCAGGAAAGACTTCAGGAAACTCTATTACCAATGGAATATCTGTCAGCTTCGGCCCAACGGCCTTCTTGTCGACAATATGTGCTAAAAAAGATGTGCAACCTTTCCGTAAGTACTTCTGTGCCTTCATGCAATTGATGATCCGCAATGATGTGCCGTGCTTCTCTCTTTGAATAACAAGTGTCTCTTCGCTCACTAGTGGTAGGCGAATGGTCTTCACATGACAGACGACTTTGGCTCGGTTATCGGATAGCCAATCCACGCTAACCACTATGTCGAAACTACCTGACTGAACGGGTAAGAGATCGCTATTGAATTTCGCTTGCCAAGTTCCAAGGAACATTCTCTAACAACTTCCCCTGACTTGAGTAGTTTACCGTTTGCCAATTCTATAGAATGAGGGGACGTCTAGTTTACTTGGCTCTAGGCCAAGTACATTTTGAATTCTTTGTGGCCAGGACTTCACTGTATAGTTTTAGGAACCCTATGTTTAAATGTAGGATAACCCAATCCATATGTTTAGATGTAGGATAACACGATCCATATGTTTAGATGTTGGATAACCTAACCATATGTTTAGATGTAGGATAACCCAATCCCTAATTGTAGCTAGGACAATCTCGTCCCTAGCCATGAAACTCATGTATGTGAAATGTTGGTTGATTGGAAACCTGTCGAGTAACTACAGTTTGAGTGATCGAGGTAGGGTGGGTTGATGCGGTCATGCCTCGGATCTCCGGGGCTAAATCCCAAATGTAACGCGCAATGCGTTTGAATTCGGGTGTTACGTAGTATGGAAACAACCCTTGAGATATGGTGAATGTTGGTGCATGCATCCGTCGACTTCGTCTTGTATAGAGTCTAGTACTAGATATGTTAGATCAGGGAACATTGTATGGGAAAATAGAGTTGTAGAATTGATTTCCCACGAAATGGTGATTTCCCACGAAATGTGATTTCCCACGAAATGTGATTTCCCACGAAATGGACATGTCATTTCGTGGGGAATTAGAAATTTACACTTTCGTGGGGAATCAGAAATTAGTCATTTCGTGGGGAATCAGAAATACTATAAATAGGCTTGTGACATTGTCATTTCGTGGGGAATCAGAAAATCATACCGAGGTGCTGCCGGTTTGATTCTTGAAGGTACAAGTTGTAATATCAATCAGAGAAGTGATTTAAGTGAATTGCCAGTTGTTTCTTCATCAGTCACTTGTTTTCCGCACCTGAAACTGATTAAAACTCCCCTGAACGACTTGTTCGGGTCTACAAACGATCCTACAAGTGATATCAGAGCTCAGGAGGAGGAGTTCTGTCGAATTCAGCTGAAAAATTATGATTTCTACTCATCCTTTCACGTTTATTTCTGATTTTTACAAAATCGAACGGGTTTTTACGGTCCAAATTGGCTGATTTTTGGATATGTTGTGCGTAAACATGTATTAACAAAGCCTTAAAAATTTCAGCTTTAAATTCAACCTAAAACTTGCATTTTTTGTGATTCCGCTTCAAATGCTCGAAAGTATGATGATGTCAGCAACACTTTGAGTCTAATTTCGCTTGAAATTATGTTGTTTTGCCGGATTCCGCTCGAAACTGCCGCCTAACTCCGCTCGAATTGAGGTTCCGCTTGAAAAAATCTGCTGATTCCACTCCAAGTTGTTTCATTTGGTATTCCGCTTGAAAGACACAACTGATTCCGCTCCAAAAAAATCTGATTTCGCTCGAACATTTAATGCCTGATTTCGCTTGAATATTATTTGTTGATTTTGTGTGAACACATGTCATCGGCCCAATAGCAATCAGTTGGAATCTTTGTTGTTGGCTCATGATAATCAATTACATTTGAATTTGTCGATCACATGTGAATTGAATAGGCCCAATCATATTTCGTTTTAGTGGGTATCGACCCAATCAGTTTAATTGAACTTTTATTGTTGTCGGTTAGTGGATTGTGCGGCCCTATCAGATCCAATCAATGTTGAGGCCCAATCAGGAGTGTTACTTGAGGTCAAATAAGATTAGATAAGTGTGCGGCCCAATCAGATTTATTACATATCAATGTTGCCGGCTGCATGTGATCAGTTTCCCATGTCTTGCATGAATATTAAAGGCCCAATCAGAATGAATAAACAATTGGCCCAATCCATGTACATGTACTGAATATGTTTGCACGTGATTAGTGGTCCATTCATTGCTTTGGTTGACTATTGACATTTGCGGCCCAATCATAGTTAAAAGTTGTTGGTCATCAGCCACATTGAATATCATCGGTCCAATCAGAAGTATTAATTGTTTCGCGGCCCTATTAGATTGTGTCATCGTTTAAATCAGAAACAATTGTCAGCCCACTACAGACTTGCGGCCCAATCAAGTGATAAGTGATATTGAGTAAAGTGAACTGATAAAAATCTCGGCCCAATTTTCAGCAGCATGTGATATATTCTCGGCCCAAGTTCAAAGTTTTTTAACATAACAGTTCACAAGAGGTGATTCAGTCCGTTTGAATTCAAACTCGTTCAAGGTCGTGTGGTTTAGCCAGGTCATTGGAAAAGGTCATTTGATTTTGATCCGGATCATAGCAGTTCGCATGGTTTGACAAATTAAATCTCAGTTCGCATCAAACTCTGTCTACACAAAATATTCACCAGTTCGAGTATCAGTTTGATTCAGTTTTTTGATAGCATTTAAACTGATTGTGTTTTGTTTGTTTGTGTGTCTACAGGTGATACAGGTGCTTTACAAGGTGAACCATTTCGTTTGAAAAATCTGTTTTGAAAAATATTGATACCGAAAACATGGAAAACGAATTCTATAACACTATCAGTAAAAATTCATTATTAAAGAAAGAATTTGAGTTGTTTACAAGTATGCCAGGTGAATCTACAAAAACTCTCATCGAGAGATATTGCCATCTTGTGCGTACCATGTCTTTGTTGAAAATCACTAAAACTCCAGCAGAGTGGGTTGAAAAGTTAGCTGATGCTTTACCTCAGAAAGAATGGGGTACATATCTCATGATGTTAAAGAATACATGAGAGTTTAGTAGATTGTCAATTGCTCAATTCATTTAAAAACTTGAAGAACAAATTGATAACAGTGATGATAATAAAGAGAGTCAAGATGGAAAATCTGTTTCTTCAGAAAGCAGTGATGATGATGATGAAGAGCTTGAACAGATAAATCTTGGAAAAATGCATTTATCTTCTGACAGATTTGAATTTTATTTTGTAGAAAAATTTAAGAAACTCAAAGAGAGAATAACTGCAAAAGAACTGAAAGAGGTCAAAGTTGTTGAGAAGATAGTGGAAGTTGAAAAGGTAGTTGAAGTAGAGAAGATTGTGGAGGTCGAGAAGATTGTTGAAGTCACAAAACCATGTCTCACATGTTTGGAATCTTGCAAACAGTGTGAAGTAAAAGACGCGAGATTTAGTGAATCAGAAAAGATGAAAGAAAGATTGTTGTTTGATGTGAAGAATTTGAAAGAATCATACGATGTTTTGAACAGAGAATAGTTTGCAAACGACAAAACTGAAAGAGAAAAAGCGTTGAAAATGTTGAATGCAACGATGATATCGAAGCAGAAAGAGATAAATTTCTACATTGAAGAATGTGCGAAATGGAAGCAAAAGTTGGATGGTGAAAAAGTTGAAAATGAAAGAATCAGACGTTTGCTGAGAAGTTATACATGTTCTGATTACTTAATTCATAGAATTTACCCCACTATTGCAGGTTTTGAGGCGTTTAAAGATGAAGATAAAGACAAGAAGTCAAAGAAGAAAACGGATACTGGTAAGAAACAGAGTGTCTGTTATAATAGGTGTCCGCCTCCGATTTGGGAAGGGTATTCGCCTAGAAAACCGATTGAGGAACAAGTCAAAAAGGCAGTTAATCTAAAGTTAGAGTCCGAGTTAACCGATGTATTGCCAGACAACATTGATGTCACGTTCACAGAGTCCGACACAGATCATGAGTCCGAATTAATAAAAAGAATGGTTGATCAGGTGTTGGATAAGGATGAGGAGTCAGAGTTAAAATCCGAGTCCGAAAGTTCGTGTCAGTCTATCGGGAGTTCGAGTTCGTCTGTCAGGAGTTCGAAAACATCGGGAAAACGGGTTTCTAGTACAGAGTTTTTGTTGTCAAAATCTAATTTGAATGATGAAACATTTGAAGTTATGTATACTTTGAATGATTCTGACAAATTATATTTTGATAAAGAGTTTCCAATAAGAAGTGTTCGTTTTGACATGATTAAAAAGGTTTTCAAAATGACAGAAATTAATATTTCTGAAATAAAAGATTTAAATCTTATTGAAAAACCTAAAAGGTACACTTCAAGAGTTCAACAACGGTAAAATAAGAAAAAAAAGTTACAGTTCTGGTTGTGGTTTTCAAAAGAAACCAAACCATAACCGTAATTTCAAAAGGAAAGGTTTAGGTTTTATTCCACCTGAAAATTATAAAAATGAAAAATTTTCTAAAACAAATACAAAATTTGTTTCAGGTCCGTCTGCTGAAGAGGAAAAGAAGAGCTCATTCTGGAGACAATCAAATCAAGAATTTCTTGCTGAGAAAAATAAGAATGAAGTTCAGAGAAAAGAAACCAGAACCTGTTTTAGATGCAATGAAGTTGGTCACATTGCATGGAACTGTCCTAAAACAACCAACACAAAACAGGGAGTTTCTGGAAAATTGAAAGAAGTTGTTGTTGATAAAACCGAACCACCAACTGAGAAGTTTAAAGTGTTTAAAAACTCTACATATGAAGTTGGTGAATGTTCGAAAAGATTTTACAGGCGAAGTGTGAAACTTGACAACCAAAAATGGGTTGTTAAGAAATCTGAAGTAAAATCTGGCGATGAATCTGATTCCACAAAATCAGAAGAGCCACAAGTTGTTGTTAAAAAGAGTGAAAACTCAGTTCCTCCAATGGATGAGGTGAACTTTCCATCATTGAGGACTGAGAATTTTAAACGAAAAATTGGGAAAGTTGAGATCTCGAATCAATTTTATTCTGGAAAGGATGAACTTGATGTTGAGAAAGCATTTAATGGGAATGTAAAGAAAATTTTCGGGAAGATGGTCGATGGGAAGGTTAAAGGTGTTAAAGATTTTTACGCTACAAAGAAAGCAACTTACACCCCAACTAAATCTGAATTGAAATCACCCAAGGCTGGTCAGGCTTGGGTGGACATTTTCTTTGAGTAAACACCTGACTTGTCGGAGATCCCATGTTTGTAATCGTGGATCAGGAATCGGCATCTTTCTTAAAAACTGATTATGTAAATGAATCTTAAAGTTTGTTAAAATTTTACAGATTGTGGACTTGCCGGAGCTTCCAGGTAGGTAAGCGTGAAGCAGGAATCGGCATCTTGATTGGTAACATGTATTTGTGTAGATGTTTATTCCTACATGTGGTTAAATGTTTTGGAAATACTTACAAGTGGTAAGAGATTGATTCTGACAAAGTGATTACTCAAGGTTATTAGTTTGAACTTGATGTAATCCTGATACGAATGATTGAATGGACAAGATGATGAACCAATCCCTACAAGTGGTTTTCTATCAAACCTACAAGTGGTAAAAACAAACTTATTTTCCGGAAAAATCATTTTGATTAAAACAAACTTAAGTGTTTTGAAATCATAATGAGAAAATAGTTTGTTGAAAGGGGGAGTTCTGATTGTCTATGCCAAGTGGATGGCGAATTGAGGAGATTTGATATTGGTTGTCAATTTTCTGTATAGTTTGTTTTCAATTTTCTTTAATGTGTTTGCATTTTAGGGGGAGTAAGAAATTTCAGAAAATCCAAAAACATTAGAAAATTTGAAAAATACAAAAACATGATAAAATCAAAAATGAGTTTTGTTGTAAAAAGAGGAAATGATAGTATATCAGTGGACTGTCACAACATGCTAAAGAATTGGAGAGTTAAAATGTGATAAACAATCTCACTGCGGATATGTCAGTAGGTTTTTGCACATTTAGTAGATTGTGACGGGATATAAATCTAAAATTTAAACTTGCTTAATTCGTGGGTAACAACTTCTTGGATATATGGGTAACCCCCGAAATCTTGTTTGAAAGGTCCCTCTTTCTGAGATACTAGGTCTTTATGCTCAGTGATATCTGGGGTATTATCCCGGGACTTCTGCTGTATGGAAATACTGACCTAGTCCCCGTATAATACTTTCCGCAAATGCTTGAAATACAGCGCCGCCCTTAGCAATTTGATGAAACAATAAAATTGATAGTCATTGCTGTTGTAAAAAAGATCCTTTAAAGGGGACACACCAAAAGTCGAGCCGTCTCTCTGCTGAACGGAAGTTCTGACCTGAGCTCTCACGGTTTCGCATCTAACCACTTACAGATATCATCTAGGTATACTCACCTGTAAGACTGAATATTGGGATCTGGATACAGGAGTATATTCAAGTAGTGGGACACGCGAATAAGTTTAAGTGCTTAAAACATTAATTTCGTATCTCGGACCAGTTGAAATTTGTGTGAAAATTTAAGTGGACCAATATACTGACAATCTAGGTGAATTGTTTAGAACTTAAAATGAAATAAAGCTTAACGGTGTTGGTGACTTGTCTCAAAAATTGATATGATCCTCTTACACAAACTCACAAAAATAGTGTCTGTAAATATTTCTTTACCGCATTACATTTCCTTTATTACAAAATCCAAAAAGATTTTTAGTGTGTTTTAGCATAAATTTTTGAAAACTCAAAAAGATTTTCGACAACTGGTGTTGGAGAGCTGATTTTCAAAATTCTAAGTGCTAGACATGATGACAAATTCTGTGAAGGAAAGTTGGTTCTTAAACAAATATGTTTTTAATCAAATCTTCAAGTGGTTCATCAATATTGTCATTGATAAAGTTTCTGTTTGGTTTGAGGGAGAGTTTGTTTTAGTGCATACATTTTTATTCTAAATTGTAAAACTTATGATTTGGACAGAAAATTTGCAGGTGATCCAGGTTGTGTTGCTTGAATCTGTAATTTGCCATACTACGATCCTGAAGCAGATGATGCAGATGAACTTAAGGAATGCCAACACATTGTTAGGGGGAGTCTGTTGATGTTGATTGGAAAGAAAAGCCCAAAGACTGATAAAGACTGAAGATGAAAAGACTCGACACTAAAGACTCGTCAACATCTGAGGGGGAGTCTGTTGGTGCATGCATCTGTCGACTTCGTCTTGTATAGAGTCTAGTACTAGATATGTTAGATCAGGACACATTGTACGGGAAAATAGAGTTGTAGAGTTGATTTCCCACGAAATGGTGATTTCCCACGAAATGTGATTTCCCACGAATTGGACATGTCATTTCATGGGGAATTAGAAATTTACACTTTCGTGGGGAATCAGAAATTAGTCATTTCGTGGGGAATCAGAAATACTATAAATAGGCTTGTGACATTGTCATTTCGTGGGGAATCAGAAAATCATACCGAGGTGCTGCCGGTTTGACTCTTGAAGGTACAAGTTGTAGCATCAATCAGAGAAGTGATTTAATTGAATTGCTAGCTGTTTCTTCATCAATTACTTGTTTTCCGCACCTGAAACTGATTAAAACTCCTCTGAACGACTCGTTCGGGTCAACAAACAATCCTACAGTGAAAGCCTCGAGTGTAACCAACAACATTGGCTTTAATCATGATCGAGTTCTAGAATTTTGTTTCCAACCTTTGAATTTAAGTCAACGAGCAATACTCTTCTCGTATAAGATCCTTGAGTTCTTCCCCCGACAACCTCTTCACTGTATCCCTTCCTAGCGTTTGTACCTGGAGATTCCACCAAGTTAAGGTTGCGTTCAGCAGGAGACTCTCTGTGTATCTAATTGTCTACTCAGGAATGCGTTTCCTAGTATGACTAACCGACTTCATTGTCTTTACGTGGCAGGCAGAACCTACCGCAGCTCTCGTATTAATGAGGTCTTGCTGTTTACAGTCCGAAAAGTCTTAAAATTAAGGCCTTGTGTGGCCGCATCTTCTGGTGTGGCATTGCTACTCATTCCCGATCCATCGGGATTTGAATCACTTGAACTACCAGTACCACCAGTACCGTCACTAGTGTCGTCCCGATTAACCTCATGTCTTGCAATTTCTGCACCGTCGTGTTGTTCCATAAGATCTTTAGTTTGACTGAGAGATGTTGATTAGTTAACCCCTTTTTGGGTGTAGACCTTCCTCCTGGCGCCATGATCTTTTTTAAATACAACATTAAAAGAATCTAGACATATATTTTGGATAAATATAGTCTATCATGTGCCCAAAGAATGAAGAAGGAAATTGGTCATAAAATCCTCAAGATCGTATTGTTCATACATGTTTGAATAAATGATAATGTGGATAACCGCATCCAAAATGCGTAGCGCCTCTTGCGTGTACTGGTCATATGTCTAAGTGGAAAACGAAATTTTTTTTTGAGGAGGGGAAACCAAACAGTGGCCTCCGTCCCTATAGTATGCATTCCATACTACACAGGCTTTGATCATCCGAAGTAGAGAAATTCCTTTGTCGTACTTGCCCATGTGACGAATATGGTAATAGTGCTTGAGCTTCACGAGCCCCAACAAGATCATTAAGATCTTCATAGATGTAGAATAGAATGCAATGAGGGAGTTGTAGGATGATGGCTCATGCCATACTATCCCTTTGGATAGGACAAATGTCAAATGACGGAATTTATTGTATCATTTCCAATAAGTAAGATAAGGTGCCATAGACACCAAGGAACCAACTCATGTACAAGAATTCTAGAATGTTGAGGAAAATCCTCCATGAGTGGTTAACAAGTTTCGCTTGTTTAGATGACTAGTCTCGAACAACTCGTGTTGTAGATCGAATGTTAGGTGCGAACAATACGTATCGTCTTCCTGTATTGTATTGTATTGTATGGTGTTATAGTAATCATCTTGGTTAGTGTTCTATTGGATAGAAACTTGAACAACTTAAGAATTTTGAATGGATAGTGATCACTAGCTTTGCCCACAGAGTCCACCGGGATTTCCATGCATTACAAGTTGTTATTACGTGGGCCCCCATAATAATAAATTGTCTTGCATGGTCACCCTAGCATTCTCGGTTCAGAGCAGGCGATCAGTCAGAGAGAGGACACTATTGTCTAAATACCTTCAACATAGAAGGAACTTCGTGATAGTTCACGTGTTAACGTCCGTTGTCATTACTCGCAGAACGGCACGACATTAAATGAAATAAAAACAGAGAAAATTTCTAAAGATAACAACTGGAGGGGCACCTTCATGATGAGTACTTCATCTTCCTTAACTGGACAAGAGTGTCGTCAATCATGATTTGTATGAGCCATAGGGACCTCGTCCCACTAATGGAGTTGTTGTTTAAGGCTGCCACCTCTGCCTCATCGTCACTACTGAAGTCAGGCATCTCAGCATCCGCGAGAAAGCACCATCTTCCACGAGATTAATGCTTTATGGTCTTACTTAGGAACCACGTTCGCTATAAGCTCCGCAATAGACGTGAGGTCGATATTCTCATGGAAGATGTATTGTATAAAATATGTTATGTTTTGAAATTGAGTATTATGTCTTGTGTAAAAGATGTTGTGTCTTAATCATGTTATGTGTGTCAAGGATGACAATGGAATTCGAAGTCGAAGGCATTTTGTTTTTGCAAAATATTTCATGCAACATATATATGAACAACCTATATATATAATCATGTAAAATCCTATCAATCAAGGATTTCTATCTTGTATAAGTTGAACTTGTAAACTGTTTATAATGCGTAAACTGATAATGTAATGTATTGTAGGCACATAGTCTATTAATGTATTGTGTCTATTTCTCATAGACTTCACCCATGGAAATGTCCTCGCTTGATTTATGTGAAGTGAATTTTTGTTGTAGTGGACCTTGAAAAATGTTTATGCAATGAAAACCTTTTGACCTGTCCAATTTTATTTATCATCTGTTCAACATGAACAAGAGGTTTTCGTTTGAGGTCCCTAGTGATTGTAGACTTAGACTCGAGAAAGAATCCTAGTTCACTACAATCGATGCTCTGATACCAACCTGTCACACCCACTCATAGCGGAAGCGTGAGGTGTGATCTGATCGGTTCTCATTGCATAACAATATAAGTGAACATACTAAATGAATAAAAATAAGCTCCAACGCCATTGTCATAATCGTTTTAAAAGAACGCAACATAAGTTAAATGTATTGGTTACAAACCATCAAATGAAAATAATTTCTCATTGTTTTATACATCAAAATGTAAGTCTTAAAATGTCAAGGCTTTGACCACTATATCACCGCAAAGAGGCGGTATATAACGTGCAAGCCCTTCAAATGGTGGCATGGAGTCTTGATACTTGCTTTCCTTGACTGAAATGTCTGCATGGTCCACTAATCTCCTGAAATACATGTTAAGTTTGAAAACATCAACAAAAGTTGGCGAGTTCATGCAGTTTAGTTGTACGAGATGTATCTGTAAAATGTGAGTTGTATAAAATGTATCCATAAAATGTGAGTTGTATAAAATGTATCCATAAAATGTGAGTTGTATAAAATGTATCTGTATGTAATGATGTAGTATGTAAAGCGTCAATGAAATCGTTGATCATTAATGTTTCGCGAGGACATTAATATGTGTGACGAATTAGGAAGCAATCCAAACCTAGACGATTTCGTGGCGACTACTATCGACTGGGACACAAACGCACTCTTCTGTATGGGTCCACGACCAAGAGTGGGGCTCGCCAATACCCATTAGATCTAACCCTCTGTACCTAGGTCCAAACTGGATTAATGGTGCTTAGATGTATGACCCTAATCGCACATGATCTAAGGTGTTTCATTCCATGACTTAACATACAATTAAACATGTATTTTCGCCGATAGTTGTAAAGTTGTAAAGCATTTAAAATGAATAGGGGACATGAGTTGTGTCCGAGAATGTCCGTAAGTTGTTTTTAAGGCGTGTTTACATGTTGTCTTGTAAGACTTTAGTCGAAATGTACATTGTGTTTATTTGTACCATTGTATTCAAGTTCCTAGTTATAATACATATAACTAATACAAACAAATAACACATAGCACATAAGTTTTTAAGTTTACTAAATATATATTTTCTCAAAAATATATATCTATAACAAACTTTGCTTTTATAAAAACTATTCTTTAAAATCTTTTTAATCTAATAAAGATTTTGTTAAAAATAATAGTTTTTATAACTTATGATTTTTAAGAAAAATTGCCATATTTCCTTTGAAATATATACTTTGCTATGTTTATAAAAACATAGCTTTTTATTTATAAAAATCACCAACAAGTTCTCATATCATTCTTAACAAAAACATATGATATTTATATCGAAATCTTAACAAGATGAACTCATAATCATGTAGGGTTTTGGTATGATCTTTACATATGTTTACTAGTTCAAAAATCATACTTTACTTCTAGTTTTATCAAACTTTTATGCAAAACCCATCTTGTATGTTTCTTTTTACAAATATTGTAAAAGCATTATTTTTAGTTAAAAACATCTTATACTTTAACAAAATCCAAGATTATGATCATCCATCTAAACATTTATGTTTAACAAAACCCTTAAACATTAACTTGTATACTTGTTAGATTATGTTTTTAAACATCATTTAACAAGTTATTCATATGCTAATCATCAAAACTAGATCAAATATGCAAGTATTCATCCTTAAATCACAACATAAACACACTTTTATATCATGATTATTATTTTGCTTCTTTGTATTTTCATATTATTTTGTATGATTATTTAGTTTATTACATGTTCTTTAACCAAATAATACATAAATAAGTATGAAAAAGGGATTTTAGAAGCTTACTGTCACACCCCGACCACGAAAAACATCAAATCGTGGCGGAAACGTCGGGGAGTGTTGTAACAGAATTATTGTTCCACAACCATGGTAATTAAAATAATATTTTATTCATCACCCAAGGGTGGAATACATCGTTCAAAACAAGAACCAACATGCTACATTGTCTTAAAATAGAAGAAAACAAAAGTACATCACATAATTAAACTAAGTCTAGCTCCATTTTATATTACTAAGGCCCAAGTCCACCCTAGCGTGTCACGTTCATCATCCTAAGCAACAGCTCCTAAAAACACATGTGAAAATAGGTACTTCAGCATAAAAATGCCTGTGAGTAACATAGGTTTTTGTGAAAATAGGATTCATGACTTAGGTTTAAAAAAAAATGTTTAATGAAGACTTGTCATGGATCTAGTTTAAGTGTTTGCTTTTATAAAATGTTTGAAAAGTGATAGTAAATCAGTTAATATGTATATATATGAAGGAATAATGTATGGTTAAAAAGAATAACCAAGTAAAAATAAGTTGTATAAAACAAGTTGTTTTTGTAAAACAAAGTCTTGTGAAAAATATGTTATTTGCTTAAAATGTACAAGTCCAACTAAATGATTTAAGTAACGCTACGACATGTAATATAATACAAGCACTTATATATAGGAAGTACCAGCGGCGTATCCACCATGCTTGTATCATACTACACACATATCATTACTTAAGTCACTTAAACAAACCACCCATGTGTAAAGTCCATGTTTAAACCAACCATCAAATGTTCTTGTCTAAACCATTGTTGTATGTTTAAAAGTCCAAAATGTAGTCATGTATGTGTAACAAATGTTATGTAGGGTAAGTAAAGTGTAATTACTTTAAACCAAATGTAAAAATGTACAAAACAAAGTGTTTTGAGTATATCAAAAAGTTATGTTTTGCAAGGTAAAAGCATGTTTTGAATGATACAAACATTTATGTGGTAAGTTAACGCATACATTCAAGCCTTGAGACAGACGGATAACCCTAAGTAAAGGTTATCAAAAGAAATGTTTTCGGATTCAGTCATTCCTTTCATCCAAACAAACCTAGGATGTCAGAAACGGGATTTGTCAAGTCCTATGGTACCATTACTTACTACCGAGCGGCGTAGCTAATGTTAATGAATGTATATAAGTTCCGTTTATGCAAACCAAATGTTATACCAAATGTAAACATGTTATATGAAAACAATGTACTAAGTATGCTAAGTTAACATACAAAGCAGAAAAAGTCATGTAAATCAATGTGCTAGCATGCTCAGTTAACATACATAGCAAAACAATGTAATGAAATCATGCACTATAAGTGTACTAAAGAACATAGCAACATATGATGTGAAAACAAGAAAGCACGAAAGTAACAAGTAGGCACATGTGTTTCACCCCAAAATGTTTGAAAAACAATAAAAGAGGGGACTATGTACTCACTTGAGATTGCTTAGAAGTCCTAGGATAACCACCAAGCAAAGCTAGAAGATCACGGTATCAAACGGCACCTATATAGGTATCTACATTAATAAACGGACCTATCGGAGGATCGGGTAGTACGAGGGTTCGTAAACCAAATAAGTGTGGGAACTTATGTAATATGGTTTGACAAAGCCTACATACTAAAAAGAAACTTATTCCTAAGTGCTTTTGACCCGTTACGACCCGCTTAGGTAGCTTATGCTACTTTAACGCGTCGTTTGCGTAAAACGCGTTTGGAACGCCTAACTAGCCCTATGACAAGCAAGATATGCCTTAACATGTTTAATATTGTTGCTAAATCAGTTTAGATGTCAAAAGTTATGTTACATAGGCTTAAAATGAATTTTAGCCTGAAAAGGTCATTTTGGTAATTTACCTAAGGCATAAGAATTACTTATCATACAACCATTTAAACGACGTGACCATAAGGTATAACCTCGGAAGGTTATTCCTTATACAACTATGGTCACCTAAAGTATTTGGTCGGATCCTTAAAGATCAACCAATTGGGTCGGGTTCGTAAGTGCAAGCGATTGATTAGATCGCTTACCTTTACGACCCTAAACAAGCACAACTCTAAAAGCGACGAGCTAAACATGCTAGAACATGTTTAGTAAAGTTAGAAAACAGGTTTCGTATTAAAACAAACGGTTTTAATACCCTAGAGTAGTTTGGTTGCAAAATACGTGAGAAAACGCATTTTGGCCGAAACTACGACTCGTCACTGAGCCTAGATAACGTGGTAATCAGTAGGTATAGTCACTAGGGACTATAACCATCGTGATTACGCTCACGTTATGAACTTCAAACGAACTTCGCGTTGACCATAAACTGGTCAATGCAGAAAGTCAAACGCAGTTTTACTTTAAAGCTAAAACGAATGAAAAACGCGAAAGAATACTTACAGAGGGTCCCCGCAAGATTGAATTCCAAGTATTTCTCAGGTATGAAGTGATAATCACTCCAACTTAGAGAAAATCTCAGAATTCAAGTGAGGAATAAATGAAATGAAGGTGGGTATTTATAGGAGAGCTAGAACCGTTAGGATCGTTTTTCGGGAAACGAGCTTCGATCTAGACCCTCCAGTTGGGCCCATGGTATTTCTAAACAATGGGGCACAAGAAAACCATCAAATTTAGCCCATGGTATTGCAAAAATTGCACTAAAACCCCTGAATTCGACCCAGATTGCAAAATCTGAAGTTTCTGCCTGGCAGGCTCTCGCGCCCCGCGTAAGAATTAAGCTTGGCTTACGCGGGCCGCCTGGCCAACTTTGGCAGATTGTCAAAACAGGTCCCTGCACATCAGAAACTTGCATTTTGGCCCATTTTTGGCACGTTTAAGCCACGTTAACCTCATTTCAAGGCTCTAAGATGAAGTTAAAGTGTAGGGGACTTGAAACATGCTCAAAAATATTCCGGATGTCGGTTCGTTTAGTCGTACGATCGCGATGTTTGCTTAATTATGACGGAATGCGCATAAGCGCGAAAAACGATCCAAATTGCGCGACGAATGGATTTTTCTCATGCCAAACACTAAAATAAAATATTCTAATGCTTGCATAAATTTTTGGATGTCCGGATGTATTCAGAACGTAAGTTATGCGCGAAAGTGCAAACTTATGCACTTTTTGACGCTTTTAGTCCCTAAATGAGCATAAAGTTTATTTTAGCACACCGAACCTCTCAAAGCCTATTTCTAAGCTATGTAAAGGATATTTAGGGTGTGTTTAACTTATGGGCATGTTCCGGAATGTTTGTTACAGTTCAAATCGGCATACTTTCTGTAGGACCGGTTTTTACGCCGTTCGATTGCGTAACGAACGTTTCACGTGCGGAATCCGTGAACGAACGTGAACGAACACACGATAACGTACTACTAATGTGATTCCATTGCTGAATTTGACAAGAACAATACAAGAATCACAAATCTACAACTTTCTCTCTCTACTTTCTCTCTCTAGAAAGTCTTCTCCAAATCTTCTCCAAAATCTCTATCAAGAACTTACTAAAACTATGACATAACACCCTATTTATATGGTCAAGGCTTTTAATGAAAGTTCACATTAATTACAAGTTTGCCACCTTGCCATTTCTAACTAAATATGACGTTATGCACTTGATTTCTTCCGGCTTTTCACTACGACTCGGATTGACGAAGGCGATAGACAAAATATGCATCAACAATCTCCCCCTTGGATATTGCCGTAGTCAATCTCGTAGTGAAACTCGTAATGACTTGTCTTTCTCTCTCTCTAAGACTCGAACAAAGATGTAGTCGACAGACAACTGCACTAACAAACTCCCCCTTGAATGTTGACGAAATCTTTAGTGAGAGTCTTCAATCATTCACAGCACCTCAATCTTGTTCGAACTTCTTCAGGAACTCAGCCTGGAATAATATCTTCTTCAGGAATTCCTTCCTGGAATCATATGCCTGGATCATTCTCTGCCTCTAACTTTCATCAGACTCCCCCTAACATAATGCTGAGATCTCTGTCTGGAAATCGTTATCACCATTGAAATCAACTCCTGGCTTTCTCTGTTTAAGCTCTCCTCTGGTTCTGATGTATCTCCTGGCTATTCATAGCAACAGGATCAGAAACCTGCAAAACTCAACCATACTATTACAAACTAATACAATTTACAATTCAACTTAATGAATTAACTAATCATATAAGAAAAACTATGAAGATCAAATTGTAGGTTACCATTCAACTTAGTCATCAAGTTAATGAACCAATTTTGCATTTCAAATCTTCACAATTTAACACTCTCTCCCAAACCAAAAGTTCAACATGTTTAGCACTTGAAATGTCGAAAATCAGTTCTTCACACTCTGTTGTCGAAAATCTTTTTGTAATTTTCAAATATCAAACAAAAATACAATATTTTTGGATTTTTGAATTTAATGAAATACAAAAATGAACACTATTTTTGAGAGATTGTGCAAGAGGATCATTTCGGTTTTTTAGACATATCACCAACACCGTTGATCTTGATTAATCAGCAATTGTTAAAAACAAATTTACTTCTGATTGTCAGTATTGTTGTCCACTTAAACCTCTACACAAGTTTTCAATCTATTCAAGATACGTATTTAATGTTTTAGAACTTAGACTTATTTGAGTGTCCCACCTCTTGAATATACTCCCGTATCCAGATCCCAATATTCTGATTTACAGGTAAGTATAACTACAAATGATATCTGTATATAAATTAGGGGAAAAATGCGAGAACTGAGGGATCTCAGGTCAGAACTTCCGTTCAGCAGAGAGATATCAGCTTCGACTTAGCAGTGGGTCCCCTTTAGAGGATCTTTTCAGCTACAACAACTGATCATCAATTTTAATTGTCTAATCAGCTGAGGGCTTTATGCTATGTTTCAAGCATATTGAAGCAAGTATTAGCCAGGGACTAGGTCAGAACCACCGTTCAGCAGAAGTCCCGGAATAATACCCCAGACATCATTTGAGAATAAGAACCTAGTATTTCAGAATAAGAAACCTTTCAAACGAGATTTCAGGGGTTACCTATATATCCAAGTAGTGTTCCCCACAAAATAAGTAAGTTTGATTTTAGGTTTATATCTCGAATACAATTTACTAAATGTGCGAAGTCTACTGACACATCATTAGTAAGACTTGTTTAAAACATTTTCGAATTTACAAATCTCTAGCATGCTGTGATAGTCCACCAATGTACTATCATCTCCTCTTTTTGCAACAAAACTCATTTTCATTTTTCAATTTTTTTAAATTTTTCAAAATTTTATTACTCCCCCTAAAATCAAAATATGTTTCAATTTTGATTTTCCGAGGAAAAAATTGAAAACAAACTATACAAGAAACTTGACAACACAATGTGAATTACCTCAATTCACCATTCTCGTGCAAAAACAATCAGAACTCCCCCTCACAACAAACTATTTTCCCATAATGATTTCAAAACACTTAAGTTTGTTTCAATCAAAATGGTTTTTTCCGGAAAAATTAGTTTGTGTTCCAACCATTTGTAGATTTGGGGTTATCTCATCATCTTGTTTTCTTCGAACATATAAAGATTTATCATTTCCAGTTTGATCATATACCATCAGTAGAAAATCAAGTACAAATTAATGTCCCTGATTTACCACATGTAAATCGAAAAATCAACAACGTGAAATTTCTCAAGAAATGTGCCGATTCATGATCCACGATACCATCTTGGGATCTCCGGCAAGTCAGGTTTTTCATTTAAACAGATTCACCCAAGCCTGACGATCCTTGGGTGATTTCGAATTCTTGTTCAACAATGGTGGAAAATTTGCATCATCCATTGCTAAACCTGAATTCTCCTTTTTTACCTCAACCAAAGGCTCCCCTGGTTTTAACGAACCAGAATCATTGCCTGAAGGTGGCTTGTCCGACTTTGATCTGTCAGATTCATCGCCGACCTTCTCATTTTTCTTCTTTTCCTCTTTAGTCCTCAGATTTGTATCTGATGAATCTGTCTTGCTAGACTTTGCAATCGAGGAAATTGATTCATCAGAACTTTTACTCTTTCTTTTTGGTGAATCCGAGGACAAAATCTTCTCGAGATACTCTCTCGCTTTCTTCCTCTTTTTCCTCAGTCTGTCTTTCTGCCCCTGTGAAAGTTTGACTTTCTTTTCCAGAATTGACTGTTCTTGAACTTTAGGTTTCAAAACCTTCTGTTCCTGGGGCTTGACTTTGACTGGAATCTTTGCCGTTTTCTGAGAATTAACCCTCAATCTTTCATTTGATTTCCTTGGGCAATCTCTGGCAATGTGACCTTTGATGTTGCAATTAAAGCATCTCCTGGTCTCATAACTCCAATACCGGCAGTTAACAGCAATGTGTCCATGATAGCCGCAGCTGTAACACACTCTGTTATCGTACCTATCACCATTTTTAGTCCAAACGCTCAGATCATAGCATTGTGTGGCTTGATGATACTCCTTCCTCAACTCTGCTTGATTTGGCGCTTTAGCACTGTGATCTTTCCTGCATCCAACAATTTTTGAATTTTCATTCTCTACCTTTTGTAATTTTTCCTTTTGATTGGATGATTGTACTGATGAGTTTCTTTCTTCAATTTTAAATTTTTGTTTCTGTTTTACAATCTTCTTCACAGGTTTCTGCTTAGAGCATTCTCCCTTTTCAGTCGAGTGTAAAACAGTTTTCTGAAATTTTTCTTTTAATTTCAAAAATTTCTCCTTTTTCTTAATTTCAGCATCAGATTCTGTCTCAGACTCATCTGCTGAATAAAATTCCTCATTTTCATCATCAGTTTTCTCATCACAATCTTCAACTTTTTCACTTATCGGTATAGAATTGATTGGTTTTGGACAGGGAAAACTCAAACCGTCAGATTTAGTCACAAAACCTTTCAATTTCTTCTCAAGTTCATCAATTTTGTTCCTCGAATTCTCAGCTTCACTTTCAAGCTGAGATATTCTCCCAAAATGAGACTTGATAGTTTTCTCATTCTCAATCTTCAAATTTTCAAGAACAGATTTTTCTTCCATCAAAACTTTTATCTGTTCCTGAAATTTTGATTCATTCGCTTTCAGGTTTTTGTTTTCTAACTTGATCCAGAAATCTTCATCATCTGATGATTTCTGTTTGCTTTCAAGCTCTTTTTCCAACCTTTTGATTTTCACTTGAGCGTACTCACCTTCTTTTTCAAGTTTAATGATTTTCTGAAGATGGGAATTTAACACTTTCTGTTTTTCAATGTTGTTTTTACTAAACACATTTCTCCCATCTTCAAGAATTTTCATTTGATTTTGAAACTCTTTCTCAGTTTTTGATTTTTCAATTTCAAAATTCTTAATTTTCTCTCCAAAAACCTTTTCTTTTTCTTTCAAATTCTTATTTTCAAAAGTCAAACTGTTCAAACCATCCAACAGTTTGTCCTTTTCAGCTTTCAGTTTCTCACAAATACTCTGAACCATAAGAATCTGTTTTTCAGCAATTTGCTTTTCATCTTTCAGCTTCTTGACTTCGGATGTCAAACTTTTCACATTCTTCAATAGTTTGTCATAGTCAATCTTGAAGCTATCACACTTAAAGCATACTGTTGCATTTTTCACAAATTCTTTGACTTTTACAGCTTTTTCTTTCCTTTTCTCATCCTTGATCACCATCTGTTCTTCAATTCTTTTAATGAGTGGAGTAATTGTCAGTTGAGAAAATTCTCTAGAACTTCTCAAGTTCAAGACATAATCTTCCCATTCTTCTTTCGGTAAAGCACTGATAAATTTTTCAACCCACTCTTCTGGTGCTTTTGTAATCTCTAAATCAGACATTGAACTAACAAGATGGATATATCTCTTAATGATACTTCTTGTGCTTTCTCCTGGAAAACCTGAAAATGAATCAAATTCATTCTTTAATATTTTAATTCTATCAAGTGTTTCTTGAGTCCTGTTAACGATATTTAAATCCATGATTTGATAACACGTTTTTCAAACACTGTGATGAATAAGCGAACCAATCAGCAATCTGACACAAAAGCGGATCAGATGGGCCAAAAGAGTGGACCAGAGAAAAATATGTCCAATAAGCGATTCAGAAAAGATGTTCAAATAAGCGATCCACCAAATGTCCGAATAAGCGGTTCAGTATCGGTCCAGATAAGCGGTCCAAGATCAAAACTGTTCAAATAAATGGTTCCTGATAATCCGAAAAGGCGATCCACAATCAGTTCGGTAGAGCGATCCTAGAATTTGTCCAAATGAGCGATCCTCGACTGATCGGATAAGCGGTTCCAACCGTTCGAATGAGCGGTTCCAAACAACTTCTGTTCGAGCGGACCAGGATGGTTCAAATAAGCGGTTCAGAAATAGTTCGTTCGAGCGGTTCCAACTCAATCGACCGGATGAGCGGTTCTCAAATGTTCAGATTAACGGTTCAACTATGTCAGAATGGGCGATCCAAGGACAATTCGACCAAATGAGCGGTTCCCACCTGTCCGAAAAACCGGTCCAGAAATGTTCGGTCGAGCGGTTCAGGCTATGTTTCGAGCGGTTCCACACACAATTTCGAGCGGTTCCAGAAGTGACGTCAGCACACATGAACCGCTTTTGAAGTAAAAATTCAATTTTAACCAAATTTAAGCCGAATTAAGGTCTGAAACTTTCCAGGTTTTGTTAAATCATGATTCCGCACACAATATGTAATTTTGAAGCAATTTTGACCGTAAAAAGTTGCGTTTTTTGAAAAAGAAAGGTGTAGAAGCAGAAAAAATGACTAAATCCAGCTGATTTCTGCAGAGAACCTCCTCCTGAGCTCTGATACCAATTGTAGGACCGGTTTTTACGCCGTTCGATTGCGTAACGAACGTTTCACGTGCGGAATCCGTGAACGAACGTGACCGAACACACGATAACGTACTACTAATGTGATTCCATTGCTGAATTTGACAAGAACAATACAAGAATCACAAATCTACAACTTTCTCTCTCTACTTTCTCTCTCTAGAAAGTCTTCTCCAAATCTTCTCCAAAATCTCTATCAAGAACTTACTAAAACTATGACATAACACCCTATTTATATGGTCAAGGCTTTTAATGAAAGTTCACATTAATTACAAGTTTGCCACCTTGCCATTTCTAACTAAATATGACGTTATGCACTTGATTTCTTCCGGCTTTTCACTACGACTCGGATTGACGAAGGCGATAGACAAAATATGCATCAACACTTTCGCAGTTTGTCAATTTTAGTCCCTGTAAGCGAATAGACTTGATTTTGCCATACCAAAGCCTTCAAAACTTATTTCTAAGTTATGTAAAGGTTATTTAAGGTATGTTAAACATAAATTGATGTTTCGGAGTATTTGATGCGTTAAACTGATTACGTTTACGCACCAGTTTGGGTATAATTCTCCAGAAAGCGATATAGGGTTTGAAATTGAATAAAAACCAAAACATGAAAAACATCAAACATAAACAATCAAACATTGGGATCAAATAACTTTATTTCATCGATAACTGAACTGTTTACAATGATTACAAGCACAGATGTCACTGTCTCCCCTACTTGTGGAAATTTCGTCCCGAAATTTGTTTAGAGGAAACTCGTGGGAAAAGATGTGGATACTTCGCCTTCATTTGATCTTCACATTCCCAAGTAACCTCAGGTCCACGTTTAGATTCCCAGCGAACTTTAACCAACGGAATGCGCTTGCGTTTAAGCCATTTGACTTCACGATCCATGATTTCCACAGGTTTCTCAACAAAATGCAATGTTTTATCAACACGAATTTCGTTAAGTGGTATGTGGAGGTTCTCATCAGCTAAGCACTTTTTGAGATTGGATACGTGGAAGGTTGGATGAACATTACCAAGTTTAGGAGGTAGTGTAAGTCTGTAGGCTACCTTGCCGATTCTTTCGATGATCTTGAATGGTCCAACATATCTAGGTGCAAGTTTTCCTTTCTTTCCAAATCTGATCACACCTTTCCAAGGTGAGACCTTAAGTAATACACCATCACCGACTTGAAATTCCAAGGGCTTGCGTCGTCGGTCCGCGTAACTCTTTTGATGGCTTCGAGCTGTCTGTAGGTTATCACGAACTTTCTTAACCTTGTCAGTTGTCTTTAGAATGAGGTCAGGTCCAGTAAGCTGAGCCTCACCTATTTCATTCCAGCAGACTGGTGAACGACATTTTCGACCATAGAGAGCCTCGAAAGGAGCCATGTTGATGCTGGAGTGATAACTATTGTTGTAGGAGAATTCAATCAATGGAAGATGTGAATCCCAACTACCACCAAAATCGATCACACAAGCTCTAAGCATATCCTCCAAAGTCTGGATTGTTCTTTCAGTTTGGCCATCTGTTTGTGGATGATATGCTGTGCTCAGATTAAGTTGGGTCCCCATAGCAGATTGCATGGTTCTCCAAAAGCGAGAAGAGAAGCGAGCATCTCTATCAGAAATAATGTTCAAAGGAACACCATGTCGAGATACAATTTCATCCACGTAGATTTTGGCCAGCCTTTCAGCAGAAAAATCCTCACGGATTGGCAAGAAATGCGCTGACTTAGTAAGACGATCAACAACTACCCAGATGGCATCATGACCTTTCTTAGTGCGCGGAAGTTTAGTAACGAGATCCATAGCAATGTTTTCCCATTTCTAAACTGGAATCTCTGGTTGCTCCAGAAGACCATAAGGATGCTGGTGTTCAGCCTTAACCTTAAGGCAAGTAAGGCATTTTGAAACGTATAAGGCAATGTCTTTCTTCATACCAGGCCACCAATACTGAGTACGAAGATCCTTATACATCTTATCTAAGCCAGGATGAATAGAATAACGAGACTTATGGGCCTCATCCATAAGCAAAGTGCAAAGATCATCTTGGCTTGGGACCCACAAACGGTCCATGAAATAATACGATCCATCTTCCTTCAAAACAAGATCAGGCTTAATGTGATAGGGTAATTCCTTACCCATCAAATCTTGTGAAACACAAGCATGTTGAGCCTGAGAAATGCGTGCTTGGATATCGGATTGTGCTTGAATATCATATTGAACACGAACACAATGAAGCATAGTACGTTCCTTACGACTTAATGCGTCAGCCACAACATTCACTTTACCAGGATGGTAGCGAATTTCGCAATCATAGTCGTTTAGGAGTTCGACCCAACGTCTTTGCCTCATGTTGAGTTCTTTCTGATTGAAGATATGCTGAAGACTTTTGTGGTCAGTGAAAACCATGCATTATGTGTCGTACAAATAGTGTCTCCAGATTTTGAGAGCAAAGACAACTGCACCCAACTCAAGATCATGAGTGGTGTAGTTTCTCTCATGTATCTTCAATTGTCTAGATGCGTAGGCTATGACTTTGTTCCTTTGCATCAGAACACAGCCAAGACCCAATTTCGATGCATCACAGTAAACAACAAAATCATCATTGCCCTTAGGCAAAGTCAGAATAGGTGCATTACAAAGCTTCTGCTTCAAGGTCTGAAACGCTTCTTCTTGTTTGGAACCCCATTCAAAGGGTTTGTTCTTCTGAGTTAGAGCAGTTAGAGGAACTGCAATCTTTGAGAAGTTCTCGATGAAGCGACGGTAATAACCCGCAAGACCAAGAAAAGAACGAACCTCAGTAGGAGTAGTAGGCGTATCCCAATCCTTAATCGCACTGATCTTGGAGGGATCTACATGAATACCTTGTTCGTTGACAATATGTCCCAAAAATTGAACTTCCTTAAGCCAAAATTCACACTTGGAGAACTTGGCAAAAAGTTACTCTTTCTTTAGGAGTTCCAGAGTAAGACGAAGATGGTGCTCGTGATCAGCTCGCGTCTTAGAATAAATCAAGATGTCATCAATAAAAACGATGATGAACTTATCCAAATAAGGCTTGCAGACCCTATTCATTAAGTCCATGAAAACAGCAGGAGCATTGGTCAAACCGAATGACATGACTGTGAACTCATAATGCCCATATCGAGTGCAGAATGCTGTTTTGGGAACATCTTCTTCATGCACACGAAGTTGATGATACCCGGAACGAAGGTCGATCTTCGAAAAGCAAGTAGCACCCTGTAACTGGTCAAAAAGATCATCAATGCGAGGTAGGGGATATCGATTCTTGATGGTAAGCTTATCCAGCTCACGATAATCGATACACATTCTGAAGGATCCATCCTTCTTCTTGACAAAAAGAACGGGAGCACCCCAAGGTGAAAAGCTAGGACGAATAAAACCTTTGTCAGAAAGCTCCTGAAGCTGCTTAGACAACTCTTGCATCTCAGACGGTGCAAGACGATATGGAGCTCTGGCAATGGGATTTGCACCAGGTACAAGATCAATACGGAGCTCGACTTGGCGTGCCGGGGGTAGACCAGGTAACTCTTCAGGAAACAGCTCCGGATAATCCCGAACAACAGGAATATCTTGCATAGACTTACCTTTGCCTTTATCTGCTGTAACATGTGCCAAGAAGGCCACATAGTTCTTTCGCAGATACTTCCGAGCTTGAAAACAAGACATGAGCTTGAGGCTACTAGCAGGTTTCTCACCACGAACCTGGAGTATCTCACCTGATGAAAGCGGCACACGAACGATCTTTTCAAAACAAACTACCTCTGCGCGATGCTTGGCTAACCAATCCATACCCACAATAATGTCGAAGCTTCCAAGTTGCATAGGCGTGAGGTCAATAGGAAAGAGGTGGTCGTTAAGGTTCAGCTGGCAGTTGCGAAGAACAGAATTAAGAACAACAGGTTCACCATTCGCAACTTCTACTGTCAAAGGCTTACCTAGTTTCGTTCTAGACACGCGAAGCAATGGCTCAAAAGATAACGACACAAAACTCTTATCAGCCCCGGAATAAAAAAGAACAGACGCAGGTTGATTATTAACAAAGAACGTACCGTTCACCACATCATTGTCTGCTTGCGCCTCTTGTGCATTCATGTTGAAAGCTCGCCCACGAGCCTGAGCCTGAACTGGATTCGCATTCACCAATCTTGGACATTGGTTACGGTAGTGGGTCAGATCCCCACAGTTATAACAAGAGCCTGGTGGGAAGTGAGGTCGTGCTGCTTGACCTTGTTGCTGAGCAAGAGGCTGAGCAACCTGTTGAGCCGGGTTCTGAGCTGCCCGATTCAAAATTGGCAGGGATACGGCAGGTGGCGGCAAGATGACCAGGTCTGCCACAGTTGGTGCATTGACGACATTGGAGGTGTGGCTGATGATGACCGTTACACCTGTTGCACAAAGGTGCATTGCCAAGATAAGAACTCTTGGCAGGTTGTTGCGCAGGCTGATTTTGTGCAGCTTGAGCCTGTGCAGTAACGGCATAGTTTTGGGAAGCCTTCCGCTTCCTAGAACCCTTTGATGAACCTGCATCATTTCCCTTCTTGCTTTTACCTTTATTGCTATCCTTCTTGTCAGACTCCTGCTTCTTACCCTTCTTGTCGCCCTTCCTGTGCAACTTACCCTTTCGAATCTGCGATTCAGTCAACGTCGCAGCTAACTCGATTGCCTGACGGACAGTGTAGGATTATTACCAGTAACGATGTCTTGCACGGGGTCAGGCAGACCATCGATGTATCTCTCGATAGCCTTATCGAGTGGGGTAACCATTGTTGGGCATAATAAACTCAGCTCCTCATACCTGTCAGTATATGCCCGGTGCTCACCACTTACTTGTTTCAGATCATCAAACTCCCTTTCTAGAGCTCGCAGCTCATGATGAGGACAAAACTCCCTCATCATAAGAGTCCTCAGTTCAGCCCATGTCCATGCTAGAGCAACTTCAGCACCATGATCTCTCATAACCCCGTTCCACCATGTCAACGTCCTCTTTTGAAAAACACTAGAAGCAAACTCAACCTTCCGGTTTTCTGGACACAGAACGTGACGGAATGTACTCTCAATGCTCTCGAACCATTGAAGGAGCCCAGTTGCCCCCTCAGTACCACTGAACTTGAGTGGTTTAGCCGAATTGAAGCTCTTGAAGTTACAAGGAGCGTTCTGATTGTTGTTGGCTTGGTTCACTTGAGCTATAATGTTTGGGAGTGCGGCAGCCATGTGCTGTGCCAGAATGTCTGCCATTTCGGCATTTGATAACGGGTTTTCACGTCGAGGAGGCATGCTAAAAAGAGGAAACATGAGAGGAAACGAGTGAGATGATTAGATGAAAAGGATAAGATGAAACAAAATCAACAAAGCAAGGATGGTGGTCATTTGTCCGTATCACAAAGCAAACAAACGACACACAGTGACCAATCAAAGTAAACGGGTCCAAAAATAATGCTTAGCGAAGACATGCTCGCCTATAAGTGAACACTCACCCCAAGAGTTCCCAGGTAAGAGTGACTGGTCCGATTATGTGGATTTGTACGAACACTCTAGCCTTAGACAGAAAACCCAGGGTACAGGCATTCACCCTTCCAGTTTGCACGTGTTCACACTATTTAGAACCCGAAACTTTGACGAGATTTTGAAAACTTGGAAGGCACAAGGCCAAAAGAATCATTTAAAAACAAATGATAAAATTTCAAAATCAATTTGAAAAATCGTTTGAAAATAAATCATTTGAAAATAGAAGATTGTTTTTTCAAAAATCGTTTTAGAAAACTGGGTTCACGTTTTGGTGATCACCTAAGGATAGGTGAAGTTCATGTTTTAAGGTCTAAACACAAGACAACTTGTGTTGGGGTCCTAGAAAGGTTATAGTCTAGGTCAAAGCATTACTAATAACATAATTCCCTATAACCATTGGCTCTGATACCAACTCTTCTGTCACACCCCGACCACGAAAAACATCAAATCGTGGCGGAAACGTCGGGGAGTGTTGTAACAGAATTATTGTTCCACAACCATGGTAATTAAAATAATATTTTAATCATCACCCAAGGGTGGAATACATCGTTCAAAACAAGAACCAACATGCTACATTGTCTTAAAATAGAAGAAAACAAAAGTACATCACATAATTAAACTAAGTCTAGCTCCATTTTATATCACTAAGGCCCAAGTCCACCCTAGCGTGTCACGATCATCATCCTAAGCAACAGCTCCAGAACACACATGTGAAAATAGGTACGTCAGCATAAAAATGCCTGTGAGTAACATAGGTTTTTGTGAAAATAGGATTCATAACTTAGGTTTAAAAAAATGTTTAATGAAGACTTGTCATGAATCTAGTTTAAGTGTTTGCTTTTATAAAATGTTTGAAAAGCGATAGTAAATCAGTTAATATGTATATAAGTATCAAACGGCACCTATATAGGTATCTACATTAATAAACGGACCTATCGGAGGATCGGGTAGTACGAGGGTTCGTAAACCAAATAAGTGTGGGAACTTATGTAATATGGTTTATACTAAAACGAAACTTATTCGTAAGTGCTTTTGACCCGTTACGACCCGCTTAGGTAGCTTATGCTACTTTAACGCGTCGTTTGCGTAAAACGCGTTTGGAACGCCTAACTAGCCCTATGACAAGCAAGATATGCCTTAACATGTTTAATATTGTTGCTAAATCAGTTTAGATGTCAAAAGTTATGTTACATAGGCTTAAAATGAATTTTAGCGTGAAAAGGGCATTTTGGTAATTTACCTAAGGCATAAGAATTACTTATCATACAACCATTTAAACGACGTGACCATAAGGTATAACCTCGGAAGGTTATTCCTTATACAACTATGGTCACCTAAAGTATTTGGTCGGATCCTTAAAGATCGACCAATTGGGTCAGGTTCGTAAGTGCAAGCGATTGATTAGATCGCTTACCTTTACGACCCTAAACAAGCACAACTCTAAAAGCGACGAGCTAAACATGCTAGAACATGTTTAGTAAAGTTAGAAAACAGGTTTCGTATTAAAACAAACGGTTTTAATACCCTAGAGTAGTTTGGTTACAAAATACGCGAGAAAACGCATTTTAGCCGAAACTACGACTTGTCACTGAGCCTAGATAACGTGGTAAACAGTAGGTATAGTCAGTAGGGACTATAACCATCGTGATTACGCTCACGTTATGAAGTTCTAATGAACTTCGCGTTGACCATAAACTGGTCAATGCAGAAAGTCAAACGCAGTTTGACTTTAACGCTAAAACGAATGAAAAACGCGAAAGAATACTTACAGAGGGTCCCCGCAAGATTGAATTCCAAGTATTTCTCAGGTATGAAGTGATAATCACTCCAACTTAGAGAAAATCTCAGAATTCAAGTGAGGAATAAATGAAATGAAGGTGGGTATTTATAGGAGAGCTAGAACCGTTAGGATCGTTTATCGGGAAACGAGCTTTGATCTAGACCCTCCACTTGGGCCCATGGTATTGCTAAACAATGGGGCACAAGAAAACCATCAAATTTAGCCCATGGTATTGCAAAAATTGCATTAAAACCCCTGAATTCGACCCAGATTGCAACATCTGAAGTTTCTGTCTGGCAGGCTCTCGCACCCCGCGTAAGAATTAAGCTTGGCTTACGCGGGCCGCCTGGCCAACTTTGGCAGATTGTCAAAACAGGTCCCTGCACATCAGAAACTTGCATTTTGGCCCACTTTTGGCATGTTTAAGCCCCGTTAACCTCATTTCAAGGCTCTAAGATGAAGTTAAAGTGTAGGGGACTTGAAACATGCTCAAAAATATTCCGGATGTCGGTTCGTTTGGTCGTACGATCGCGATGTTTGCTTAATTACGACGGAATGCGCATAAGCGCGAAAAACGATCTAAATTGCGCCACGAATGGATTTTTCTCATGCCAAACACTAAAATAAAATATTCTAATGCTTGCATAAATTTTTGGATGTCCGGATGTATTCAGAACGTAAGTTATGCGCGAAAGTGCAAACTTATGCACTTTTTGACGCTTTTAGTCCCTGAATGAGCATAAAGTTTATTTTAGCACACCGAACCTCTCAAAGCCTAT
The DNA here is from genome assembly GCF_002127325.2 of Helianthus annuus. Taxonomy (NCBI): domain Eukaryota; kingdom Viridiplantae; phylum Streptophyta; class Magnoliopsida; order Asterales; family Asteraceae; genus Helianthus; species Helianthus annuus. The sequence goes on from NC_035448.2 coordinate 60,332,600, forward strand.
TTCTAAGCTATGTAAAGGATATTTAGGGTGTGTTTAACTTATGGGCATGTTCCGGAATGTTTGTTACAGTTCAAATTGGCATACTTTCGCAGTTTGTCAATTTTAGTCCCTGTAAGCGAATAGACTTGATTTTGCCATACCAAAGCCTTAAAAACTTATTTCTAAGTTATGTAAAGGTTATTTATGGTATGTTAAGCATAAATTGATGTTCCGGAGTATTTGATGCGTTAAACAGATTACGTTTAGGCACCAGTTTGCGTATAATTCTCCAGAAAGCGATATAGAGTTTGATATTGAATAAAAACCAAAACATGAAAAACATCAAACATAAACAATCAAACATTGGGATCAAATAACTTTATTTCATTGATAACTGAACTGTTTACAATGATTACAAGCACAGATGTCACACTTACTTCTAGCACTAATGGCTAGGGATGATCTTGATGATGATTTAAAGAAAAGAAAAGTTGTTGATCTTGGGGTTTTGAAAGCTTTTGAATGGATGGAAAGGCTTGCTTCTTCTTGTTGTTGCTTTAGATCATCGTAAGTATCTTCAAGCTCCACCTTGATCATCAAAGAAGGCTTGAAAGGTGAAATGTTTTTTTATGGTGTTCTTGGATAATATATGAATGTTGAGAGAGTTTCTTAAGTGTATGAAAAATAAGGTGTAAAGTAAGATGAAGTGCTTTAGTGATTATGAATCAAAGTGTTTAAAGTCTTTCACTAACTTCACCAACTTATCCACTTGGTTAAATAACTTGCAACCAAGGTGAAATATCAAGATATTTATGGAAACAATGGTAAAAGAAAAAGTGGGTCCCACAAGGGTTAGTTTTTGTTAGGTGAAATGTTAGGAAACTTGTTTTCTTAGTAAAAATTGTGTTAGTTTTTATTAGGTGTTGTTTAGGAAAGCTTTAGATGTTCAAGTTTTTAAGTGTTTAGAAGGTGTTAAGTGATCATTACTAGACCATAATGATCCAATTAACACTAGATGGCCATTAAAAAAAAGATTTGATATCATTTGGATATTCGTTTCGAATTGTTTCCGTTAGACGTTATTTGAACGCAAAGTTGTGTAACTTGTGTGAATTGATGTAGTTATTGGTTTGGATGATACCCTAAGGTATCCTCATATGAATTCTATGTTAAACTGCACTTTTGCATGTTGTAAAAATACTAAAAAGCTGATTTCTGCAGAATTTCTGCGGAAAAGTGTTGAAATCGTCGCTTTTAGTGCTTTTCGGGCAATTTTTAGTGTTATCGGACTTCGGAAAGGTTTTAAATCAAACCCTTTCATTCCTAGTTAGGGTTTAATATATATTAGATGTTGGACTTTCGTCTGAGTCCTAAAGATGCCGTTTAGATGGTTTCTACGGATCCTGCGTTTTCGTCAGAATACTAGTTTACTAGGTGCTTTTCTAGTAGTTTCGATGCATTGTTTAAACTATTTCAACTGTATTCAATAAAAATGAATCATGTGCATCCTAAATAAGTATTCCATAAGTATTCTAAATGCATGTCACGAAATACGCAGTTCGGGTGTTTCAAATGCATAAAATGTAGCTAAAAACGAGTATTTTAAGTGTAAGAAAGTTACCGAAAAGTGGCAGTTGTCACAGACACCACGGGGCCGTGTCCAGATGCCCAGTAACATGAAATTTTGCTTTTTCACAACTTTTTACACATTCAATCAACCTAAAAACTTATTTTTGGGACACATTGAGGACAATGTGTAATTTAAGTGTGTGTGTGGGGGGGGGATGCTAAAACTTTGAATCTTGCAAGTCCTAAATACAAGCCTTACACAAACTCAAAAATTTTCATTTTATACTTGTCTAGGTTTAATTTGGGAATTTCAAGTTCTAAAAAAAGGTTATATTTTTACAAATTTACAACCGACAGCGTCGTGATAAAAAGAACCAACATAAGAAAATTATGAAACGGCATGACAAGTCTAGTTAAAATTTGATTATATATACTTGATCACATAAAAAACCCATTTCCACAAAAATTGAGTTTTTAGCCTTTATTGAGCATACAAATACATATTTTAAAACTAAATGCTCATCTTTCGTTTCTTGTGTGAATAGCCGCTTGGTTCTTACGACTCTAGAACTTGCCATGACGATACATTCCCGGTCCTTACCAACTTAAACCCGAGTAAGTAAATGATGGAGGCATTAGGACTAACCCTTTTTATTTCTACACCATTATTTTTCTTTTTTTTACCACCTACCCAAAATCCCCCTAGTTAACCCCTTTGAGCCTAAACCTTTTCATTTCTTAACCCAAAACAAACACCTTTTTTACCCACCTAAACCTTTTTTATTTTTAACCCTTTATTTTAGTAACAAGGCTCGGTTTTTCTTATGACTTGATAAAAAAAATGATGATGATGAAGCCAAAAGAAATAAACAAACAAGTTTATCAAAAACAACTTTGTTTGAAATGCTTCATCAAAATAAAAAGTTATGAAAAATAAAAAGTCTTCCGAAAAACCAATGCTTTTTACGCCTTTCGCCCTTTTTACTAACCACTAACCCAACCACTCACCTTTAGCCCAAGCCTAACCCTTCACCCCAAAAGTCCTCTTGATGTTTACAAAGGTGTATAGTTAAAAAGGAGGAGGATTCATTGCTTGGCAAGCTTATGGTAGGAATAAGTTCCATGCCGCTCTCGAGTGATTCACTAAAAATACATCTTCGGCCGAGTGTTGAGTGATTCCCCCGTGAGGTATGTGAACTTGTATATAAATGAAATTTTAAAAAGGCATGTTATACCCTAATAAGTAATTTATCTTATGTAATGTTTTAAATAAATCATGACGAATAGGATTGTAAATAAATAAAAATAAAACTTGATAAAGAATCTTGGAAATCCCGACACTCTATGACAAGCCCAAAAACCTTCTCTTCTACCCGTTTCATTTGGGAGTGTAAAGCCACATTATAATGTGCTTGAGGACAAGCAAAGATTCAAGTGTGGGGGTATTTGATGTGCACAAAATGCAACATATAAATTACATCAATTATGGTATAAAACTAACCCTTTTTTAGTACTAATGTTGGAAAAAGTGTGTTTTTGTCTTCCTTTTGTATTTTCAGGATTAAATGAGCTCAAATGAACAAAAGAAGAAAAAAGGCAGCTAAATCTAACATAAATACAAGAAAAAGAACAAACATGGCATGCCCGACCCCCCGACAGCATCTTCCCAAGCAAAAACAAGAGAACAGAAGGCTGAACACGCCCCATGCTCAGTGAGCACGGGGGCGTGCCCAAGTGTCTGCAGAAAAGACAAAGCTGTAGAAGCTTCTATCGCCCACCACGGGGCCATGCTCAGCAGACACAGGGCCGTGATCAACTATAAGATTCGCAGAATCCAGGCAAATCTTGATAGTATAGATACGCTTCTGCACACGGGGTCGTGCCCAGCGGACACGGGTGCGTGGTCAACTAATGCAGACAAACTGCAATTAAAGAAGAAAGAGAAGGAGGATGGACACGGGGCCGTGCCCGAGCTTCTGTGCAGGTTATAAATAGGGGTGCTTGGCTCATTTGCAAACCATCACTTGGCACAGCACCTCTCTCACACTTCACCCACCACCCACCACCATCACAACACCATCATCCACCACCATCATCCGTTGTCCATCATAGAGTGTGTGAGTCGTCTCGGGATCCAAGATTGATCGTAAGAGTTCTTGACAATCAAAGGCCATGTTTGCCTAAGTCTCTTACATCACTTAGTGAAGACAAGTGTTTAGTGTAATACTTTTTATTTTTAATCTTTTCTCACTTTTTATTTGGTTATGTATTAATGACTTTAATAACTAGTTTCTTATGTTGAAGGTGATTCTTCCTTATCGTTTGTCCGTGGTTTCTTGGCATTATTTTATCGTCTATATAAAATAAAAGATTTTCACCATTCATATCTCCACGGTCTATATGAAGATATGTTGGCTACCTGGTCGGGGGTTAAGGGAACGGTTTGGTAAGAGTCTTGCCATTGTTCAGTGTTTAGATCCTGCAAAGGACCTGGGTCAAATTTAGTAGGACCACCTTCAATACCCACCGGTATTGGATGGCGGGGGTCCAAACTCTTTGATCCCCTCATAAGTAAGCTACTATTAAAACTTTAACCCGACTACTTAGGACTTTATCCCTGCTGACTCAGACTACTTAGCCGAGGGTAACGTCACCTTCAAAAGAGGGGCCTACCACATTATGCATTAATAACTTAATTAATTATCTTTCAATAATCCGACCCTTTAGGATTGTATCCTTGCTGACTCAAACTACTGGGTTGAGGGTAACATCACCTTCAAAAGAGGGGCCTACTACTATAACTAAGATAATCTCTTAAAAAGGTCAAAAGTGCAGAAATAATCAAAGGTTACACTACACACGAGTCAGATCCAAGTGATTCATCTTGTCTATCTGTTTTTACTTTTATTTTATTTTTCAGCATTTTAGTTAGTTTTATTTTCTAGTTTAAAAACCATTTTTCTAACTTTTGATTTGATTAGACGTTGAGGATAAACCGGTACTAAAAGCTCTTGTGTCCTTGGACGATCTCGGTATCTTACCAACACTATACTACGCTCACGATGGGTGCACTTGCCCATATGTGTGTTTAGTGTTAGTAAATATCGTGTTTTATAAATTTAAAACTTGGCTAAAAAGTGTAAAAGGGCTTTAAAATATTCACCAAAAATATATTACACTACACACGCATCATAAGTCAACAGAGGTTTAATAGGATTAAAGGTTGGTTTAAGGTGAACAGATGAGTGCAAAGACAAAATAATGTATAAAATTTGATCATCAATAAGAGTTTTTTGAAGAATTTGCTCCTCCAAATTACAAACACATCAGTATTTGCTGTTGTAAAAGGTCTGTTGTAGCTATAAAAGGTAAAAGAGAACATCTACTGATGAAGAAAGTCTGAAGAAGCAAAGGTCTGCTATGGCCAACAGATGTTAAAGAAAAGACAGATGATATTTAAATTATGTTGCTCAACTGAGGTCTTTATAGTAACAGTAATTAGGCTAATAGCAGATGTTAGGAGTTTGTTAGGCTATTAGATGTTGCTCACAAGGTGAACACTGTAATTGTAATCTTTGTATAAGCATGCTGCTGACATCATTCTTCTCATTCTTATGAAACAATTGTTTATCCTAATGACTGTTGATTTACCACTACTGAAAAAATGAATAAATTTTAATCCTATTAATCTTTGTTGTCGCATTTTACTTTTACTTATTTTAGCAAGCATAAGTATTGTTATGTCGTTTTGAATATCATCTGAGGATTGCAGACCGATATTGATGTAGATGTATAATTGTGTCTGAGTTTGATTTAGATTATGTTGATGTTGAATTGTGTGTGAACAGATGTTTGGTAAGTCAACGAAGGTTTAATAGGATTAAAGGTTGGTTTAAGGGTGAACAGATGAGTGTAAAGACAAAATAATGTATAAAATTTGATCATCAATAAGAGTTTTTTTGAAGAATTTGGTCCTCCAAATTAGATAGAGTCAATACTTGCTATTGTAAAAGGTCTATTGTCACACCCCGACTGCGTAAAACAACATCCGCGGCGGAAACGTCGGAGAGTGTCGTAACAGAATCATTGTTTCACAACACATGGTAATTAAACTTTGGTTTTATTGAATTAAAATGTTTACATTGATTAAGAATTTACAGAAACATAACATGAATTAAACTGTCTTTCAATTGTTTTAAGTCAATGTGACATCTATGATTGTAATCATTGTAAACAGTTCAGTTATCAATGAAATAAAGTTATTTGATCCCAATATTTTTTAGTTTGTGTTTGACATTTTTCATGTTTTGGTTTTTGTTCAATTTCAAACTCTATATCGCTTTCTGGAGAGTTATACGCAAACTGGTGCGTAAACGTAATCAGTTTAATGCGACAAACACTCCGGAACATCAATTTATGCATAACATACCTTAAATAAGCATTACATAACTTAGAAATAACTTTTGAAGGCTTTGGTATGGCAAAATCAAGTTTATTCGCTTATAGGGACTAAATTCGACAAACTGCGAAAGTATGTCGATTTGTACTATAACGGACATTCCGGAACATGATCATAAGTTAAACACACCCTAGATATCCTATACATAGCTTAGAAATAGGCTTTGAGGGGTTCGGTATGCTAAAATAAACTTTATGCTCATTCAGGGACTAAAAGCGTCAAAAAGTGCATAAATTTGCATTTTCGCGCATATCTTACGTTCTGAATACATCCGGACATCCAAAAATTTATGTAAGCATTAAAATATTTTATTTTAGTGTTTGGCATAATAAAAATCCATTCGTCGCGCAATTTGGATCGTTTTTCGCGTTCGTGCGCATTTCGTCGTAATTAAGCGAATATCGCGATCGTACGACAAACGAACCAACATCCGACATATTTTTGAGCATGTTTCATTTCTACTATGATTAGGCATCATTATAGGCCCTTAAAGTTGGCTTAACGGGCCTTAAATGGGTCAAAATGAGGCTTATATGCATGCAGGGACCAAAACTGCTGAAACTGAAACTTGTTGCTGAACTGGGGATCTCAGGCGGCCGGCGTAAGCCCCCTTGAACTCTTACACGGCTGGTATGAGAGTAAAAGACCTTAAAAAATCATTTTACAGCCTGTTTCCAGCTGTTCCAGCTGTTTAGGGGCTTTGCAAATGGTATTTTTGAATCTATGGCCTCATATTAGGGGCTCCCATGGTTTCACAAAACAAGGGGCACACTTGTGTAACATTTGTGCTTGAAATCATTATGAACAGTTCAGTTATCAATAACACAAAGTTATTTGATCCCAATGTTTGTTTGTTTATGTTCTACATTTTCCATGTTTTGACTTTTGTTCGATTTTAAACTCTACATCGCTTTCTGGAGAATTATACGCAAACTGGTGCGTAAACGTACTCAGTTTAATGCGACAAACACTCCGGAACATCAAACATACCTTAAATAACCTTTACATAACTTAGAAATAAGTTTTGAAGGCTTTGGTATGGCAAAAACAAGTTAATTCGCCTACAGGGACTAAATTTGACAAACTGCGAAAGTATGCCAATTTGAACTGTAACAGACATTCCGGAACATGATCATAAGTTAAACATACCATAAATATCCTTTACATAGCTTAGAAATAAGCTTTGAGGTGTTCGGTATGCTAAAATAAACTTTTGGATCATTCAGGGGCTAAAAGTGTCAAAAAGTGCATAAGTTTGCACTTTTGCGCATAACTTACGCTCCGAATACATCCGGACATCCAAAAATTTATGTAAGCACTAAAATATTTTATTTTAGTGTTTGGCATGAGAAAAATCCATTCGTCGCGTCATTTGGATCGTTTTTCGCGCTTATGCGCATTCCGTCGTAATTAAGCGAACATCACGATCGTACGGACAAACGAACCAACATCCGGCATATTTTTGAGCATGTTTCATGTCCACAATGTTTAAGCATCATTTTAGGGCCTTAAAGATGGCTTAACAGACCTTAAACATGTCGGAAATGGCCTTAAACCACAACAGGGACCAAAACTGTCATTTTCCAAACTTGGTTGCAGATCAGATCATCCAGGCGGCCCGCGTAAGCCTAGGATGACCCTTTACGCAGCCCGCGACCACCCCCCAGTATGCAGAAACTCGTTTTCACTACTGCAAACAACCTTTCAAGCATCCAAAGAGCAATGCCTCTTGCAAATCTCTGGGGTTGGGGTCACATTAAGATACCACAACATTTCGACAAGTGTACGGGTGAGATCAAGGCACGATATTCAAGAAACGATCCTAACGGTCTTGCATATCCTATAAATACCCCCCCCCATTCTTGCTAAAACCCACAAATCTGATCTAAAAGCTCTAAGTTGAGGCCTTTGCTTCATACTTGAGCTCCTGGATCAAGATTAGCTTTCGGGGACCCTTCGTAAGTGTTCTTTCGTTCTTTTATCGCTTTTCGAGTCTTAAAGTCAAACTATGTTTGACTTTCTGCGTTGACCAGCTTATGGTCAACACGAAGTTCATTGGAACTTCATAACGTGAGCGTGATCACGATGGTTATGGTCCCTAATGACTATACCTACTGATTACCACGTTATCTAGGCTCAGTGACGAGTCGTAGTTTAGGCCAAAATGCGCATTCTTGCGTATTTTGTAACCAAACTACTCATAGGTATCAAAACCGTTTGTTTTGATACCAAACCTTTTTTCTAAACTTAGTTAAGCATGTTTTAACATGCTTAGCTCGTCACATTTAGTTTAGTGCTTATATAGGGTCGTAAGGTAAGCGATCTAAACAATCGCTTATACTTTCGAACCCGACCCATTTGGTCGATCATTAGGATTCGACCAAACATTTTAGGTGACCATAGTTGTATAGGGAATAACCTTCCGAGCTTATACCTTATGGTCACCTTGTTTGAGTAGTTGTATGATAGGTAGTATATATGCCTTAGGTAAATTACCAAAATATCCTCTGAACACCAAAATTCATTTTAAGCATATGTAACATAACTTTTGGTATCTAAACTGATTTGGCAACAATATTAGACATGTTGAGGCATATCTTACTTATCATAGGGCTAGTTAGGCGTTCTGAACGCGTTTTACTCGAACGACGCGTTAAAGTAGCATAAGCTACCTAAACGGGTCGTAATGGGTCGTAAGCACTTAGGTTAGGTTTCATTTTAGTATCTGGGCTTTGTTAAACCATGTTACACGAGTCTCCATACTCGTTTGGTTTACGAACCCTCATTCTATCCAATCCTCCGATTTAGGTCCGGTATATTAACATAGTTACCTACTAGGTGCCGTTTGATATCCGTGATCTCTAGCTTTGTGAGGTTGTTACACAAAGACTTCAAAGCAATCTCAAGTGAGTACATATATCCCCCTCTTTTAGTGTTTTTTCCAAACTGTTTTGGGGTGAAACACATGTGCCTACTTGCTACTTTCATGCTTTTCATGCTTTCATATCATATGCTTGTTATGCTCATTAGTACATTATAGTACATGATTTCATTACATTCTATGCTATGTATGTCCATTGTGTGCATACTTAGTACATTGTTTTACTTTACATTTCTGCTATGTATGTTGACTGATAGCATGCTAGCACATTGATTTACACGACTTTTCTGCTTTGTATGTTAACTTAGCATACTTAGTACATTGTTTTTCATATAACATGTCAACATTTGCTATAACATTTGGTTTGCACAAACGGGACTTATATATGTTCATTAACATTAGCTACGCTGCTCGGTAGTAAGTAGTGGTACCATAGGACTTGACAAATCCCATTCCTGGCATCCCGGGTTTTTTGGATGTAAGGAATGACTGAATCCGAAAACATTTCTTTTGATAACCTTGACTTAGGGTTATCCAGCTGTCTCAAGGCTTGAATGTATGCGTTAACTTACCACATAAATGTCTGTATCAATGTAACATACTTTTACTTTGCAAAACATAACTTTTTGATATATTCAAAATACTATGTTTTGTACATTTTCTACATTTGGCTATGTGACAATACTTTACTTACAATACATAACATTAGTTACACATTACTTGACTACATTTGGACTTTTAACATTTAACATGGCTTTTACGAGGACTTTTTGACAATTGGTTTAAACATGGACTTTAGACATTGGTGGTTTGTTTAAGTGATTTAAGTAACGAGACGTGTGTAATATAATGCAAAGATGGTGGATACGACATTGGTACTTCCTATATATATAAGTGTTTGTATGATTACATATCGTAGCGTTATTTGAATCATTTCAATTTAAACATATAACATTTTATACAAATAACACATCTTTCACAAGACATTGCTTTACAAACAACTTCTTTTATACAACTCATTCTACTTGGTTATTTATTTAACCATGTATTATTCTTCTATGTATACATATCATTTGATCTTATCGCTTTTAAATGATTTTCAGAACAAAACAAATTGCAAGGTTCATGACTGAATTTTATTAAACATTTTCTTAAACTTAAGTCATGAATCCTACTTTCACAACACCTATGTATCTCACAGGCATTTTTATGCTGACGTACCTATTTTCACATGTGTTTTTAGGAGCTTTTGCATAGAATGATGATCATGACACTAGGGCGGACCTGTGCCTTAGAGACTAAAAATGAAGATAGAACTAGTTTAATTATGTTCTGAACTCTTTATTTCCTGTTTTTTGAGACAATGTAACACTCTTGTTGATAAATAAAATATAACTTTGTATGCCATGGTTGTGAAACAATTAATTCTGTTACAACACCCCCCGATGTTTACGCCACGTCTGGTTGTCCCACGTGGTCGGGGTGTGATAGTAGAGTTGGTATCAGAGCCAATGGTTATAGGGAATTAGGTTATTAGTAATGCTTTGACCTAGACTATAACTTTCTAGGACCCTAACACAAGTAATCTTGTGTTTAGATTTTAAAACATGCACTTCACCTATCCTTAGGTGATAATCACAACGAGAACATCGATTCCGAATCCGCTTTGAAAACTAATCATCTGTTCTAGGATGATTGATTACTAGGTTTTGAACCCTCTGTTATATGGTTTTGAACCCTCTGTTATATGGTTTTGAACCCCTTTGAATTTTCAAAAATCTCGTCAAAGTTTTGGGTTTTAATAGTGTGAACACGTGCAAACTGGATAAGTGAATGCCTGTACCCTGGGTTTTCTGTCTAAGGCTAGAGTGTTCGTACAAATCCACATAATCGGACCAGTCACTCTTACCTGGGAACTCTTGGGGTGAGTGTTCACTTATAGGCAAGCATGTCTTCGCGATACATTATTTTTGACCCATTTACTTGATTTAGACACTGTGTGTCGCTTGTTTGCTTTGCAATACAGACGAATAACCACCATCTTTGCTTTTTGTTGATTTTGTTTCATCTCATTCTCTTCATCCAATCGTCTCACTCGTTTCTTTTCATGATTTCCTCTTTTAGAATGCCTCCTCGACGCGACAATTAGGTAGCAAATGCCGAACTGGCAGAAATTATTGCACAGCAAATGGCTGCTGCACTTCCAAACCTCTTTGCTCAATGGAACCAATCCAACAACAACAATGCTCCATGCAATTTCAAGAATTTTAACTCGGCTAAACCACTCAAGTTTAGTGGTTCTGAGGGAGCAACTGGGCTTCTTCAATGGTTCGAGAGCATTGAGAATACTTTCCATCATGTGCAGTGTCCTGACAATCGCAAGGTCGAGTTTTCTTTGAGTGTGTTTCAGAAGAGGGCTCTTACATGGTGGAACAGGGTGATGAGAGACCGTGGTGCAGAAGTTGCTCTAGCACAGACATGGGCTGAACTTAGGGCCCTTATGATGAGGGAGTTCTGTCCTCGTTATGAACAGCGAGCTTTGGAGAAAGAGTTTGATGACTTAAAATAATACAGTGGCGAGCACCAGGCATATACTGATAGGTTTGAGGAGTTGAGTCTGCTTTGCCCAACAATGGTTGCCCCACTCGACAAGGCTATCGAAAGATACACCGACGGCCTACCTGACTCGGTACAAGACATCATTACTGGTAGTAACCCTACCACACTCCGTCAAGCGATCGAGTTAGCAGCGACATTGACTGAGTCGCAGGTTCGAAAGGGAAAGCTGCACAAAAAGGGTGACAAGGGTAAGAAGCAGGCGTCTGACAACGAGGATAACAAGAAAGGTCAAAACAAGAAGGGAAAGGATTCTGGTTCTCCAAGGGGGTCTAGGAAGCGAAAGGCTTCCCAAAACTATGTCGTTACTAAACAGGCTCAAGCTGCACCAAATCAGCCTGCGCAACCACTAGCCAAGAAGCCTTATCATGGCAATGCACCTTTGTGCAACAGGTGTAACGGCCATCACCCACCACATGTTCAGTGTCGTCAATGCACCAACTGTGGAAGAAATGGTCATCTTGCTGCCATCTGCCGCATTCCTGTTAACCCGAATCAGGCAGTTCAGAACTCAGCCCAACAAATTGCTCAGCCTCTTGCTCAGCAACAAGGTCAAGCTGCACGACCTCATTTTCCTCCTGGTTCGTGCTACAATTGTGGGGATCTGACCCACTACATAAATCGGTGCCCAAGGCTAGCCAACCAGAATCAGAATCAGGCTCAGGCTCGAGGTCGAGTCTTCAACATGAACGCACAAGAAGCACAAGCAGATGATAATGTGGTGAACGGTACGTTCTTTATTAATAATCAGCCAGCATCTGTTCTTTTTGATTCGGGTGCCGATAAGAGTTTTGTGTCGTTATCTTTTGAACCATTGCTTCGCGTGTTTCAGGTAAACCATTGACAGTAGAAGTGGCAAGTGGTGAACCCATTGTTCTTGATTCTATTCTCCGCAACTGCCAGTTAAACCTTAACAACCATCTTTTTCCTATTGACCTCACGCCTATGCAACTTGGAAGCTTCGACGTTATTGTGGGTATGGATTGGTTAGCCAAGCATCATGCAGAGGTAGTTTGTTTCGAGAAGATCATTCGTATGCCACTTTCGACAGGTGAGATCCTACAAGTTCGAGGTGAGAAACCTGCTGGTGGTCTCAAACTCATGTCTTGTTTTAAAGCTCGGAAGTATCTGTGAAAGAACTATGTGGCCTTTTTGGCACATGTCGTAGCAGATAAGGGCAAAGGTAAATCTATTCAAGATATTCCTGTTGTACGAGATTATTCTGAAGTATTTCCTGAAGAGTTACCTGGTCTACCCCCAGCACGCCAAGTCAAGTTCCGTATTGATCTCGTACCTGGTGCAAATCCCATTGCCAGAGCTCCCTATCGTCTTGCACCGTCTGAGATGCAAGAATTGTCTAAGCAGCTTCAGGAGCTCTCCGACAAAGGTTTTATCCATCCTAGCTTTTCACCTTGGGGTGCTCCCGTTCTTTTTGTCAAGAAGAAGGATGGATCTTTCAGGATGTGTATCGATTATCGTGAGCTTAACAAGCTTACCATCAAGAATCGATATCCCCTACCTCGCATCGATGATCTCTTTGATCAATTGCAAGGCGCTTCTTATTTTTCAAAGATTGATCTGCGGTCTGGATATCATCAACTTCTTGTGCATGAAGAAGATGTTCCCAAGACAGCATTCCGCACTCGATATGGGCATTACGAGTTCACAGTCATGCCATTCGGTTTGACTAATGCTCCTGTTGTTTTCATGGACTTGATGAATAGGGTCTGCAAGCCTTATTTGGATAAGTTCATCATCGTTTTCATTGATGACATTTTGATATATTCTAAGACGCAAGCTGATCATGAGCAACATCTTCGTCTTACTTTGGAGCTCCTAAAGAAAGAGCAACTTTTCGCCAAATTCTCCAAGTGTGAATTCTGGCTTAAAGAAGTTCAATTTTTAGGATATATTGTCAACGAACAAGGTATTCATGTAGATCCCTCCAAGATCAGTGCGATTAAGGATTGGGATACGCCTACGACTCCTACTGAAGTTCGTTCTTTTCTTGGTCTAGCGGGTTATTATCGCCGCTTCATTGAAAATTTCTCAAAGATTGCAGTTCCTCTAACTGCTCTAACTCAGAAGAACAAGCCATTTGATTGGGGTTTCAAACAAGAGGAAGCGTTTCTGACTTTGAAACAAAAACTTTGCGACGCACCTGTTCTAACTTTGCCTGAGGGCAATGATGATTTCGTCGTTTATTGCGATGCATCTAAATTAGGTCTTGGCTGCGTCCTGATGCAAAGAAACAAAGTCATAGCATACGCTTCAAGGCAGTTGAAGATACATGAGAAGAACTACACCACTCAGGATCTTGAGTTGGGTGCAGTTGTCTTCGCTCTTAAGATTTGGAGACACTATTTGTACGGTACAAAATGTGTGGTTTTCACAGACCACAAAAGTCTTCAGCATATCTTCAATCAGAAGGAACTCAACATGAGGCAACGACGCTGGGTGGAGCTTCTAAACGACTATGACTGCGAAATTCGCTACCATCCTGGTAAGGCGAATGTCGTAGCCGATGCTTTGAGTCGCAAGGAACGTACTAAGCTTCATTGTGTTCGTGTTCAATCTGATATTCAAGCTCAAACCGATATCCAAGCCCGCATTTCTCAGGCTCAACAATCTTGTGTTTCACAAGGTTTAATGGACAAGGAATTTCCCTATCACATCACACCTGCTCTTGAACTGAAGGACAATGGATCGTATTACTTCATAGACCGTTTATGGGTCCCAAGCCAAGATAACCTCCGCACCTTGCTTATGGATGAAGCCCATAAGTCTCGTTATTCTATTCATCCTGGCTCAGATAAGATGTATAAGGATCTTCATATTCAGTATTGGTGGCTTGGTATGAAGAAAGACATTGCCTTATATGTATCAAAATGCCTTACTTGTCTTAAGGTTAAGGCTGAACATCAGCGTCCTTCTGGTTTATTGGAGCAACCAGAGATCCCAGTTTAGAAATGGGAAAACGTTACTATGGATCTCATTACTAAACTCCCGTGCACAAAGAAAGGTCACGATGCCATCTGGGTAGTTGTTGATCGCCTTACTAAATCAGCGCATTTCTTGCCAATCCGTGAGGATTTTTCCGCTGACAAACTTGCTAAAATCTACGTGGATGAAATTGTAGCTCGACATGGTGTTCCTTTGAACATCATTTCTGACAGAGATGCTCATTTCACTTCTCATTTTTGGAGAACCATGCAATCTGCTATGGGGACCCAACTTAATCTGAGCACAGCTTATCATCCGCAAACGGATGGTCAATCTGAAAGAACAATCCAGACTCTGGAGGATATGCTTAGAGCTTGTGTGATCGACTTTGGTGGTAGTTGGGATTCACATCTTCCATTGATTGAATTCTCCTACAACAACAGTTATCACTCCAGCATCAACATGGCTCCTTTCGAGGCTCTCTATGGTCGAAAATGTCGTTCACCAGTCTGCTGGAATGAGATCGGCGAGGCTCAGCTTACTGGACCTGCCCTCATTTTAGAGATAACAGATAAGGTTAAGAAAGTTCGTGATAACCTTCAGACATCTAGAAGCCGTCAAAAGAGTTACACATACCTAAAACGCAAGCCCTTGGATTTTCAAGTCGGAGATCGTGTATTACTTAAGGTCTCACCGTGGAAAGGTGTGATCAGATTTGGAAAGAAAGGAAAACTTGCACCTAGATATGTTGGACCATTCAAGATCGTCGAAAGAATCGGTAAGGTAGCCTACAAACTTGAGCTACCTCCTGAACTTGGAAATGTTCATCCAACCTTTCACGTGTCCAATCTCAAGAGGTGTTTAGCTTATGAGAACCTCCACATACCGCTTGACGAAACTCGTGCTGACAAAACACTGAAATTTGTTGAGAAACCGGTGGAAATCATGGAACGTGAAGTCAAGTGGCTTAAACTCAAGCGCACTCCTTTGGTCAAGGTTCGCTGGGAATCTAAACGTGGACCCGAGTTTACTTGGGAACGCGAAGATCAAATGAAGGCAAAATATCCGCATCTTTTTCCTCGAGTTTCCTCTAAATAAATTTCGGGACGAAATTTCCACAAGTAGGGGAGACTGTAACATTTGTGCTTGAAATCATTATGAATAGTTCAGTTATCAATAAAACAAAGTTATTTGATCCCAATGTTTGTTTGTTTATGTTTTACATTTTCCATGCTTTGACTTTTGTTCGATTTTAAACTCTACATCGCTTTCTGGAGAATTATACGCAAACTGGTGCGTAAACGTACTCAGTTTAACGTGACAAACCCTCCAGAACATCAAACATACCTTAAATAACCTTTACATAACTTAGAAATAAGTTTTGAAGGCTTTGGTATGGCAAAAACAAGTTAATTCGCCTACAGGGACTAAATTTGACAAACTGCGAAAGTATGCCAATTTGAACTGTAACAGACATTCCGGAACATGACCATAAGTTAAACATACCATAAATAACCTTTACATAGCTTAGAAATAAGCTTTGAGGTGTTCGGTATGCTAAAATAAACTTTTGGATCATTCAGGGGCTAAAAGTGTCAAAAAGTGCATAAGTTTGCACTTCCGCGCATAACTTACGCTCTGAATACATCCGGACATCCAAAAATTTATGTAAGCACTAAAATATTTTATTTTAGTGTTTGGCATGAGAAAAATCCATTCGTAGCGTCATTTGGATCGTTTTTCGCGCTGATGCGCATTCCGTCGTAATTAAGCGAACATCGCGATCGTACGGACAAACGAACCAACATCCGGCCTTAAACCACAACAGGGACCAAAACCGTCATTTTCCAAACTTGGTTGCAGATCAGATCATCCAGGCGGCCCGCGTAAGCCCAGGATGACCCTTTACGCGACCCCTGACCACCCCCCAGTATGCAAAAACTCGTTTTCGCTGCTGCAAACAGCCTTTCAAGCATCCAAAGGGCAATGCCTCTTGCAAATCTCTGGGGTTGGGGTCACATTATGATACCACAACATTTCGACAAGTGTACGGGTGAGATCAAGGCACGATATTCAAGAAACGATCCTAACGGTCTTGCATATCCTATAAATACCCCCCCCCCATTCTTGCTAAAACCCACAAATCTGATCTAAAAGCTCTAAGTTGAGGCCTTTGCTTCATACCTGAGCTCCTGGATCAAGATTAGCTTTCGGGGACCCTTCGTAAGTGTTCTTTCGTTCTTTTATCGCTTTTCGAGTCTTAAAGTCAAACTATGTTTGACTTTCCGCGTTGACTAGCTTATGGTCAACACGAAGTTCGTTGGAACTTCATAACGTGAGCGTGATCACGCTGGTTATGGTCCCTAATGACTATACGTACTGATTACCACGTTATCTAGGCTCAGTGACGAGTCGTAGTTTAGGCCAAAATACGCATTCTTGCGTATTTTGTAACCAAACTACTCATAGGTATCAAAACCGTTTGTTTTGATACCAAGCCTGCTTTATAAACTTAGTTAAGCATGTTTTAACATGCTTAGCTCGTCACATTTAGTTTAGTGCTTATATAGGGTCGTAAGGTAAGCGATCTAAACAATCGCTTATACTTTTGAACCCGACCCATTTGGTCGATCATTAGGATCCGACCAAACATTTTAGGTGACCATAGTTGTATAGGGAATAACCTTCCGAGGTTATACCTTATGGTCACATCGTTTGAGTAGTTGTATGATAGGTAGTATATATGCCTTAGGTAAATTACCAAAATATCCTCTGAACACCAAAATTCATTTTAAGCATATGTAACATAACTTTTGGTATCTAAACTGATTTGGCAACAATATTAGACATGTTAAGGCATATCTTACTAATCATAGGCTAGTTAGGCGTTCTGAACGCGTTTTACGCGAACGACGCGTTAAAGTAGCATAAGCTACCTAAACGGGTCGTAATGGGTCGTAAGCACTTAGGTTAGGTTTCATTTTAGTATGTGGGCTTTGTTAAACCATGTTACACGAGTCTCCATACTCGTTTGGTTTACGAACCCTCATTCTATCCAATCCTCCGATTTAGGTCCGGTATATTAACATAGTTACCTACTAGGTGCCGTTTGATATCCGTGATCTCTAGCTTTGTGAGGTTGTTACACAAAGACTTCAAAGCAATCTCAAGTGAGTACATATATCCCCCTATTTTACTGTTTTTTCCAAACTGTTTTGGGGTGAAACACATGTGCCTACTTGCTACTTTCATGCTTTTCATGCTTTCATATCATATGCTTGTTATGCTCATTAGTACATTATAGTACATGATTTCATTACATTCTATGCTATGTATGTCCATTGTGTGCATACTTAGTACATTGTTTTACTTTACAATTCTGCTATGTATGTTGACTGATAGCATGCTAGCACATTGATTTACACGACTTTTCTGCTTTGTATGTTAACTTAGCATACTTAGTACATTGTTTTTCATATAACATGTCAAAATTTGCTATAACATTTGGTTTGCACAAATGGGACTTATATACGTTCATTAACATTAGCTACGTCGCTCGGAAGTAAGTAGTGGTACCATAGGACTTGACAAATCCCATTCCTGACATCCCGGGTTTGTTTGGATGTAAGGAATGACTGAATCCAAAAACATTTCTTTTGATAACCTTGACTTAGGGTTATCCAACTGTCTCAAGGCTTGAATGTATGCATTAACTTACCACATAAATGTCTGTATCAATGTAACATGCTTTTACTTTGCAAAACATAACTTTTTGATATATTCAAAATACTCTGTTTTGTACATTTTCTACATTTGGCTATGTGACAATACTTTACTTACAATACATAACATTAGTTACACATTACTTGACTACATTTGGACTTTTAACATTTAACATGGCTTTTACAAGGACTTTTTGACAATTGGTTTAAACATGGACTTTAGACATTGGTGGTTTGTTTAAGTGATTTAAGTAACGAGAAGTGTGTAATATAATGCAAACATGGTGGATACGCCGTTGGTACTTCCTAGATATATAAGTGTTTGTATGATATCGTAGCGTTATTTGAATCATTTCAATTTAAACATATAACATTTTATACAAATAACACATCTTTCACAAGACATTGGTTTACAAACAACTTCTTTTATACAACTCGTTCTACTTGGTTATTTATTTAACCATGTATTATTCTTCTATCTATACATATCATTTGATCTTATCGCTTTTAAATGATTTTCAGAACAAAACAAATTACAAGGTTCATGACTGAATTTTATTAAACATTTTCTTAAACTTAAGTCATGAATCCTACTTTCACAACACCTATGTATCTCACAGGCATTTTTATGCTGACGTACCTATTTTCACATGTGTTTTCAGGAGCTTTTGCGTAGGATGATGATCATGATACTAGGGCGGACCTGTGCCTTAGAGACTAAAAATGAAGATAGAACTAGTTTAATTATGTTCTGAACTCTTTATTTCCTGTTTTTGAGACAATGTAACACTCTTGTTGATAAATAAAATATTACTTTGTATGCCATGGTTGTGAAACAATTAATTCTGTTACAACACCCCTCGACATTTCCGCCACGTCTGGTTGTCCCACGTGGTCGGGGTGTGACAACTTGGACGGCTTAGATCGAAGCACGTTTTACGGTGAACGATCTTAACGGTTGTGCCAAATCTATAAATACCCCCACCATTTCATTCTCAAAACCCACTTTTGATCTGAGATTTCTCTAAGTTGTTGTGATTATTCACTACATACCTCAGAATACTTAGAATCAAATCTCTTTGGACCCTTTGTAAGTCCTCTTTCGTTCTTTTATGCGTTTTTAACTTAAAAGTCAAACTGAGTTTGACTTTCTGCATTGACCAGTTTATGGTCAACACGAAGTTCGTTTGAACTTCATAACGTGCGCGTAATTACGATGGTTATAGTCCCTTGTGACTATACCTACTGATTACCACGTTATTTAGGCGTAGTGACGCATCGTAGTTTCGGCCAAAATATGTATTCTTGCGTATTTTGTAACCAAACTACTTTTAGGTATCAAAACCGTTTATTTTGATACCAAACCTGTTTTCTAACCTCGTTAAACATGTTAACATGTTTAACTCGTCACTTTTAGATTTGTGCTTATATAGGGTCGTAAGGTAAGCGATCTAAACAATCGCTTATACTTTCGAACCCGACCCATTTGGTCGATCATTAGGATCCGACCAAACACATTAGGTGACCATAGTTGTGCTACCTGTGCTGCTTTGTTCGTATAGATGTGATGATCTCCTACCACAGAACTTAAAGTGCGGAAAAGAATTGAAGGAAAACAACACCAAAGAGATGGAACTGTGGGCTAAAAAATTTGAAGCTGACGAATACGAAAAACAAAATCTTAATCAGCTTGTAGAAGAGAAAGATCAAAGGTTGTCCCCTATCTCTCAATAGCACGGAACAAGATATATGTTGTGGCGGTGGGATTAACCTTCCGAGGTTATACCTTATGGTCACGTCGTTTAAGTAGTTGTATGATAAGTAGGTATATGCCTTAGGTAAATTACCAAAATGCCTTTTTTACGCCAAAATTCATTTTAAGCACATGTAACATAATTTTTGACATCTAAACTGATTAGGCAACAATATTAGACATGTTAAGGCATATTTTACTTATCATAGGACTAGTTAGGCGGTCCAAACGCGTTTTACGCGAACGACGCGTTAAAGTAGCGTAAGCTCCCTAAACGGGTCGTAAAGGGTCGTAAGCATTTAGGATAAGTTCCGTTTTAGAATGTAGGCTTTGTTAAACCATATTACATGAGTTCTTACACTCATTTGGTTTATGAACTCACATTTTATCCAATCCTCCGATTTAGGTCCATTTATTAACGTAGTTACCTATATTAGATGCCATTTGATTCCGTGATCCTTCTAGCATTGCTTGGTGGTTATCTAAAGACTATTGAGCAATCTCAAGTGAGTACATAGACCCCTCTTTTACTGTTTTTCAAACGTTTTGGGGTGAAACACATGTGCCTACTTGTTACTTTCGTGCTTTCCATGTTTTCATATCATATACTTACTATGTTCATTAGTACGCATATAGTACATGATTCTTGCATGTTTTGCTACGTATGTTCACTTAGCGTGCTAGCACATTGTTTTACATTACATCTTCTTTTGCTATGTATGTTTACTTGGCATGCTAGCACATTGTTTTACATTACATTTCTGCTATGTATGTTTACTGAGCATGCTAGCACATTGATTTACATGACTTTTCTGCTTTGTATGTTAACTTAGCATACTTAGTACATTGTTTTCACATAACATGTTTACATTTGGTATGCCATTTGGTTTGTTCAACGGGACTAAAATACATTCATTAACATTAGCTACACCGCTCGGTAGTAAGTAGTGGTACCATAGGACTTGACAACTCCCATTCCTAACATCCTAGGTTTGTTTGGATGAATGGAATGACTGAATCCGAAAACATTTTGATAACCTTTACTCTAAGGTTATCCTACAGTCTCAAGGCTTGAAGTATACGTTTAACCTACCGCATAAGTGTTTGTATCAGTAAAACATGCATTTATTCTGCAAAACATGACTTTGATTTATTCAAAATACTTTGTTTTGTACATTTTTACTTTTGGTTTAAGTAGTTACTTTTTACTTACCATACATGACATTTGTTTACACATTACATGATCTACATTTAGACTTGGCTTACACATAAACATTTGACTATTGGTTTGTACATTACATTTTGGTGGTTTGGTTGGGTAAGTGATTTACATAACGAGGTGACATGTAATATGATAAAAGCATGGTGGATACGCCGCTGGTACTTCCTATATATAAGTGCTTTTATGATATTACATATCGTATCGTTATTTAAACCATTTCAGTTTAGACATATTACATTTACAACATATTTCCACTTAAACATTGTTTTACTAATAACTTGATTTATACAAACTCATTTTTACTTGGTTATTCATTTAACCATACATTATTCTTTTATATATACATATCATCTGATTTTATCGCTTTTCAAATGATTTATAAAGGAAAACACTTAACAAGATTCATGATTAATTTTTATTAAACATTTTCTTTAAACCTAAGTCATGAATCCTATTTTCATAAAACCTATGTATCTGACAGGAATTTTTATGCTGACGTACCTATTTTCGCATGTGTTTTCAGGAGCTGGTGCATAGGTTTGATTCATGATACACTAGGGTGGACTCGGGCCTTAGTGACATATAAGAAGCAAGATTAGTTTAAATAATATTATGTACTCTTGTTTCTTTCGTTTAAGACAATGTAACCCTCATTTGTTAATAAATAAAACATAACTTTAATTGCCATGGTTGTGAAACAATAATTCTGTTACAACACTCCCCGACGTTTCCGCCACGTTTTGTTGTTTTACGTGGTCGAGGTGTGACAGTCACTAAGGCCCAAGTCCGCCTAAATGTATCACGAACATCAACATGCAATAGCTCCTGAAACACATGTGAAAATAGGTAAGTCAGCATAAAAATGACTGTGAGATACATAGGTTTTGTTGTTGTAGAATTCATGACTTGTAAGTTAAAAGAAGTGTTTAACAAAAAGTTAGTCATGAATCTTATTAAAAGTGTTTTCTTTTATAAATGATACAAAATTTGATAAGAAAATCAGATGATATTAAAGAATGATGCTTGGTTAAATAAATAACCAAGTAAAAATGAATTTGTATGAAATATGTCGTTTGTAAAACAATGTCTTGTGAAAATATGCTATTTGTGTAAAATGTAACATGTTCTTGTGAAATGACTTAGATACTGCTACGATATGTAACATCATAAAAACACTTATATATAGGAAGTACCAGCAGTGTATCCACCATGCTTTTATCATATTACACACGCCTCGTTATTTAAATCACTTACCAAAATAAACCACCAAAATGTATTGTTTAAACCAATGTCCAAATGTTCATGTATAATCAAATGTTATGTATGGCAAGTGAAAGTTTCAACTCAAACCACAGGTAAAACGTACAAAACAATGTTTTTGAATAAATCATAGTTTAAGTCAAAAATTATGCTTTGCAAAATAAATGCTTTACTGATAAAAACATTTATGTGGTATGTCTATCTTATACATCCAAGCCTTGAGACTGAAGGACAAACCCTTAACAATTAAAGATTTATCAAAATGTTTTCAGATTCTGTCATCCCATACGTCCAAACAAACCTAGGATTCCAGGGATGGGAGTTTTCAATTCCTATGGTACCACTACATACTACCGAGCGGCATGATCGGTGTTAATGAACGTATTTTAGTTTTGTTAAACAAACCAAATGTTATACCAAATGTAAGCATGTTATATGAAAAAAATGTACTAAGTATGCTAAATAAACATACGAAGCAGGTATGTATTGGACATCAATGTGTACATATGCTGAAATAACATATGAAACAAAGGTATTTATGAAATCAATGTGCTAGCATGTTAATTAAACATACATAGCATAAACATAGATGAAATCATGTACTATATGTGTACTACATGAACATAGCAAGCATATGTTATAAAAGTATGAAAAACACGAAAGTAACAAGTAGGCACATGTGTATCACCCCAAAATATTTGAAAACAGTAAAAGAGGGGACTATGTACTCACTTGATATTGCTTATAACAACCAAAAAAAGCTTGAAGGATCACGGAATCAATCGGCACCTAATATAGGTAACTACGTTAATAAACCGGACCTAAATCGAAAGATCGGATAAAATGAGGTTTCGTAAACCAAATGAGTATAGGAACTCATGTAATATGGTTTAACAAAGCCTACATTCTAAAACGGAAACTATCCTAAGTGCTTACGACACGTTACGACTCGTTAAGGTAGTCTACGCTAATTTAACATGTCGTTCGCGTAAAACGCGTTCAGACCGCCTAACTAGTCCTATGACAAGTATTATATGCCTTAACATGTCTAATATCATTGCCTAATCAGTTTAGATGTCAAAATTTAGGTTACATATGCTTAAAATGAAATTATGCGTAAAAAGGGTATTTTGGTCATTTTCCTAAGGCATATAAACTACCTATCATACAACTAAGTAAGCTAAGTGACCATAAGGTATAACCTCGGAAGGTTATTCCCTATGCAACTATGGTCACAAAATATGTTTGGTCGGATCCTAATGATCGACCAAACCGGTCGGGTTCGAAAGTCTAAGCGGTTGTTTAGACCGCTTATCTTACGACCCTATATAAGCACTATATTAAAAGTGACGAGTTAAACATGTTAAAACATGTTTAACTAAGTTAGAAAACAAGTTTGATATCAAAACAAAGTGTTTTGATACCCAAAAAATAGCTTTGTTGCAAAATACGCATAAACACGTATTTTGACCGAAACTTTGACTCGTCACTACGCCTAATCAACGTGGTAATCAGTAGGTATAGTCATAAGGGACTATAACCATCGTGATTACGCTCATGTTGCAAAGTTCAAACGAACTTTGTGTTGACCATAAACTGGTCAAAGCAGAAAGTCAAACACTGTTTGACTTTCATACTTGAAATGCATAAAAAGCATGAAAGAAGCTTACAAAAGGTCCAAGCAAGGAAGATTTGAACTCAAAATACTCAGGTATGAAGCTTCACAAGTGAGAGCTTCAACTTAGAGAAGAATTGAGATCAAATGGGCAAGTTGGAATGAATGAAATTGGTGGGTATTTATAGATTTTCAAGAAACGCTAAGATCGTTTCTCGTAATTTGAGCTTTGATCTTGGCCATCCAAGTGTGACCCATAGTTTTGAATACAATGGGACCTTAAAAACTAGCAAATGGTATGAGAAAACCATGTATATAAACCAATGAAAGGCTGTTGTTTGTGAAAAACCAAGGAAAGCCCGCGAGCGCTTGAAGTTACAGCAACAGTTTCAGAAATTGCAACATTGGTCCCTACATGCATCTAAGCTCATTTTTTGACTCGTTTAAGCCCCGTTAAGCCATTTTCAAGGCTCTACAATGATGCCAAAGCATAGGGAACACGAAATATGCTTTAAAACATCTCAGATGTCGGTTCGTTTGGTCGTACGCTCACGTTATTCGGCTAATTACGACGAAATTCGAACGAAAGCGAAAAACGATCCAAATTGCGCGACGAATGAAATTTTAGCATTCCAAACACTAAAATAAAATATTTTAATGATTAAAAAAATTTTTGGATGTCCGGGTATGTTCAGAACGTAAGATATGCGGGTAAATGCAAACTTATGCACTTTTTGACGCTTTTATTCCCTATTGATCAAATAAGCATATTTTCGCATAACGAACCCCTCAAAGACTATTTCTAAGATATGTATAGGATATTTAGGGTATGTTTAGCTTATGATCAAGTTCCGGAATGTTCGTTACTATATGAATCGGCATACTTTCGCAGTTTGACGCAAATAGTCCCTGCGATCGAATAAACTTGATTTCGACACACCAAACCCTCCAAACTTATTTCTAAGTTATTGAAAGGTTATTTGAGGTGTGTTAAGCCTATGTCACTGTTTCGGAGTGTTTGGCGCGTTAAACTGATTACGTTTACGCATCAGTTCGCGTATAACTTTCCAGAAAACGATTTAAAGCTCGAAATCGAACGAAAATTGATATGTGCAAAGGTTACATGTATTTGTACAAATTCAAAGATTAAAACACAAGATTTCATTGGATTCGTACTTGTATGATGGTCGTAGAGGCACAGATGTCAGAGTCTCCCTTACTTTAGGAAATTTCGTCCCGAAATTTAATTTAGAGGAAACTTGTGTGTGCTCGAAATTGTAGTCGGAGAGTATAACATAAAAAACAACATTGGTTAAGGTCCAGAATTTCTATTAAATTAAATTACACATGACAAACTTTGCGGTGGTTTCTGTGCACTGAATTCCATAATTACGTATGCATCCATAATTACGTATGCATCCATAATTACGTAATTCCTTGCACAGTCCGCACAGTTCATTTTATAATGTGCAGGGGAAGAAAATCAAATGAATAATCCTGTGGTGACTTGACTAGACTACCATGGAGTCTCTTTAACTAGATCAACGAATGATCTCTTTAAACAGACCACCAAAAAGTCTCTTCAACTAGGTCACCAAAGGATCTTTTTTTAACTAGATCAACGAATGACCTCTTGAACTAGACCACTAGAGGGTCTCTTTAACTATATTGACGAATGATATTTTTAACTAGATTGATGAATCAATCTCTTTAACTAGGCCACCCAAGGGGTCTCTTTAACTATATCAACACATGATATCTTTAACTAGATCGACGAATCTCTTTAAATAGACCACCCAAGAGGTCTCTTTAACTACGTCAACGAAGGATATCTTTAACTAGATTGACGAATCAATCTCTTTAACTAGACCACCCAAGAGGTCTCTTTAACTACATCAACGAAGGATGTCTTTAACTAGATTGACAAATCAATCTCTTTAACTAGACCACCCAAGAGGTCTCTTTAACTACATCAACGAATGATGTCTTTAACTTTGGAATAGTACTTTACAATCCAAGGGTCTTAACTATTACATAGAAGCCCATTAAGGATTTAAGATAGTACCTTTGGATATCCTACTATGAATCCATCATATAAAGATATGGAAGATTCTATGAGGATTTGGATAGCGAGTAATTGAATTCACACATAAACACATAATTGTCAACTTGGTCATCAATTTGTTATAAATTTGTTTGTAAACTTGTTATTGATCTGAGCATGTGTAATTAAAGTATGCCAGGAATTAAATCCCTAGACTTTGATTTTGCACTTCGAATTTCCACAAGGATTTAACTATGAAGATAGGAAGATCCTATAAGGATTTTGGAATCCGTGTAGCGAGAGATGTTTCGAAACCTTATTCTAGATGTGCTTAAATCAAAACATGAGGTAAAATGTTTATGAAGTCAAGGTGCTAGATATGCCAAAGCGACATATGAAGCGGAATTTGGAGGTTGTGTACTACGTATGTTAAGTCAACATACGAGCAGAATGTTCTTGAAAACTATGCATGGGGTTCTTTGGAAAATGTGTTTAATGTTTTTGAAACCTTATGTAATGCTTTTTAAATCATGTGGTAGGTGTATTAGGTAAATATGTTTACAAAATGTTTTAAAACCAGGTGAAATGGTTTTGAAATCATGTATATGGTTTTTGAAAACATGCATAATGTTTTTTAAATCATGCACTTGATATATTAAGTAAATACACTTTGTTAAATTGTTTTTAGACCATATGAAATATTTTCGAAATCATGAAAGTTGTTTTGAAAACATATGCTATGCATGTTGTTTATGAAATCCAGAATATAATGATATGTACATAGACTTATCGCATGAGATTTTTGAAGGACTTATGAAAAATACCCTTAGGTATCCAAGCATGGATTTAAAGTGGTACTTTGGGTATTCGTCCAAAGTTGTAACTTGTACCTTGTACTTTGTTTCTTAGAAGGAAATGAGTACTTAGGATTTTCGTGGAGATCGCGAGTGATCACATAAATGAGAATGAAACTACAAGAGTAATTTGCAAGGAACACGGTTCCTTGGCGTCGGTTGTCGTAGGGGTATGTCATACACACAATCGTATCAGTCTTGTAAATAAAAGTGAAACAACAAATTTATTTATATAACAACTGAATTGTTTCAAGCGTCAAAGATAACAACAAGGGAAAATACAAAAGTCTAATTGTTTACTGCTGCATTTTCATTTGCGTTTGCCTCGTTTATGTTAAACACTCGTCCACGCACTGCATTTGCGTTTACAAGTCTTGGGCAATTGTTCCGGTAGTGAGTAAGATCACCACAGTTATAGCACGATCCAGGTGGAAAGCGAGCTAGGGCAGGGTTGACTTGAGGTTGGTTGGACCCCCTTGGTTTGGGTTAAATCGACAAACATTTGCCAGGTGACCGAGTCTCCCACATGATGCACACAGACGACACTGTAGGTGAGCTCGGTGGTGTGCATTACATTTGTTGCATATTGGTGCAGTACCGACATATGGTTTCCTTGCAGGAGGTTGAGCTGGTTGGTTGTGAGTGTTTTAGTTGGGTTGGGCAGCAACCGCATAGTTCTGTGAAGCCTTACACTTCTTAGAAGATTCGGTTTTGTTTTCCTTGTTTTCCTCTTGAGTAGTATCAACTGCTTGTTTCTTGTCGCCTTTTCAGAAAAGTTTGCCCTTTCTGATCTGAGATTCAGTCAGGGTAGCGGATAGTTCAATGGCATGTCTAACTGTGGTAGGATTACTACCAATAACAATGTCCTGAACTGGGTCAGGGAGACCATCAATGTACTTTTCGATTGCCTTATCCAAAGGCGTAACCATGGTTGGACGTAATAAACTTAACTCCTCATAACAATTAGTGTAGGCTCGATGTTCACCGCTGTCTTGTTTAAGATCATCAAATTCCCTTTCCAATGCCCTGAGTTCATGACGAGGACAGAACTCCTTCATCATTAGAGCTCGAAGCTCTTCCCAGGTTTGTGCCATTGCCACATCGGCACCCCTATCCCACATTACACCATTCCACCATGTAAGTGCTCTTTTCTGAAATACACTCGATGCAAACTCAACCTTTCGCTTGTTTGGGCATTGTACATGACGAAACGTGCTTTTGATACTCTCAAACCATTGTAGGAGCCCAGTGGCCCCTTCAGACCCAGTAAATGTGAGTGGCTTAGCTGAGTTGAATTGTTTATAGTTGCACGGAGCAGGTGCATTGTTGTTGTTTGCTTGGTTTACCTGGGCTATCAGGTTTGGGAGTACAGCAGCGATTTGCTGAGTGATTAAGGCTGCCATGACGGCATCCTGAGTTGGGTCACGTCGAGGAGGCATTCTAAAAGAGCAAAGAAACATGAAAAGAAACGAGTGAGATGAGATCGGATAGTAAAAATTGAATGCATAAAAGAATATCGATAAGGCATAAGGATTGTGATCATTTGTTCGTTATTTAAAACAAACAAACGACACGGTGACTAATCAAAGTAAATGGGAAATAATAATGTATCGCGAAGACATGCTTTAGCCTATAAGTGGACACTCATCCCAAGAGTTCCCAGGTAAGAATGACTGGTCCGATTATGTGGATTTGTACGAACACTCTAGCCTTAGACAGAAAACTCGAGGTACAGGCATCCACCCTTCCAGATTGCATGTGTTCACATTATAAAGACCCAAACTTTGATGAGATTTTGAAAACTTTGGAGGTTCAAAACCTTATAACAAATCATCCAAGAACAGATGATTGGTTTTCAAAACGGATTTGTATTTTGTGTTCTTGTTGTGGTTGTCGCCTAAAGATAGGTGACGGTATTGTTTTAAGATCTAAACGCAAGTAAACTCGGGTTAGGGTCCTAGGAAGGTTATAGACTAGGTCAAAGCATTACTAATAACCTAATTCCCTATGACCATGAGCACTGATACCAACTTTTCTGTCACACCCAGACCGCATAATCCACGGCAGAAACGTCAGGGAGTGTCGTAACAGAATCACTGTTTCACAACACATGGTAATTAAACTTTGGTTTTATTGAATAAAAATTTACATTGATTAAGAATTTACAGAAACATAACACGAATTAAATTGTCTTTCATAGTTTTAAGTCACTAAGGCCCAAGTCCGCCTAAATGTATCATGAACATCAACATGCAATAGCTCCTGAAACACATGTGAAAATAGGTACGTCAGCATAAAAATGCCTGTGAGATACATAGGTTTTGTTGTTGTAGAATTCATGACTTGTAAGTTAAAAGAAGTGTTTAACAAAAAGTTAGTCATGAATCTTATTAAAAGTGTTTTCTTATATAAATGATATGAAATTTGATAAGAAAATTAGATGATATAAAAGAATGATGCTTGGTTAAATAAATAACCAAGTAAAAATGAATTTGTATGAAATATGTCGTTTATAAAACAATGTCTTGTGAAAATATGCTATTTGTGTAAAATGTAACATGTTCTTGTGAAATGACTTAGATATTGCTACGACATGTAATACCATAAAAGCATTTATATATAGGAAGTACCAGCGGCGTATCCACCATGCTTTTATCATATTACACACGCCTCGTTATTTAAATCACTTACCAAAATAAACCACCAAAATGTATTGTTTAAACCAATGTCCAAATGTTCATGTATAATCAAATGTTATGTATGGCAAGTGAAAGTTTCAACTCAAACCATAGGTAAAACGTACGAAACAATGTATTTGAATAAATCATAGTTTAAGTCAAAAATTATGCTTTGCAAAATAAATGCTTTACTGATAAGAACATTTATGTGGTATATTTATCGTATACATCCAAGCCTTGAGACTGAAGGACAAACCCTTAACAATTAAAGATTTATCGTTTTCGGATTCTGTCATCCCTTACATCCAAACAAACCTAGGATTCCAGGGATGGGAGTTTTCAATTCCGATGGTACCACTACATACTACCGAGCGGCATGATCGGTGTTAATAAACGTATTTTAGTTTTGTTAAACAAACCAAATGTTCTACCAAATGTAAGCATCTTATATGAAAATAATGTACTAAGTATGCTAAATAAACATACGAAGCAGGAATGTATTGTAAATCAATGTGTACATATGCTGAAATAACATATGAAACGAAGGTATTTATGAAATCAATGTGCTAGCATGTTAATTAAACATACATAGCATAAACATAGATGAAATCATGTACTATATATGTACTACATGAACATAGCAAGCATATGTTATAAAAGTATGAAAAACACGAAAGTAACAAGTAGGCACATGTGTATCATCCCAAAATATTTGAAAACAGTAAAAGAGGGGACTATGTACTCACTTGATATTGCTTAAAAGTCTTTGAATAACCACCAAACAAAGCTTGAAGGATCGGATAAAATGAGGTTTCGTAAACCAAATGAGTATAGGAACTCATGTAATATAGTTTAACAAAACCTACATTCTAAAACGGAAACTATCCTAAGTGCGTACGACACGTTACGACTCGTTAAGGTAGTCTACGCTAATTTAACGCGTCGTTCGCGTAAAACGCGTTCGGACCGCCTAACTAGTCCTATGACAAGTATTATATGCCTTAACATGTCTAATATCATTTCCAAATCAGTTTAGATGTCAAAATTTAGGTTACATATGCTTAAAATGAAATTATGCGTAAAAAGGGTATTTTGGACATTTTCCTAAGGCATATAAACTACCTATCATACAACTAAGTAAGCTAAGTGACCATAAGGTATAACCTCGGAAGGTTATTCCCTATGCAACTATGGTCACAAAATATGTTTGGTCGGATCCTAATGATCGACCAAACGGGTCGGCTTCGAAAGTCTAAGCGGTTGTTTAGACTGCTTATCTTACGACCCTATATAAGCACTATACTAAAAGTGACGAGTTAAACATGTTAAAACATGTTTAACTAAGTTAGAAAACAAGTTTGATATCAAAACAAAGTGTTTGATACCCAAAAAAATAGCTTTGTGCAAAATACGCATAAACACGTATTTTGACCGAAACTTTGACTCGTCACTACGCCTAATCAATGTGGTAATCAGTAGGTATAGTCATAAGGGACTATAACCATCGTAATTATGCTCACGTTGCAAAGTTCAAACGAACTTTGTGTTGACCATAAACTGGTCAAAGTAGAAAGTTAAACACTGTTTGTCTTTCATGCTTAAAATGCATAAAAAGCATGAAAGAAGCTTATAAAAGGTCCAAGCAAGGAAGATTTGAACTTAAAATACTCAGGTATGAAGCTTCACAAGTGAGAGCTTCAACTTAGAGTAGAATTGAGATCAAATGGGCAAGTTGGAATGAATGAAATTGGTGGGTATTTATGGATTTTCAAGAACCGTTAAGATCGTTTCTCGTAATTTGAGCTTTGATCTTGGCCATCCAAGTGTTACCCATAGTTTTGAATACAATGGGACCTTAAAAACTAGCAAATGGAATGAGAAAACCATGTATAAAAACAAAGGAAAGGCTGCTGTTTGTGAAAAACCATTTTCTGCAGTTCTGGGGGTCTCTCGCGCCCCGCATAGGCTGAAGCCTACTCGTTCGCGGCCCGCGAGCACTTGAAGTTACAGCAACAGTTTCAGAAATTGCAACATTGGTCCCTACATGCATCTAAGCTCATTTTTGACTCGTTTAAGACCCGTTAAGCCATTTTCAAGGCTCTACAATGATGCTAAAGCATAGGAAACATGAAATATGCTTGAAAACATCTCAGATGTCGGTTCGTTTGGTCATACGGTCATGTTATTCGGCTAATTACGACGAAATACGAACGGACGCGAAAAACGATCCAAATTGTGCGACGAATGAAATTTTAGCATTCCAAAGACTAAAATAAAATATTTTAATGAATACAAAAATTTTTGGATGTCCGGATATGTTCAGAACGTAAGATATGTGCGTAAATGCAAACTTATGCACTTTTTGACGCTTTTAGTCCCTATTGATTTAGGAAATTTCATAGAGGCACAAATGTCACAGTCTCCCCTACTTTAGGAAATTTCGTCCCGAAATTTAATTTAGAGGAAACTTGTGTGTGCTCGAAATTGAAGTCGGAGAGTATAACATAAAAAACAACATTGGTCAAGGTCTAGAACTTCTAGTAAATTAAATTACACATGACAAAACTTGCTGTGGTTTCTGTGCACTGAATTCCATATTTACGTATGCATCCAAAATTACGTAATTCCTTGCACAGTCCGCACAGTTCATTTTATAATGTGCAGGGGAAGAAAATCAAATGAATAATCCTGTGGTGACTTGACTAGACT
This sequence comes from Helianthus annuus, assembly GCF_002127325.2. Taxonomy (NCBI): domain Eukaryota; kingdom Viridiplantae; phylum Streptophyta; class Magnoliopsida; order Asterales; family Asteraceae; genus Helianthus; species Helianthus annuus. The sequence goes on from NC_035448.2 coordinate 60,364,904, forward strand.
ACCATGGAGTCTCTTTAACTAGATCAACGAATGATCTCTTTAAACAGACCACCAAAAAGTCTCTTCAACTAGGTCACCAAAGGATCTTTTTTTAACTAGATCAACGAATGACCTCTTGAACTAGACCACTAGAGGGTCTCTTTAACTATATTGACGAATGATATCTTTAACTAGATTGATGAATCAATCTCTTTAACTAGACCACCCAAGGGGTCTCTTTAACTATATCAACACATGATATCTTTAACTAGATCGACGAATCAATCTCTTTAACTAGACCACCCAACAGGTCTCTTTAACTACATCAACGAAGGATGTCTTTAACTAGATTGACGAATCAATCTCTTTAACTAGACCACCCAAGAGGTCTCTTTAACTACATCAACGAAGGATGTCTTTAACTAGATTGATAAATCAATCTCTTTAACTAGACCACCCAAGAGGTCTCTTTAACTACATCAACGAATGATGTCTTTAACTTTGGAATAGTACTTTACAATCCAAGGGTCTGAACTATTACATAGAAGCCCATTAAGGATTTAAGATAGTACCTTTGGATATCCTACTATGAATCCATCATATAAAGATATGGAAGATTCTATGAGGATTTGGATAGCGAGTAATTGAATTCACACATAAACACATAAACACATAATCACATAATTGTCAACTTAGTCATCAATTTGTTATCAATTTGTTATAAATTTGTTTGTAAACTTGTTATTGATCTGAGCATATGTAATTAAAGTATGCCAGGAATCAAATCCCTGGACTTTGATTTTGCGCTTCAAATTTCCACAAGGATTTAACTATGAAGATAGGAAGATCCTATAAGGATTTTGGAATCCGTGTAGCGAGAGATGTTTCGAAATCTTGTTCTAGATGTGCTTAAATCAAAACATGAGGTAAAATGTTTATGAAGTCAAGGTGCCAGATATGCCAAAGAGACATATGAAGCAGAATTTAGAGGTTTAAGCCCCGTTAAGACATTTTCAAGGCTCTACAATGATGCCAAAGCATAGGGAACATGAAATATGCTTGAAAACATCTCAGATTTCGGTTCGTTTGGTTGTACGGTCACGTTATTCGGCTAATTACGACGAAATACGAATGGACGCGGAAAAGGATCCAAATTGCGGGCCCAATGAAATTTTAGCATTCCAAAGACTAAATTAAAATATTTTAATGATTACAAAAATTTTTGGATGTCCAGATATGTTCAGAACGTAAGATATGTGCGTAAATGCAAACTTATGCACTTTTTAACGCTTTTAGTCCCTATTGATCAAATAAGCATATTTTCGCATAACGAACCCTCAAAGCCTATTTCTAAGCTATGTAAAGGATATTTAGGGTATTTTTAGCTTATGATCAAGTTCTGGAATGTTCGTTACTATATAAATCGGCAGACTTTTGCAGTTTGACGCAAATAGTCCCTGTGATCGAATAAACTTGATTTCGACACACCAAACCCTCCCAAACTTATTGCTAAGTTATGTAAAGGTTATTTAAGGTATGTTAAGCCTATGTCACTATTCCGGAGTGTTTCTCGTGTTAAACTGATTACGTTTACGCATCAGTTCGCGTATAACTTTCTAGAAAGCGATTTAGAGCTCGAAATCGAACGAAAATTGATATGTGCAAAGGTCACATGTATTTGTACAAATTCCAAGATTGAAACACAAGATTTCATTGGATTCGTACTTGTATGATGGTCGTAGAGGCACAGATGTCACATCTGTTGTAGCTAAAGTCTGGCAAAAGAGAGCGTCTGCTGATGAAGAAATGTTTGAAGTCGCAAAGGTCTGCTATGGGCCAACAGATGTTAACGAACAACATAAGATATTCAAAATATGCTGCTCAATAGAGGTTTTCATAGTAATAGTGGTTAGGCTAATAACAGATGTTGGGAGTTTGTTAGGCTATTACATGTTGCTTACTAGGTGAACATTTGTAATTACAGTCTTTCTATAAGCATGCTGCTGACATCGTTCTTCTAATTCTTATGAAACAACTGTTTATCCTAACGACTGTTGATTTACCACTGTTGAAAACAACTGTTTTTGAAACCTCTGCTTGGCTAAAAATTCATCCACTGCTGTAAGGTACCGTCTGTTGTCATAACTTTTGTTTATCCCAATGACTGTTGATTTACTATTGTTTCCAACCTCTGTTGTTACCCAACAGAGGTTTCCAAACAATTTATCATCCATTATTAGAAGTGCTTAGGTTAGAAGCATGATGATGAAAGCATTTTTCTCATTCTTATGATAAAAAAGTTTGTTATTCTACTACATATATTTCCATTTCTATTCTATCTTCTTCCATTGTGATCATCTTAACTGTCACAACAATCATAACTTCTGTTTATGCTAACGACTGTTGACTTACGCTGTGCCTAACTTCTTTTGTTGGCCAACAGAGGTTTCCAAACAACTGTTATCCATTATCACTAGAGAGGTTCTAACGTGGACAGATGTTAGCCATCAGATATTTGTAACTACTGCCACGTCAGCATTCACTTAGTTACAAAAGTATTGGTTATATAATTATTTTAAACATATTTAATTTTAATATATTTATATATAGTATAAATATTACAGTTTAAAAAAATTATCCCTTAGTTATAAAAGTGTTGGTTATATACAATTTGTAATAACAATAATACTTATACCTTACTTAAATTAATGAGTAAATTACTTTTTGAGTCCATGTGTTTTTGTGGTTTTAACCACTTGAGTCCAAAATCAAAAAGTTTAACGCCCTGAGTCCCTAGCCATTTATTTTATAACGTTTTGAGTCCAATTTTGTTCATTATATAATGATTTGAGTCCAAAAAATTGGACTCAAAAGGTCAAAATTTGGACTCAAATGGTTAATGAAAATGCTTATAGGGACTCAGGTCGTTAAACAGTTTGCTTTCGGACTCAACTAGTTAAAACCACTAAAACACAGGGATTCAAAAAGTAATTTACCCTAAATTAATTAACTACACATTATGTTACCCTTATGTAGATATTATAAATCAATGAGGGATGTTTGTGTAACTATATGTTAAACCAGTTGAAATTTGGGAGAACGAACAGTTCTGTGCATACAGACCATCATTACACATCAACAACTATCATCTTTCAAATATTCACCCAAAATACTTGTTCATCACCGTGTTCATCTAGGGTTCAACATTCATCACCGTCTTCTTCTACGACAGACATCAATCGGCTAATTTCATTGTTGATTTACTAAGAACAGGTATGTACATTCAACTTATGATGAAGTTTGTAGTCTTTTTTCGGTCTTAAATGAATCGAATCATTGTAGATATACAATTATAGACAGTTACGAATACAAATTGAAAAAGGATTTAGTGAAGTAGTTGTATTATTTATGGAGAACATGTTAAAGGATCATTATTTGGAAAAAAATTCAGTAGATAATCTTTGTTTCAGGCATAGATATTAGCCGATGTTAGTGTTTATCATAAAATCCAGATTCTCAGTTATATAGTATCGTTAGGGTTTATTCAATGCAGTTTTAGAAGTTTTCTTGTTGTGCGAGTAATATACTTTGTTTCAGTAGATATTCTCTATTTCAGGGATATATAAAATCCCGATTTTATGTTCTTTGTTTTCAAGATTTACTGAGTAATACTTACAAGGAATTCTTGGTATTGTTTTAATGTTTATACTTTAAATTCATGCTTAATTTGTCTTACTAATACATTAGGATCTGTTGATCAGACTTTGCTTCAACAGACCTTATCATCTGTTGATCATGATCCGTTAAAGCTCTTCTATTAAACATCCTCTGTTGAACTGCACCATCTGTTCATCCACAGCAGACATTATCTTCATCATAGTTTTGTATTCATCAGCAGAGGTTCTCTTTGGCAGACGTTTGGTTCAACAGTCTTTGTGTTTATCAGCAGAGGTTGTTTGGTTCAACAGACATTTATGATCTTTTCTTTCTATGTTGATTTCTTACTTTTTTTAAAATGACTTTGTGTTGTGTAACACCTCGCAAAATTATATCCAATTATGTGAAGACACGTGTCCTAAACCCTGCACGTGTAATAATTTTCCTTTGAGGGACTAAAAGTATCAACATGCTAAAACTATACCTTTGAGTAATCTTACACGATGTTCGTATTCTTAGATGAGTAAATTATTGGGCGTAAGAAGCCATTTGTGAAAATCAAATGAAAGATATAAGACGAAGGGGTTAAACGTGTCAACATGTTAAATTCTTACCTCTGAGTGACCTTTTAACAAAACCGGAGCTTCGTAATGTCCAATTATACTTCCGAGAATGCTAAATGATAACTACATAAGGTTTCGGTGTCGTTATTTAAAAGTTGTGCAAGATCTCAAGAAAAAGGGTTAAAAGCGTCAATGAGAGAAATTAGTGCCTTTCGGGTGATCTCTAACTGAACGAAAGCCTAACGATGTTTATTATAAAACCCAAGATTCTTAAAAAACTAATTATGGGGGTCAATAGTGCTAAAAATGAAAGTTATTTGAAGTTAATAAGGACCATGGGCAGAAAGTGCCAACTACCAAACATTTTAACCGGAAGAAGGGAGAGCCGCGGGCCGCGAAGACTCTCCCTTGACTTGTTCGCGGGCCGCGAGGAAGTGCTCAGTAACAGCAAACTGGACAGTTGCATGTTGCAGCCTTGCAAACCGCCATTGCATGCCTGATTCTCGAAACCAGGGCTTGTTTGATGGTATTTACTGTCACTAGAACACCTGTAATGATTTGAGGATGCTTAAGAACACATGGATTGATCCTAAGGCATCTTGTTTCACTATAAATAGGTGCATTCTTTCACCATTCCAACTTGTAACTTCAAAATTTTCTTATCTTCTCTCCTTGCTTGGCATCTCTGAGGTTCCTGATAAAAAAGGAAGCTCTCCTTAGTTCAAGATTCGAGCTAGGACCCTTTGTAAGTGTCCTTAGCCTCCTTAGTTTGGTTTTTATGCATTTAAAAGCCGAAAGTCAAAGTTGCCGCAATTCGGCTTTGAATTTCGGTTTAGACCTAAACGGTCCAGCCATTGTTCGAGGCGAATATGGCTACGTGATCGTAATTAGGTAGGTGTTAATCCCTCAAAAGGGCACCTCCTAATTACCACGTTTACTTAGTTAATTGTCGGGTCAAAGTAATTAACATAAAAAGTCAAACGGGTCAGTTTTTAAATAAATTTCAAATCTGATATTGTAGAGGTTATAAAATATGTTTTATCACTTTAATAACTTGGTAAACATTATTAGAACATGTCTAAACATGTCCAACCCGACAATTCTAAGTTTAGGTTTGGTTCGCAACCGAAAGTCGCAAAAGCTTGACTTTTGCTTTGACTTTCAGTTCTGACCCGAATTAGCTTATTTCCTTTATGTTTTAAGGTTTATTTGTGACCATATTATATTGTAGTATAACCCTCTGAGGTTATATTACATGGTCCCTTAGTAATCTGAGTTTATTTACTTGATTCTGTTATTATGCTTAATGTTGACTAAAATGCCCTTTTTGTCAAAAAATGAGATTTTAAACATAAACAACCATGCAAATGAGTTACATACTGATTAGTAATATTATTTAACAAATTTTGACATTTAGAATCTGGTCAGAAACTGTAATTACATAATAAATCGTAAAACATGCTTTTAGAAGGACTAAAATACCCTTTTTTCATGCAAATATAGTTTAAACATAATTTTGACATAAAAATTCAATACTCACTGTTATGATATCATATTTAGAACAAATTGGGATTCCAAGTCAGATTACTTACTGAGTTTATGCATGAGTTTCGTAATATATTAATAAATGACGATTATGCCCTTTTCACACATAAATTGAGTTTTATATAAGATTAACATCTAAGAACCTTTTGTTACTGATATGCTATGATAAATAAATTATTTAACCATTCAAAGCTGGTCATAACCTTAGAATTTCCTAAACATCGAAATAATCGTCATTTATCGATTTTTACGACATTAAGGTGCATAGTATGGTTTTAAACTATACTTAGCACCCAAGACTTGTCACCTACTGATTTTGTAAACTATTTTTAATATTTTTATAGTAGATATAAGTTATGAACTCAGATTCCCAAATAAGTCCTTAAAATTATGTGTGAAATGACCAAAATGCCCTTTCGGGGCATAGTTTGGCCATAAATGATAAACCACACATATATATATGATATCCTACTGTTAATGTAACATAAATTAAATATATTTACAGAAGGTTTATGACCAGAACCTCAGTTTGCATAAAATGTCCAAAATGCCCTTATGAGGCATAAGTCGGTTTTAAAATCTATTGGGGCATATTTGTTGATATCCTAATGATATCATAACATATTTTAAGCATAATAACTTATGGGACTTGTATATGACTCATCCGGTTACCCATTTATGCTTATACGCGTTCGGTGCGGTTTATGTAACTAGTTTGCATAAATTAGCCGAAACGGGTTTAAACTTATCATTTTAACTTCAAAATCCAGAATGTATTTAGTTTACCCATATAAAAAAAGTCTCCATACTTGTCAGGTCTAAATTACATTCAAATCCGGTCATCGCTTAATCTAGCGTTTTATACCGTAAATCCTACTTTAAACTAACTAGTCTAAGTCCACGACTTAAATAAGACCCGTTAGTAATCTGATAGGTTAATAAAACCTTCGTTCCAGATTAGGAAGCCTCGATAAAAGCTACCTTCATGAGTTTTATTAGATTATACGGCTGAGTGAATAGATCTTGCATTTAGAAGCTCAGGTAAATACTTTTAACTTATTTTCCCTTATACGGGCTTGGGATACGGTAAAATATTACCGCTTGGTCGGGTATGGAATCATTTAATCGGATTGTGATTAATAAATTACATAACCCGTTTTAATCTGTTTTGCTTGATAACATAAATATTGGGGGTTAATGCGACCGTGTCCTGGATATCCTTGGCTCATTTAATTGCAAATAGCCACGACTTAAACACGGGGTGTAGGCATACACCTGACAGTTGCGTATGTAAAAAGTTATACCCACGCTATTGGGGATAACTCCTTGTGGGTTTATATTAGTGGTGTGTCGGTTAATCATGTCTCGGCTGGTATAGAGGGCCCTAAATGTATGACAAACATGTAAATCTGTATACAAGTTTATTTTATATAATTATCCCAAGTTAGAAAAGATTATTTATGCCTTGTGCATCTAAACCAATTTTCATAAATGTTTTTCAAAAAAGTCAGTTAATTATATTTACCAGTGAAAACTGACGTATTTTCAAAAGACTAAGTGACAGGTACTACACGTACTAGGCTGGGAGCTTCTGGGCGTTAAATAGAGAATCTTGTAATTCATAATGCCTTAAGTCTGTTGAACACATTTTGTTTTATATTTAGATCCGCCTATGGATCCTTTCTTTACAACCGTCTGTATATTCTTTTATCGTAGTTTGAACTTTCGGATTGTAATAGTAATTTCTACTAAGCCTTCCGCTGTGCTATAAACTGTGTATATTTGTCTATGATGATATCAACTACGTCACGATACTCCCCACCGGGCCCACCGGTTTGTGGTTAAAATGTCGGGGTATGACAGGTTGGTATCAGAGCCAACATTGAGTGAATTAAACACTAGCCTTTTGTGTTTAATCTCAATGACACAGTACCATTCCTCAGACTTCCAAGTCTAGGCAAATGACCTAGGATTAATCTTAATCTTATTTGGTTTATATATTTTGTTTGTTTCTTTGTTTTTGACAAGTCTATACCGAAGATGCCGCCAAGAGTGAGGGGAAGAGGAAAAGCACCAATGAGGGGAGGAAGGCACAGCGAAGCGGGGCCTTCACATCGACGAACCCCCTCTGCGTCATTTAGCTCATACCCATATGATGACTGGAGACATTCCCTGCAACCTGCGAGACGTTCAGTCTCACTTAGCACCTCCCCTCTTATCACCATTCTTTTGGTCTGCAACAACCTGATGAGCCCCAAGGCTCACACCATTCACAGCAGTCTGTGCACTCGCACCATTCACATCACTCCTCCCATCATTCTTCGCACCACTCTTACCCTCAGGGTCATTTCAACCCTGACGACTACATCAATGCACCGGCGGGTCATAACGTGCTGGGTCCGGAAGACCATTTCCCACAAGACATGGATGTGGACACGGATACAGATCCAGAAATGCCGCCAACTGGGACGCCCACGCATCCCATTGATATCTCCAGCGGTTCTTCTTATGCAGGGTCGCCATACCGAGGCCCCGATTCATGGGCCGAAAGGTGGGACATCTACAAATGGGAATACACTCCCTCTTACCATAACTCCCCACCACCGCAATGGACTCCTTCTGAGGATCCGTACTTCCAAGCGGTCATGCCACCGCCACCACCAGCACCAGAACAACCTCCGCCACCAGAATCATCAAGGAGAAGGAGAAATGCACGAATGTCCGTGCGATGGGGTATCGCATTGGTACCCCACAAACTTCAAGTAACTACCCTCCCATCTTTGAAGATCCACAAATGGGTGGGTCTTCAAACGCTGTGCCGGAAATTGACGTTACTCCGGCCATTTTTGCACCACCACCTCCAGTGGGTTATGAAAACCCAATTCCTGCATACCAGGATACAACCGGGTACAACCCGTTTGAGCCACAAGCTCACATACCAACCACCTGCCTATGACCCATACGTCGAGGCAACTAATTTTAACGCTCTCTATCCCTCACCTTTTCCACCCGCGTACCCAACTAGGTACCCTACTTATGGGTATCAATACCCACAACCTCAACCTCCACCTCAACAACCACAAACACAAGAAATCTTACAAAGGTTGGAGGAAGTGGAACAAAGGGTAGAGGAACGTGAAAGAAAGACCCATAAGTTCCTTAAGGGTCTTGCAAACTTCATTAAGGGGAAGAAGAAAGATCGTTGAAGACCCCTACTTTTATTATGTAATTTTTATTTAAATTAAGTCCCTGCGTGGACATTTCTTTTATGTATCAGTCCCTGTTAGGACTTATTTCTCATTTAGTCCCTGTGTGGACAAGTTTATTTATTTAAAGACCCGTTTAGGGCAATTTATGTAATTCTTAGCACCTTTTTAATGAGAAATTTTCTTTAGAATTACATTTGTCATTATACATGTATATGTATATGCATTATATCATTCATCACATTATCATTTCAATTTATAATTGATCTGCCAATACATTCCAAAAGACTATCATAAAGGTATAACCTAGCCTATATGTCAATATAAGACATGGCTGTGATGGTAAAACCTTCTCAAAATACTAAATCTATGTTAACATCTAAGAACATGTTAGCACTCCTGACAAATGTGGTTTGAGAAAATCACACTAGTCTTCTTAATATGGGGATTCTTCCAAGTTCCTTATAGTCTAAATGATCAACTAAATCATGGCTGATGTCATCAAATAAAATGATCATATCAAAGCATCCTCTGGAGATGTTATTGTTTCACCTTCGGGTCAAACTATTCTAAATACACAACAACTACAGTAGTAGTCCATGACTTTCTGTCAAAAAGGTAAAGAACTATGTTCAAACCTTAATACCTTGATCCAAAAAGATCATGGCCTATAATTCAAAATTATCCTTAGGACAAGGCCTTTTGTGCCACCCTAATGCTCTTGATGGTTTTTATAACCTAGGCTAACCATAATAAAAAGTTTAAATAAATTTTCTTCAAAACTGATTAACTGATTAACCGATGTGGTCTATTTTTTACCATGGTTAATGAATCACCAAATATGATGATTCAATATAAGACACTAAATAAGTTGTTGTCATTTGATATATAGCATTCAAACTTCACCATGGTTGACTCGGATGAAGCTAATAGTCATCCTACTGAAAGGAATGATAACACAAGATTAAACGTAACGGGTGCTGATTTGCAAGCTATGATAGACAAAGCTGTAACTAAAGCTGTTGGCAGAGTATTCAGAGAGTCAAGTGCTACTCACACCAAGACTCATTCACTGGCTCATTTTAAGCCCCCTTCCAAAATGCATACATCTAAGAAGGATGACACTCAACATTCGTCAAATTAGAAAAATCAACCATCCAAGAAGATAGTGTTTGACCAGGAACCACGTTCCAAGACTTGTTCTTATAAGTACTTTGTCTCTTGCAAACCAAGAGACTTCACTGGTGAAAAAGGTGCCATAGATTGTATGAAATGGCTAGACGAGATGGAGACAGTTGTTGACATTAGTGTGACACATGTGTCACTTCAACCATCAAACAAATACCAAACCAATTAAATTATTTCATACTTGGGATTTGTAAAAATATGTGTATCATTTGCACATATCAATTCTTGTTTGATTTCGGGCTCTAAATCGCTTTCTGGAAGGTTATACGCGCACTGATGCATAAATATAACCAGTTTAACGCAACAAACACTCCGGAATAGTGACATAGGCTTAACATACCTTAAATAACCTTTACATAACTTAGAAATAAGTTTTGGAAGGTTTGGTGTGCTGAAATCAGGTTTATTCGCTTACAGGGACTAAATTTGACAAACTGCGAAAGTATGTCAAATTTACTGTAACGAACATTCCGGAACTTGACCATAAGTTAAACACACCCTAAGTATCCTTTAAATAGCTTAGAAATAGGCTTTGAGGGGTTCAGTGTGCTAAAATAAACTTTATGCTCATTCAGGGACTAAAAGCGTCAAAAAGTGCATAAGTTTGCATTTTCGCGCATAACTTACGTTATGAATACATCCAGACATCCAAAAAATTTATGTAATCATTAAAATATTATGTTTTAGTGATTGGCTTGTCAAAAATCCATTCGTCGCGCAATTTGGATCGTTTTTGCGTCCGTTACGACTTCCGTCGTAATTTACAGAACAACGCAACCGTACGACCAAATGAGCCGACATCCGGGATATTTTTGAGCACATTTTAAGTTCCCTACACTTTAACTTCATTTTAAAGCTTTGAAATGGAGTTAACGGGGCTTAAACGTGTCAAAAATGGGCCGAAATGCATTTTTCTCAAGTGCAGGGACCATTTTGCAATTTCTGGAAAGTATCAGACCTGCAAGGTCCTTACGGACCGTATGGGAATGGTCTTACGGTCCGGAAGCAGGTCTCAGATCAGCAGAATTGCAGAAACAATGAATCTGGCCTTTCCCACCTATTCCCATGGTTTTCTTTGCTTGTTTTCTATCTTGTGGGATGGTTTTGGATACCCCTAGGTTTGTAAAACAATGGGCACACATGGACGGTTGAGATCGAAGCTCGGATTTCAAGAAACAATCCTAATGGTTCTACCAAACCTATAAATACCCCCACCCTTTTCACCCCCAACTCACTTGAATTATGAGATTTTCTCTAAGTTGGAGTGGTTATCACTTCATACCTAAGAAATACTTGGAATTTAATCTTGCGGGGACCTTCTGTAAGTGTTCTTTCGTGCTTTTCTTTCGTTTTAACGTTAAAGTCAAACTGTGTTTGACTTTCTGCTTTGACCAGTCAATGGTCAATGCGAAGTTCGGTTGAACTTCATAACGTGAGCGTAATCACGATGGTTATAGTCCCTAGTGACTATACCTACTGATTACCACGTTATCTAGGCTCAGTGACGAGTCGTAGTTTCGGCCAAAATGCGTTTTCTTGCGTATTTTGTAACCAAACTACTCTAGGGTATCAAAACCATTTGTTTTAATACCAAACTTGTTTTCTAACTTAACTAAACATGTTCTAGCATGTTTAGCTCGTCACTTTTAGGTTTGTGCTTGTTTAGGGTCGTAAAGGTAAGCGATCTAATCAATCGCTTATACTTTCGAACCCGACCCATTTGGTCGATCATTAGGATCCGACCAAATGCATTTAGGTGACCATAGTTGTATAGGGAATAACCTTCCGAGGTTATACCTTATGGTCACGTCGTTAAGTAGTTGTATGATAAGTAGTTATTATGCCTTAGGTAAATTACCAAAATGCCCTTTTTGCGCTAAAATTCATTTTATGCCTATGTAACATAACTTTTAACATATAAACTATTTTGGCAACAATATTAAACATGTTAAGGCATATCTTGCTTGTCATAGGACTAGTTAGGCATTCCGAACGCGTTTTACGCGAACGACGCGTTAAAGTAGCATAAGCTACCTAAACGGGTCGTAATGGGTCGTAAGCACTTAGGTTAAGTTTCATTTTAGTATGTAGGCTTTGTTAAACCATATCATATGAGTTCCAATACTCATTTGGTTTACGAAACCTCATACTATCCGATCTCCCGATTTAGGTCCGGTTATTTATGTAGTTATCTATATAGGGTGCCGTTTGATTTCCGTGATCCCTCTAGCTTTGCTTGGTTGTTGTTCAAGACTTCTAAGCACCCTCAAGTGAGTACATAGACCCCTCTTTTACTGTTTTTCAAACATTTTGGGGTGAAACACATGTGCCTACTTGTTACTTTCATGCTTTTCATGTTTTCTTATCATATACTTGCTATGTTCACTAGTACACTATTAGTACATGATTTCATTATGTTTTTGCTATGTATGTCCTTTGTTGCATACTTAGTACATTTGATTTACATTACATTACATGCTATGTATGTTCATTTAGTGCATACCTAGTGCATTGTTTTACATCACATGCTATGTATATTCATCATACTTAGTACATTTGATTTACATTTACTTTTCATGCTATGTATGTTCATCATACTAGTACATTGTTTTACATCACATCACATGCTATGTATGTTCATTTAGTTCATACTTAGTACATTCACATCACACCACATGCTTACATTTGGTATAACATTTGGTTTGTTTAAGTGTGGATCTTTATTACATTCATTAACACCGATCATGCCGCTTGGTAGTAGGTAATGGTACCATAGGACTTGACAAATCCCGTTCCTAATATCCTAGGTTTGTTTGGATGGATGGAATGACCGAATCCGAAAACATTTCTTTTTGATAACTTTTACTCTAAGGTTATCCTGCTGTCTCAAGGCTTGAATGTATGCGTTTAACATACCGCATAAGTGTTTGTATCATTATAGCATGCATTTCCACAAAACATAACTTTGATTTAAACCAAGTTTTACTTCAATACTTTGTTTTGTGCATTCTTTTTACCTATGGTTTAGTTGATGCATTTCGCTAGCCATACATATCATTTTGGTTACACATTACATAATTTACATTTGACACATAAACATTTTGACATTGGTTATACATTACATGATTTACATTTTGACATAAACATTTGACATATTATTCAATACATTTGGTAATTGGTTTAAACATAGACATTTGACATTGGTGGTTTGTTTGGGTAAAGTGATTTAAGTAACGAGGCGTGTGTAATATGATACAATCATGGTGGATACGCCGCTGGTACTTCCTATATATAAGTGTTTGTATGATATTACATATCGCAGCGTTGTTTAAATCATTTCAGTCTAGGCATATAACATATTTTTTTTTACAATGCATTGTTTTACAAACAACTTATTTTATACAAACTCATTTTTACTTGGTTATTCATTTAACCTTACATTACTCTTTTACATATCATTTACCTTATTATCGCATTTCAAACATTTTATAAAAGCAAACACTTAAACTGGATTCATGACAAGTTTTCATTAAACATTTTCTTAAACCTAAGTCATGAATCCTATTTTCACAAAACCTATGTACTCGCCGGCATTTTTATGCTGATGTATTTTCACATGTGTTTCAGGTACAATAATTGATGATATTGATGCATGCTCACATAGGATTGGACGAGCCCTTAGTGACAATAAAAGATGCAAGACTAGATAATTATGTTGTATTTCTTTGCTTGTTTTGACATTGTAACTCAGTTAATCAATAAAACAAAATTTCAAATTTCCATGTGTTATGAAACAATGATTCTGTTACAACACTCCCCGACGATTCCGCCACGATTTGTTGTTTTACGTGGTCAGGGTGTGACAATTAGTGGGTGTGCTGAGGGTTGTAAAGTTTGTATCTCAATCTTTTAAGGGTGATGCCCTAGTTTGGTGGAGGGCACTGATTCAGGCCTCGGGGAAAATTCCACTTTACAATCTGTTGTGGGGTAAATTTGTTGATCTAATGAAAGAAACTTTCTGCCCGCAACACGAAGTAGAAAAAGTTGAAGCTGACTTCCTAACCTTGGTTATGAAAAACTTAGATTATCGAGCTTATGTTACTAGCTTCAACTCCATGTCTAGATTGGTACCTTATTTGGTTACACCAGACCCAAAGCGTATTGCACGCTTTATTGGTGGATTGGCTCCCGAGGTGAAGGGACATGTGAAGGCTTCAAAGCCTGCAACCTACCGGTCAGTAGTGGATCTGTATCTATCCCTGACACTGGATATTATCAGGAATAAGTTTGTAAAGAATAATGATGAAGGGAAGAGAAAGAGAGAAGATGACAGCTTGCATCGTTCTGACAAGAAAAAGAAAGGTAACTCTAGGTTTAAGAAGAACACAAATCAGTCAGGAGAAAAGCCCATGTGCAAGAATTGCAAGAGAAACCACTTCGGGAAATGCACTATAGATCCGCAGGCTAAACCTTGTGGAATTTGCAAGAAGAAGGGTCACAAAACGTTGGAACGCAAGGACCTAAAGAATGCAACCTGTTATGGTTGCAATGAGAAGGGGCACATCAAGTCCAACTGCCCGAAAAATGCAAAGAAGCACGAAGAGGCTAAAAAGACAAATGCCAGAGTGTTCCAAATGAATGCCAAGGAGGCAGTGCAGGATGATAACGTTATAACATGTACTTTCCTCATAAATGATGTTTATGCTAGAGTTTTATTTGATTCTGGTGCAGGTAAGTCCTTTGTAGACAATAAATTTAGTAAACTATTGAATTTGCCTATTAAAACTCTAGACATTAAATATGAGGTAGAATTAGCTGATGGGACCGTAGAAACCGCTTCGACAATTCTAGATGGATGCTCTATTTCCATTAGGAATCATTCTTTTCCATTATCCTTGTTTCCAATGAAATTGGCGGGGTTTGATATAGTTATAGGCATGGATTGGTTATCATTTAACCAAGCTCAAATTGCCTGTGATAAGAAACAAGTTATCATCAAAACCCCTTATGGTGAACCAATCACTATTCAAGGAGATACACACTATGGAATGCCTGATCAAGTGTCCATGCTTAAGGCGTCCAAATGTTTGAAGAACGATTGTGTCATTTACATGGCACACGTGACAGTAGATGTGCCGAAGCCCAAGATAGAAGATATTCCTGTTATTTTCGAATACCCAGATGTCTTTCCTAAAGAATTACCGGGGTTGCCTCCCGAGAGGCAAGTGGAGTTCAGAATCGATACTATATCAGGAGCAGCACCAGTCGCACAAGCTCCTTACCGCTTAGCGCTGGCCGAAATGAAAGGATTAAGAACTCAGTTAGATGAACTATTGGAGAAAGGTTTTATTCAACCAAGCTCGTCACCTTGGGGAGCACCCATTTTGTTTGTAAAGAAGAAGGATGGTTCAGTGTGTCTGTGCATTGATTATCGTGAGCTAAACAAAGTAACAATCAAAAATCGCTATCCATTGCCCAGGATCAACGATCTGTTTGATCAGTTACAAGGGGCAAGTTTCTTCTCAAAGATTGATCTAAGGTCGGGGTATCATCTGTGACATCTGTGCTTGCGTAATCATTATGCAAACTCCGAATAATTCAATATTAATAAAACAATGTATTTTGATCCCAATGTTTGTTATTTATGTTTGACATTTTACGCGTTTTGATTTTTGATCGATTTTAAGCTCTATATTGCTTTCTAGGAAGTTATACGCAAACTGATGCGTAAATGTAATCAGTTTAACACGACAAACGCTCCGGAACAGCAACATAAGCTTAACATACCTTAAATAACCTTTAGATAACTTAGAAATAAGTTTTAAAGGGTTTGGTATGGCAAAAACAAGTTTATTCGCTCACATGGACTATTTGCGTCAAACTACAAAAGTCTGTCGTCTCGTAAGGAAACGTACAGTCCAGAACTTGATCATAAGCTAAACATACCATAAATAACCTAAACATAGCTTAGAAATAAGCTTTGAGTGGTTCGGTGTGCGAAAATATGCTTATTTGATCTTACAGGGACTAAAAGTGTCAAAAACGACGTAAGTTTGCATTTACGCGCCTATCTTACGTTCTGACCACATCTGGACATCCAAAATTTTTGTACATACTAAAATATTTTTATTTTAGTGATCGGCATGCAAAAATACCATTCGTTGCGCAATTTGGATCATTTTTGAGTCTGTTACGATTTCCGTCGTAATTAACCGAACAACGCAACCGTACAGCCAAACGAACCGACATCCGTAACATTTTTGAGCAAAATTCAAGTTAAATATACTTTAACTTCATTATGGAGCTTGAAAATGGGCTTGACGAGTGTTAGAAGTGCCAGAACGCGACAAAACAAGCTCACGGGCTGAAATTGTCAAAAAGTGAAAGTTGATGGTCTGCAAGCTGCATACGGACCGTATGCCTATTCCCTTGCGGTCTGTAAGGCCTGCTCAGCGACAGAAACTTGATTTCAGCTGTTGTTTTGCAAAAACCAGGCCTTATATGCAATTTTTCTTGTTTGGGGACCAAGTTAACACCTCTCCAAGGCTTCTAACCTGCATCAAACACTTGTATGGCTAGGATTTCTTGCTTCTTGGCCACACAAACACATGTCTTGTTCCTATGAACTTCCCACAACTATAAATAGCCAAACCATTTCATTGTTTCATTCACCCTTGATCTGATTTCTCTAAGTTGAAGTCATTTACTTCATACCTGAGATTATTTCGATCAAGTTCTCCCTAGCTAGGACCCTTTGTAAGCTTCCTTCATTCTTTTATCGCTTTCCTAGCATAAAAGTCAAACAGTATTTGACTTTCAGCTTTGACCAGTCAATGGTCAACGCAAAGTTCGTTTGAACTTTGCAACGTGATTGTAATCATGATGGTTATAATCCTTAGCACTTATACCTACTGATTACCACGTTAACTAGGCGTAGTGACGAGTCAAAGTTTCGGTCAAAATGCGTTTTAGCACGCATTTTGCAACGGAACTTCTTTTAGGTATCAAAACACTTTGTTTTGATACCAAATCAGTTTTCTAAGTTAGTTAAACATGTTTTGACATGCTTAACTCGTCACTATTAGTTTAGTGTCTGTTTAGGGTCGTAAGTTAAGCGGTCTAGACAACCGCTTAGACTTTCGAACCCGACCCGTTTGGTCGATCATTAGGACCGACCAAGCATGTTTAGTGATCATAGTTGCATAGGGAATAACCTCTGAGGTTATACCTTATGATCACATAGGATTGGTTAGTTCTTTGTTAAGTAGCTTGTATGCCCATAGGAAATGACCAAAACGCCCTTTTGAAGCATAAATCCGTATTTTGCATATGTGAACATGTTTTTTACATATAATCTGATTTACTAACATGTATAGGGATAATTGGGCATGTAAGACTTGACATAGCACATAGATAACCATCCGACCTTAGTTTTACGCAAACGACGCATTATACTAGCTTATACTACCATAATGGGTTGAAACGGGTCAAAAGCACTTATGTAGACTTTCAAATCAGAATATTAGCTCTATTAAACCATACCATATGAGTTCAAACACTCATTTGATTTATAGAACATCATTCTATCCTATCTCCCGATTTAGGATCCGATTATTAACATAGTTACCCGTATTAGGTGCCTTGTTGATTCCGTGATCCTTGGAGCTTAGATTGGTCTTATTCTCAAGACTAATAAGCAATCCCAAGTGAGTACATAGATCCCCTCTTTTACCGCTTTCAAATACTTTGGGGTGATACACATGTACATACATTGTTACTTTCGTGTTTTTCATGCTTTTATGACATAAACATGCTAGTTTCACCTAGTACACATATAGTACATGATTTCAACCATGTTTTGCTATATATGTTAAGCACGCTAGCACATTGATTTATTACACATCTGTTGCATATGTTTACTTAGCATATGGACACATTGTTTTACATGATATTTCTGCTATGTATGTTTACTGAGCATGCTAGCACAATTGTTTTACATGAACATTTCTACTAGGTATGTTTACTTAGCATACTTAGTACATGGTTTTCACATACTACATTGGTTATGACATTTGGTATGATTAATCAAGACAATAATACATTCATTAACATTGATCACGCCGCTCGGAAGTATGTAATGGTACCATAGGACTTGACAAATCCCGTTTCCGACTTCCTAGGTTTGTTTGGAAGTTGGGAATGACAGAATCCGATATACATAATTTAGATAAACCTTTAATTCATTTAAGGGTTTGTCGCCACAGTCGCAAGGCTTGAATGTATGCGATTAACATTGCTGCATAAATTTTTGTAATCATAAAGCATTGTTTTCTGCAGAACATAACATTTGATTTAAACTTAGGTTTATTCAAACACTTTGTTTTGTACATTTTCCTATGGGGTTGAGTAATTACTAGTTATTCACCATACATGACATTTGTATTCACATTGACATTATCACATAGTTTGAGTAGATACTTTCTACTTGCTATGCATTTCATTTGGTTATACATGATACATTTCACAAATGACATTGAACATGATTTACACATAAACATTTTGACATTGAACAAGACATTTTGGTTGGCTATTGAATAGTGACTTATGTAGCGGGGCCATGTGTTATATAATAAAAGCATGGTGGATACACCGTTGGTACTTCCTATATATAAGTGCTTTTATTGTATTACACATTGTTGCGTTATCTAAGCCACTTTGACAAGACATGAAACATTTTATACATGAACATGACATTGTTTTACAAATTACATATTTTATACAAAATCCACTTTTACTTGGTTATTCATTTAACCATGCATTATCCTTTTATTATCATTCGATTTTCAAATGATTTTTTTATAAGGAAAACATTTTGCAAGGTTCATGACTACATTTTTGTTAAACACTTCTTTTAACTACAAGTCATGAATATGCATAAACAAAACCTATGTATCTCACAGGCATTTTATGCTGACGTGCCTATTTTTACATGTGTTTCAGGTGCTAATGCATGATGATGTTTGTGCTTCACTTAGGCGGACTTGGGCCTTAGTGACTTAAAAGACAGTTAAATATGTTATGTTTTTGTTTAATTCCAGACAATGTAAACACTTTAATCAATATTACATAACTTTAATTACCATGGTTGTTGAAACAATAATTCTATCGCTCCACTCCCCGACGTTTCCGTCGCGGTTTGTTATTTTACGCGGTCGGGGTGTGACATCATCAATTAAAGGTCAAAACTGAAGACGTACACAAAAATGCGTTTAGAACAAGGTATGGTCACTATGAGTTCTTAGTGATGCCTTTCGGGCTCACTAACGCACCTGCAGCATTCATGGACCTCATGAATCGAGTCTGTAAGCCGTATCTAGATAAGTTTGTCATTGTCTTCATCGATGACATAGTTATTTATTCGAAGAATCAAGCCGATCACGAGAAACATCTCTGATGCATCCTCAAACAACTATAACAGGAGAAGCTCTACGCGAAATTCTCCAAATGCGAATTCTGGCTTCGCGAAGTCCGGTTCCTTAGACATGTGGTAAGTGAGCACGGTATCCAGGTGGATCCCGCTAAAATAGAAGCAATCATGAATTGGGAAGCACCTAAGACACCTACTGAAATTCGCAGCTACTTAGGGTTGGCAGCATATTATAGAAGATTCATTGAAAACTTTTCATGGATAGCTACACCTCTAACTACTTTAACCCGCAAGAATATGAAATTTG
This sequence comes from Helianthus annuus, assembly GCF_002127325.2. Taxonomy (NCBI): domain Eukaryota; kingdom Viridiplantae; phylum Streptophyta; class Magnoliopsida; order Asterales; family Asteraceae; genus Helianthus; species Helianthus annuus. The sequence continues at coordinate 60,384,776 of NC_035448.2, forward strand.
ACCAGGGTCCCAAACAGCAAGAGTCTTTCGAAATCCTGAAGCAGAAGTTAAGCAATGCTCCTGTATTTACATTGCCTGAAGGAATAGAAGAGTTCGTTGTCTATTGTGATGCTTCACACACAGGCATGGGATGTGTGCTTATGCAAAGGGGCAAGGTGATGGCCTACGCATCATGACAACTGAAGGTGCACGAAAAGAATTACACCACCCATGACTTGGAATTGGGTGCCGTTGTATTTGCACTTAAGCTATGGAGACATTACCCGTATGGAACTAAATGTGTGATATACTTAGATCACAAAAGTCTCCAACACTTATTTAGCCAAAAGGATCTCAATATGAGACAACGCCGTTGGATGGAAACATTGAACGATTACGATTGTGAAATTCGCTACCATCATGGCAAAGTAAATGTGGTCGTTGATGCTTTAAGCAGAAAAGAAAGAGTCAAACCTATACGGATCAATGCTAACAGTATTGAACTGAAGAACAGTTTAAACGAGAAGCTTTTGATAGCATAGAAAGAAGCTGTAATGGAAGATAACCTTCAAGAAGAAAGATTAGGTGCAACTATTGGTCAGTTCTCACCTGGGAATGATGGAATCCTTAGACTGAATGGTTGAATCTGGGTTCCAATTCATGGAGGACTCAGAGATATAATCCTCCAAGAAGCTCATAATTCCAAGTATTCAGTTCACCCAAGAAGTGACAAAATGTATCAAGATTTGAAGGCAAACTATTGGTGGATGGGTTTGAAGAAATCCATAGCCACACACGTAGCTAAATGTTTGACGTGCTCACAGGTTAAAGCTGAATATCAAAACCCGTCAGGTTTACTGCAACAACCAGAACTTCCAACATGGAAATGGGAGATGGTAACTATGGATTTCATCATCAAGTTACCCAAGACGAGACATTGGAATGATACAATATGGGTCATAGTTGACAGGTTGACTAAGTCGGCTCATTTCTTACCCATCAAGGAGACGCATAGCTCCGATAAATTAGCCCAATTATACGTGGATAAGATTGTATCTCTCCACGGAGTGCCAGTATCTATTATATCCGATAGGGATACTAGATACACTTCTCATTTTTGGAAAAGTTTCCAACAATCTCTAGGCACTCGTTTGAATTTCAGTACTGCTTATCATCCTCAGACGGATGGGCAAAGCGAGTGTACGATTCAAACACTCGAAGACATGCTTCGAGCATGTGTCATTGATTTAGGTGGAAGTTGGGATGATCATCTTCCTCTGATTGAGTTCTCCTACAACAATAGTTACCATACGAGCATTCAAGCTGCGCCTTTTGAGGCCTTATATGGAAGAAAATGCAGAACGCCCGTTTATTGGGCGGAAGTTGGAGAAACCCAACTATCAGGACCTGAGATAGTCCTTGAGACGACGGATAAGATTTTACAGATCCGTGATCGTCTAAAAGCTGCCAGACATAGGCAGAAGAGCTACGCAGATAAGAGGCAAAAAGCTCTAAAATTCGAGGTAGGAGATAAAGTGTTACTGAAAGTGTCACCCTGGAAGGGAGTAATGAGATTTGGTAAAAAGGGCAAGCTAAGCCCAAGATACATCAGACCATTCGAGATCATTGAATGTGTCGGGAGTGTGGCCTATAAGCTGAACTTGCTTGAAGAGCTTAGTGGAATTCACAATGTGTTCCACATCTGCAATTTAAAGAAATGTCTAGCTGATGAGTCGCTAACAATGTCTCATAAAGATGTACAGATAGACGAAAGCCTGAGGTTTGTTGAAAAACCTTTATCGATCAAGGATCGACAGGTTAAAAAGCTTCAAAGGAAACATGTGCCAATTGTAAAGGTGAAATGGGATGCCCGTAGAGGCCCAGAATATATGTGGGAAGTTGAATCCACTATGCGACAAAAGTACCCTCATTTATTTCAGTAAATCTCGAGGTCGAGATTTCTTTTAAGGGGGTGAGGATGTAACACCTCGCAAAATCATATCCAATTATGTGAAGACACATGTAATAGTTTTCCTTTGAGGGACTAAAATTTTCAACATGCTAAAACTATACATTTGAGTAATCTTACACGATGTTCGTATTCTTAGCTGAGTAAATTATTGGGCGTAAGAAGCCATTTGTGAAAAACAAATGAAAGATATAAGACGAAGGGGTTAAACGTGTCAACATGTTAAATTCTTACCTCTGAGTGACCTTTTAACAAACCCGGAGCTTTGTAATGTCAAATTATACTTCCGAGAATGCTAAATGATAATTACATAAGGTTTCTATATCGTTATTTAAAAGTTGTGCAAGATCTCAAGAAAAAGGGTTAAAAGCATCAACGAGAGAAATTAGTGCCTTTCGGGTGATCTCTAACTGAACGGAAGCCTAACGATGTTTATTATAAGTCCCAAGATTCTTAAAAAACTAATTAAGTGGGTCAATAGTGCTAAAAATGAACGTTATTTGAAGTTAATAAGGACTAAGTGTAACACCCCGTGTTTTCGAAAGTCAAAGTCAAAGTCAAGTTTGAAGTCAAAGGGAGAAAAGATTGCTAACTGCAATCTGTCCCTCCTTGCTCAATCCCTGTTTTGACTTCTTTTACTATAGTTAGTCTATTTTGTGTTTTACGTTAGTTGTATTATGTGGAGTAATCATTAAGATCGCAGTAATCGAATATTTATCGCTATGAATCGCTTTACGACTGTGAATAATAGGAAGTAACAATGCGATAAAATTAATAAAACGCAAATCAACCTAATCTAATCAACATCACGCTCGCAAATTCAAACTACGCAATTTTGGTGTTATTATAAGTGTGTGTGTCTTATGTGTTACTTATGCATGCTTATTTATGTTATATGTGGTAATCAATCAAATCGCAATCGAAACGCACTCGAACTCAATCGCAATCGATTCGAACTCGCAAACCGAATACGAAACCAGGATGATTGTATGTAGATATAGTATGATAATTAGTGGAGAAGAGACAGCGCGCGATATGAGTGGTTGGGATTAAAAGTAATTTGAATAGGAAACTCTACCGTATTCACATCGCTCGCAATTGAAACTGAAATATCAAAAATTCATCGCACCAAACACTCGAATCAGGCAACTGATTGATCAGGCTACCAGCCGATCGACCAGCCGGCCATCAAAAAAATCATCGCACCAAACACACGAATCAGGTAACTCATCGATCAGGCTGTCCGATCGAGCTGCCTGGCCGATCGGCCAGCACTTTCCTCATTTGGAAGCCTATAAATACCCCTGTCATTATCATCATTTCCACTTTTGGAAAACCTCTGACCGACCAGCTCGTGTTCTTCACCTTTTCTCAGATTTCTCGTGATTCCGGTAAGATCTCGTCCTAAATCTTGTACTTTCTCGATCTACAAGCACTCCTACACCTTTCTATCTTTTGAATCTTAACTTTTAACCGTGAAATCATCAAGACTCAAGGTGTTCTAGGATGACGTCATCATGTGTTCTTAAAGAACTTCATGTTTTGGCCTCAATCCACCAAGAATAACTAGGATCTAACCGATTTCCACATAAACAAACAAAAATCTCTAGTAGATCTAAACATTTCCACCAAAGAAAGGACTGAAAGATGGTTTTCCAACTTTATTTCAACTCTTTTACACTCAATGCACTCAAGACCAGTGGAATCGGACCTTGTGTCAACACACTAGTCATTCTTGTGGTTGTGTGGCTCAAGATCTGTATTCTAGCCACGAGGTTTACCAATTTCGGGTTGAACATGGAACACCGTCACAAAAAGTTAACTAACCGGATTTGGGTGATTCCTGTCCGATCAGGAGAACCAAGTAATGACGAGGTTTCTGTTGCTTAACTCGTTATCAAAACGCCTCGATAAAACGACAAACAATCAAAACAACCAAGTGTTAGACGAACAGGCCGACTAGGACAAGGCACTGTCCGATCGGACTGCTATCCGAACGGACAGCCAGCCGAACGAACAGACAGCCGAACGACTGGCCAGCCGATCGGCTAGCACATGGGTCCCACACTTAATCAACCTATTTGGAGTTTGAGTATTGAACGAACTGCTGTTCGATCAGACTGCCGTCCGATCGGATTACTCTTCGGATCATGAGATACTTGACTTTAAATACTTAATCAAACGAACACACTACGCAATATTAAAACGCTAACCGTTACCGCATGTTATACGTGACTTAATGAATGCTTGTTTGTTATGTTTACACATGGAATGCTGTCTACCTGCCTTAACGACGATAATACTATAGTTTGGACTCAGCACCCGTTCACACGGGGGTTGTTAAGGACAATTATTTGCATGGATTACAGTGGTGATCCTGTATTACGAACTGCCTTGGGCAGTAAACCCGCAGTCATTGGTATCGATAGATTCATGTCGATAATTAACATGCTTTGTTTTCCTCCGTGTACGTGCTGGTTATGCGTAAACTATTTCGAACTCTATATGCTATTATCAAACTTGTATACTCGCCTTTACACTATGTGTATTGACTTTTATTTTAACGTATGTGACAGGTATTTAGGATGCTTAGCTGTTAGGAAAGCGAGGCTATAATAAGTTTCTAGAGGCCAACAAATAGTTGTCTGTACTAATGTAATCAGGCGTCTCTAGAAGCAGATAAACAATTGCTCTGTTTAAATCTGAGTTGTCGGAATAGAACTATTTGCCTAGATTTTGTCTGTGATAATTTGTTTACTGTTTGAGACATGGTATGGGACATGTTATTTTAAATTGAATAGTAATGATAATTGTTATGGAAACTTCTGGAGAATCTGTTTCGCTCAGTTCCGCGCCCCGATGATTCCTCCATCGGTTGGGGTGTGACAGACTGGTATCAGAGCCATAACTATAGGGAATTAGGCAGACTCGACCTAGTCCGGGTCGATGTCTTAGAGACCTAGTCTATAGTTAGGAACCAATAGACCGACTCGTGCATGTCCATTAGGGATTTTGTATGAGCCTATTGCTAATCTTCGCCATTCTCGCCTATACTACACTATCACTGCACTCGAATTTTCAATAATGAAGAAGCGATTTAGTCGAGATTAGGTGTGAAAACCGCAAACTCTCTACTAAAATCTGCCTAATCGACCCGCATTTTTTTTACTTACCAACGGGGAGAATTATACCAAATCAGGAGTGAAATCCATATTTTGATGAATAATCTCCTCTATTTTACTAAAATCGAAGAGAAGTTGTCAAGCCAGGGGTGAAACACTAACCTTGATGGCTTGTTCACGGTTTTACAAAACTCTCACCAAAGCCTCGACGGACTCCAATGACCTGAACTCACAAGGTGGCTAGAGGGATGTGCGTCGGATGCCCAAGAATCGAGGCAGAGGCCCAAACCTGAAAGTCAAATTGTGAATGACAAGTCCTTGAGAATAGTCGAACTGCTTTGTTTAGTCAATGTCTAATAGCCGCAGACAATCTATTTCTCGATTTTTATATGTTTCGATTCCGAGCCCGCAACTGCTGACTCTGATGACTCGTTGATTTTATGTGTTTATATGTGTTTAACTGTTTACATGTTTAAAATTTTGAGACTTATTCGATTTTTGCTCTCACCACTATCGACACACACAACCCGCATTGCTTCTCTATCTCAAAACCTTAACAAATCGTTGTTACTATAAGGAAACGCGGTACGGAGTGATGCTCGCTATATTACACGCTTATACTATACTAAACGCTATGCTAAACGCGATCGCTACATTCGAACGCTCGCGAACTTTGAATGATAGGTTTCTGTATTCTGACTGCCTCTGTGATTACTACGTATGTGTATCTGTGCTTCTGTGCCCTACGTGTTTATGTGCTTATGTGCTATCGTGGTTATGTGAATCTGTGATTTCGTGCTTACGTGATTATGTGACTATACGGCTATGTTTCTGAGCTTTAGAAAGTACTAGACGTGTGAGGTGAGATTCGACTATAACGTGCCTGGACCTATGACAATGTCTATTGCAGACAATGTCAATTGGACCGTCATCAGGATCCCGTCACCCATCACTTTCTCGCCAAGAAAAGAGAGACAAACGTCTTGCTGCTATCATCGCCAAACAAGTAGCAAAAGCTGTCAGTGATGTCTACGAGAACGTCAGCAAATCATCTGAGGAGTCGAGAACCGAAGCTCCTAAAGCTGCCCCCAAAGCTGCCTTCAGTTTCAAGCAGTTTAAGGCTTGTGGGCCAAAGGAATTCACTGGCGAGGAAGGCCCCACAGCGTTGTTCCAATGGTTTGATTCCATTGAGGTCACTCTGCGACAGAGCGGTTGCCCCGACGATCTTCGCACTCTCAACGCTACTGGCGTCTTCTAGTTCCGCACACTAGACTAGTGGACGGCCGAGAGAAACAAGCGAGGAAACGATGCAGCCTACGGTCTATCGTGGGACGAACTCAATGAGGTCATGCTGGAAGAATTCTTCCCTCCTCACGAACGCCAAAAGTTAGAAGATGAATTCTGGCACATAAAGCAGAAGGATGGCGAAAACGCTGCTCTAACTGCTCGATTCAAGCAGCTCAGCATTATCTGCCCTGATCAGGTGAAGACTTTTGACATGGCAATCAAGAAGTATATCCGAGCCCTGCCTGACTGTGTAGCAGATTTCGTGCAAGCGGCTAAGACTAAGACGATCGAGGAGACTTACTTACTGGCCGCTGAAATCAACGACAAGCGGGTCAAGGCTGGTGTCTGGGATAAAACCTCGAAGCATCTGCATCAAGCCACCGCCGCTCCAACTGCCGAAACCGCCGCTGCTCAACCGTCGAAGTCCTCACGCCAAAAGAAGAAGAACCACAACAGCAACTCCAGCAATAAGAACTGTGCAGTCACTACCACTGCTGCTCCCCTCCAGGCCATACCTGCCTAGCAGCAGGCTCATCACCATCCAGCTCTAACTACCTATGCACCACCAGCAAAGCGTGCCTACACAGGCCCCCACCCGGTTTGCCCAACATGCTCTTATCATCATCCGGTGGGTCTTGCCTGTCGTTTCTGCGCCCACTGCAACATGTACGGCCACTTCACTGTTAATTGCCATACTGGTCCCCGCAACACCCCAGCTCAAGCCACTGCTCATCAAGCTCTGCTCCCGGCTCCGTAAGGCCATCAAGCAACTCAGGCACCCGCGGTCAACGCTCGAGTTTGCTTCGCATGTGGTGACCCCAACCACTTTGCGAACATGTGCCCCAACAGGGTCGTGAAGCAGGAGCCCCAGCAACACCAGCAGCAGCAGCCTCAGCAGCAGTAACAGCCTCAGCAGCAGCAACAAGCCGCACGTGCCAGAACTTTCAACATCAACGTGCACCAAGCCCAGACCGACAACAACGTGGTCAATGGTACGCTCCTTGTGAATGGTATTTATGCATCGTGTTTGTTTGATACTGGAGCCGATAATTGCTTTGTGTCGTTCGAATTTGAAAAGCTCCTTAGTCGTAAGCACTCTTATCTGCCCTCGTCATTCGATGTTGAAGTCGCTACCGGAAGAACTGTCGCCGTTAATTATGTTCTCTGTGATTGTATGTGACAACTCGAGTTTCTGACTTTCACTTTCGCATTAAATGCGCGTTGACTTTGACTGTTTAGTTGTTTGAAGTTGTGGACTTGAAATTGTACGCGTTGTGTTTTAATGAAACGTATTGTCGTTTTGCCTATATGTGATTACTTGCTGTGGTAGAAAATAATATTAGAATTATTATTAAAACACTTAGTCTAGATCACGAAACATGACCTACAGTTCGAAGGATCTCGAAACATATCCTTCGATTCGAAGGATCAACTTTCGGTTCGAAGGATCACGAAACATATCCTTCGACCAAGGACTCTATCCTTCGACATCTTTCGGCCCAGTCTTTCTAATGGGCTTGGCCCATTCCTGTGATACGTTTATATACGTGATGCATGTAAACCGGCTGTTAGTTTCAAAAACCCTAATACCCTTCTCTCTCTCTCTCGAAGTCTTGTAGTCGGCTGAAAGTTCTTGTGCACCCGAAACCCCACTAGTTTCAATCCCCTAATCCGGTTAGTGTTTGATTGTGTTTTAGTGATTGAATGATGTTATTATTATTACATGCTTTGATTAGAACGATTAGAATTGATTGTATGTTGAATGATATGAATCGTATAAAGATGATCTTGTAGTTGTATTGCATGATAATAAGTTTAAATCGATTCAATGATGCTTGTTATGTTACTGTGACGATGTATGCTCCGGATTGATAACTTGTTGATATATTAGTGAAATCGGGTTATTATGAAATCAGTTTACATGAGGTTGTTATGTCTTAATAGTAATCCGAATGAATATGGTTATTGTTCATGATTTTCGGTTAGGGTTCCTGAGATTGAATATATGAAATATGCTTGTTTGATCGGCTGTATGTTAATCGAGAAATTGGAAACCTGTTGATTGATAATTGTTATGTTTGGAAACAATGTAACAAATTCAGTAAATTTAGGAAACACGTAACTGATATTTATCGAAAGATGTAGTTATTCGAAACATAGTAGTGTTGACCGAAGGATAGCTTTGACCGAACCATAGTAGTGTTGACCGAAGGATAGCATTGACCGAAAGATGACACTGGTTCGAAACATAACATTCGGTCCGAAAGATAACTATGATAACTGTTTGTCGAAAGATCACGAATGTGTCGAAAGATAAGAGTGGATCGAAAGATATATGGTTATGAACATACTTTGAATGATTGAATGTATGCTTGATTTATTTGGCATGCCATGCTTGGTGATGAATGTTAACATTGGTATTCGTGTACACTAGCTGATGATTGGATGTGAAACAATACGTGTTGTGCCGATATGCAAACTGGCTGTTATGTGAACATTAAATTGCATGCGTATCATTGCGAACATGAACTGATTTGTTATACGTGCATACAATAGGACGTGATTAATTACTTGTGAGTGCATAACCTAGCATACCGAGCAAACCAAGGTGAGTTCACACAGCCAAGGCATGGGTTCCCAGGGTGGGAATGGGTTGGATGATTGTTTGTGCATGCTTAAATGATACTTGTCGAACTGCCTTCGCACACACCCTGGTTGGTAAAGACTATGGTCGCGAACGAACTACTCAACTGCCTTCGCACACACCCTGGTCGGTAAAGACTATGGTCGCGAACTGATCAATTGCCTTCGCACACACCCTGGTCGGTAAAGACTACGGTCGCGAACTAACGAACCTAATCTTCGCACACATGCCTGTGAGGCCGCGATGGAACTGATACGATATGAAACTTAATTGAACGAACGCACTATTACCCAAACTAAACTATTAACTGTGAACTCGCTCAACTAGTTTGTTGATTATCTGCTGCATGCCTTGCAGGACCTTAGGTACATATTGGAGCTTGCACAAGGAGGGAGCAGGTCGTTGTGGGAATTGGATCGCGAACGTTAATTGAACTCATAACTACATTTGAGAATTTTATTACTATGCTTCCGCTACTTAAACAATGTTTGGTTTTGAAACATCAGTCATATCTTTATGAATTGTATTAACTACTGTTGATTATTAAATACTATGTTTGATATGATTGATGGCTTGATCCTGGTCAGTCACGCTCCCAAGCGGTGATACTCCGCGTGTGGATTTTGGGGGTGTGACAGATTGGTATCAGAGCCATTGGTTATAGAGAACTTGGTTTTAATATGGAAAAAAAAAACGTTTTTATTAAAACCAGACTATAACCAGAACAGTGCTCTCAACGATCCACAACGACGCTTCGCTCCACGTGCAAGACTCAACTTCCTAGGTAATAAGGTTTATGTTTATTGCCTACATGCTAGAATTTGCATAGAACTTTGCTCGTAGTATGCTTACATTACCTTGCTCACAACTTGTCATTGCATGAGAATACTTATGTGCTTACACTCTTCTGTCATCGCACTATTCGCGAACCTTTCTCACTTATGTTGCCTTTGATGTGAAGATCAATGGCCGCACGAATTACCATGACTCAAGCCCAGCTAGAGGCTCTCGTTGCTGCGGCAGTTGCAGCCGCCCAAGCAGGTAGTATACCCTGCAGTATAGACACTAGGATCTTTAGATCCTACATTAATTCTCGTACTTAACTTTGCCCTATTCGTACACAATAGGTCAACCCGCTCAGCAACAACCTGGGTGCACCTTCAAGAATTTCATGGAATGTCGTCCTAGTTCGTTCAGTGGCACGGAGGGAGCAGTTGGACTCCTCCATTGGTTTGAAAAGCTCGAGTCGGTTTTCGAAATGTGTGAATGCCCTGAGGCTCGCAGGGTGAAGTTCGCCACTGGCACACTTGAAGGGATTGCGCTCACTTGGTGGAACGCACAAGTGCAGATCTTAGGGTTGGCAGCTGCTAACGCCACACCCTGGAATGATTTCAAAGAACTGATCAAGAGGGAATACTGCACTAGAGAAGACATTCACAAGTTGGAGGACGAGTTGTATAACTTGAAAATGGTTGGTTCGGAAATCGAAGCTTACACCAAGAGATCGAATGAGTTGGCTGTGTTATGCCCAACTATGGTGGACCCTCCATACAAGCGTATTGAGTTGTATCTCAAAGGTTTGGCGCCAGAAATACAGAGCCACGTTACCTCGGCTAACCTCAACAATATCCAGGAAATACAGCGTCTCGCTCATCGCATCACCGATCAGGCAGTGGATCAGAATAAACTGCCAAAGCGTGTCGGCGCTACTGCTACAGTCACTCCAGCTGCTACTTCTGCTACACCCAGCGACAACAAGAGAAAATGGGATGGGGATTCCAGCAGGGGATCGGTGTCTGTTCAGTCCCAAACTCAGCAACGTCGCACCAACGATTACCAGAGTCCGAGTCAGCAATCATCGGGAAGTCAGGGACAACGTGGTTATCAGGGAAATCATCCGTGGTGCAACAGGTGCAACAAACACCACAGTGGAAGGTGTCGGAAAGATCGCTGTCAAAGATGCCACAAGATGGGCCATGAGGCCAAAGATTGTAGAAGCGCGCGACCAGTAAACCAGAACCAGCAACTTCCACCGCCAGCTCCACAGAATCAGCAGCAGCAGCCACAGCGTGGAAATCGGGGATGTTTCCAGTGTGGGGCTGAAGGTCATTACAAACGCGATTGCCCTCAGTTGAACCAGAATCGCAACAACAACAACAACAACCAGGGCAACGGAAATAACAACAATAACCAGAACAACGGGGGAAACAACAACAACAATGGCAACGAAGCTCGGGGTCGTGCTTTTGTGCTAGGTCGGGGTGACGCAGTGAATGATCCCAATGTGGTTATGGGTAAGTTTCTTCTCGACGATATTTATGTTACTGTCTTATTTGATTCGGGTGCTGATACAAGCTATATGTCATTGAAAATGAGTAAATTATTAAAACGTACACCAACACCCCTAGACACCAAACACGTTGTAGAACTAGCCAATGGTAAAAGTGTAGAAGCCGCACAGGTAGTCAAGGGTTGTAGTATTGTTCTAGCGGGTCAGACTTTCTCGATTGATCTCATACCCATAGTTTTGGGTAGTTTCGACGTCGTCATCGGTATGGATTGGTTATCCCAACATCATGCGGAGATCTTATGCAAAGAAAAAGTTATTCGTATTCCTCGCTCCAGTCAAGAACCTCTCGAAGTACAAGGTGACAAGAGTGGTGCTGTGGTTGGCATCATCTCTTTCTTAAAGGCGCAGAAATGTTTACGAAAGGGACATACTGCCATTCTGGCACTTGTCACTGACGCATCAGCAAAGGAAAAGAAGCTGGAGGATATACCAGTTGTGCGTGATTTTCCTCAAGTGTTTCCTGAAGATTTACCTGGTTTACCTCCTCATCGTCAAGTCGAGTTTCAGATTGAGTTAGCTCCTGGAGCAGCACCAATAGCCCGCGCACCGTATCGTTTAGCTCCAACCGAACTGGAAGAACTGTCGAAGCAGCTACAAGAGCTCTTGGAAAAGGGCTTTATTCGTCCAAGCTCTTCGCCTTGGGGAGCTCCAGTGTTATTTGTGAAGAAGAAAGACGGTACGTTCAGGATGTGCATCGACTACCGCGAACTCAATAAGGTGACGGTGAAGAACCGTTATCCTCTTCCGCGCATAGATGACCTATTCGACCAGTTGCAAGGGTCGTGTTACTATTCCAAGATTGATTTAAGGTCAGGGTATCATCAGCTGAGAGTCCGGGATGAGGACGTCTCCAAAACCGCTTTCAGAACTCGCTACGGTCATTACGAGTTTCTTGTCATGCCATTCGGGCTTACGAACGCGCCTGCAGTCTTCATGGATCTTATGAACAGGGTGTGCAAACCCTATCTCGACAAGTTCGTCATTGTTTTCATCGACGACATTCTGATCTACTCCAAGAGTCAGGAGGAGCACGAGCAGCACTTACGTCTTATTTTGGAACTTCTTCGAAAGGAGCAATTGTACGCAAAGTTTTCAAAATGCGACTTCTGGCTTCGTGAAGTCCACTTCTTAGGCCATGTGGTGAACAAGGATGGGATTCATGTCGATCCATCCAAGGTTGATTCGATCAGAAACTGGCCAGCACCACGTACACCGACAGAAATACGCCAATTCTTGGGTTTGGCGGGTTACTACAGGCGATTTATTAAAGACTTCTCAAAGATCGCGCAACCACTTACTATGCTAACACAGAAAGGTGTCGTTTACAGATGGGGTAATACGCAAGAGACCGCTTTTCAGTATCTAAAGGATAGGCTCTGCAGCGCACCTATTCTTTCATTGCCAGAGGGCACAGATGACTTCGTAGTATATTGTGATGCATCCATCCAGGGTCTTGGATGTGTGTTGATGCAACGTGATAAAGTGATAGCCTACGCTTCTCGGCAACTCAAGGTTCATGAACGGAACTACACGCCGCACGATTTAGAGCTGGGAGCTGTTGTTTTCGCGCTTAAGATATGGCGACACTACCTGTACGGTACCAGGTGCACGATTTACACCGATCACAGGAGTCTCGAGTATATTCTTAAGCAAAAGGATTTGAATATGCGTCAACGGAGATGGGTTGAACTTCTAAACGACTATGAATGCGCCATCAAGTATCATCCAGGCAAAGCCAATGTTGTGGCTGACGCCCTCAGTCGGAAAGACACTCTACCTAAGCGCGTGCGAGCGCTACAGCTTACTATTCAGTCAAGTCTTCCTGCACAGATACGAGCTGCTCAGTTAGAAGCACTGAAACCCGAAAACGTCAAAACTGAAGCTTTACGCGGCTCAAGGCAACGCATGGAACAAAAGGAAGACGGCGCCTACTATGTAACGGGGCGTATTTGGGTCCCACTTTATGGCGGTTTACGCGAACTTGTAATGGATGAAGCTCACAAGTCTCGCTATTCGGTACATCCAGGGTCGGATAAAATGTACCACGACATCAGTACTACTTATTGGTGGCCTAGTATGAAGGCCCACATCGCCACCTATGTTGGAAAATGCTTAACCTGTGCGAGAGTCAAGGTTGAATATCAGAAACCATCAGGCCTACTTCAGCAGCCTAAGATACCGCAATGGAAATGGGAAGAAATTTCCATGGATTTTGTTACGGGTCTACCTAGATCCCAGCGTGGGAATGACACTATTTGGGTGATCGTTGATCGACTCACAAAGTCTGCTCACTTCTTGGCTATCAAAGAAACGGATAAGTTTTCTACCCTAGCAGACATCTACTTGAAAGAAGTTGTTTCAAGGCACGGAGTGCCCACTTCTATTATTTCGGATCGCGATGCACGATTCACGTCAGAGCTTTGGCAAGCGATGCACAAATCCTTCGGCTCACGACTAGACATGAGCACAGCATATCACCCTCAGACGGATGGGCAGTCTGAGCGAACTATTCAAACTCTAGAAGACATGCTTCGAGCGTGTGTCATCGATTTCGGCAACGGCTGGGAAAAACATCTCCCTTTAGTGGAGTTTTCATACAATAACAGCTATCATACCAGCATTCAAGCCGCTCCATTCGAGGCATTGTACGGACGTAAATGCCGGTCACCTCTCTGTTGGGCAGAGGTGGGGGATAGTCAAATTACGGGTCCAGAGATTGTAGTGGACGCCACAGAAAAGATAGCACAGATACGACAACGCATGGCGGCAGCACGCGACCGTCAGAAAGCCTACGCGGACAAGCGTAGAAAACCATTGGAATTTGAGGTCGGGGACCGGGTTTTATTGAAAGTTTCACCCTGGAAGGGTGTGGTTCGATTTGGTAAAAGAGGCAAACTGAATCCGCGGTACGTCGGACCATTCGAAATCTTAGAAAAGATTGGCAAAGTAGCCTACAGATTAAACCTACCTCCTGAACTCGGTGCAGTTCACAATGTATTTCACGTGTCGAATCTGAAGAAATGCCTATCAGATGAGACCCTTATAATTCCTTTTAAGGAACTTACTATCGACGAGCGGTTGCAGTTCGTCGAGGAACCAGTTGAAATCACGGACCGGGATGTTAAGGTCCTCAAACACAAGAGAATCCCTCTTGTTCGAGTTCGTTGGAACTCCCAGCGTGGCCCAGAGTATACCTGGGAACGCGAAGACCAGATGAAAGAAAAGTACCCCCAGTTATTCGAAACCAATGCATCCACTTCTGAGGCTGAAGCTACTACTACTGAATTTCGGGACGAAATTCCCAATCAACGGGGGGATGATGTGACACCCCAGGAAAACCAGTGAACAATGTAACTTACCTAGCTTCCTCAGTGAGTGCGTACCAAATTTCGGGACGAAATTTCTTTTAAGTTGGGGATAATGTGACAACTCGAGTTTCTGACTTTCACTTTCGCATTAAATGCGCGTTGACTTTGACTGTTTAGTTGTTTGAAGTTGTGGACTTGAAATTGTACGCGTTGTGTTTTAATGAAACGTATTGTCGTTTTGCCTATATGTGATTACTTGCTGTGGTAGAAAATAATATTAGAATTATTATTAAAACACTTAGTCTAGATCACGAAACATGACCTACAGTTCGAAGGATCTCGAAACATATCCTTCGATTCGAAGGATCAACTTTCGGTTCGAAGGATCACGAAACATATCCTTCGACCAAGGACTCTATCCTTCGACATCTTTCGGCCCAGTCTTTCTAATGGGCTTGGCCCATTCCTGTGATACGTTTATATACGTGATGCATGTAAACCGGCTGTTAGTTTCAAAAACCCTAATACCCTTCTCTCTCTCTCTCGAAGTCTTGTAGTCGGCTGAAAGTTCTTGTGCACCCGAAACCCCACTAGTTTCAATCCCCTAATCCGGTTAGTGTTTGATTGTGTTTTAGTGATTGAATGATGTTATTATTATTACATGCTTTGATTAGAACGATTAGAATTGATTGTATGTTGAATGATATGAATCGTATAAAGATGATCTTGTAGTTGTATTGCATGATAATAAGTTTAAATCGATTCAATGATGCTTGTTATGTTACTGTGACGATGTATGCTCCGGATTGATAACTTGTTGATATATTAGTGAAATCGGGTTATTATGAAATCAGTTTACATGAGGTTGTTATGTCTTAATAGTAATCCGAATGAATATGGTTATTGTTCATGATTTTCGGTTAGGGTTCCTGAGATTGAATATATGAAATATGCTTGTTTGATCGGCTGTATGTTAATCGAGAAATTGGAAACCTGTTGATTGATAATTGTTATGTTTGGAAACAATGTAACAAATTCAGTAAATTTAGGAAACACGTAACTGATATTTATCGAAAGATGTAGTTATTCGAAACATAGTAGTGTTGACCGAAGGATAGCTTTGACCGAACCATAGTAGTGTTGACCGAAGGATAGCATTGACCGAAAGATGACACTGGTTCGAAACATAACATTCGGTCCGAAAGATAACTATGATAACTGTTTGTCGAAAGATCACGAATGTGTCGAAAGATAAGAGTGGATCGAAAGATATATGGTTATGAACATACTTTGAATGATTGAATGTATGCTTGATTTATTTGGCATGCCATGCTTGGTGATGAATGTTAACATTGGTATTCGTGTACACTAGCTGATGATTGGATGTGAAACAATACGTGTTGTGCCGATATGCAAACTGGCTGTTATGTGAACATTAAATTGCATGCGTATCATTGCGAACATGAACTGATTTGTTATACGTGCATACAATAGGACGTGATTAATTACTTGTGAGTGCATAACCTAGCATACCGAGCAAACCAAGGTGAGTTCACACAGCCAAGGCATGGGTTCCCAGGGTGGGAATGGGTTGGATGATTGTTTGTGCATGCTTAAATGATACTTGTCGAACTGCCTTCGCACACACCCTGGTTGGTAAAGACTATGGTCGCGAACGAACTACTCAACTGCCTTCGCACACACCCTGGTCGGTAAAGACTATGGTCGCGAACTGATCAATTGCCTTCGCACACACCCTGGTCGGTAAAGACTACGGTCGCGAACTAACGAACCTAATCTTCGCACACATGCCTGTGAGGCCGCGATGGAACTGATACGATATGAAACTTAATTGAACGAACGCACTATTACCCAAACTAAACTATTAACTGTGAACTCGCTCAACTAGTTTGTTGATTATCTGCTACATGCCTTGCAGGACCTTAGGTACATATTGGAGCTTGCACAAGGAGGGAGCAGGTCGTTGTGGGAATTGGATCGCGAACGTTAATTGAACTCATAACTACATTTGAGAATTTTATTACTATGCTTCCGCTACTTAAACAATGTTTGGTTTTGAAACATCAGTCATATCTTTATGAATTGTATTAACTACTGTTGATTATTAAATACTATGTTTGATATGATTGATGGCTTGATCCTGGTCAGTCACGCTCCCAAGCGGTGATACTCCGCGTGTGGATTTTGGGGGTGTGACATTGTACTCTTGAGCTCAACAATCACATCTTCCCAATCGACCTTATTCCGATGCAACTCGGAAGCTTCGACGTCATAGTAGGCATGGACTTTCTTCGCGACAACCATGCTGAAGTTGTATGCTTCGACAAGATGATTCGATTCTCGCTCGTGAATGGTGATTTATTGTGTGTCTATGGCGAAACTACTTCAAAGGGTTTCAAACTCATGTCGTGTGTCCAAGCTAGCAAGTATCTCCGCAAGGAATACAGAGCTTTCTTGGCTAACATTGTAGTAGCGGAGAAGGAAAAGAAAAGGAAGACAGAAGTCAAAGACGTCCCTGTGGTCCGAGAATTTCCTCAGGTGTTCCCTGATGATCTTCCTAGACTACCGCCAAGCCGCGATATCGACTTCCGTATCGACCTCATTCCTAGAGCCAACCCTGCGTGAACTCTCGAACCAACTGCAGGAGTTACTCGAAAAAGGCTTTATCCGCCCGAGCACCTCTCCTTGGGGCGCGCCAGTCCTCTTCGTCAAAAAGAAGGATGGGTCGTTCCGGATGTGCATCGACTACCGGGAATTGAATAAGCTAACCATCAAGAACCACTATCCCCTACCTCGCATCGACGATTTGTTTGATCAACTACAAGGTGCTACATGTTTCTCAAAGATCGATTTCCGTTCAGGCTATCACCAGCTATGTATTCAAGAGGGGAACATACCCAAAACCGCTTTTCGCACCCGCTACGGCCACTACGAGTTCGTTGTTATGCCTTTTGGCTTAACCAACCCACCCGCAGTCTTCATGGATCTAATGAATCGCGTGTGTAAACCATGTGACCGTTTCGTCATCGTATTCATCGACGATGTCTTGATCTATTCCAAAACGAAAGCCGAACACGCGCAACATCTATGTTTGGTTCTCGAATTACTCCAGGGGAATCAACTCTATGCCAAGTTCTCAAAGTGTGAATTCTGGTTAGAGGAGGTTCAGTTTCTGGGTCACATTGTAAATAGTCAAGGTATTCATGTCGATCCCATGACAATTGAAGCAGTTAAGAGCTGGATTACACCTAAGAACCCGTCCGAAGTCCGTTCTTTTCTCGTACTGGCAGGCTATTATCGACGATTTATCGAAGGATTCTCTAAGATCGCTGTGCCGCTTACCGCTCTTACGCATAAGGACAGGCCTTTTGTTTGGGGAACTGAACAAGAGTCTGCTTTCCAAACCCTCAAGCATATGCTCTGCAATGCTCCTGTTCTCACATTGCCCGATGGAAACGACGGTTTCATTGTCTACTGTGATGCTTCCAACCTTGGTCTTGGTTGTGTTCTTATGCAACGGGACAAGGTTATAGCGTACGCATCTCGTCAGCTTAAAATCCACGAGAAGAACTATACAACCCATGATCTCGAGCTAGGCGCGGTTGTTTTTGCGTTAAAGATATGATGACACTACCTGTATGGTACCAAGTGTACGATCTTCACCGATCACAGGAGTTTACAACACATCTTTGATCAGAAAGAACTTAATATGCGTCAACGCCGATGGGTAGAACTTCTCAGCGATTACGACTGTGAGATTCGTTATCACCCAGGCAAAGCCAATGTTGTTGCCGACGCTCTCAGCAGACGGAGTTATTTGCTCAGCATTCGTGATACCCAAGCCCAATACGATCTCGAAGCCCTCATCCGCGAAGCCCAGCATGCCTATTTTAATGAACGCACTCTAAAGAAGGAACGAATCTATCATGATGGAGCTCAATTGGTAAATAAGTCAAATGGGATTTTCTATTTTCTGGATCGAATTTGGATCCCTAAGCGGACCGAATTATGAAAGATTTTGATGGACGAAGCCCATAAATCCCGGTATTCTATTCACCCCGATGCCGATAAAATGTACCAGGATCTTCGTTACAAGTACTGGTGGCCGGGCATGAAAAGGGATATCGCTCTCTACGTTGGGAAGTGCCTGACTTGTGCAAGGGTCAAGGCTGAACATCAAAGGCCCTCTGGCTTACTCGAGCAACCCCCAATCCCTATGTGGAAATGGGAGAGTATAGCTATAGACTTCATAACAAAGCTTCCGCACACATTATCAGGTCACGACAGCATTTGGGTTGTTATTGATCGTTTAACCAAATCAGCCCACTTTCTGCCAATACGGGAAGACTACAAGGTAGAACGATTAGCACGAATCTACACCGACGAGATCATTTGTAATCATGGTACGCCTCGTGACATCATCTCTAACCATGATGCTCGGTTTACCTCGCGATTGTCGGAAACGTTTCAAGCTGCTCTTGGTACTACGCTTAACCTGAGTACCGCATTCCATCCTCAAACCGACGGCCAGACTGAGAGAACGATTCATACTCTTGAAGACATGCTCCGTTCGTGTGTCATAGACTTCGGTGGTAATTGGGACAAATACCTACCGTTAGTCGAATTCTCGTACAACAACAGTTATCATACCAGCATCCAAATGGCACCATTCTAGGCTTTATATGGAAGAAGATGTCGATCGCCTATTGTATGGCACGAGATTGGTCACTCGCAATTAACCGGTCCTGAGCTATTGCAAGAAACGACTGACAAAGTCCTCCAAATTCGAGACAACTTGTTGAAAGCTCGAAGTAGACAGAAAAGTTACGCCGATAGACGACGCAAGCCCCTTGAATTTGACGTTGGCGACTACGTACTCCTAAAGATATCACCTTGGAAGGGTGTGGTCTGATTCGGCAAGAAAGGGAAACTAACACCTCGATATGTTAGACCTTTTAAGATTCTGGAAAGGATCGGAAAAGTCGCCTACATACTCGAACTATTGGAGGAACTTAGTAATGTCCACCCGACTTTCCATGTGTCGAACCTCTGAAAATGCCTGGCTGAACATGATTTAATTGTACCTCTCGACGACCTCCAAATAAACGAAACACTACACTTCATGGAGAAGCCTGTTGAAATCATGGATCGCCAAACCAAGCAGCTCTGACGCTCGCGCATTCCCATTGTGAAAGTCCGATGGGAAGGCAAACGAGGAGCAGAGTTCACTTGGGAACTCAAAAGCGACATGAAGGCGAAGTACCCGCAGTTGTTTGAAGGAGCTTGTTCTAGAAAGTGAAAGTCTAGAGAAAGAAAGTTCTCCAAAGTGATTCACGGTGTTGTACATCTTCCAGTCTAATTTCGAGACGAAATTCCCTAAACAAGGGGAGGCTGTAACACCCCGTGTTTTCGAAAGTCAAAGTCAAAGTCAAGATTGAAGTCAAAGGGAGAAAAGATTGCTAACTGCAATCTGTCCCTCCTTGCTTAATCCCTGTTTTGACTTCTTTGACTGTAGTTAGTCTGTTTTGTGTTTTACGTTAGTTGTATTATGTGGAGTAATCATTAAGATCGCAATAATCGAATATTTATCGCTACGAATCGCTTTACGACTGTGAATAATAGGAAGTAACAATGCGATAAAGTTAATTAAACGTAAATCAACCTAATCTAATCAACATCACGCTCGCAAATTCGAACTATGCAATTTTGGTGTTATTATACGTGTGTGTGTCTTCTATGTTACTTGTGCATGCTTATTTATGTTATATGTGGTAATCAATCGAATCGCAATTGAAACGCACTCGAACTCAATCGCAATCGAATCGAACTCGCAAACCGAATACGAAACCAGGATGATTGTATGTAGATATAGTATGATAATTAGTGGAGAAGAGACAACGCGCGATATGAGTGGTTGGGATTAAAAGTAATTTGAATAGGAAACTCTACCGTATTCACATCGCTCGCAATCGAAACTGAAATATCAAAAAATCATCGCATCAAACACTTGAATCAGGCAACTGGTCGATCAGGCTACCAGCTGATCGACCAGCCAGCCATCAAAAAATCATCGCACCAAACACTCGAATCAGGCAACTGATCGATCAGGCTGTCCGATCGAGCTGCCTGGCCGATCGGCCAGCACTTTCCTCATTTGGAAGCCTATAAATACCCCTGTCATTGCATCATTTCCACTTTTGGAAACCCTCTGACCGACCAGGTCGTGTTCTTCACCTTTTCTCAGATTTCTCGCGATTCCGGTAAGATCTCGTCCTAAATCTTGTACTTTCTCGATCTACACGCACTCCTACACCTTTCTATCTTTTGAATCTTAACTTTTAACCGTGAAATCATCAAAATTCAAGGTGTTCTAGGATGACGTCATCATGTGTTCTTAAAGAACTTCATGTTTTGGCCTCAATCCACCAAGAATAACTTGGATCAAACAGATTTCCACATAAACAAACAAAGATCTCTAGTAGATCTAAACATTTTCACCAAATAAAGGACTGAAAGATGGTTTTCCAACTTTCTTTCAACTCTTTTACACTCAATGCACTCAAGACCAGTGGAATCAGACCTTGTGTCAACACACTACTCATTCTTGTGGTTGTGTGGCTCAAGATCTGTATTCTAGCCACGAGGTTTACCAATTTCGGGTTGAACATGGAACACCGTCACAAAAAGTTAACTGACCGGATTTGGGTGATTCCTGTCCGATCAGGAGAACCAAGTAATGACGAGGTTTCTGCCGCTTAACTCGTTATCAAAACGCCTCGATAAAACGACAAACAATCAAAACAACCAAGTGTTAGATGAACAGGCCGACCAGGACAAGGCACTGTCCGATCGGACTGCTGTCCGAACGGACAGCCAGTCGAACAAACAGACAGCCGAACGACTGGCCAGCAGATCGGCTAGCACATGGGTCCCACACTTAATCAACCTATTTGGAATTTGAATATTGAACGGACTGCTGTTCGATCGGACTGCCGTCCGATCGGATTACTCTTCGGATCATGAGATACTTGACTTTAAATACTTAATTAATTTTTCAACATGTTCAATGCACGGGAAATGCTACCCGATCGAACTACTGTCTGATCGTGTGTCCTCTTCCTGAG
This sequence comes from Helianthus annuus, assembly GCF_002127325.2. Classification (NCBI taxonomy): domain Eukaryota; kingdom Viridiplantae; phylum Streptophyta; class Magnoliopsida; order Asterales; family Asteraceae; genus Helianthus; species Helianthus annuus. Next base: position 60,406,580 of record NC_035448.2, read on the forward strand.
GACATGTTCTTCACTGTAGTACCAGCCGATCGGGTTGCCGGCCGATCGAACGACCGTCCGATCGACCGACCTGAAAGGTAAAGATACTTTAATGTTTTCTAATACTACAACGAAAACTTCAAAAGTCAACCATCATACATAAACACATCATACTCAAAGGAAGAAACAATCCACTCGAACAGCCATCCGATCGGACTTCCGTCCGACCGGACAACTGTCCGAACGGACTGTCAACCGCACGGTCAGCCGTCCGATCGGACTACCGTCCAATCGACCAGCTGTCCGATCCATCGACACCTATTTCCATTTTACGCGTTACTTATCGTTATACTATCGAACTGTTCAGGCTAACCTTACTCTCAAGCGCTCCCTTCAATCCATCAACCGCAGTGAGCATTCTCGATCCCTTTTTGCTTTCAGCACTTTTGGGTGTTACATACGTTACTTATACGAAATCACATCGAACAAACTACGCAATATTAAAACACTAACCGTTACCGCATGTTATACGTGACTTAATGAATGCTTGTTTGTTATGTTTACACATGGAATGTTGTCTACCTGCCTTAACGACGATAGTACTATAGTTTGGACTCAGCACCCGTTCACACGGGGGTTGTTAAGGACAATTATTTGCATGGATTATAGTGGTGATCCTGTATTACGAACTGCCTTGGGCAGTCAACCCGTAGTCATTGGTATCGATAGATTCATGTCGATAATTAACATGCTTCGTTTTCCTCCGCGTACGTGTTGGTTGTTCGTAAACTATTTCGAACTCTATATGCTATTATCAAACTTGTATACTCGCCTTTACACTATGTGTATTGACTTTTATTTTAACGTATGTGACAGGTATTTAGGATGCTTAGCTGCTAGGAAAGCGAGGCTATAATAAGTCTCTAGAGGCCAACAAATAGTTGTCTGTACTAATGTAATCAGGCGTCTCTAGAAGCAGATGAACAATTGCTTTATTTAAATCTGAGTTGTCGGAATAGAACTATTTGCCTAGATTTTGTCTGTAATAATTTGTTTACTGTTTGAGACATGGTATGGGACATGTTATTTTAAATTGAATAGTAATGATAATTGTTATGGAAACTTCTGGACAATCTGTTTCGCTTAGTGCCGCGCCCCGATGATTCCGCCATCGGTTGGGGTGTGACACTAGGGGCTGAAACTGCCAATTACCAAACATTTTAGACGGAAGAAGGGAGAGTCGCGGGCCGCGAAGACTCTCCCTTGACTTGTTCGCGGGTCGCGAGGAAGTGCCCAATAACAACAAACTGGACAGCTACATGTTGTAGCCTTGCAAACCGCCATTGCATGCCTGATTCTCGAAACCAGGGCTTGTTTGATGGTATTTACTGTCACTAGAACACCTGTAATGATCAGAGGATGCTCAAGAACACATGGATTGATCCTAAGGCACCTTGTTTCACTATAAATAGGTGCATTCTTTCACCATTCCAACTTGTACCTTCAAAATTTTCTTATCTTCTCTCCTTGCTTGGCATCTCTGAGGTTCCTGATCAAAAAGGAAGCTCTCCTTAGTTCAAGATTCGAGCTAGGACCCTTTGTAAGTGTCCTTAGCCTCCTTAGTTCGGTTTTTATGCATTTAAAAGCGGAAAGTCAAAGTTACAGCAATTCGGCTTTGACTTTCGGTTTAAACCTAAACGGTCCAGCCATTGTTCGAGGCGAATATGGCTACGTGATCGTAATTAGGTAGGTGTTAATCCCTCAAAAGGGCACCTCCTAATTACCATGTTTACTTAGTTAATTTTCGGGTCAAAGTACTTAACATAAAAAGTCAAACAGGTCAATTTTTAAATAAATTTCAAATCTGATAATGTAGAGGTTATAAAATATGTTTTATCACTTTAATAACTTGGTAAACATTATTAGAACATGTCTAAACATGTTCAACCCGACAATTCTAAGTTTAGGTTCAGTTCGCAACCGAAAGTCGCAAAAGCTTGACTTTTGCTTTGACTTTCAGTTCTGACCCGACTTAGCTTATTTCCTTTATGTTTTAAGGTTCCTTTGTGACCATATTATATTGTAGTATAACCCTCTAGGGTTATATTACATGGTCCCTTAGTAATCTGAGTTTATTTACTTGATTCCGTTATTATGCTTAATGTTGACTAAAATACCCTTTTTTGTCAAAAATGAGATTTTAAACATAAACAACCATGCAAATGAGTTACATACTGATTATTAATATTATTTAACATATTTTGACATTTAGAATTTGGTCAGAAGCTGTAATTACATAATAAATCATAAAACATGCTTTTAAAAGGACTAAAATACCCTTTTTCATGCAAATATAGTTTAAACATAATTTAGACATAAAAATTCAATACTTACTGTTATGATATCATATTTAGAACTTTCTGGGATTCCAAGTCAGATTACTTACTGAGTTTATGCATGAGTTTCGTAATATATTAATTGTGACACCTGTGCTTACGTAATCATTAATCAAACTCTGAACAGTTTAATTATCAATGAAACAAAGTATTTTGATTCCTATATTTGCTTATTTATGTTTGACAATTTCTCATTTCAATCCTTGTTCGATTTCAAACTCTAAATTGCTTTCTGGAAAGTTATACGCAAACTGATGCATAATGTTGGTGCATATATGTCTGTTAACTTCGTCTTTTATTGAGTCTTGTATCTAGATAGAATAAACCAGTGCTTAGATGTCGGGAAATTAGGGTTTTTATGTAGATTGGCCATTTCGCACGAAATGGAGTTAGGCCATTTCGTATGAAATGAAGGTTAATCCATTTCGCACGAAATGGTATTGCCATTTCGCACGAAATAACCATTTCGTGTGAACTAATTCGTACGAAATGGTGGGCCTATATATACCTGAGCATGGTTTCTCTTTTGTAATGTTGCGGATTTCAGAGCCGAGGTGCTGCCAAATTGTCAACTGATCTGTATAGCTTTGAAATCAATAAACAAGTGAATCTAAGCGTCAATCAAGCTGTAATCAAGTCTGAATCATCGAATTCCGCCTTTGATTCTGATTTAAACTCTTCTGATCGACTCGTATAGGTTTTACAACGATCCAACAAGTGGTATCAGAGCTCAGGAGGAAGAGTTCTTACCGATTCAGCTTGTTTTCATCTGAAAATCTGACTTCTACTTATTCTTCTTCACATTTTTCAAAATTAACTAAGATTTCACGGTTAAAATGGCTTGAGTTTCACATATTACACGCAAAATACAGTTTTAACAAATCCTTGAAAGAATCAGACCTAAAATCGACCTAAAACCTGATTAATTTGACAAAAACATGGTCGATTGTATGACATCAGCATCATTTCGTACGGATTGGACATAGTAGACCCCATTTCGCACGAATTGGACATCCATCCCGCACCAAAGTTGTTCATTTCGCACCAAATAGGCCCATTTCGCTTGAAACAGTACATCACATTATCCATTTCGCACGAAATGGTTATTTAGAGTTTCAGTTCGTTTGAAAGCTGTTATTTCGCTTGAGATATACATCCATTTCGTACGAATTGGATAATACTGGATCATTTCGCTTGAAAACCTTCCAGTTCGCTTGAAAGTGTTCAATATGTTTGAAATTTCATCAGTTCGCAGGAGTTGATTCGTTTCAGTTCACACGAAGTGAACTTGTACCAGTGTGAAGTTTTTGTCAAAATCACAAAAAAATTGTCTAAGTGTTTGTTAATTGTTTCAGGTACTTAAAGATGGGTGATGATTTTCTGAATCCGTTTAGTGATGTTTTTGCTTACACTAGCAGCACAGGAGAGAACACATCTGACAACACGAACACCTCAGCACCAAACCCGAGCCATAGGAAAACCATTGCTGATTCTCTGAGTGTTGATAACGCCTATGGCACATACAACAAACCACCCAAGCTAATGGCTATCGAGGAATATAATAGATGGGCACCTAGGTTTGAGGATTGGCTAAAGGCGTTCGCCTACCCAAGTTGGAAATGCTTGAAGAGCGGGTTTAACATTGGAAGAAGTGATTATGAGAACTTAGTCGAAAATGACCAAGAAAATTTCATCGCTGAGCAAAAATGTATCGCATTACTTCATCAATCAGTAAGGGATGATATTATATCTCTAATCGATTACAAAGATGCCAAAGATTTATGGGCAAAATTAGAGAAAAAGTGTGTGGGTGGAGCAGAAATTGTTAAGAACAAGAAAAAATTGTTAAAGAAAGAATTTGATCTGTTTGGTTGTATGAAAAATGAGTCTGTGTCAAAGATGATAGAAAGATTCGGTCACTTAAAGATGGAACTTGCAAGATATGGAATTGTGTTTACACAGGAAGAGCTGGTTAATAAATTGTTTGACTCACTGCCTGATGAGAAAGATTGGCAGTATTTTGCGCTAATGTTGAGGAACACAGTGAGTTCGACTGATTTAACAGTTGATTTACTAATCGAAAGGTTGGAGAGTCATGAATTGGAGAACGGGAAAACGAACAAAGTCAACAATTCCTCGTATCAACAAAATGTTGATTTATATTATCGAGGAAGTATGATTCCAAAAACTGTGTCACCAAAGACTGCATTTTCAGCAGAAAACTCAAACATGCCAAATCAAGAAAGTCCAAGCAGTGGTTATCATGGAGGATCAACTTCAACTGCTCCAAATCAACAGAAAAACATGTTCCAGTGCAATATTGTTGTAGACCTCAAAAATGCACAAAACTTCAGCGAAGAAGCAGCCAAGCAGCAAATGGTGTTTTTGGCATCCGTCTTGGAATCATATGAGAGCCTTGTTGCTGGAAAGATCGGAAACACTAACCTCACCAAGGAAGACTATGATCAAATCGACCCCGAAGAAATGGAGTTGATTGACATTAGATGGTGTATGGCGAGTGCGGTCAGAAGGGCTCAAAGGTTCATGGAGATAACAGGCAGACATTTCATTGGTGGACCTTCTACTAAACTAGGGTTTGATAAATCAGAAGTTACATGTTTTAGGTGCAAGCAAAAGGGGCACTTTAAACGAGAATGTCGAAATGCAGAATCTCCCAGAATGAAGCAATTAGAAGATGCTCCCAAAGAAAAGTCAAGAGCATTAGCTGTTATCCATGATGATGAGGGATTTGATTGGAGTGATTTGTTACCAGAAGAAGATGCTGTGGGTTATGCCTTCATGACAAAAATTGATCCTTTCAAAGATACCCGAACAAAAGAAGAAAAATATACATACAGGAAGATGATAGCCCAAAACATGAAAGATAAAATCTATCGAACATGGAAAGAGGCAAAAAGCGCAAAAAGATGGGATGCTGATCGAGAATGTTATTTGGATCCTAAAGGAAACATAGTTGTTGAACCTTCATCAATCAGTGTTGAAACCCTCATCGAGCAATTAGCAGAGGAAGAAGAAGAGAGACAGAGACTGTGGTGGGGAAAAGAAGCTGAAGAAAAAGAAAAGGAGAAGGAGTTACAGTCGAAGAAGATCGATGATGGGATAATCGACACGACGAAAGAATTTACAGCAGAAAATCTGAAGAAAATGGCTGATAAAGTTCTTGCGGCGAAGGAGTTAGAGGTAGATCCTAAGTCTGGAACTGAGTCAAAGAGCAAGGTCAGTACTAATGATTCAACAAATGGGTCAGGTAAGACTGATAAAGCCAAAATTAAAAGCGACTGCAAAAATTGCGTGAAAAACTGCAAGGTTTGTAGTACACATGCTTATCTCAGTGGTAAGAAGACTGAAGAACTGACAGAAAGAGTCAGACAAGTTGAAAATCAAATCTTGAGTCGTGACAATTTGATAAAAGCTTCAAATGATAGAATCAAAGAATTAACTAATAAACTTGAAAAAGATAAAATTGAAGTAGAAAAACTTAGGAAAGAGAATGAAAAGTTAATTCATGAAAACCGCCAACTTTTTGAAAATCATGAGAAGCTAAAAAGAACGATAAAAGATTCTGATGAGAGAAACAGTAAAACAAGCAAAGAAAATTCTCAACTGTCAGGAGTACTTCAGTCAAAAGAAAAGCAAATCAATCAACAGTTGGATGAGATTGCTAATCTGAAGCTTCAGTTTCAGGAAGCTAAGATTGAAAATGAACATATCAATCTGAAACTCAACAGTTACAACTCCGCAAGTTTTGTTCTTCAACACATTGTTCCCAAACCCATTAGGAAGAACAAAGCTGGCGAAGATGTATATTCTGATGGAACTGGGGTTGGGTATCACCAGGTTCCACTGCCAGTATTGAATAATTTTTCAAAGAAAAAATCCGGGTTGGTTAATGATGAAGAAACAAATGAAGTTAAACTTCCAGAAACAATTGATGTCACATTCACTTCATCATTCGATGAAGACAGTGTTCAGTCCGAAGTTGTTAAAAGTATGGTTGAAAATGTTTTGAAATATGAAAGTGACTTAACTGAGGATGAAGAATGTTTTTTGGACAAATATATTCCAAAATCAACATCCAAAAACAACTTAAATGAAGAACCTAATCTTGTGATGTACAAGATGTTGGGATCGGATAAGTTGTATTCGGATCTTGAATTTCCTTTGGAAAATGTGAATGTTGATAAATTGAAAAATGTGTTCAAGTTGGTTGAAATTGATGCATCTGAGATCGAAGGTTTGAAACATTCCAAGAGACAATTGAACTTTTAAAAGGATAAATCTTACTACAAGAAACCTGTTTTATCACCGCGTTTTTCTAACAACAACCAAAACAGATGGTCAGGTGGTTATCAGAGTGGTAAGAATAATCAAAGAAGGAACTTTCAAAACAAAACGTTTGTCAAGAAAAAGGTGTTTGTAAAAAGCTTGAGTTCTCATTCCGAGCAAGAATCTGAGATTTTTTCAAAATCAAATGAAGAGTTCTTTGAAAAGAAGGCTTCACAGCCTCAGACCGAAGGCAAAAGTCGGGAAGTTGATACCCGCACATGCTTCAAATGCAACAAAGTTGGACACATTGCACGAAAGTGCACCAACTTAAAGCCTAAGTCTGAAGTTGTTGAGAGTCAGAAAAGGAAAGTTGATGCAAAAGGCAAAGCTCTAATGGTTGTTGAGAAGAAAGTTTTGAAAAATGAAAACACAAAATTCAAAACTGAACCTGTAAAGAATGTGGTAACTAAAATTGACAAATTTTACAAGCGGGTTGCGTCATCTCAACAAACATGGAAGCCAAAATCTGTTGAAAAGAAATCAAGTTCTCCAAAACCAAAGGTTTCTGAGATGGAAAAACAATCATCTTCTACCACTCCGGTGAAGATGAATGTTCCTTTGGATTACTATGAGAAACTTGAAAAACAAAAGTCTACTGCTTCTGAAAAGAAGTAAGTACCAAAGAAAGACCAACCATCTGGTCAACCTCAAAAAGACGAATTTTTTTTATACAAAGAGGTTGAGATTGGGTCTGAAGAAAATTTCAAGATGAATGACAAGAATTTCCCATCGTTGTACACAAAGACCACACACATCAAGCTACCTGAGTCGAAAGAGGCTTGGGTGGCATCAAAATCTAACTAAGTGTTTGTGATATGTGCAGGAGCTTCCAAGATCCATTTCACGATGGATTATGGATAGTGGAGCTTCTCGACACATGACGGGGAAGAAAACCCTACTGTATGATGTTCGAGGGTTTAATGGAGGATATGTGGGATTTGTAGGTAATCAAGGTGGTCGTATAGTTGGTGAAGGAACTCTATCTAATGGAATTGTCACGTTTGAAAGAGTAAACTACATTGCCGAGTTGGAAAACAATCTTCTGAGTATCTCTCAGATCTGTGATTGCGTGTATACAACGCATTTCACGGATAAGGAATGCTTGATTCTGAAACCAGGTTTTGTTATCCCCGAAGAATGGATCATCATGAGAGCACCAAGAGTCGACGATCTGTACGTGTTGGACATGAGTGTAGCAACTACTACCACGGGTCAGGCTCACTGTTTTATGTCAAGAGCAACGGAAAAAGAATCGCAATTGTGGCATCGAAAAATGGGCCACATTCACCTACGAAAAATGAACCATCTGGTGCACAACGACTTAGTAACTGGTGTTCATTTGAAGGGTTTCCATCTTGAGGGGGAGTGCATTAGTTGTGTCAAAGGTAAACAACGAAAGAAATCTCACCCTGGGAACAAGGAAAACTCAATTTCGAGGCCGTTAGAGAGACTTCACATGGATCTTTTTGGTCCTGTGAATGTCAAAAGCATAACTGGTGATTTCTACTGTCTAGTAGCTACTGATGACTACTCAAGATTTTCGTGGGTATCATTTCTGAAGACAAAAGATGAAACATTCGAAAGTTTGATGACGTTGTTCAGAAAAATTGAAAACTTGCACCGAACCAGAATCAGAAGAATCAGGAGTGACAACGGTACAGAATTTAAGAACAACAAAATGGAAGAGTATTGTGATGAGAGAGGTATATTGCAAGAATTTAGCGCTCCTTATACTCCGAAACAAAATGGAGTAGCAGAAAGAAAGAACAGGACGCTAATTGAAACGGCCAGGACGATGCTTGCTGATTCGAAACTACCAGTCAACTTTTAGGCAGAAGCAGTGTCAGCCACTTGCTATACACTCAACCGGGTTCTTACAGTGAAGAAATTCAACAAGACATGTTTCAAGCTAAGCAACAACCGCAAACCTAACCTGAAGTATCTGGAACCGTTTGGGTCTCCCTGCACAGTTCTAGAACCTTATGGTAAATTTGGTCCAAAGAGCATCGAAGGAATATTCGTGGGTTACTCAAGTCCGCTGAAACGAGTTTTTGTTCCAAGTTTAAAGTGGATCATCGAAGCACATCATGTTGAGTGTCAAGGTTATACAATGCCACCTCAGAATCCCGGTGACTCATGGCATTTCAATTATAACACTCTGTGGGATTCGTTTGACATGGAGGAAGAACCAGAGTTCTTTGATGAGTTGGATATTCTAAGAGAATATGAATCATCACAAGAAAGGTTCCCAACTGAGTCTTTTAGGCATCAATGGCAAACTTCCAATGATGATGAAGCAGGTCCAAGCAATGCTGGAGAACATGATATTCAGCAAACTCCATCATCTTCATAATGTGAACATGCTCCTGACAATCAGATGACAGTTAACGATAATCTAGAATCTGATGATAGGCCAATATTCGATCGTGGTGATTTAGATTCTGAGGGGGAGCAAGTCCAGATTTCAAATCAAAAAAATCCAGTCAGTGAACAAGGTGCAAATCAGAATGTCACAAATTTGGAAGGCGAGGTAGATGTTCCAGGCGAGGTGATGCCGAGAACTCTTTCGTACCATCCAGAAGAGCTGATTATTGGAGAGTTACAATCAGGCGTTCGCACTAGACGACAAATTGACCAAGGCCTTACTTGTTTTTATTCTACAGTTGCTCCTTTACAAACAGAATTTTCACTAAGTTGTTTTATTTCGCAGATTGAACCGAGAACATATAAGGAAGCACTAACCGAAGATTCTTGGGTCAACGCTATGCAGGAGGAGCTGAGTCAGTTTGAGAAGTTGTGAGTGTCGAAAATTGGTAGACTTGCCTGATGGTCATAGGAAGATAAACACCAAGTGTGTGTTTAAGTGCAAAAGAGACGACCGAGGAGTTATTATTCCTAACAAAGCTCGACTCGTAGTCCAGGGCTTTAGTCAGCAGGAGGGTATAGATTTCACTGAAGTATATGCTCCTGTTGCTAGACTTGAAGCGATTAGAATCTTCCTAGCATTTGCATCTTGGAAAGGATTTAAAGTATATCAGCTAGACGTTAAATCGGCTTTTCTCTACGGGAAGGTAAAAGAGGAGGTATATGTCAGACAGCCACCGGGCTTCACCGACCCAATCCACAAAGACAGGTCTATTTACTGGATAAAGCGCTGTATGGTTTACACCAGGCCCCGAGAGCCTGGTACGAGACATTGTCTCAACATTTGCTTGCCAACAGCTTCATTTGTGGAAAAGTGGATGCCACTCTCTTCACCAAAGAAGTCAATGGACATCTTCTGATAGTCCAGATATACGTGGACGACATCATATTTGGGTTAACAAATGAAGATCTGTGCAAAGATTTTGAAAAAGTTATGAAGCAAAAATTTGAAATGTCATCAACGGGTAAGATGAAGTTCTTCTTGGGGCTTCAGGTTGATCAAATGCCCAAGGGAATATTCATACATCAGACGAAGTATGTTCATGATATCTTAGAGAAATTTGGTTTGTCTAGGACTACTCCAGCTTCCACCCCGTTAGCGAAGAACCATGGGATAAACCCTGATCTCACCGGAGAGAGGGTAGATGAAATGATGTATCGTTCGATGATCGGATCGCTGATGTATTTGACAGCTTCAAGACCCGATATCATGTATCCAACCTGCCTCGCAGCATGGTTTCAGTCAAGCCCAAGAGCTTCGCATATGGTGATTGTGAAACGGATATTGCGCTACCTGAAAGGAACTCCATCACTGGGGTTGTGGTATCCAAAAGAAGGCGATTTTACGCTCGAAGGTTATTCCGATTCCGACTTTGGATGCTGCAAAGTTAACGCTAAGTCAACAACTGCGGGATGTCAGTTTTTCGGAGCATGATTGGTCACCTGGCAATGCAAGAAGCAGACCTCTGTCGCTTTATCCACATGTGAAGCTGAATATGTATCTGTTAGCAGCTGCTGCTCTCAGATCTTGTGGATCCAGCAACAGATGCGCGATTACGGTTTGCAATTTCTTACTACCCCTATCTTTGTTGATAATGAGGCAGCTATAAACATAACAAAAAATCTTGTTCATCACGCTAAAACGAAACACATTGAAATTCGTCATCACTTCATCCGAGATTGTTTCGAGAAGAAGTTGATACGAATTGAGAAAATCCACACTGACAAACAAAAAGCTGATTTACATACCAAAGCGTTTGATAAAACTCGTTTTAAATATCTTTTAAAACTGAACGGTATTAAGCTTTTATCGGTGTCGGAAGGGATTATTGGCGTAGATGAAGGTACCACTGTAGATGATGTTGAAAAGCAATCTGCAATGGTTTGTCGATTTTTTACTTGTTTTGGTATTTAGGGGGAGTTAGGTTATATTTTCAGAAAATACAAAAACAATAAAAAATTCAAAAACCCAAAAACATGAGATATTTCTAAAATCCAAAAACAATAGAAAACTAAAAAAGAGCTTGTGTAAAAAGGGAAAATGATAGTACATCAGCTAGACAGTTGCAGTACACTAAAGAAATGTAAAGTTTAAAAAGTGTTAAGCAGTCTCGCAGATGATATGCCGGTATGTTTTTACACATTTAGTAAGTTTGTTCGGGATATAAACCTAAATCGTCACTTGCTTTTTACGTGGGGAACACCTCTCGGATATATAGGTAATCCCTGAAATCCTGTTTGAAAGGCTCTATTTCTGACATACTAGGTCTTTGTACGTGATGATATCCGGAGTATTATACCAGGACTTCTGATTTTGCGAAAGCAATAGCCTAGTCCTCGTATAATACTCTGGACTGCTTTATTCTTAAAGCTCACCCTCAGCATAAAAAATGATGAAACATTGAAAAATGCTAATCATGTGCTGTTGTAAAAAAAAAAGATCCCCAAAGGGGACCCACCTAAAGTTGAGCCATCATCTCTCTGATTAAACGGAAGTTCTAGACTGAGCTCTCATGGCCTCGCATTTACCCTTTACAGATATCATTAGTGTGCACTCACCTGTAAGACTGAATATAGTAGTCTGGATACGGGAGTATATTTTGAGGTGTTACACGCATATAAGTTAAGATCATAAAATACTAAATTCGTATCCTGAATAGATTGAAATTTGTGTGAAAATTTAAGAGGATCGGTATATCGACAATCTAAGCGAATTGTTTAATTCTGAGTATGAAATTAAAGCTTAACGGTACTCGTAGCTTGTCGGTAGCTGCTATGATTCCCTAACACGCTCATCAAAAATATATTTGTAAATAATTTACATTTACTGCATTCCATTCCTGTTTAGCATTCTAGTCTAGAAACTTTATTCAAAATCCAAAAAGATTTTACATTTCTACTTTGTTTTATCGACAAACCAAAGTGGAAAGCTGATTTACAGATTCACAGTTTAAAGCAGATGTAGGAAGTTTCTGAACTGGAAGATGAGTTAGGAGCTTATTATATCAAACCTGAAAGATGAAATGTTAACACAAAATCATTAATTTGAAACTTGTAATTTTCAGAATAATGTTTTGAAAAATGTTGAACAAAAGTCAAGTTTTTGTTTTGTCTCAGGTCAACCAAGGTCATTAAGTTGGACTTGGTAGGCAAATTAAGTACCCAGGGTCATTAAATCGGATCTGGATACTTAAGTGGATTATTAAAAATTGATAAAAATAACAAAAGATGTCAAAAAGTCAATAGATTGTAATGTCAGATTTTTGAGAAGCAGGAAACAGTTTTGAACCTGTGAAAGCAGCAAAGCAAGATCCCCATGGCTAAGTCTGAACAAAGTTTAAGCCAGATCCCAGCTTATTGAAAGGGGGAGTCTGAAGGCGTAAGAGTCAGATACAAATTCTGGATCAACATTCAAGGGGAAATTTGAAGATTGTAAAAGCCAGGTTTGAGTGCTAGTTGCTGATGCTGTTAAATTCAAGAAATCAAGAGATCTGATCAAGAGAATTAGAAGAAAAAGAGATTGAGGATGCTTACAGTGTCAGATACTTTGGAAAGAGTGAAAAGACATATCCAGACTGAAGACTACCGAAGACTCGATGCAGAAGACTTCGTCAACATCCAAGGCGGAGTCTGTTGGTGCATATATGTCTGTTAACTTCGTCTTTTATCGAGTCTTGTATGTAGATAGAATAAACCAGTGCTCAGATATCGGGAAATTAGGGTTTTTATGTAGATTAGCCATTTCACACGAAATGGAGTTAGGCCATTTCGTACGAAATGAAGGTTAATCCATTTCGCACGAAATGGTACTGCCATTTCGCACGAAATGACCATTTCGTGTGAACCAATTCGTACGAAATGGTGGGCATATATATACCTGAGCATGGTTTCTCATTTGTAACATTGCGGATTTCAGAGCCGAGGTGCTGCCAAATTGTCAACTGATCTGTATAGCTTTGAAATCAATAAACAAGTGAATCTAAGCGTGAATCAAGCTGTAATCAAGTCCGAATCATCGAATCCGCCTTTGATTCTGATTAAAACTCTTTTGATCGACTCGTATAGGTCGTACAACGATCCAACACGTAAACATAATCAGTTTAACACGACAAACACTCCGGAACATCAACATAAGCTTAATATACCTTAAATAACCTTTACATAACTTAGAAATAAGTTTTGAAGGGTTTGGTATGGCTAAAACAAGTTTATTCGCTCTCAGGGATAATTTGCGTCAAACTCCAAAAGTCTACCGATTCATATCGAAACGTATCTTCCGGAACATGATCATAAGTTAAAAATACCATAAATATCCTTTACATAGCTTAGAAATAGGCTTTGAGGGGTTCGGTATGCGAAAATAAACTTATTTGATCAAACAGGGACTAAAAGCGTCAAAAAGTGCATAAGTTTGCATTTACGCGCATATCTTACGTTCTGAACATATCCGGACATCCAAAAATATTTGTAATCATTAAAATATTCTATTTTAGTGATTGGAATGCTAAAATACCATTCGTCGCGTAATTTAGATCGTTTTTCGCGTCCGTTCGCGTTTCATCGTAATTAACCGAATAACGTGACTGTACAACCAAACGAACCGACATCCGAGATGTTTTCAAGCATATTTCATGTCCCCTACACTTTGACATCATTATTGAGCCTTGAAAATGGGTTAACAAGGCTTAAACGTGTCAAAAACCAAGTTTTATGCATGCAGGGACCATTTCTGACATTCTGAGATTTTGGTCTCTGGCGGGGCGCGACAGGCCTCTCGCGGGGCGCCACAGACTAATCTGTGCAGAATTTTATTTTCTTCAAATAGCAGCTGGTTCCTAAAAATTTTAACCATTGTTTTAGCATACTTTGGGCTGGTTTTTGGACTCTCATGGTATTTAAAACCATGTGCCACACATGTATGGCTAGGATCAAAGCTCTAAACACTTGGAACGATCTTAACGGCTCTTGATTTCCTATATAAACCCATGAATTCGCAAACCCAAATTGCTCATTCATTCCATTTTCTTCTCCATCTGATCTTTGGAGCTATCCCTTCTGGTTGAAGGCTCCAATCTTCAAGTTTTCTTGTTCTTGATCCAAGCTTGGACCCTTTGTAAGTCTCCTTCATGCTTGTTTATGCATTTCAAGCATGAAAGTCAAACAGTGTTTGACTTTCTGCTTTGACCAGTTTATGGTCAAGTCAAAGTTCGTTTGAACTTTGCAACGTGAGCGTAATCACGATGGTTATAGTCCCTTATGACTATACCTACTGATTACCACGTTGATTAGGCGTAGTGACGAGTCAAAGTTTCGGTCAAAATACGTATTTATGCGTATTTTTGCAATGAAGCTATTTTTGGGTATCAAAACACTTTGTTTTGATATAAAACTTGTTTTCAACATGTTTAACTCATCACTCTTAGTCTAGTGCTTGTTGTCACGGCTCCCCGACCCACCCTGGACGGAGTCGGGGCCCGCGAGGCAGTTCCCGTGGTATTTAATTTATGCGGCAGCGGAAGTCTTTTTACAACAGGATCTTTTCACCGTAAAATGCTCGTTTACTATATTACACAACGTTTAAGGGATAAATCCCATAATTTACAATAAGTTGATTTCACACAGAAATCTTTATTTTTCAAAACACGTTTTATTGGTTTATTTACACTGAGCCACTTCTCTGAGCTTGATAGTGCTTTACTGCACTTTTCCTGGATCACACAGATCACCTGAAACATGTTTGAAAAAGGTTTTGTCAGCGGGGAAATACTGAGTGAATCATTCTGTTTTCTAAAACGACCCGTTAGTTATAATTTACAGTATTAAGAGCGATTACAATGTTTCTATCAACCAATTATCAAGAATGGGTATTTGTCACTCGATTCATTTCTGTGACTGTGGTCATACCACTATTGGGTCCCGTTGCCCTAATAGTGACGGTGTACTCACACAGAGTAATAATAACTCACATAGAGTAATATTCACTCACATAGAGTGATAATAACAGTAATGTGCACAATACCCCACATACCAGCTGTAATTTGGTGATTACAAAGACTTAATCCCTGTAATTATAACCTTGAAAATAATTTGAGGTATTGTAATACTTACTCACAAACTGCGAGAAAACAGTTTAAAAAGAAGAATGACTCACATTGCAGATTAACGAGCAATAGATATAAGCCTACTGATTAGCCTTGATTACACCTAGTTTAACACAATGCACACACAGGCAGGTTAGTAACTAATACAGCAGTTACGACAATTCACGAGATTAAACCTTCACAACAATTAATCAGTGCAATACTCGATAATTCAATCGGATTCACAACGAATAACAGAGCATAGTCCGAATTCGAACAACACTCTAATATTCAAGTCGAAATCACGACGAATAATCAAAGTACAAGCTCAATTGAGCAGCACCTGGACTATCGTTGGATAGTTATAATCGATCGGACGTTGAATCGTAATAGCGATCGAGTTATTACCCTGATTGCGGCAGCGTTTCGATAATTGTGTGTGTTATGAACGAATTCTGTTATAACTCAGCGTATACAGCGAGTTTTTCCGTCGTTCAAGTGCCAAATTTCAAGTCCCAGACTCCTCTATTTATACTGAAAATTTGACACCGTCGCGTAGCGCGAGGGGTACCCCCTATAGGCGTCGCGCTACGCGAGTGGTAACCTATGTTTATAGGGTAGGTTTTTGCGTGTGTAGGCTTGCTGAGTTGATAGAATTTTAAAATTCTATTTCGACAGAGAGTTATTAAGATGATCGTTGGCTAGGGTTTATCCCCCCCTGAGTTTTAGGGGCCCTGTTCCTGATTCTGATTATTCTGGAAATTTTAGGGTTAGTGCAGAATTACTTGGGTTTCTCAATTAGGGTTTCCTTAATAGCTAATTACCATCCTAATTATGGATTTTAGTGACAGTTGTTACACTTGTATAGGGTCGTAAGATAAGCGGTCTAAACAACCGCTTAGTGTGACAACTGTGCTCTGTAATCATCATATAATGTAGATCAATGTTGCTTATCAATAAAACAATGTGCTTTGGTGTTGTTATGTGTGTAATTGTGTTTAATGATTTTACAATTTGATTCGATTCCGATTTCAAGCTTTAAATCACTTTTGGAAGGTTATACGCAAACTGGTGCGTAAACGCGATCAGTTTAACGCGACGTACACTCCGGAACTGTGACATAAGCTTAACATACCTTAAATGTCCTTTACATAACTTAGAAATAAGTTTCGAAGGATTCGGTATGGCAAAAACATGTCTATTCGAACGATAGAACTATATACGACAAAACTGCGAAACGAACGTTGGTGACCGCCCGGATAATTTTTAAATCCCAAAAATATTCTGTTATGATTAAAATTTTATTTTTAATCAGGTCCACGTTGAAAAATAAATTAAAACGCTTAAAAATGTTATTTTTCAAGTTTAAGCGCATACCGCGTGTTTCTGCGCGACACAGTGCTTCTACTGCAAAACGCAGACAACGCAGCCAAATCTCGGCAACTGGAATTTATTTCAGCAATATTTTGGCGGGTTTATTTTTATGGAATAATAAAAATAATTTAGAACGCCATAAACCGGGATTTAAACGCTAGATAAAATACCCGGTACCCAGTTAAACACCTGTTTTAACTAATTTACCATCAAAAATTACACTCTACCCCCTCCCCCATATGCCCACATGGATGTGTGGCCCCACCAAATTTTTGGCTAGATTTCTCAATATCTTCTTTGATCTAGTTTGGACAAGTGTCATACATGCCTTCATTCTCTTACCTTCTAAATCTCTACATAATCTTCCAATTCCAAGAATCATCATCACTCAACCTCCTCTCTCTCTCCTCCCTCATGACCGTCCCCCTCTTCTCTCTCCATCTTCATCCTTTCTTCAATCTTGTTCTTCATATTCAAGCTCATTTCTAGCAACCTTCAAGTTGGTGTGAAGATCTAAAGGGGTTTCCAAGGTGCATTCAAGTGATTTCAAGCTTCCTATCATCAAAATCTCATCCCACAACCTATTTGAATCTTGAAGGTATAACATCATGTTTAAATCATACTTTTGATTCTTGGTTGTTCTTGATGATTTGAAGTTTCTCTTGAATCTTGGAATTTTCACAAACTTAAAATCTAAAATGAAATGAGTCTTGTTACAAAATATAATGATGGTGTTATATATGTATATATAACCGTACATATATATATGTGTGTTTATGGGTTTGGAAGTTTGGTTTCTTGATAAGTACTTGTTTATGTTGTTGCTTGTTCATGAAAGATAGTTAAAATGCAAGTGTTTAATGATCTTTGCATGATATGAAAAATGTAAATTACATCAGCAAATAAACATGAATATATCACATATTTGATGCATTTAATCTCATAAAAAATGATGTTGGTATGATGGTATGCTTTAGACACTTGTACATGAGGATACATGTTGAATTAGAGCTCAAGAAGTGATAAAAAAATGGTTGTATGACAAAAGTGATTTTGAACAGATTATAAACACTAAAAATAACATTATTTGGTGTATTATAGTGGCATGAAACTTTGACATAGGCTTGATAGCTTTGCATGTTGTACATATAGCTTAAAAAGTGGTAAAATATGTGAAATTTGCATGATTTATGTACTTTATTTAAGACCTACACTATCATGAGTATAACCACTATTTTATTCAGTAAATAACACGGGTTATGTTAAAATTTCAAGTCGTTTCGATTTGGGATGGTTCGGGTAATGTTTGATGCAAAACTATGCGGTAAAACGGTTAAAAATCGCCTTTTCGGAGGATTTTTATAAAACTGTTTTAGATCAGTAAGTAAACTGATATTTTTGATATAAAAATAAGTATTTTAACTTATATTAAGTTTACTTGGTGTTTGGTTGTGAAGGGGTATGATCCCAGATCTCGTGTCAGCACGACTGCGAGTGACCATTACCCTTATCAAAACCCCCACTAGCTAACAACCTACCTGTGTCCATGCGGGAACGCACAAACACAGTGGTTGAATCCAATCTGCTCAATGATGGAGGAGGACTTACCTGGAATATGAGAACGATAGAGCGATGCGGCATGGCATCGCATCTGGTGTATGAAAACGGAAGTATTCACAGCGATGCGGCCTGGCACCGCATCCAGTGAACACTTCTATCAATACAGGGAAGCTGGATAACAGCAACAGTCACCACAGATGACGATGCGGCCTGGCACCGCATCTCGCGTATTTCTTGATCAAGGAGTAAGACGCGGGAACATCTACAGTTACCGCAAACAGCGATGCGACCTGCACCGCATCCTGTGTACTCAGCAAGTGGGACTGACACCACAGAGCAAGTAGCACCAATGGCAGCAGCCTGTCAGGTCTACGTAAGCGACAGACTGACGTGGCTTCACCTCCACAGCCGACATGCCTGACACACCTGCAAAGGTGCAGCATGTCGTCAGTCTATCCGTCCACCTCCTCCTTCACTCCTCGGCTATAAATACCAACCCCAAACCAGGTTTGAGGTATCTCTTCACAACTCTCTCACTACTACTACTATCACACTTTGCTTCCCAAGCAAATTACTGATTCTCACGCCGGAGAGTGGTAACAAGGAGCACCCCCCACCCCATCCTCCTTGTTACGAGTCACGGTTTGTTTCCTTGTGCAGGAGATCAACCAGCAGGCGACCCAGCCAGTGATCCTCGAGAGGAAGGGATTAACCCTTCTTGAACGAGACCAGTGTGTTAACCCTGCCCGGTTAACCATTGTTTCATCAGGTTGGTCATACGTGACTTCCGACGCCCAAAAATGTTACCGAATCGCAAAAAAAATAAGTGTTTTTCGACATACACTAGAATGGGTTGTTCATGGGTAAATTTTATGTGTTACAATGTGCTATGTGTTTTACAATATGTGTACAATGACATGATAATACTTGACAAGATTATGTGTATTACGCTTGAGTATGTATATACAAATACACCAATGTAATAAAAAATAATAACTTTTCGAGAAATCTCAAAGTTATGTGAAAATTCTAAGTATCGGAGAAACTTATGTATTTTGTGGGTTTTTGATTATTAAATCATTCTTATTTAATTTAGGACGAATAAACAATTTGAGGGATTGTGTTAACATATAAAAACGCACCCAAAGGTGAGTACATAGATCCCCTCTTTTACTGTTTTCGATTGTTTTGGGGTGATTCATATGTATCAAAACGATTTCGATGTTTTAGCGATGGTTTCAAAACGAGTAAGATGGTTTATACTAAACTAATAACGATTTCGATAATGTGAACGAGCTTGTTGGTTGTAGTTACATAACGAATGACATTCATTAGCATTGATCAAGCCGACCAGTATTAGGTTATGGTACCATAGGATCTGACAAATCCCGTTATCAGACCGCACCCACGGTTATGTGTGGGTGAGGTGGGTAACGACTAAATCTGATGATTGTTAACTTACCCTTTTGAGGTTTGTTAATGCGAGAACGAGTTGAACGATGGACAAGTCACAAAGGTTTGAATGTTATTAGCAAGACGACCAAAAGTAGTTTTCACAATTAAAATGAGAACGATTTGTACGAGAACGATTTGTACGAGTACGATTTCGAACGATTGAACGATTATGAACGATTTAAACAAACGAACGATGGTCTATAACGAGAACGAGTTAAACAATGTCACACGACGATGTTTACGAAACTATATAAACCATACAAGTTTTATTACGAGAACGATTTACGATTTGGTTTACAAAAACAAATATTTTGGGTCAAGATTCATGGCATCGAGGTTTATAAATTATAACCAAATCTGTTTGACTTGGTTATTCACTTTACAATATAAACATTTTATAAAACAAGGTTTCTAATATCGATTAACGAAGTTGTACGAGATATTTTCAAAAGAGCCATGAATCTGACACTCATACAAAAACTATGTAATCGCCAGCATTTCTTTGCTGACTTTGTTTTTACATATGTTTCAGGTGATGTTGCTTAATGTTGATTGCGAATAGGATGCATGCTCACTTAGGACCGGACGAGGCCTTAGTGATATAATAACGATGATAGACTATGTTTGACTTGCTTGTTTAACTTTAAGACAATGTTTAATATTTAATAAAACGAAACTCTTTGTATCCATGGTTTGAAACAATACTTCTGTTACAACACTTCCCGACGTTTCTGCCACGATTTGTTGTTTTACGTGGACGGGGTGTGACACTTAGACTTTCGAACCCGACCCGTTTGGTCGATCATTAGGATCCGACTAAACATATTTTGTGACCATAGTTGTATAGGGAATACCTTTCGAGGTTATACCTTATGGTCACTTCGTTTAGTTAGTTGTATGATAGTTAGTTTATATGCCTTAGGAAAATGACCAAAATGCCCTTTTTACGCATAATTTCATTTTAAGCATATATAACCTAAATTTTGACATCTAAACTGATTAGGCAATGTTATTAGACATGTTAAGGCATATAATACTTGTCATAGGACTAGTTAGGCGGTCCGAACGCGTTTTGCGCGAACGACGCGTTAAAGTAGCGTAGACTACCTTAACGAGTCGTAATGGGTCATAAGCACTTAGGATAGGTTCCGATTTAGAAAGTAGGATTTGTTAAACCATATTATATGAGTTCCAATACTCATTTGATTTACGAAACCTCATTTTATCCGATCTTCCGATTTAGGTCCGGTTTATTAACGTAGTTACCTATATTAGGTGCCGATTGATTCCGTGATCCTTCTAGCATTGTTTGATTGTTATTTCAAGACTACTAAGCAATATCAAATGAGTACATAGTCCCCTCTTTTATTGTTTTCAAATATTTTGGGGTGAAACACATGTGCCTACTTGTTACTTTCGTGCTTTTCGTGCTTTCATGACATAAACTTGCTATGTTCATTAGTACGCATATAGTACATGGTTTTATTTATGCTTTGCTATGTATGTTGATTGAGCATGCTAGTGCATTGATTTCATAAATACATTTGTTTCATATGTTTATTTCAGCATATGTACACATTGATTTACATCACATTTTTGCTATGTATGTTCATTTAGCATACTTAGTACATTGTTTTCACATACCATGCTTACATTTGGTATGACATTTGGTTTGTTTAATGGGTCTAAAATACGTTCATTAACACTGATCACGCTGCTCGGTAGTATGTAGTGGTACCATAGGAATTGACAACTCCCATCCCTGGAATCCTAGGTTTGTTTGGACGTAAGGGATGACTGAATCCGATATACATAATTGATAAACCTTTAACTTGTTAAGGGTTTGTCCGCCAGTCGCAAGGCTTGAATGTATGCGATAAACAATACCACATAAATGTTCTTATCAGTAAAGCACTGATTTTACAAAACATAACTTTTGACCTAAACTATGATTTATTCAAATACATTGTTTTGTACATTTTACATGCGGGGTTGAGTAAATTCTTTTATTCACCATACATAACATTTGATTTCACATAACATTTGATTATACATTGACATTTTACATTATGGGATTGAGTAAACACTATTTATTCACTGTACATGATATTGTTTTTACTTGACATTTACTTTATAAGACATTTTTGGTGGTTTATTTATAAGTGATTTAAATAACGAAACGTGTGTAATATGATAAACACATGGTGGATACGCCGCTGGTACTTCCTATATATAAATGCCTCTATGATATTACATATCGTAGCGTTATCTAAACCACTTAGACAAAGACATGATACATTTTATACAAACGACACATTTACACAAGACATTGGTTTACAAACGACATATTTTATACAAACTTATTTTACTTGGTTATTCATTTAACCTTACATCTTTCTTTTATAACATTTGATTTCCTTATCGAACTTCGTATGATTTATAAAAGAAAACACTTTTAATAAGATTCATTACTAACTTTTTTGTTAAACATTTCTTTCAACTACAAGTCATGAATCCTTCATCAAATAAACCTAAGTATCTCACAGGCATTTTTATGCTGGTGTACCTATTTTCACATGTGTTTTAGGTGCTATTGTTAGATGATCATGATGCAAACATAGGATCGGACGAGGACCTTAGTGACTTAAAACTATGAAAGACAGTTTAATTCATGTTATGCTTCTATAATTTTCTAGACAATGTAAATATTTTAATTCAATAAAACAAAACTTCAATTACCATGTGTTGTGAAACAATGATTCTGTTACGACACTCCCCGACGTTTTCGTCGTGGTTGTTGTTTTACGCGGTAGGGGTGTGACAGAAAAGTTGGTATCAAAGCTCATGGTTATAGGGAATTAGGTTATTAGTAATGCTTTGACCTAGTCTATAACCTTCCTAAGACCCTAACACAAGATTCTTGTGTTTAGATCTTAAAACAATACCGTCACCTATCTTTAGGTGACAACCACAACAAGAACACAAATTTCAAATCTGTTTTGAAAACCAATCATCTATTCTTAGATGATTTAGTATAAGATTTTGAACCTTCAAAGTTTTCAAAATCTCGTCAAAGTTTGGGTCTTATAATGTGAACACGTGCAATCTGGAAGGGTGGATGCATGTATCCCGAGTTTTCTGTCTAAGGTTAGAGTGTTCGTACAAATCCACATAATCGGACCAGTCACTCTTACCTGGGAACTCTTGGGGTGAGTGTCCACTTATAGGCTAAAGCATGTCTTCGCGATACATTAATATGACCCGCTTACTTTGATTAGTCACCGTGTCATTTATTTGCCTTAGGTAACAAACAAATGATCACAATCTTTATGCGTTGTCAATATATTTAAACATTCTGTTTTGATTATCCGATAACATCTCACTTATTTCCTCCCATGTCTTCCATTATCTTTAGGATGCCTCTTCATCGCAACGACACTCAAATGTCTGAACTGGCTGCTACAATTGCCCAACAAATAGGCGTAGTACTCTAGAGGACCGTTGAATTAGTTGTTACCATGACTCGTCTCAAGGATTAAACCACCTAAGAGATACCAAAGGAAACAAAAGCCAATCCTTCATGAAAATCAAGGAAGCATAAAGCTTCAAAGAATCTTACAGCGATTGCTCAAAATCAAGCGGGACCTAGCCAGGTGGCAACACCACCAGCTAAGAAGCCATACAGAGGAAAAGCTCCTCTATGCAATTGATGCAACCGTCATCATCCGAATCAAACACCATGTCTCAAATGTACCTATTGTGGGCGATGGGCATATTTGGTCAAAACATGTCGTTTTGCTATCCAAACAAAACTATTGCAAATCCTACTGCTGCTCAAGCACCATACGAAGGAAAAGCCCCTTTGTGCAATCAATGTAACCTTCATCACCATGCCAGTGTCAAATGCCAAAAATGTTTGAACTGTGGACTTTTTGGCCATACGGTAAAAATCTGTCGTTCAGCCACTGCGCCAAACCATACTATTCAGCACCCTGTTCAACTTCAAGCAGATCCAGCACAAGCTCGTTTTCCGCCTGGCACTTGTTACAACTGTGGCGAGATGGGTCATTTTAGGAACAAATGCCCAAAGCTTGTCAATTCAAATCTGACCCATGAATGAGCATTTGGCTGACTAGAAGTTGATGCTGCTTTGAAATAACTAAAGTCTTATGTTTTTGTTGCTTTTGTTTTCCTTGAACTCTAAAACAATTTGGTTGGTTTATAAATAAAACGTTGTTCACAATTCTGATGTACAAAAACAAATGTAGTAATATATGTGTATGGCATACCCCTACGATACCGACGCCAAAGAACTGTGTTCTTTGCAAAACCAACTACTCTTGTAGTTCCACCATTCATGTGATTGCTCGCGATCTCCATGAAAATCCTAAGTACTCGTTTCATTTTAAGAAATGAAGTACAAGATACAAGTTACAATCTTGGACGATTACTCAAAGTATCACTTTAAATCCTTTCTTGGATAACTAAGGGTATTTTTTTCAATCTCATGAGATATGTCTATGTCCATATCATTACATTCTAGTTTTCATAACGACATGCATAGTATGTGTTTTCAAAACATCCTTCATGATTTCAAAGACATTTCATATGATTTAAAAACATTTTAACATAGTATAATTACTAAATATACCAAGTGCATAATTTCAAAAACATTATCCATGTTTCCAAAAACCTTATACATGATTTCAAAACCATCTCACATGATCTTAAAACATTTTATAAACATATTTACCTAATACACCTACCATATGATTTCAAAAGTATTACGTAAGGTTTCAAAAACATTAAAACACATTTCCAAAGAACCCCATGCATAGTTTTCAAGAAACACTCTGCTCGCATGTTGATTTAACGTACGTAGTGCACGACCTCCAAATTCCGCTTCATATGTCGCCTTGGCATATCTAGCACCTTAACTTCATGAACACTTTACCTCATGTATTGACTTAAGCACATCTAGTACAAGGTTTCGAAACATCTCCCGCTACACGAATTTCAAAATCCTTATTGGATCTTCCTATCTTCATAATTTGATCCTTGTGGATGTTTAAAGCGCAAAATCAGAGTCCTTAATTGGATTCTTTGTATGCTTTAATACGTATATTACGATTCAATAAGGACAAAGCAGAATTCCTATTAAGATCTTCCTATCTTCATAGTTAGATTCTTGAGGATGTTTAAAGTACTAATTAACTTCCATGGATTGGATTCCTAGTGTACTTTAAATACACATGTACAAAACAATAACGAGTTGACAAACAAATTAATAACAAGTTGATAACAAATTGAAAACCAAGTTAAGCAATTATGTGTTTATTTGTTTATGTGTTTTTATGTAATCCGAATATTCGTTATCCAAATCCTCGTAGAATCTCCCATATCCTCATATGAGGGATTCATAGAAGGATATTCAAAGGTACTACCTTAAATCCTTAATGGGCTTCTATGTAATAGTTAAGACCCTTGGATTATAAAGTACTATTCCAAATTTAAAGAGGCCCCTTGGGTGGTCTGGTTAAAAAGATTGATTCGTCAATCTAGTTAAAGATGTCATGTGATGATGTAGCTGAAAAGACTCTTTGGTGGTCTATTTAAAGAGATCATTTGTTGATCTAATTAAAAGGACCCTATGGTGGTCTAGTCACAATCATCACATGTTTATTCGTTTGATTTTCTTCCCATACACATTATAAAATACACTATGCGGACTGTGCAAGGAATTACATAATTATGGATGCATACATAATTATGGAATTCGGTGCACAGAAACCACAGCAAGTTTTGTCATGTGTAAGAACCCACAGTGATAAGAATAATGAAACATGAACAATATAATGAGGACACGGTAGATACACCAATGGTGCTTTCCATATATATGAAAGTGTCTCTTATTACATTGCAAGCGTGACGTTATTTAAATTAATAGAAGCTCAGGACCTTGACCAATGTTGTTTTATCTCTTTGACTTCAAGTTTTGTTTTGAGCTCACACAAGTTTCCTATAATAGCCTTCACAAGAAACATTCTCTCTACCTGTTGTTCGAGACTTCAGCTTCTTGTCGAATTGACACGCTCTTTACATTTTACTACAGCAGGGACATCATTTTGACAATTTCATGGCACTCTAGAGGTTTGGTACAACCATACACAAACTCATCAGAATGGAGTTTAAATCTTCGGATCTAAACCCTTCACTATAAACAACAGACTGGTACGAATAACAAAAGCTTACTGGAAATCCAAACGTGACCCAAAGATTCTACTTAGGGAACAGAGGATTTATTTGAAAGAAAAACACCCACATCTACTCTCACAAATTTCCTCTAAATAAATTTCGGGACGAAATTTCCTAAAGTAAGGGAGACTGTGACACCTGTGCTTGCGTAATCATTAATTAAACTCTGAACAGTTTAATTATCAATGAAACAAAGTAT
The DNA here is from genome assembly GCF_002127325.2 of Helianthus annuus. Taxonomy (NCBI): domain Eukaryota; kingdom Viridiplantae; phylum Streptophyta; class Magnoliopsida; order Asterales; family Asteraceae; genus Helianthus; species Helianthus annuus. The sequence continues at coordinate 60,432,649 of NC_035448.2, forward strand.
TTTGATTCCTATATTTTTTTATTTATGTTTGACAATTTCTCATTTCAATCCTTGTTCGATTTCAAACTCTAAATCGCTTTCTTGAAAGTTATACACAAACTGATGCGTAAACGTAATCAGTTTAACACGACAAACACTTCGAAACATCAATATAAGCTTAACATACCTTAAATAACCTTTACATAACTTAGAAATAAGTTTTGAAGGGTTTGGTATGGCTAAAACAAGTTTATTCGCTCTCAGGGACTATTTGCATCAAACTGCAAAAGTCTACCGATTCGTATAGAAACGTACCTTCCAGAACATGATCATAAGTTAAACATACCATAAATATCCTTTACATAGCTTAGAAATAGGCTTTGAGGGGTTCGGTATGCCAAAATAAACTTATTTGATCAAAGACTAAAAGCGTCAAAAAGTGAATAAGTTTGCATTTACGCGCATATCTTACGTTCTGAACATATCCGGACATCCAAAAATTTTTGTAATCATTAAAATATTTTATTTTAGTAATTGGAATGCTAAAATACCATTCGTCGCGTAATTTGGATCGTTTTTCCCGTCCGTTCGTGTTTCGTCATAATTAACCGAATAACGTGACCGTACGACCAAACGAACCGACATCCGAGATGTTTTCAAGCATATTTCATGTCCCCTATACTTTGATATCATTATTGAGCCTTGAAAATGGGTTAACGAGGCTTAAACGTGTCAAAAACCAAGTTTTATGCATGCAGGGACCATTTCTGACATTATGAGATTTTGGTCTCTGGCGGGGCGCGACAGGCCTCTCGCAGGGCGCCACAGACTGATCTGTGCAGAATTTTATTTTCTTCAAACAGCAGCTGGTTCCTTTGATTTTAACCATTGTTTTAGCATACTTTGGGCTGGTTTTTGGACTCCCATGGTATTTAAAACCATGTGCCACACATGTATGGCTAGGATCAAAGCTTTAAACACTTAGAACTGTTGGTGCATAATGTCTATCGCCTACATCATCAGTCTAAGTCATGTCAAGTAAATGTAATAGGCTAGATTGAAAAGTTAAAGTTTATTGTGTATTAGTGCACTTCGCACGACCTGGGAAGGTCAGGTCGCACAAACTGGAGTTGCCCAGTTCGTGCGGACTGGAATGTTGTCTTCGTGCGACCTGGGCAGCCTATATATAGGCATGTTGAGTTTTTCATTTGTAACATTCTGGAGAAGTCTGCCACGAAGTGCTGTCCATTTCTCTCCATACGAAAACGTTTATAATCAATGGAAAATCTGTTTAAAGTGTATTTCTACTCTTCTACTCCTATTCTAACATTGATGCAAGGTTTCTAGTCTGTTTCCGCCTTTCTAGACACCTAGATTTGACTCAGATTGACTCGTATTTATCGAATCTCGATCCTACAAGTGGTATCAGAGCTCAGGATGAGTCAAATCAGTTGATATCAGTGTTTTGAATGGTTTAGAACTCTATACTGCTACTCTTACTTGGATTTTTGGACGAATTCACGGACAAAATGGACTGAATTTTGGATATTATGTGTAAAACACCGTTTTAAACAATCCTACAAAGTTACAGGCCATAAATCACACTAAAACTGATCCAAAAGTGTAAAAAACTTCAAATCGTGTGAAAATGATGCTCAGATCGTGCGAAATGAACCAGATCGTTTGAGTTTGTGTCAGATCGTGTGAAATTCTGGTCCAGATCGCACAGATTGGACCAGACCGTTTGAAAGTTGTTCAGGTCGCATGAAGTGAGCATCCAGATCGTGTGAACTCACCACTTCGCACGAACTGAAATTTCTTTTAGTAAGTTTTTGTCACTTCGCACGGATTGGTAGCTCAGATCGTTTGAAACAGTTCAGTTCGTTTGAAACCACTTCGTTCGAAAGTCCAGAAAGTGTGAAAGTCCAATTAGCTTGAAAGCCTAATTTTTCAAAACTTAGAATTTTTTTCGAAACATTTTTCATATTATAAAATGGACAACCAAGAGTTTTACAATGTGTTTTTCAGAGGAGGTATGACTGTTCAAACTCCAGCGAGTATAGCCCAAAATGTGAGTATGGAGAACGAACTAGGAACCATGCAAAAACCACCGAAACTGCTCAACATTGAAGAATATTCGGGGTGGCAGGATAGATTTCGCACGTGGGTTCAGGCGAATCACCTCGAATGTTGGCTGAAAGTTGAAACAAAATATGTAGTTCCTACGAATGAAGTTGGTCTTCCGAAAACACTTAACACGTTAACTCCAGCTGAAGCAGAAAGTTTTAAAGCCGAGAAGAAGATGGTCAGTATATTGCAACAGGCAATTAAGGAAGACATTTTGGTACTGCTACAGCATCAGAATGACGTGCAATCTATTTGGAATGCTCTTAAACTCAAATTTCTTGGAAGTGCTGCAATGATCAAAAGCAAAAAAGGCACTACTGAAAAAAGAATTCGACATATTTACTGCTATCAGTGGAGAATCAACAAAAGAGTTGATTGAGAGTTATTATCACTTGGTACTGGAGATGAAACATTTGAGTATCGATAAAACAGATGAAGAGTTGGTTGATAAGTTGGCTGACGCACTACCACAAGAAGTGTGAGGTATGTTCTTAATGGTTTTGAAGAACAACTTGGAATACGTGGGTTTCAATTTGAGTACGTTTATTAAGAGAATTGAAGCTCATGTGGAAGATGAGTAAAATGAAATCTGCAAACGTACAGCAAGATGTTCAGCTTTATTACAAAGGAAGCTCATCTGCCACATCTACTCCGAGTCCAAAGATTCAAACGGCATTCAGTGCAGATTCTTCATCGGGAGTACCTCAAAGCACGTCTAACAACAATTTTCACCATTTCCAAATTACGAACCGAATCCTAAGGTTCAGAATGTTCAAGAACAAGTTTCTTCTCAAAGTTCTTCAGGATCGAACAATCAGAGTTATAGTCATGGGGTACTGTGCAATATTGTTGTTAACATCAAAAACGGTCAAGATTTTACCGAGACAGCCGCAAAGCAGCATATAGCACTTCTAGCTTCTGTACTTGAGTCTTACGAGAGTCTAGTAGCCGGACGAATTGGTAACCCAGACATGACTAAAGAAGATTACGATCAAATTGATCCAGAGGAACTAGAACTCATCGACATAAAATGGGGTATGGCGAGCATTGTGAGAAGAGCTCAAAGGTTTCTCTTATCATGTGCACGATCCACCGCATCCAAATGATCTTTTAGGCAAATGCACGTCTCTATCAATTCGGGAGAGAGCCTTGTTCTTCATATCGACAATACCCTGCCACTAAGAGAAAAAGGCGGATTCCGAAGTTACCATAGAAGCTTGGAGACTTGGTAAATCACGGGCCATGGCAGATAGAATCGAATATTTTTTAGCCTTTCTCTCCACCAAGCCAAAATATCAAAGCTGTTATAAACTTCGGTAGACATAGTTGATACATAACTTGCATGACTATACCTATTGAGTTCACTTGTTGGGGTGTCACCCCTTTGTCTTTTGTTTGACTAATTCCGAACAATATTCATCATAGTCATAACCGAGTCCCATATCGAGCGTCAGGGAGAGCTTGAGCTCGATTCCTGAGACACGTTCATGTGTGTTGTTGGGACATATTTATTTAAACAAAAATCATACATATGTTTTAAAGCTTTGTTGAATTTGTCGTTAGTTTTTTTTTTCCAAAGTTGGGTCCCTCTCAAGCATTTTTAAATTGTTAAAACTTTCGTCAATAAGACGTTCAACCCCCGGACCTCCTTCGCGTAGTACCGAATATACTGCATCTTTACTCATTTCGGGTTGATTACCTTCCGGTGTTTCTTTCGACACCTTGCAAAATTTATTATTAATATGTTTTTTCAACGTTGAGTTTGACTCACTTTTTAACAAAGCGCTACAAAACTTGCAACACGCCTTCGTAGGTCGTCACTTATCTCCATCAAATCCCAGTTGTACCAAGTATCCTTGGATCGATTATTTGGAACAACCCCAACAACAAATGGGGCGAATATGGTGAATGTAGAACCTACTCCAACAGATGATTATGAATTGCTAGCCATTTCGATTGAATAAGATAACAAGAAACTGTAGAAGAAATGCATGGAATCTTGAAATTGTGAACCGAGCGTATTTTTGGATGCATTTAAGCGTTTTTTATTTGCATAATCAACCAAAACAACCCACCACTATTTATAGTTGAATTTATGCTAAAAATCGATTTCTAACAACTAGAAATTTATCCCAATCGTTAGATAGTTGTTTCCCCACGTTTAGAATCGATTTCGGCATTTTCAACAGTAGGAATCGGTTCGGAACAGGTGAGGGTAGGAATCGGGTCGGAACCAAAACCAAAAAAAACAAATGGTAGAATCGGGTCCGGCCTATCGGGTATGGACCAGTTCCGATTCCTATCAGGTAGGAATCGGAATCAGTCCCGGTCTGTTTCACCGTTTCGGGTACGAAACCAGCTTTTTTGTGCACCAATAATGGATTTATATACGGGTATGAGACTAGGTACGATCTTAGTTTAACAAAATCTGCTTGTATGGGATTATGTGATACCCGTCGTATTACCTAAACCCGTTTACCCGAATATATTAGTATCTTATATAATTTAATACAATATATAATAAGTAGTATGTTAACGTTGTTATAGTTAGTAAAGTTATAGAATTGTTAGAAACCTAGTTAAGTGTTCAATAATTCAAGTGGTTGTCAGGATGAATGTAACAGGGTTTTGGGTAATAAACATCACAACTGGTAATTCTAACAACTTGATATCGTTATGCATGCCAATCAGATATGTGTCTATGGGTATTGATAATCTTCGGTCTCATTCCCGATCAAATATATGTCGGGTAAATACCCATCAGGTATCAAATATACCCATTGGTTTATTAAAAAAATACTCATTAGGATCTTAAAATACATTTTTCTTATCCTTCTAATTATTGCATGATTTTATGTTCTTTTTACAACCTAAATATATTATAACTAGTATTAAGTATCCCCGCGTTACGATGTGCGCGTAAAACTGTGATAAATAGCACCAATGTCACACCACCGCTAGCGACCATCAACACTGAAGTTACGGCGTGTTAATGCAGAGAAATTAGGCCGAAACGTAAAATATAGAAAGTAATAACTAAGTCGATTTAGGACCCGGGCGTTGCGACGGACCTGTTAAACGGGTTAAAAAAACGACATTGAAATGTTGAACCACACACGCACGTTGCGTCATATTAACTTGTAAAATATAGAGCGAAGCGTAAAACAAAACGTAAAAAAAACGTTGAACCACAGACGAAAGTTGCGTCAGGTTAACTCGAAAAATTTAGAACAAAACATGAAACGGGAATTTAGCGAAATATGAAAACTATAGGGGACCAAAGTTTAAAGTAAAAAATTGTTATGTTAAATTGGAAAACATGAAAACTTTTGAATTAAAAGTAAAAAATCAAGTAACTTTGGGACCAAAAGTGAAATATCATTTTTTTTTAAATCTCCTTATACATAGAGTACAACTTTATATATTAAAATGTTGCTAATTTAAAGTAGTTAAATATGATTAATTACATATATATCATTAGCACAATAAAAACTTAAAATATATGAAAATATGAAAAACCTATGATAATATAAATCTCAAAAAATAAGTTTATATTTCATATAAGTATAAACAATATTATAAAATACATTTTCCAAAAGAAAAAAAAAACGTTTTTCACATAACGAAACTATTCTAAAACTAGTGCTCGATTGTCATCCTTAAGTTTCATAAACGGGCATGTATGATGCTTTGTTGGTATACCCATATACCTGGTGGACATTGAGTAGCGAGTACCCAACGAATATAAAACTAGAACTGAGATTATTAATAACAGACTTATAATCAACAATGACGAATTCATGATTTTTTTTCATAAAGGGTAATCACCGCAGGGGGAGGGGGGTTATCTAAACTTTTAAACGAGCGATTATGATTTTTGCATATAACATATGCTAAAAAATTCAAGAGGGCGGCTTCCCCATCGCCATATGCACATACGCAACCGATTTCGCTTGATCTTTACTTTTATTTTACAATACGATTATTAAAATATGTATTTAAAAAAAGTTACAATTTATATAAAAAACACGTTTAGGCACCATTTAAAATATGTATTTAAAATTCGAAAAAGTTACAATTACTATCTGTTAATAGACGGGCTTAAATGAATAGTGCGAGACAGCCTACTCTTCATTAGATACTTTGGACAGTTGTTGACTCATCATCACCACTAAAAACTCACCACCCACGCGTCTTCATCTTGAGTGATCACCGCTCCTGTTCAGCTATATAGAACACGCATCTTCATCCTGAGTCACCATCTTCAAGATATAGAGGGAGAGAGAGATATGTGAGATAAGAGAGACGACGGTGGTGGTTGTTGTCCGTCTTCAAGTGGCCAGGATTCCGCCATGAAACGCTATTGTCGGTGATGTGTTCTTTCAGAACCGCGAGTGGCTGGGCTAAGTTCATGGGTTCCGACGGCTAGTAAATTTACATAAAGAAAAACACGTTTAGGCACCATATTTAATTTATAATCCTTTCCTTTATATAATAAAAAAAACACGTTATATACCAAAATTCCCTTGGCTTGGGTCACCAAGACTGAATAAAACTCAAATTAAACCCAGTTCAATAACTCTATACCCAAACAGACGGAAAGGAACCGAAACAAACACGCCGTGAATTCAACGGCCGTCAACCGCCACCACATCTCCGTCGTCCCCAACCCTAACAACAACCAATCACCGATCACTTTCTTCCTTCTTCACAATCTCTACTCTCTATACACACACATCATTCTACTTCACCACCAATCACCCTCTCAATCATCCTAGATCCACACATCTACTACCAGATCTGGTCAATCAAATGGACGATTTCGGTATTCTAGCTCGAGATTTCGGATATAAACCCCAAGGAAAGTCCGCTCCCATGAAATCCGCCACCGGAGACTTCCGTACGCGACCTCCATCATCGCCGTCGCCTTTTTCCGACGATCGGATATTCAACGATCGTAGTTTCACCGGCAGTAACCCTAGATCGACACCGGTGACGTCCGATATCGATTACGATTCGATTTTCAACAATTCGTCATCTGCGAATAGTAATACTATTAATAACGAGTCTAGGTTTAAATCCACGTCTTCGAATTTGCCGGTTTATGATAAGCCGGTTTATGATGACGATATTTTCGAAGGATTGCCTGGAATGAAGAACAAATCTATGTATTCTTCTGCTCCGACGAGATTTGATGATGATATTTTTGCGTCGGTGAACGCTTCGCCGCCTAAACGGAGTCAACATAGTAAACAGAGTGATGGTTTTGATGATCTGTTAGGGAATCTAGGTCGAACGGAGAAGGTTGAGCCGGTGAAGCATAAGGCTGGGAGGAATCTAGGTCAACAGAGTGATCATTTTGATGATTTGTTTTCTGGATTTGGAAGCGGTGGTCCTGCGGCCAGTAATAGGTACTGTGGTTTCAGTATTTATGGATTTATATTGCTGCATTTTGATCAATTAGGTTATTTTGAGCATAAGAAGTATGATCTTTGATAGTATAAGGAAATTTAGTGGTTTTTGGTTTAATTTGTGTAACCTTTAGTTTGCATTGTTGCTAGCTTTTCTTATGGATTAAGATATTTGAAGTGAAACTAATGAGTTTAACTTAGAAAGTTCATTTGTATGTGTATGTGCATTAGTTATAGAAAACCTGATGTATTAGCTATTTGGTTATGAGTTTGAATTAATGTTGAAAAATGCCTGGGTCATGGGATCTAACTGTATTTTTTAAGCAGGATATGCTACGTTTTACTTGACGTAGTTTCTATTTACAAATTCCACTCGTAATGTGGGATGATAATGAACGCATAGATAGATGCACAAGTTATTGCTTTCATGCTCATGCTAATCTTTCCTCATTCCTTTAGAATTGTGTAATTTCGAAAAGTGGATAACACTAATTGTACTCTGGAATGCATTAGGGTGTTTCAACATTCATGTAAAAATTTGGTTAAAATCCCACTTTAATATGTGTAACACATAGTAATTAGTTGCATTTAGAAAATTCATCCGTATTGAGTATGTGCATTATTAATTCTAAAATCAAATTATTTAGTCATTTAGTCATCAGTTAAGTCGACTTAAAATAATTGTGGAAGATTGCCTGGGTCATGGGACACTGGGATCTCACTGTATCTCTTAAGCCGTATATAGTTTTACTTCTGGGTTAGTCTCTGTCTACAAATTCTACCCATATTTTGGAATGATAATGAGCTCATAGGTAGATGATGCACAAGTTATAACTTTTATGTTCATGCTCCTTCATCCCTATAGAATTGTGTATTTTGTTTAAGTAGATAATGCCATGTGAAAATTTTATGAAATCACATTTTTAATATGTATAACACATAGTATTTATTATGACATGTGTAACAAATAAGACGCTTTTTTCTCACAGATCGGATTCAGAGTCAGTGCCAAAATCATCTAACAGCACAAAGGCAACTTCTAATGCAACAGATGATCCATTTGTGGTTCTAGAGTCGACGTCAACCCGTACGGGTTCATCCCAGGGTGCTTTCATCGATCCACTGAAATCAATTCCTAAGGTTAGTAAATCTCAAAGCACAAATGCTGGAAGATCACCAGTAAAGAGCAGTATGTTTGATGACTTAGACCCCCTTCATGAATTTGGTAAGCCTGCACCTGCGTTCTCAAGTGAGAATAATAACCGAAAGAACGATCAAAGTCCTTCCAAAGGAGCTTCGAGTATGGGCCGATCAAAAAGTTCAACACGTAGAGAGCCAACAGAGAAATCTTCTTTTATATATCCTGATAGCCAATCACAGAACGATTTTCAAGATACTCAGCAACCAATTTTTGACATGCCACCTGTCAATCGGGCTACATCTCCACCTTCATATACCGACTCAAATTCTCAAGCGGCCATGTCTCCCTCATCAGAAGAAAACGATATATGGCTCACTGTGTCTGAAATACCTCTGTTCACACAACCTACGAGAGCTCCACCACCTTCAAGACCACCGCCTCCAATACCAAGACGTTCTTCAAAATCTGAAAGAGTACATTTTGCTTCAAATACCAGAACATTCGAGAATGATTCCCCCAATTATGCTAAATACACTCAAAGTTCTAACCCTTTCCAATCTCCAGCCAAGAGTCATATGGCTTCTCCACTAGATGAGTTTGAGAATTTTGCAATGGGTGGGAGTGGGACCCACGAAAACGGTGAGAACAATGCTTACGGTGAAGAGATTGATTCAAACTCAGCTGCTGCTGCAATGAAGGATGCTATGGACAGGGCTGAGGCTAAATTTAGGCATGCAAAGGAAGTAAGGGAACGAGAACATGCAAAAGCTTCTAGAAATAAAGAATCTGTGAAACCACAAAACGATGAAACGTCCACAGAAGAGGCAAAACGGCAACAAAGAGAGAAGGAAGAACGAGAACGAGAGCGAGAGAAAATTAGACTTGAAAGAGAAAGAGAAAGACAAGCTGTGGAGAGAGCTACACGGGAAGCGCGTGAAAGAGCAGCAGCTGAGGCCCGTGAGAAAGCATCTGCTGAAGCGCGATTAAAGGCTGAACGTGCTGCAGTTCAAAGGGCACAAGCAGAGGCGCGTGAGAGGGCAGCTATTGATGCAAAAGAAAGAGCAGAACGAGCTGCGAGGGAAGCCAGGGAGCGGGCTTCAGCAGAAGCTAGTGAGAAGGCTGCTGCAGAAGCCAGAGAGAAAGCAGCCAGGGAGAAAGCTGCTGTTGCAAAAGCTGAAGCAGATGCACGGCGTAGAGCAGAACGTGCTGCTGTTGATAAGGTTGCTGCCGAGGCTAGAGAGAGAGCTGCTGCTGAAGCTAGAGATAGGGCTGCCGCCGCTGCTGCCGCCAAGATCAACCAACAAAAGAATGATAATGACCTTGAATCATTCTTCAGTTCTCGACCAAGCAGTGCCCCAAGACCCAGGCCAACTTCTGTGAGTGTGTGTGTAAAAGTTTGGCCAGTTTTGCAACTTTCGTCCAAAGGTTTGTTTTTCCGCATCTTAATCCAAAAGGTTTGAAATCTTGCCATTTTCATCTGGCTCGTTAACTCCATTTTTCTCTGTTAAGCCTGAGGTATTTTCGTCTTTAACTTAAAGGGCAATTTGGTTTTTTGAATACTTGTACATTATGCTAAATGCTTGTACATAAAGTGAAAAAGACCGAATTGCCCTTTAAGTTAACAAAAAAGATGGAAATACCCCTGACTTAACGGAGAAAAATGGATGGAGTTAACGAGACGGATGAAAATGGCAAGATTTCAAACCTTTTGGATCCAGATGCGGAAAAACAAACCTTTGTATGAAAGTCCCAAAACTGGCCAAACCTGAGGGACGAAAATGACATTTTACTCACATATATGTAGGGATGGGTTAAAATGAGAACCACCTTAGATGTGAGAACTAGGCCATCCAAAAGGTTTTTCCGAAATTTTTTTTCTCAAAAGTCATAAAAAATATCATTTGTTTCAGCAAAATAAATAAATAAATAAAAAAATGCCGCATACCCACATTTACATGAGCGTAAAAAAATATTTATCTTTGTACAAAATTTACACCAGCGCGTAAAAAAACTTGCATTAGTCAAAACTACCGACTCGACAATTTTTTTACTTATTTTTTACAGATGTGTTTATAATATTTTCATCTACGTTTGTGCAAAAAAATTTTGGCCCAACTTGCGCGGGATCAAAAAGTTCTCACGGTTCTCGCAACTCGTGGTGGTTTTCATTTGAACCGAGCCCTATATATATATATATCATGGGTTTAGTTATATATGTATATATCATGGGTTTAGTTTAAAATTAACTTCTATAATTGTAATGCAGGAACCTGCACCTGATCCACTATTCCAGAACAGACGGGGACAGGAAGGGCCTCAGAGGACTTCCACAGCTGGAGCATCCTCAAATATGAGGAAAGCATCTTCTACCACCAATATTGTTGATGACCTTAGCTCAATCTTTGGAGGTATACTTTTATTTAGATAAGCTTTGATATAAACTGACTTATTCTCTTATAATTACTTCACTAATTATTCTTTTTTTTTTCTTTTCAAAAGCTGCTCCTTCATCTGCCCAAGAGTTCCAAGATATTGAAGGTGAAACAGAGGAAAGACGTAGAGCTAGGCTTGAAAGACAACAACGCACTCAGGAGCGTGCGGTATGTCATTCTGGAGTTGTTTTTTTAATTTTTTTTTTTTCATGTATGTGAGATCTAGTCTAAAGTGTAAGAATTTGTGACTTTTAGTTCTAATTATGTGATTTTTCGTGCATAGGCTAAAGCGCTGGCAGAAAAGAATAACCGTGATCTTCAAACTCAGAGGGAACAGGAAGAAAGAAACGTGAGTATAATTTTTGTATCTCATTCTTTTGTGTGGCATAAGATTACCTACAACAATATGTCATATGTTTATGTTTTCATCTCAGAGGATTTCTGAAACCCTGGATGTTGAAATCAAGCGTTGGGCTGCCGGGAAAGAAGGAAATTTGCGTGCACTTCTATCAACCTTACAATATGTATGTCTCGATATCCCTTGTTTAATGCCTTTTCTTGTGTATATTAGAAATTTTGAGTGATATCATAAAGATTGTGATTTGATTATCAGGTTTTGTGGCCGGGATGCGGTTGGCAGCCTGTTTCATTGACTGATTTAATAACGGGTGCCAATGTGAAAAAGGCGTATAGAAAGGCGACACTGTGCATCCACCCTGACAAGGTGCAACAAAAAGGAGCTAATCTTCAACAGAAATATGTTGCCGAAAAAGTGTTTGACCTGCTTAAGGTACTAAATTATTAAATAGTAATATACATTCCTTTCGAGGAGGAGCTAATCTTGATAATTTTAATATTGATTAATAGGAGGCTTGGAACAAGTTTAACTCAGAAGAGCTCTTTTAAGGGGTGTGATGAATGATTGTTTTTGAGTTTTAAAGATATGCACATGGTGTCCATATTATTGCCTGTTGCTTTCAGTCGAGCGCAAAGACTTCACATGTGCTCCAAAGGTAATGGTGACAGGGGTAAGCAAGTCAGTCGTCTGTTGGTCGGGTGTATATTAGTGTCATATTATAATTGTGGAATGAATATGTGGAAATTATTTGTTGATGTAGATTAAGATTCTTGAATACAGACAGTATTTCTACATGAAGGATGATTGCGGTCTACTGCACATTCTTGATCTTTTTTTGTGTGTACGTAAAATCTTTTTTCATGAACTATACTGTTCGATTATCAATCTTTAAATTTTGCTATTTTAAGTCGGAATTTGTATTTTTAGTCTTGTATGGTCGATTTTGACTGAAATTATGGCTAAAACCGTTGACTATGGTTTTAGAAAACAAAACTAAACCGGCTTGGTTGGTTAGTCAGCTTGACTAGCCAGAATCAGTGGTTAGAACTTAAAAGTTAGAACCGAGTTTTAGTTGCCGTTTCCAAAATTGTTAATTTTGTATTTATTTAAACAATAATGATGGTTTATGATATCTTAAGAAATATATATAATAAACACGTACGATTAATCCCCCAACTTGTGGCCTAGTGGTAGGAAATTTGGGTTTTCCAGTGGAGACTTAAGTTCAATTCCTACTTGTGTCATTGGGCAATGATGGTGACAAACCCACCGAGAGGGGTTTGATCCTGAGCCGCACCCTGGTTTTCATCCGGCTGTTACTTCAGCGAGGCAACTCGTGTGGAGTCAGTACGGTTTCCGGGGGAACACCGTAACCAAGTCTGGCAAACCCAGCGCGGGTCTGGTTAAGACAATGTAAGTCTGAGCAGACTTGGCTAGGGCCGTCGATTAGACGGTGTGACATTGGGTCACTTAAAAAGAAAGTCACACTTAAAAAAAAAAAGGCAGGTACGATTAAAGAGACGATTCCAAGGTTGAAACTGTTAGCTGGACGTTAAAGTACCAAATACAGAACTCAACTGTACAAATCTGAAACCAGCCAGACTAAAACTGTTGCGATTTGATTGGTTCACTAGTTTATGAATACTCTTAGTAATTGGCCTTCATTTTTCACATACTTGGCAAAAGTTACTCAACTCCGTTTATTTTTAATTGCAACTCTTAAGTTGTGTTCGTTTCAACAAAGAAAAGAATTTGAATCTCAATTCCATTCTTGATCGTGTTCGGTTAACAAAGGAACTGGAATTGGAAATCAATTCCTTAAACTAAAGGAATTCAAAACCCTTTCAAATTTTGAAGGAATTCAAGTAAAGTCAATGAAATCTTTGACCAGTCACTGATGTCTAAAATGTCTCATTCCGAACTCGTCCGTCGCTAACACGCAACCCCTCGCCCCGACCCGGCCCGCCACCTACCTGCATAAATTTAACCCGATCAACCTGCGTCGACCCGCAATGTCTCAACGCGACCCGACCTAGCATCAACCGGACATGTCTAGACCCGACCCATTAACAATCCAAAACGTCTCGACCCGGCCTGTTAACGACCCAAAACGTATTGAACCGACCCGGCCTGTTAATGACTCAGAGACGTCTCGACCCAACCTAGCCCTCGTTAACGACCTAAAACGTCCCGAACCGAACCAACCTGTTAATGGCAGAAACGTATGGAATTGACACGACCCGTTAACAACCCTAAACATCTCGACCCGATGTGGCTCATTTACGATTTGAAAAGTCTCGACCCAACCTGGCACATTAAGGACCCGAATTGGCCCGTTAACTATCAGAACTGGCTCACCCGATCGACAAGAAGAGATCGGTAGATTACAAGTCATTTACCAAACGAACACATCAAGAATGGAATTGAGATTCCAATTCCTATTGAATGTTTAAATTCCAAATCAAATTCCTATACAAATTGCAGTTCTAATTCCATTACATTCATTCCATGAAACGAACATGACCTTAGATTCAACCCCAAATGAATCGTCTTTTTTTGCCGTCATCATCGCCCCCGAATTCAATGCTCCACACAAATAAATTTGGTCACAATGTAAGTTTTATCAGATACCACAATCTTTGCGAAAGTAATGAATGCGGATGATAAGATGATCCTCTCAGGGAGACATTTAATATGTTCTTCATAAGGCGTTTTCTATCTGAACTCATCTTGAAGAACTTGTATTCTCCACTAACAACCACAACCAAAACGAAAAGGTCGACACCATTCTGTTTCTGCTAATCAAGGGTTTCTAGTTCTACGTCATTATAGAGAGTACTACCGTGAGACATCTAATTGGGAGACACGAGATGTGATTTCCGTCTTTACACCGACGTGGGGGAGCAACTTAGAAGATTGTTTTTATGAATAAGTGGATGGCAATCCACATTGTCCTTCGCGATACCTTTGTTCAGTAGGGATATCAAGCATGTCGGGTTGGCAGGTTAAGGTTGGCGAGTTGAAATCTACAACCCAAACGCAACCTATATTATAATTATATTATAATTCGTGTCAAATATTTTAACCCTAACCAGCGCACACTTGGAAGAATTTTTTTTAAGATTTTAGGCAAAAAATATATATATATTTTCGGGTATTTGGAAAACCCAGTTCGGGTATTGGGAAAACCCGGTTCCAGGTATTGAATTGAAACCGGTTATCGGATATAATCGGGTACAAATCGGTTCCGGGTTCGGTTTTTCTCCTAAAATGTATACCCTATACGTACCCTACGGGTAGGGTCGGTTCCGGGTTCGGTTCCTAAATACCCGGTTTCAGGTTTTTTTTCCCGGGTACGGTTCCAGTTCGGGTTTTTTTGTGCACCTCTACGTCCATCAATATGGGTCCGCCCCTGTATAAGTATGCCAGATAATACTGTGTGACTAAACTAATTATTATTATAATTATAAGTAACTATATATAAAACTATAACAAAATGGAAATAGTTTAGAGTTGAGAGTAAACGAGTAATATAATGAGTTTTGTACTTGAAAATCTTAAAAAAGAATTGGCAATTGAAAGTGTATCTTTAGGAAAATTAATAATGAAAAACCAAAAAAAAAAATAAACTATAAAAGCTTTTTGTTTAAAAAAACTATAAAAGCTTTTTGTTAAAAAAAAAAAAAAAAAACCTTAAAAGGTTAATAGGCCAACCCGTTTATACGGGTCGACTTAAACCCAACCTGTTTTTAAAATGGCTCAACCCATTTATACGGGTCGACTTAAAGCTAACCTGTTTTTGAAATGGCTCAAACCTGCTTTTGAAATGGCTCAACCCAAACATGTATTTTCGTGTCGTGATCGGGCATGTCAATAGTTGCCACTACTGATTGTTGTACTCGATCTGAATGCAATTTAATTTGTGTATTGACAAGTTGACCCGTTTGTTTTTCTTATCATACCCATTCTAACGCGTTGAAGTTTTAGTTCAGCCCATTCTAACCCAATCAACAATTATATGAGGTCCAAAATAACCCACCATGCCATTTTAATTACCCAAAATGACATGTATGGGTTTGTTTTGCCAGGCAATGTGGAGTAATAACTTGATTACATTTCCAAGCTAAAGAAAACAACATTTGTGGTAAGAATTAACACCGTGTACATGGTTGAAACCGGCACTTCTAGTCTCGTTGAGTGTTTAAGACTCATCGAAGTGTTTAACAACCTTTGCGTCAACAGTTTCTTTTTTAGTTTAGCCATTAAAAAAACGCATCAAGCACGTGAACTACCAACACTTGATGCTTGATTAAATAGCGAATAATTTAGCACTCTAGAATAGCTTCAATCACAATCTTGAACACAAGTCGGGGGGCTAGTTTATCTTGAAATGGGACTTGATCTACTCTGTCTAAACTTCAGGACCATGTTGTAAGCCTGCATATCAAAATCAAAAGATAACCTCCAAGAATATGGTTAGAAATCACCAACCTAGATCTCAGAGTGCAGCTTCAAAGTTCAAAGCATAGTTGTTAATAGCGAATAGCGACAAGTGACCTATATGCTACATAGCGAATAGCGACAAATAGCGACCGCTATTTTATAAATAACGATACACTAGAAAAAGAATCTTGAAAATTTTTGTATGTATATTACATCAAAACACCATGGTATATATGCTATTTTACATGTATATTTAACAAAAACCTATAAATCCAGCTATTTTATAGCTATATCTAATTGCTATGTACATCAAAAAAAAAAGTGTCGCTATTCACGCTATTGGTCGCTATAACCCAACGCGCTATAGCGGTCGCTATAGCCGCTATTGACAACTATGCTTCAAAGCATAAATTCATTATCATCATCATACTCAGCAAATCCCACCAATAGCAAAGCTAGGGTAGGGTCTGAGGAGGGTAAGATGTAGACAGCCTTACCTCTACCCCGTAGGATAGAGAGGCTGCTTCTAGTGAGACCCCCGGCTTGATTGTAGTTTTGCATCAAGCCTTGGACATAAGGCACATAACACTTAGCAATCGGGAAAAAGACCAATTGGTGCGTGCACCCCCTTGTCTTCGGCTATCAACGCCACTACATGATGCATGATTAACCGTCTATCGCTTTTAACGTTATTTTCACGAAATAAGTAAAATCAAGTTAAAATTAGTGCAATTTCACTTTTGCCCCCTAAGCGACTACACATATATACATTATATGCGCACACCGCAAGCGGGGCGTAAGGTAGGGTCTGAGGAGGGCTTCAAAGCATAAATTAAAGACCATAAATCTTTTACCTTTCTAACTCCGGTTGATAATCCCATGGTTGCAAGGGTTTTGGTATCAACATATTTAAAAAGCATGGATCCTTTGTCCTTTTTTCTATGCAAATCTGTATGCAAACAATAACCAAGGTTAAGTTTTTTTTTGTCCTTTAGTTATTACAATGTGTGCGGTTTTTGAAAATACCTTGTGACCGTAGAACCAATAGCTCAATATACATCTTGAGACGAATGTGAGTGAATATATGGACATATTCGCCCACTTCGTCTCTCGAAACAATATTAGACGATCGATTAACGTTTAACCCAAATGAATTCTTCAAGAAATCATCAACTGTTCGTCTTCTTGTAACCAAATCATCCTTTTCATTCAAAGAAACCGACGGAAATTCCCAAAGGCCCGCAAGTAAACCTTCTTCTGGTCTCTTAACAATCAAAAACTTACTTCCCGAATCAGACGTATCCACTGTACCTTTTTCGCTTTCTAATATTTCAACTACCGTAACGGCAGAATAGTCGTGCCTTTGTTTCACCTTTGCCACTTTAGTTGGATAATCCGTTACAAGTGCCGATGGGTCATGTTTGGTCTTTAGAAGTGCACTACATTGACTAGACACCGGACAAGATGAACAATCGGGGCTTAAAGGAGTACATAGTGTAGCACCAAGCTCCATAACGGCCTGGTTAAAGTCTCCGGGCCTATGACTATCGACTAGTTGCCCGGCTAGTCTCCTGTTGTTAAATAGTTAAAGAACATATCAATTAAACAAAAGATAAAAGCACCTATAATATTTGGGGGATGGAAGAAATCTATGCAGTTATAGCGGTCCAAAATCGAATAGCGGTCAAGGTCCGCTATATGATATATAGGTTATAGTAGTGGTATAGCGGTAATTTTTATACTATGCATAATTTATGTGTATATATATATATATATATATATATATATATCTTTGAAAAATATTAATAGTAATATCAAAATTCATAGTAATATCATTCCATTATCAAAAACCTGTTGCAAATCAAAAACTAATAGTAACTTTGAAGTATTTAATTTAAGAATCAACACAATCAAACACCGTTACTGCTATAACCGCTATATAGGTTTCCAAATAGCGGTATTTATCGGTATTTAGCACCGCTAATAGCGGAACCGCTATAGGCCACCGCTATTTGGACCGCTACACACCCTGAGGTCCGCTAACCGCTATAGCACCGCTACTGACTGCTTAGGAAGAAATGTCTAGAAACCTCACCAGATGTTCTTGATAGTTGTTTTGTCTTTAGGATTTGCGGAAATTGTCTTTAATCTAGCAATCACCCTAATAACGTTTCCATCGACCACAGGCACCGCCTACAGAATAAATATGTTTTGATTACTAGTACGTGCAGAAAAAGTTAAGAAATGCAAACATTTTTTTTGCCACATGTAGAAACTATTCACCTCTTTAAAAGCGATAGAGGCGATTGCACCTGCAGTGTATTCTCCTATTCCTTTAACCCTACGAAGATCACTCACTGATCTAGGAAACTTACCTCCTTCTTCAACAACCATTTTTGCTCCCTAACATGAATACAAGCATAGTTGTTAACTATGTGATTTCTAAGTGTTTGCATAATTGATGATAAAATCTGTTTATCCTAATATTATAAACTAATTATTTAATAATCAATACAAAACACGATTCCAAACGCCCCTCGATGTCTTCATCTATGTTTTAAGTAGGGATGGCAATGGGAAGGGTGTAGAACGGGTATGGTAATCCCAATCCGGTGCCCTGTTGTAAGACTGTGTCCCATACCCGTTAGTTTGTTAAAACATTACACACTAAGATTTCCAAATACATTCCTTGAGTTCACGTTTTTATATAAATTTTAACCCATGAAAATTAGAAATATAAAACTAATAACTATTAAATTATTCCATTACCGATTAACAAACTAATAATAAAAAAAAAACTATTTACATTCGGGCAAACGGGTATGCGTGTTTCACGTAATCAGGTCCACATATCACCTAATCCCATACCTGCGAAAATTCTTAAAACTAATCCCAAGTTTTTATATAATTGAATTGATAGTAGAACTTGTTTATCCAAACATTATAAACTAATTATTCGATAAACAATACAAAACACCCCCTCGATGCCTTAATCTATGTTCAAAGTAGGGATGGCAATGGGACAGGTATGGTAAAATCCCAATCTCATGGCATGTTGTAAAACCGTCCAATGCCCGTTACTTTGTTAAAACATTACACACTAAGATTTCCAAATACATTCCTTAAGTCTACATTTTTATATAGATTTATTCCCCAAGAAAATCAGAAATATAAAAACGAATAAAAAAAAAAGAAAATGTTTACGTTCGGGCAAACGGGTATGCGTGTATCACCTAATCCCAGACCTGCGAAAATTCTTAAAACTAATCCCGTACCCGAATGAATACCCATCCTAGTTTCAAAGATGCTAGAAAAATCCAATCTGAAATTCCATAACATTAAACTTATTATACCTCCAACAAGAACCTTGCCCTTCTGTAATAACCCAATCCAGCCCACATCTCATTAACCTCCTGTAAAATAAAAGTAACCCTAATTAACCAAATAAATCATTAAAAAACAGAATATAAAAATGTGAAAGAAATTTAATTTAACCTCAATAGAAGCTTGAGCTAGGTGATGAACAGTGGGCCATTTCTCCATCCACCTATTAAAATAATCTATAACAGTCTGAACCCTTGTTTGTTGAAGCATGATTTCTGAAACCCACACAGCATATGCTTTTCTATCACTTGCTTCACCTTCGCTGATTCTCCTCCATGGAAGGTCTCTCTTGTTAACATCGTACCATTTCAACAATGATGCCCTTATTTCTGCAACCGAATCTTCCCTAAATTGAATGTCTTCTATGTCGCTGATAGCAAACCCTGCTTCGGGTTCGGGTTTAGGTTTCATGTGGCATGTGTTTCGAGTTCTTTTCTTGGATTTGGTAATGGTGTCTGTAGTGGCGGGAGTGGTATTCTTCTTCATGGTTTCTGGAGTTGTTAGTGAGAGTGGAGAACAAACGGAGGGTGTCTGTCTCTGTGTCTATCTTCCCACTCTAGTGGAGTTTTTGAATTGGTATATCAAATTTTGGGGGATTTTGAAAAGGGTCCTAATATTAATACATGATAAAAACTTATTTATACATGGTGTATACAGTTATACGGTCCGTATATAATAAAACAAAACTAATAAAGTCTGTGTTTTTAGACTTTGTCAGTTTTTTTTCATTCCATACGGCCGTATAACTGTATACGGCCCATATACACCATGTGTAAATAATTTGCCTGGTCGTATACAGTGAAACGAATAATGTATACGGGCCGTATAATTGTATACGGCCCGAATGAAAAGAAATCAGATTTTACCCAAGTAACAAAGACTGGAAAACAAAAAAAAAACGTGTCGTATGACTGTAATAAAAGGAAGGGTGAGGCATTTGATGAGAGTTGTAAGGAGAAGCGTTTTAATCACTTGTTTTCAACGGGGATGTAATGCAATGATTACACAGGGTGATATGAACCCAAACCAACTGCTTTGTCTTGAGTCGTCGGGAAAACTTTTCCTCAGGGGAGGGTGAGTAGTATGAGTCTGAGTCCATTATGGTTCGTGAATGTTTCAAGGTCTTAAGTGATGGACAATTGGTTAAAAGATGTAGAAGATTTTGTTGGTTTGTTTCCAAGTAGGGTTTAGAATGTTTGAAGTATTCTTGGTTCAATACCAACTCTTCTGAAAGACAAGAATACAACGTTCATGTATCACAAGGAATGACCGATCTAAGGCAGAGAACCTGATTTAGATACACAAATTCATCACCGGTTTCTACAGCACAAGCACATACACAGTTTGTTGGAAGAACCTTACACGTCTTCTGCTAGTTACTCTTTTCCTCGATTTCAACAAATCTTTCAAGGTCTTAAGTGATGGACAATTGGTTAAAAGATGTAGAAGAGTTTGTGTAGAGATCTTTACGTACAAATTTGCATCATCCTTACGGTTACAAATGAAGTATTAAAAGATGTTAGTTTCTTGACATTATGGTTTCTCGACAAATGAAGTATTATCTGTCCTTGCTGCCTCTTCGGTTGATAAAAGACATAGGATGGTTTCTAATACAGGCTCTTTTAGAGAAGCGTTGGGATTCAAGGGTTTATGAGTAAAAGATGTTAGTTTCTTGACAGTATGGTTTCTCGACAAATGAAGTATTATCTGTCCTTGCTGCCTCTTCGGTTGGTAAAAGACATAGGATGGTTTCTAATACAGGCTCTTTTAGAGAAGCGTTGGGATTCAAGGGTTTATGAGTAAAAGATGTTAGTTTCTTGACAGTATGGTTTCTCGACAAATGAAGTATTATCTGTCCTTGCTGCCTCTTCGGTTGGTAAAAGACATAGGATGGTTTCTAATACAGGCTCTTTGTCAGTTGTGGTTGATTTATAGCAGGAGGTTATGAAACGAATATATGTTTATGCGAATTCACAACATCCTTGCTTTATTCTCTTTAATCTATTAGAACGATCCTTGTTTTGTCACGTACATGCGTTTAATTCCCAACATCATCTGTTCATCATTGTTCTTGAAGATGAAGATGAAGATGAAAAAACGAGGGTTTATTCTCATTAATCTATTAGAACGATCCTTGACTTGAATTTGTGGATTTCGGTTGGATCAGAAAAACTTAACAAGAGAATCAACTAAAAAAATACAATTGATTACTCGGTCGAATAACCGGTCCGTTAAAGTTGAGCTTCCTGATGCAACTTTCACAGTGGTACCAATGTCCTACTACTACAATCCTTCCAACGCCTGATTCCGATACAACCCTCGATGTTGATGAGTGAAAGAGTTAACATTCTGATCCAGATTCAGGAAGCAGATGTTTATAAGTGAAAGAGTTAACATTCTGATTCAGATTCAGGAAGCAGATGTTTTGAGAAACTAACAAGGTAAACCTGAATTTTCAAAATTTTAGATAACTCGCCATTCTCTTGCATCTATATACGTTGATTGTGGATTTAAGTTGCAAGAATTGTGTCTTGCGCATGGACTCAGACTCATACTACTAGCAGGAGAACCCGACACGTCTTCTGTGATGATTCGAAACACCAATCTTATTGAGTATTTTTCTAACTTTATGCTTGCATCCACCACTGTGAATATTAACTATGAGTGAAAGAGTTTGGAAACCGTACGGAATCTACGAAGAAACTATTGGAATTTGTGGATTTCGGTTGGATCAGAAACTTAACAAGAGAAGCAACTAAAAAAATACAATTGATTTCTCTTCCGGTTACCAGGCCTATCATCTCCGTCTACGTTTGGTTTCCTCAACGAAAAACCATCAGCCATTATCATCTGGAGAAGAGTATGTTGATATAGGAGAGTTGTTTGAGAACCTGATTCAGATACACAACGGTCTCTTTGCTTCGTCCACTAGAACTATTTGTGTATGCATTCTTTTGGTAGTTAACAACGATAAGCTGTCACAATTGTTAAGACGGTTTGTCGGGTTTCCAATGCTCACACAGGGTGTAATTTTAATGAAGCAACGAAGATTGAATATGCAAACCGCATCCGTCTTCTGTTATGATTCGAAACATTCCGAATAACTAGCAGAACCCGACACGTCTTCTATGATGATTCGAAACATTCCGAATAACTACCAGAACCCGACACGTATTCATAGCCATATTCCCACTCACAAGTTGTTGATACTGAGCTTCCTGATACATATCGTTCGTAAGAAACTTTTCGTGCACTGAACCTTCAGTTGTGTAAAAACGAAGAAACTGTTGGAATTTGTGGATTTCGGTTGGTTCAGAAACTTAACAAGAGAAGCAACTAAAAAGATACAATTGATTTCTCTTCATGTTACGGAGATAACTTAATACAACCGGTCAAATCACACACTATATAAAGATTACATAGGTTTTTACCCTATGTATACGGGCCATATACGTTTTATACGGCTGTATACTCTCGGTAAAAAAAATTTTTACCGGTCGTATACCATGTATACGAACGATGTATACGGGTCGTATATTGTTACACGGCCCGTATACTATGGGTAAAAAATGGTAAAAATTGGTTTATTCTCTTTAATCTATTAGAACGATCCTTGTTTTGAGAACCTGATTCTGATTTAAACAATGGAATTTCTGAAAGACAAGAATACAACGTTCATGTATCACAAGGAATGACCGATCTAAGGCAGAGAACCTGATTTAGATACACAAATTTATCACCGGTTTCTACAGCACAAGTTCATCACCGGTTTCCTCAACGAAGAACCATCAACCATTATCTGCCCTTTTTCCTTTGGTTTCTGGTTGATTTTGAGGGTGAGGGTTTTGCATTGATTCCTGCGCTCCAATCATCTGCTTCCTAAATCTGAATCTGAAAGTTAACTAGATCCCTCAAGTTGTCATTCATAACAACTAAGCGTCTGGAGAAGAGTATGTTGATATAGGAGAGTTGAACCGACACGTCTTCTGTGATGATTCGAAACATTCCGAATAACTAGCAGAACCCGATCCACTTACATTCGAATAACGCTGAGAATCCACAACGCTTATGGCCAGATTCTTTCATTCAATATTGGCAAAATCAATGTCTGCTTGTTTTATTATCACGAAAGTACTGAACAACCGAGATAGGCACAATAACAACAACGGCTTTCCATGATTTGGAGACTGATCGGAATCGAATCAATGATTTTACTGGAAGCCATTTCATTATTTCCTCTTGGATCTCGAAAGGCACGTTGTCTGACATCTTGATTTTGATTACCAACTCACCATATCAATTTCTAGGTAGTTAACAACGCTAATTAGAAAAAAACGTGATTCATATACACAACGGTCTCTTTGCTTCGTCCACTAGAACTATTTGTGTA
The DNA here is from genome assembly GCF_002127325.2 of Helianthus annuus. Lineage (NCBI taxonomy): Eukaryota > Viridiplantae > Streptophyta > Magnoliopsida > Asterales > Asteraceae > Helianthus > Helianthus annuus. The sequence continues at coordinate 60,456,314 of NC_035448.2, forward strand.
TGCATTCTTTTGATAGATAAGCTGTCACAGTTGTCAAGACTGTTTGTCGGGTTTCCAATGCTCACACAGGGTGATAAACAACGCTGATACGAACACATGTGTTTCGAAATAGGCTTTGTTCTTGGTTTAATGAAGTTACACGTAACATCTACTTATATTGAGATTTAAACAATGCCCGCCTCAACTGAGATAACGGACATCCATCAAGCTCAAAAAGAAAACTTGTGTTTCCCATAGTCACAGAAGATTGCGGTTTGTATTTCGCATAGCCACCGTTTCCGTAGTAAAAAACGGGTGCGGTTTGTATTTCGCATAGCCACCGTTTCCGTAGTAAAAAACGGTTGGGGTTTGTATTTCGCATAGCCACCGTTTCCATAGTAAAAAACGGTTGGGTTTGTATACGGCCCGCTTAAATTGGGGTTTGTATTTCGCATAGCCACCGTTTCCGTAGTAAAAAACGGTTGGGTTTGCACATTCAATCTTCAATACTTCATTAAAATACCACTAGTAGAAGAACCCGACACGTCTTCATGTTACAGAGAATGTTCTAGAAATTGAAGGAAAAGGAAAAGATTTGTTGAAATCGAATTTGACAACTATGACAGCTTATTAAAAGTAGCAAATCACCTCCTGGTCAAATCACACACTATAAAGTTTAAAGTTATCGTGTGTTGTAGTTTGGAAAGATGACTGAATAGAGATCTGAATAACAAACTGTGGAGAACTTGTTTGCGTCGGGTTCTTCTGCTAGTTACTTGATCAATGGACTGATCGGTAACGTTACTCTACTTGTCCTCCGATTTAAGCGACGTGTTCCTATCAACGTTGTTTAAAGGTGCTAGTTACTTGATCAACGGACTGATCGGTAACGTTACTCTACTTGTCCTTCGATTTAAGCGTCGTGTTCCGATCAACGTTGTTTAAAGGTGATGAAGAGTTTAGAAACCCTTGATTGATGGTGTTTTTACGGGAAAAAAACATGATAATTAAACAACATCAATCTATACGGCCCGTTTACATTTATACGGCCCGTATACATTTGGTAAACATCAAAAACCTCAGAAATAGTTCAATTGAGCCGTATACTTTTTATAAATCGTATACATTTGTATACGGCTCGTATAACTATATACGGGCCGTATATAATAAAATAAAAAAAAAACATTCTCTGCATATTTTCCTATTCAAAAACATTCTATACGGGCCGTATATTTTGTATACGGCCCGTATACACTAGGGATGTGAAAATAAGATTTAGGGGGTGTGGGAATAAGGGGAGCCTTTTGAAAATTTAAGAAGTTGTGATTGACTTTTCCCTCCACATTCCGTTAGTTTTGTTAAAAATGAAGAAGTCGTACTCAAATAAAGTATTTATTTGATATCAATGTTACAATGATAAACTAAACCGTTCTAATGGGTTGACTTTCTAAACAACATGATTTATTTTCAACTGACGTTTGTTTTATATTATCATTTGGTTTCGCCGCAACATGTGACTTTAAAAAACTAGTATATATTGTTGATGATTAACGATGAATAGTAATTTATTTTTATAATAATATATATGTTTTTATTTTTTATTTAATATAATAGGTTATTATTATATTTACTTTTAATAGCATATTTTTATTATTTTTTCTTTTCTAAAAATCATATATTTCATTTACCATTTTTTAATATTTTTTTTTCTTTTTTCATAGAACATGTATTAATTTATCGATTAATTTGATACTTCTTTAATAATTTATATTTATAATTTTTTTCTAAAAACTTAAGTATGTAGTTGTGCTTGATTTTTTCCCTGACATTCCGTTATAAGTTTGTTAAAAATGAAGTTGAACTCAAAATAAAGTATTTATTTTGTATCATAAAACGGTACGATGATATACTAAACCGCTCTAATGGTTTGGCTTCCTAAGCAACATGCTTTATTTAAAAAAAAAACGTTTGTTTTACATTATCATTTGCTCGATTTCGTCGCAAAGCGTGACGTCAAAAGAAACTAGTATACTTCATTTTAACTTGGAACGCAATAATGGATTGGACATATAGTCTCAATGGAAACCTTGAAACTGTTTGCGACGAGAGATTAATGATCGCTATGTTTTTTCACCTTTTACCCAAATATGAAATATAAATCTCAGAACGTATCGGGAATTTATTAAAAATTTAAAATTTAAAAATCAAATTTGTATATTAACAAAGCCGATACAACGGTTTAAATCGGTATTACCGGATTTCCGCTGCCACGTAAAATTTACCGTCTCTAAAGAAATTTGAACATAAAGGATATCTGTTGTAATTAAGGATAACGCCTGAAATTTTGTTGACACTTAAAGGACGTAAAATGCAATTTACCCATATAAAAATAAAGCAACCACAATAGCAAAATAAATATGTAAATCATAAGTAGAGCGAATTAGCAAGACCTAACTCGGTCACGAGGCCACAACACACAAACAACAACAGAATGGACTTAAGTGCATCTTGTCGTCTTGAGTAACTCCCACTAACTTCATGCTTCCTGTATTTTGTCTTCAGTTCTTTAACATTGCAATATTTACAAAAAAAAAAAACTACATAATGAAAATAAAAATCCTAATATATTACAACTTTGAGCCATTAAAGTGGGCCAAAATCATAAAACCAAAAACTGAAACAAAAGAAAAAACAAGACAACCATAAGGGGTATGTTTGGCAAAAGTAGCTGGTGGCTGGTAGCTGAAAGCTGGTAGCTGGTGGCTAGAAGCTGGTAGCTGTAGCTGGTAGCTAGTAGCTGTAGCTTTTTAGATATATTTGGTGTTTGGTAGAGTAGCTGGAGCTTTTAATAAAATGTATAAAATTACCAAAATGGACATAACTAAAAATTTAGAAAGTTGGTGCATTAAAAAGTTCCTTATATTTAGAGGTTAAAATAGTCCTTTTTCCCTAAAAGCTTGTAGCTCCTTCTAAACGCTACTAGTAGTAGCGTTCAACCAAAAGCTTCAAGCTCCTAACCTAAAAGCTTAAAACTCCTTCAACCAAACAAGACTTTTTATTGAGTATGAGCTTTTTCTTAAAAGTTTAAAGCTAGAAGCTCCTAAAAGTTTCATGCCAAACATACCCAAGGTCGGGCAAGATTTACATATTCTAATTAACGAGTGTTTCAACATATATCTAATCAACTTAATTATGTCCACGTAGAGGTATCGTTATCAAACTCATGAACTTAAAGATTTAATTAAATCAACTTAATTATGTACACGTATACGTATGGTTATAAATTTAAATATGTAATTAAGAAATGGTAATATAGAGATTACTGATGGAACCTATTATAAACTAAGTTAAATAAAATAATATGTATGTGTGTACATATATAACAATGAAACATGTTCGAAACTTGTAAAATCCGAAACGATCATGATAAAAAGCGGTTTAAAATTTAATTGATTATCCCCCCCCCCCTTACAAATCAATTCAAACCGAACTGATTTGCTCAAAATTTGATTCTGATTTTCATTGATCGAAACTGAATTGTTTTAAACCGAACTAGTTTGGTCCCAAAACCGGTTTTGTGCACCTCTACATCTATTTGATGATTTGTAAGCACTTAACAATAAATTTGGGCCTAAATGATTGACTTTCAATTCGACCCAATTCATCAAAACCAGCTTGATCACCTCCATTATGCAATTTTAAGTACAAAAAGACACCCAGTGATGCTGCTGATAAATAATCACCAAGCTTAATGTTTTTGAAACCATAATTATTATAATATTTATTATTATTGCGTACTAATCCGCGAAGCCTAGCGTGTTGTAGTTTACACTACACTAGGTTGTGGGCTTGTAGAGACAACCCCTACCTAGGCCTGGCCCATTGAGGTTAGGGTTACCCATATCTCCTATATAAGGAGGTATTCACCTCATTATTAGGGCAAGAGACATGGGGCAAACATACTTTTTATTCCTCCTCTACCGGCCCTCACTACATCCCCACTTTTCTCTCTTCTTCTTTGTAGATCTGGATTCGAAAAGAAGGAACAAGGTATGATTCTCCATCCTCTCAGAGAAAGGGGTTCCAATCATCCCGGCGGTGATCCCGTGTTTCTTCATTGGTGCCCACCGTATCAAAATCTAGATCCAACAATCACACCTTGTTTCTCTCTACTCGATTTTCAGATCTCATTCTTCATACATACTTTTCGTGGTTCAAACTTCCAGATCTGTTTTATTAGAGTTCAAAAAAGTAAGTTATCGATAAACATTTCATGGATCTGTTCTATCGATGGTCAAGAAACTAGATTTATGTTTCTGATACACGACTACATATACCAGATCTAAGTCTAGTCTAGTCTCTTCTGGATAAGAAACGCCATCGTTTGATGTATCAGTGGCAAAAGAAAAGAAAAAGAAAAAAAAATCTATAATGCACAACTTAATGTTCGTGTTCATCCCATGTTGTTTTAATCGTATTTCAAAACATTGATATATGATTTATAAGAAAACAAATCACGCCATCAGATCTGAGCTTTCATATAGCTTTACACAAAAGCTTCTACCCGAAAACAACTAATTCGAGATGTACAATTGCTTTTGTTGTGGGTACAATTCATACTACACGATTTTGTCTTGCTCATGGAGACATTTTCTGAACTCATGACAGGCATCTACACTACTTTTAGTGCCCGTAGTAGCCATTATTTGAGTTCGGGTCAACAACTTAAACGTGGTCAAACTGCTCGTCAAACTATTGGTCAAATGTGGTCAAAGTGCCGGTCAATGGTCGAACCGTAACGCACGTGTACCGAGACAACTTCTACGGGTCGAACACGAGACTTGGTAAAGTTTTGACAAATACGTATTTAACCCGACTATAAATTGGATTAAACAAGTATAGTATTATTGATTCAAATCAAGATAACAACACTCCCATAGAGTCGTTTAGTTAACGATTCGGAAGAGCTCAGTGACGATCATTATAACCGTATCCCCTCCGATAGACACTTATCTAATTGCTATTTACCAGGGACGCCTTAGTAATAGCATACACTTAGTGAGCTTACGATTCAAGTCAGTTTATCTTGCACAAGGATATCGAGGTGAGTTCATAACCCCCACTTTTTACAGTTTTACATTTCTATAAATGTTTTCGGGGGTGGAAAGACATGCAAGTTTTGAAAAAGTACACAATATTTCGATGAACGAAGACTACATATTTCTAAACCATGATGCAAATCAATTTCAACAAACTCAAATGGTTTACGAAAGATTTATGCTAAACATGCCAATTTTACAAAACACAAACGTATTTTCGAAACATGCATGAGTTTCATGACTAGTGACGGGATTGTCCTAGTTACAACGAGATTGGGTTGTCCTGCATACAAACAACGGGACTGGGTTGTCCTGCATACAGATAAGGGGACTGGTTTATCCTGATTACGAACATCGGGACTGGATTGTCCTACATACAGACACAGGGACTGAATTCTCCTACATACGAACATAAGGACTGGATTGTCCTCTACTCAACCGTCAGGGCCGTAGGGTTCTTAAAACTGTACAGTGAAGTCCTCGCTGCATATCGGAACTATAACCGCCTGCTAGTCTATCGTCTTGAGTAAACAATTTGGCTATGCACTCTGTAGTACGAGGTTGGTTATAGGCTCATGCAAGCATGTTGTCTTTGTCGTACGTGGACATTGACGGTTAAACCAAATTTTACAAGTACAAAGTTTTCAAATGACATGCCGAGAAAAATGGTTTTATTACATTTTCTTAACATTATTTAAACTGCTTACCAAAAAGGATTTATTTCATATCTTTTTCAAACAAACTATCAACTCGCCAACTTTATGTTGATTTTTCGCATGTTTTTTTTCTCAGGTTGCACATTCAAATTTATGGAACGGTTGGAATAGGAGAACCCATTGTGATTCGAGTACTTAGCGGGCGTTCAACTATCTAGAAGTCTTAGTATTTTATACTTCCGTTGTGCAATGAAGATACCAGTCAGATCACACCAACTCTGATTTTACAGGGTGTGACAATATTTTGGTGGATAATAATGAAATATATGATTCCTCAGGCTATCCTTACAGTTCAATGTCACATAGACTCCTCTACTGCATTCAACAAATCCTCCAAGGCAATATGACTTAAATGAGTCTCTTTAGAAAACCACCCGGGAAGCCTATCCCTAATCCCGTACGGGATAAGCAGGGGTGGGGTGGGGGTGAGGGTGTGGGTGATGGTGTGGGTGAATCAGGGATTGATCCCACACACTCGGGTGAAGGTCGGTTATAACAGTTAGGTGAGGGGGGTTAGGGTTGGATGGGGATGAGGGGGGTGCGTCTTTGTTAAAATTGTGTTCCGGGTTGTTGCAAGTCCGCTCACATGTCACCGGAGGTGTCTTTGGCGTCTCCTCAACGGGCTCTTCGCTGGACCTGCTTGGAGACCCTTCTGAAATAAAAACATGTTTACCTTTCTATTTTAGTAAAAACTTCATTAATCAAGATGAAGTATAGGATGTTGCAGTTCAACAGGTATTGAGGTATTCTGGACGGTGAAGGTAGGTGTGATAGTGATGGTAAACCTACGAAAGAAGTAATTCAAGACAATCTGGCGGATGCTATGTTGATGTAATGACTACAAGATTCAAGGACCAAAATTCGGCACTTTCAAAGATCCATACAGAAAAGTTAATTACTAGTTATCATGATCATATTTGTGTTTGTTTCTTTCGTTTACAAAACTATATTACAATACATACACGGATACAACTTCCTGAATTAGGCCAACATCCTTAAGCCTAAGACCCAATTGATTGCATTGTATGCATACAAATACCTATGATTAACCTTAAGTTGTCTACGCAGCTAAGAATACCTAAAATTAACCTCACAAGTGTGAAGATGTTGAAGTTTTGCAAAGGGATGAATATGAAGATTGCTAATATTGAGAGGGAGTATTGAAAGTGATGCAATATTAGCGTATAGGGTGGTACGGTTGGTCTCGAAGGGTGGTTGCTGGAGATCATTAAAAGTCTAAGGGTCGTTTATGTTAATTACGTTTTTAATTAATTAGCATTATGTTTAGATAAGTATCATCAGTATATATGTTTAGATTAGATAAGTATGGGAAGTTTTTAGCATTGGTTTTAAATTAGGATTCCTTTAGTATTTAATCTTTGTTTTTGTTCCGTCGTATTCATCAAGAAATTATAATAAAAGTTTTTTCTTTTCATTTTCTTTTGTTTGTTGTTCTCTGTTCCACATTTAACAACATATACACAAGATCTCAAATGGTGTTTGTATAATTGTATGTGTGTTTTAAAAGTGATTATGTGATTTTGCGTAATCGGATGCACCAAAAGAGTTTCTAGGAGACATTGTTTCGCTCTGCTTATGCAACCAATTATGTGACCACCAAGTTTTTACATTGTAAATATGTAGCCCCCAAGGTTTTATACAATTGATAATAGAATCTTTTTATCCAAACATTATAAACTAATTATTCGATAATCAAAATACAAAACACAATTCCTAACACCCCCTTGATGCCTTCATCTATGTTCAAAGTAATGATGGCAATGAGACATGTTTAGAATGGGTATGGTAAATCCCAATCCCATACGCGTAAGGTATTGGGCATATCCGTTAGTTTGTTAAAAATTATTAACCATTGAGGATTTCCAAATATATTTCATATTATTCAAGTTTTTATATAACTAGATTACCCAAGAAAATTAGATATTCAAAATATATGTATTAGCAAATCAATAGATTATTCTATCACCCAAGGACAGAGTAAAATAAATTTAAAAAGAAAAGGATAAACGGGTTTCTGATCCCATACCCAAATACCCATCCTAAATTTCTTAGGTTTTGTAGTTTGCCCATAGGGTTCGGGTTCAGGTTTATTCTCCAAAGTTCCTTAAAAAAATCTTATCTGAAATTCAAGATATTAAACTAACCTCCAACAAGAACCTTGCCCTTCTGTAATAACCCAATCCAGCCCACATCTCATTAACCTCCTGTAAAAGAAAAGTAACCCTAATTAACTATACAATTGAAGAAGATGGAAATCAGAAATCTTACCTCAATAGAAGCTTGAGCTAGGTGATGAACAGTAGGCCATTTCTCCATCCACCTATTAAAATAATCTATAACACTCTGAACCCTTGTTTGTTGAAGCATGATTTCCGAAATCCACACAACATATGCTTTTCTATCAATCTCAGTAGTTGCTTCACCTTCGCTGATTCTCCTCCATGGAAGGTCTCTCTTGTTAACATCGTACCATTTCAACAATGATGCCCTTATTTCTGCAACCGAATCTTCCCTAAATTGAATGTCTTCTATGTCGCTGATAGCAAACCCTGCTTCGGGTTCGGGTTCGGGTTTAGGTTTCATGTGGCATGTGTTTCGAGTTCTTTTCTTGGATTTGGTGATGGTGATGGTGTCTTTAATGGGGGGAGTGGTATTGTTCTTCTTCATTGTCTTCTGGAGTTGTTTGTGAGAGTGGAGAACAAAGGGAGGGTGTCTGTCTGTCTTTTGTCTTCCCACTCTAGTGGAGTTTTTGAATTGGTATATGAAAATCTAGGGCATTTTGAAAACACCCCTAAATTTATTGGGATTTTGAAAATTTATGGGTTGTTGGTCCATTGTCAAAGGCAAAGCATTTAAAACATCTAGGTTGGGAAGGGAAAGGTCTTGTGTTCAAGTCCCACAGATGACAGGGATTAAAGAAATTATCAAAATTACTCTACAAATGATTTTGTAGGGTAATTTTGATCTTGTAGAGTAATTTTGTAAAATGTTCCTGTAGGATAATTTTGATCTTGTAGAGTAATTTTGTAGAGCATCATAATTACTCTACAAGATCAAAATTATCCTACAGGAACATTTTACAAAATTACTCTACAAGATCAAAATTACCCTACAAAATCATTTGTAGAGTAATTTTGATAATTACTCTACGAGTAAATAATTATGAAAATGCCTTCGTGTTTTTCAGCAAAATCTTCGGTTCGTACGTTTTATACGTTAAAGTTATTTGTATTTGATCTTTTGTTTGATTTTATATTCTACTTTATTTGAACTTAGAACGCAATAATATACCCTATAGGAACATTTTACAAAATTACTCTACAAGATCAAAATTACCCTACAAGATCATTTGTAGAGTAATTTTGATAATTACTCTACGAGTAAATAATTACGAAAATGCCACCGCGTTTTTTCAGCAAAATCTTCAGTTCGTACGTTTTGTATGTTAAAGTTATTTGTATTTTCTGATTTTATATTCTACTTTATTTGAACTTGGAACGCAATAATGTATTGAACATGTGGTCTCAATGGAAAGACTAAAACTATTTGCGGCGAGAGATCAATGATCGTTATGTTTTTTTCACCTTTTTACCAATATATGAAAGGTAAATCTCGGAATTATCAGGACTTTATTAAAAATTTAAATTTAATAATCAAATTTGCGGATGACGTGACCGTGTCGTCCCGATCAGTCAAAAACCCAATTAAACCTAGGTAGCTAGGGTAAGTCGGGTATCGAAACCACGAAGAGCATGTGGTTAGTATCGCACGACCTGTTCGACTAGTTAGACTATTTACAAAAATGTACAATGTGATTATGAAGATTGCTAAATTTTTTTATAAGGTTATTGGGTTGGAAAATAAATCGGAGTGACCCGACAATTGGTATTATCTAAAATACTTGTGATTAACTAAAAATTGCAACTAAATTACTAAATGATTAAAACAAGAAATTAGAGACAAGTTCCACACCCGGTTCGATTATTGCAAGACCTAGGGTTCCTACATGTTTTAACTTGATTCAATTGCATATAGTGACTAACGGATTACTATCACGAAGCTTATGTGCCAATTGCTATCGAAGTCATAGACAACGGACCGTAATTGTCGCAACCCCCGATCCCTAATCCCCGGAAACGGGCGGCCGCGAGCCAGTTTCGGTGGTATCACGTTATTGTCTAATTTGGTAGCGGAAATTTTCATCAGGACCGTAGTTAGGAAATATTTTATCAGAGTAAACCACCACATTTTATAACATCAAACACATGGGTAAAACCCAAGTTTTTCATTACACATATCTTCATAAGGATACACCTTATTTTGTTTAAGGAAAACATATGTTTCTTTTAGGTAACTTTATTGCCACTTTTCCAAGCCTTCAGTGCTGTCCAGCTGGCTTCTATTTGGCTTTCACATTTTGTTACCTGAAACGCGTTTTAAAAACATTTTGTCAGTGGGAAATACCAATTATTTTACAGTATTGAGGGCGCATCCGCAATTACATTTGTTTCCAAGATATAACAGTTAACATCAGTGGTACTGTCATACTCAACTTGTGGAATATTACCACGCCAGTAACAAATTTTGTATACAAAACCCCAACATACCCACTATAATTGTATTCTTACAAATACTCAATAACTGCTTAGTATATTTTTAATTAAGTGAGGTTTTGTAAAAACATTTAACAAAAAGAGGATTACTCACATAAAGGAGTATATAAAAAGAGGATTAACTCACATTGCTGTCTTAGGGTTTTCAGTAAGGATTTCCTGGGAATAATCTATAAATTACACAAATGCACGTGTATTAGTATAATGACCCATTTTAACATTAGTAATACCCTCCCCGAGACGGCATTCTAACGACTACGTCGGGTAGAACCACGACAGCCGTTACGGAACCCTAGATCAATCGGGCAGAGTATCTAATACGTCTCCAGGGGTTATGATACTTACATCGTAGCAGAACCTCACTATTTAGGGGGTATAATGCCTGCGTATTATCTCTACTATTCAGAAATTGTGATTGAGAAATGAAATTGGGACGAACAGACTGAAGATCCGATGTCTCCTTTATATATGGCCTGATTCTGTCTTTCTCGCGGCCCGCGTAGGAGTAGCCTAAGGGCTACGCGGCCCGCGTCAAACTCGGGTCAACGTGTAGCTCGTCCGGATCAACGACTAGACTTGCCACGATGATGACACGTGTCATCACCGGGCTGCGCCACTATCTTGATCTCACACGACCCGCGTAAGTGTAAGCTAAGGCTTACGCGGCCCGCCTAAACTTATAATTCAACGGATTCAGGCTTTTGCCTTAATACCGCCCGCATAAAGGGTTGGGTGGGTCTACGCGGCCCGCCTCAACTTAATTTTTCTTGTTTTTAATTATTTTTAAATGCTATATTGTATTTCGGGCTCGGTTTTCACATAAGGGGTGTATTTAAAGACATATTGGGACATTTTAAAATATTAGGGTGTCGGAAAAATTATGAGGGCGTCTGTTTAGCTAGGATTGTTACATCCTCCCCACCTTATTTTAGAGCTCGTCCTCGAGATCTACTGGAACAAATGTGGATATTTCCTTTGCATTTTAGATTCAAGCTCCCATGTGTATTCAGGTCCTCTTTTGGAGTCCCACTTTACTTTGACCAGAACTAATCTCTTATGCTTGAGGTTCTTAACCTTTCTGTCTTCAATCTGTAGAGGCCTTTCTATAAACTTAAGTTGTTCATTTACCTCTATATCCTTAAGAGGTACTATGAGTGATTCATCAGCTAGGCATTTCTTGAGATTAGATACATGAAATACATCATGTATTCTTGCCATTTCCTCCGGCAGTTGTAGCTGATAAGCTACAGGTCTTATCCTTCTAATAACCTTAAAAGGTCCAACATACCTGGGATTTAGCTTTCCTCGTTTGATGAAACTTATCACTCCTTTCCAAGGAGAGACTTTTAACAATACCTTATCACCTACTTGGAATTCTAACGGCTTACGTCTGTTATCAGCGTAGCTCTTCTGTCGATCACGTGCTGTTTTCAGTCGTTCTTTGACTTGAATGATCTTATCGGTTGTTTCCTGCACTATCTCAGGTCCAGATAGTTGTTTTTCCCCAATTTCTGCCCAACAGACTAGGGTTCTACACTTTCGTCCATAAAGTGCTTCGAATGGTGCAGCATTGATACTTGTGTGATAACTGTTATTATAAGAAAATTCTATTAAAGGTAAGTGATCGTCCCAACTATCTCCGAAATCAATTACACAAGCTCTAAGCATGTCTTCCATTGTCTGAATTGTCCTTTCGCTTTGTCCGTCCATTTGAGGATGATAAGCTGTGCTTAGATTCAGCTTGGTTCCCATTGCTTTTTGGAAACTTGCCCAAAAATGAGAGGTAAAACGGCTATCCCTATCAGAAACAATTGATAAAGGTATTCCATGTAATGAAACAATTTCATTTACATATAATTTGGCTAACTGTTCCATACTGAAAGTTTCCTTCATTGGTAGGAAATGAGCTGACTTGGTTAGCCTATCTACAATCACCCAGATTGTATCATTACCTTTTCTTGTTTTGGGTAATTTAGTAACAAAATCCATTGTTATTAATTCCCATTTCCACACTGGCATTTCTAACTGTTGCAACAAACCTGAGGGTTTCTGATGTTCAGCTTTGACTTGAGAACAAGTTAAACATTTAGAAACATATGCTGCTATATTCTTTTTCATTCCTATCCACCAGAAATTTTTCCTTAAATCCTGGTACATTCTATCACTTCATGGATGCATCGTGTATTTAGACTTATGGGCTTCTTCTAATATACGATGACGTAGGTTTCCTAATTTAGGTATCCACATTCTCTTTTCATGGAATCTCCATATTCCATCTGTACCTTGTTCTAATTCTTTAATCATTCCTTTTAATTTTTCAGTATCATCCTTGATTACTGATTCTTGTGCTTTTCTTATTTGATCATTTAAATCTACTTGTAGATTTATTTTAAGAGAACGTACCCTTTTTGGCTTTTCATGCTACTTTCGACTTAAAGCATCTGCCACTACATTGGCTTTCCCTGCATGATACTGGATATCACAATCATAATCACTAAGCAATTCCATCCAACGTCTTTGTCTCATATTTAACTCCTTTTGCCCGAAAACATACCTTAAACTTTTATGATCAGTTAATATGGTAAACTTACTATCATAAAGATAATGTCTCCAAATCTTAAGGCAAAAATTATGGCTCCTAATTTCAAATCATGGGTTGAATAATTTTCTTCATGATTCTTAAGCTGTCTAGAGGCGTAAGCTATAACTTTTTGACGTTGCATCAACACACATCCATAACCTAACTTAGAAGCGTCACAAAAGACTACAAAGTCTTTAGTTCCTTCTGGTAACGCTAGTATGGGTGCATGGGTTAATCTTTGCTTAAGAATTCTAAAGGCTTCTTCTTGTTTTGGTCCCCATTCAAACTTAATGAATTTACAGGTTAACTTAGTTAAAGGAATGGCTATTCTAGAGAAATCTCGAATAAATCTTCTATAATAACCGGCCAATCCTAAGAAACTTCTAATCTCAGTTGGCGACTCAGGGGTTTTCCATTTGGTAATTGCCTCGATCTTTGTTGGATCTACATGAATTCCTTCATGATCAACTAAGTGTCCAAGAAATTGTACCTGTTCTAACCAAAATTCACACTTGAAAAACTTAGCGTACAACTTTTCCTTACTTAATAGACTTAAAAGTAAATGCAAATGCTTTGCATGCTCCTCTTTACTTTAAGAGTAAATGAGAATATCATCTATGAAGACAATTATGAATTTATCCAAATATGGCTTACATATTCGGTTCATCATGTCCATAAATGCGGCTGGGGCATTGGTTAAACCAAATGGCATGACAGTAAATTCATAATGGCCATACCTTGTTCTGAATGCAGTCTTAGGAATGTCCTCTTCCTGTACCTTTAATTGATGATATCCTGATCTTAAATCGATTTTTGAGAAAAATCGAGCTCCTTGCAATTGATCGAACAGATCATCTATTCTTGGTAATGGATACTGGTTCTTAATCGTGACCTTGTTCAATTCACGGTAATCAATGCACATACGCATTGATCCGTCTTTCTTTTTGACAAATAGTATCGGTGCTCCCCATGGCGATGAGCTTAGCTGTATGAATCCTTTTTCTAACAATTCGTCTAATTGTTTCTTCAGCTCCTGCATTTCTGCTGGTGCCAAACGGTAAGGTGCTTTGGCAATCGGTGTTGTTCCTGGTAGCAGATGGATTCTGAATTCAACTTCCCTGTCTGGCGGTAATCCTGGCAATTCTTCTAGAAATACATCTGAAAACTGAGACACTACTGGAATGTCTTTTAGTTCTTTTCCTTTAGTGTTAGTGATTATAGAAATCAAATACACTGTAGATCCTTTTCTTATATAACTTGTAGTTTTCATCACAAAGATGAATTTAGTGGATCTAGATGGCTTATCTCCTTTAATTGTGATCTTTTCACCCTTTGGTGAATTTACTTGAATTGACTTTTGATCACATAAAATACTGGATTTATTGGCTATTAACCAATCCATTCCTAACACAACATCAAATCCTGCCAGATTCATTGGGTAAAGGTTTGCAATAAATTGTTGATTAAAAATTTCTATTCTTGCTCCCTGCAAGATTTCAGAAATCCTAACGGTTTCTCCATTTGCGGTCTCTACTATACATTCTTGTGGTAGTTTAGTTAATGATTTATTTAGAAGTTTGCAAAACGAAGTATTAACTTTGGTTTGCACCAGAGTCAAATAATACTTTAGCAAAAATATTATTAACTAAAAATGTACCAGCTATGACATCCGGGATCATCTTGGCTTCATCTGCAATTAAGACAAATGCTCTAGCATTTTTAGGATTCTTGTTGTTTGCAGCTGGAGCCAATTTCGGACAATTTGTCCTGATGTGACCTTTTTCTCCACAATTGAAACACATTCCATTACTGGATTTCTTCTTACAATCTTCTTCCTTGTGTCCTGGGGCCTTGCAGAAATTGCAGTGAATGGAGCATTTTCCTGAATGCTTCTTTCTATAGGTTTTGCAATATGGTGCAGAGGTAGAACCTACATTCCTACGGTTGGAATTCCCAAAACGGAATTCTTGGGTAAGCCTTTGGGTTAGGTTTCTCCCCTGTTCTTCTTCTCTAGTACGAATCAATTCATCTGTCAAGGTATTAGCTAGTTCTACAGTTTCTTCTATGGTTTGGGGTCTAGCTGCCTTGACTACATGCCTAATCTCTCCAATTAATCCCCAGATATAACGGGAGATTAATACCGGTTCAGGTGATGCAAGGGTTGGTACTATTCTAGCATATTCAAAGAATGTAGTAGTGTACCCCTTACTATCTACCCCGGTCATCCTAAGGTTCAGAAACTTATTCGCTATCTGCTCCTTTTCATTGGGAAGGCAAAACTTCCTTTCAACCATAATTTTAAATTCCCCCCATTCCATGTTGTATACCCTATCACTTCCTCTTGACTGGAGGATAGTGTTCCACCATTCGAGGGCTGAGTTTTTAAACAGATTAGAAGTAAACATTATCTTATCTTCTTCAGTACACTTGCTTATTTTTAGAACAACCTTAGTCTTCTCTATCCAGCGTAGAGCTGCAATGGGTCCTTCATTGCCCGAGAATTCTATTAGTTTGTAGGACCAGAATTCTTTGTAAGAACAACCATATGGCATGGTTCTTCTTCTTTTGGGAATGGGCACTTGAAGTACGTGTCCATTGTTCACGCTGTGTTATGGTTCAATTGGTCGCTTACTGCTATGCTTACTTTTATTATTCGCTTCTTGAACTGTTTGAATAACAAATGACATTGCATCTATGATTCCCTGTGCCACTATATGTTGAACGACACTATTATCCATCTGGTTTCCATTGTTATTGTTGTTCGGATTCTCGTTATTCAGATTATCATTATTTGAGTGGTTGTCGTTCTGAATATTATCGTTCTGGTTTTCATGATTCACTTCGTTGTCCATCTGAATTTTAAACATTTACCATATATTAATATCACCAATAATATTTGAATATAGCCAATCACATGTCACACACTTTTGGTCAAAAGCGTCGATCATTGTGACTTACTCTATTCATATAGTATGCATCTATTACACACTAGTACTGAAATAAAAATTACAATACCGACTGAAATTTAAAGCTACACTACTAGTAATAAGCATCTGTGGTTTTTTTTTAAACACATACACACATATATTATTATATTATTATTATTAGTTCTACCGTTCCCACCATCCCATTCATGGATATGGATTCATCCAAAAATCCATATTGCGTTCATCGTATTTCCATACGAGACACTCTCCCACCTGTCGCATTCTCTCACTGCTTTCTAAAATTTCCTCACCGAAAGTCCTAAGATCTTGTACATTTTCTGCAGTCATCGGGGGTGCAGGTTCTAGGACTGGGTTTGGAATCTGGGGGGCGGGTTCCTGATATGGAGGTATAGGGGCCTGGTATGGGTAAGGATTTTCTAAGATCTCCCTAATGTATGCATCATTATTGAAATAGGGATCTAGAGTATCTAACCCTGGATAGGCTCCTAGGTTGGGCATTGGCACATCTTCGTGAATCGGGTAGAGTTGTACATAGTCCCTAACATCATCCCACCAGGGGTCGTAATTTGGGTCTAGGAGATTTGGTGCAGGTACCCTAGGTATCTCCTCTGGGTTGAAATCATGCATTTCTACTTGATTTCCAAGGTTTTCTATTTCCATGGGTTGATCAGGAATTTGTGGTTGTGGTTGGGGTGCTAGCATTTGCTCCAGGTTTGGGTCAGCTGCAGTGGTTGCTAAAATATGGATATTGGCTATACCCCTATTAAGCATATCCTGGGCATATGCATCGGTTTCTCGTTTAGCTGCGGCTATTGCTCTCTGGTCTTGTAACTTTTTCATACGCTTTCTACGCTCGTGTGCTCCCCTACTGAACCATCCCCTTTTTTTTTTCTGAGGAAATGGCTCTTTAGATTGAGCCTTAAATACGAATATTCCTTCTTCTGTATCAGCAGAGTACCCCGAGAGGGCAGGCTGAGAAGAGGCACCTTCGTTGCTAGGCGAACCAGACAATTGATGATACGCGTCAGATGGTCCTTGGTCGCTCATACTGTAAACTAACAGATAGTCAGATAACACATAATAAGAAAATACAATTATGCACGTATTTCCGTAATTTATTTCCTAACACTTTGAATTTTGATGTCAGCGGAACATTTCTGTGGCTGAATCAGTGGCATAGCTCTGATACCACCTTCTGTCGCAACCCCGGATCCCTAATCCCCGGGAACGGGCAGCCACGAGCCAGTTTCGGTGGTATCGCGTTATTGTCTAATTTGGCAGTGGAAATTTTCATCAGGACCATAGTTAGGAAATATTTTATCAGAGTAAACCACCACATTTTATAACATTAAACACATGGGTAAAACCCAAGTTTTTCATTACACATATCTTCATAAGGATACACATTATTTTATTTAAGAAAAACATCTATTTTTTTAGGTAACTTTATTGCCACTTTTCTAAGCCTTCAGTGCTGTCCAGCTGGCTTCTATTTGGCTTTCACACTTTGTTACCTGAAACGCGTTTTAAAAACATTTTGTCAGTGGGAAATACTGGTGAGTGAATCCCAGATTAATCAAGTTGAAATACCAATTATTTTACAGTATTGAGGCCGCATCCGCAATTACATTTGTTTCCAAGATATAACAATTAACATCAGTGGTACTGTCATACTCAACTTGTGGAATGTTACCACGCCAGTAACAAATTTTGTATACAAAACCCCAACATACCCACTATAATTGTATTCTTACAAATACTCAATAACTGCTTAGTATTTTTTTAATTAAGTGAGGTTTTTGTAAAAACATTTAACAAAAAGAGGATTACTCACATAAAGGAGTATATAAAAAGATGATTAACTCACACTGCTGTCTTTAGGTTTTCAGTAAGGATTTCCTGGGAATAATCTATAAATTACACAAATGCACGTGTGTTAATATAATAACCCATTTTAACATTAGTAATACCCCCCCCCCCGAGACCACATTCCAACGACTACGTCGGGCAGAACCACGACAGCCGTTACAGAACCCTAGATCGAGCGGGCAGAGTATCTAATACATCTCCAGGGGTTATGATACTTACATCGTAGCAGAACCTCGCTATTTAGGGGGTATAATGCCCGCGTATTATCTCTACTATTTAGAAATTGTGATTGCGAAATGAAATTGGGACGAACAGACTGAAGATCCGATGGCTCCTTTATATAGGGCCTGATTCTGCCTTTCTCGCGGCCCGCATAAGAGTAGCCTAAGGGCTACGCGGCCCGCGTCAAACTCGGGTCAACGTGTAGCTCGTCCGGATTAGCGACTAGACTTGCCACGATGATGACACGTGTCATCACCGGGCTGCGCCACTATCTTGATCTCATGCGGCCCGCGTAAGTGTAAGCTAAGGCTTACGCGGCCCGTCTAAACTTATAATTCAACGAATTCAGGCTTAAGCCTTAATACCGCCCGCGTTAAGGGTTGGGTGGGTCTACGCGGCCCGTCTCAACTTAATTTTTCTTGTTTTTAATTATTTTTAAATGCTATATTGTATTTCGGGCTCGGTTTTCACATAAGGGGTGTATTTAAAGACATATTGGGACATTTTAAAATATTAGGGTGTCGGAAAAATTATGAGGGCGTCGGTTTAGCTAGGATTGTTATAGTAATGCACTTCGTTACCTCGGACATGTAAATCCTAACCTACGATAAGGCATAAGTGCACAAATTCATTTCGCAAAGTCAAATTTTATAATCATTCGACAATTCACAAATTCAATTCAAATGCACGACAATTATCAAAGGTTTCAAATACTAAACAATTTGTCACAAAATCAAATGAAAATACAAATGCATAAACCCTAGAAATTCTTACAACAATCTATACCGGGGTGAAACCGAAGAGACTAGCCGTTCATGGTCGAAGAAGCACGATCACCGGAGGATGAATACGAGCACCGAACCATAATCTTGAGTCTTGAAGGAGAGTTGAGGGTTAAGGGTTAGGGTTTGGATGGTGGAGAATGGATGAAGATGAAGTGGTTTTTCCCCCTTTTTTTTCAAATGAATTGGAGTTGAAGGAATAACAAAGTGTAACTCCACCTTTTCCAAATTGACTTTTTTCTCTAAAAAATCCCGTTTTTACCAATCAGCTAGTGTGCAGCAGATAATGCGACAATTTCTGGCCTTTCAAAACCTTATATTTTGATTCATCTCGTCGAGCTACCCCAAATGCATATATTATAAGCCCCGAAACTCATTTTCTAGCTCAGGATAAGCCAAAATGAAGTTTGGACTGTTTTTGGCGCAGAGTTCAGCTCAGTTTTGCCTCTTTTTGCATTTTCTTCAATTATGTTCTCTCTAGCATCCACCTAAATCTTGAGTAATTCTCCAAAATGCACCTTAAACCGGTCAATGCCTGCAAAACACAAACCATATCAAAGTAGTGTATTCTAGAAAGTAACTTCGTGTAATTAACCGAAATTAAAACCATTAAGCTAAGGAATTTTACCAACCCATCAGGGGATTAACAAACTGATACAACGGTTTAAATCAGAATTACGGATTTACTGCCACCACATAAAATGTACCGCCTGTAAAGAAATTAGAACATAAATGACATCCGTTGTAATTTCGTTAGTTTAAGGACAATGTTTGAAAATTTTGTTGACACTTAAAGGATGTAAAATGCAATTTACCCTTATAAAAATAATGCAACCACAATAGCTAGATAAATATGCAAATCATAAGTCTATAGTTGTTTGCTATTGCTAGAGCTAAGTAGGAAGACCAAACTAGGTCACGGGGCCATAACAAGCAAATAACCACAAGAATGGACTTAACTGCATCTTGTCGTCTTGAGCAACTCCCTCTAACATTATGTTTCCTGTATTTTGTCTTCGGTTCTTTAACATTACAATATTTAAAAAAAACTTACATAATGAAAATAAAAAACCTAATCTATTACACCTTTGAGCCATCAAAGTGGGCCAAAACCATAAAACCAAAATCTGAAACAAAAGAAAAAACAACACACCACAAGGTCGGTCTAGATTTACATATTCAAAACAATAGAAAAAAAGCCGGACAATCTTTTCGCCAAATAAAATAATATTTTTTGGACCATATACCTTGTTGCCCTAACCTCTAGATCTGCAACTTTAAATAACTTTAAACTCATCTAGATCTGAAACTTTAAAGGGGTGTTTGTTTTTTGTTTTTTTTTGTTTTTTTTTGTTTTTTTTTTGTGAAAAGCTCTTCATGACCTCTTATGTCTTCCCCACGCAGACTACGCGCAAACGTTTGAGTCTGCAGTGTATTTGTTTTCTTGAAGACACTTTCATTAAAAAAGGTCTGCGCAACCTCTTTTTGGTGCAGACATGGATCAAGGTCTTCTTACCTCTTCTCCATTCTTTTTTCCCCAAATGCAACAAACACCCTGAAACCCTAGTTCCTTCTCCATCTCCATCTCCTCCTTCTCCTTCTCCTCCAACTCAACCACCACCCCTACTCCTCCCCCTACGCCGTCGGCGCCGACCGACCTCCTCCCTCTCCTCTCCGCTGGCCACCCCTCCTCCTCCTCCACAATGCCGACCTCCTCCTCCTTCCTCTCTACCGGCCAAAATTACTGTTTTCTTCCATGTTGTTACTCTGCCACTGCCTCTGTGCTCTCACTGTCCAAGTTACTGTTGAATATTCTAGTGAACTAAATCTCATATCAACATCGGAACGATTGGCCACCTGGACCACAGTTGCTTGAATTTATTCTCACTTCCATGTTGGTTGAATTTATTCTTCCTTCATATGTCAATTCCAAAAGTTGCTTTGAGTTTTGAGATTTTGAGGTGAATATTAAATAGCAGAATACAAATATGAAGTTGAAGTTTCAGTTCATTGAATTTTGATTATGTTAATAAGTTGATTATAGTTTTTATTTGTTTGATTATTGGAATATAGATGTTAATAAGTTAAAAAACAAACATTCTTCTTCTTGCAGACTGCAGAGGTTTTGTCCACCTCTTCTACTACAGATGTGGTCCGCAGACTGTAGACGTTTTACCTCTGAAAAAACAAACAACACCTAAATAACTTAAAGTTTGTGATCTATAACCGGTTAAGAAGATCGGTCTAGATTTGCATGTTGCGCGACTATGATAGCATTGTTGGGTTTCAGTGGTATTCAATTTCACTTTTATAAAAAAGCGGGTTAGATATATTTTATTAGTTAGATATATAATTAATAAACACAATGGAATATCATAATTAAAACAACACCAAAATGAACCCCAACAGGATCATGGTTACAAATATGCAAACAAGGTATACAAATTAATCTACCAATGAGATAGATATACCTTTGTGGTTAAAGATTAACCGATACCGGGGTTCGACAAACGAGTGCTAGAACACGAACCCCGAGAGGGGGGGGGGGCTCACAGATGGCGGTGGTCGTGCATCGTTGAGCAACAGAAACGACAGCGGATTTGGCCTTTAGCCAGACTGGATCGCGAGGGAAAGAGGGGTGGCTCCTTTGGGGTCGACGATTGGGATGGGTAATTAGGGTGGTATCTTGATTAGGTTAATAATAACCCTTTTAATCATATGTTTAATCCCCTTCCGGTCTCCCTAGCTAAATACGCCTAGATCAAGTCGAAGAACGAAACCCGAAAATCGTAGTTTAATTAAATAATTATTTAAACGTTAAATTATTTATAACCTGTATAAATAATAAATACCATTCCACAAGAATAAATAGTTATTCTAGATAATTATATATTTCGTTCTATTAATTATTTGTGATCACCAGTTAATCAAGTTAAGTGGATTTAATGTTCACTGCCTAAGGTGTAAGTCTTACCGGTAGAGATGCACAAACTGGGTATTTTTAATAACCACTTCTGGTTATGGAACTGGTTTTGGTTTTTCGTTTTAAGGGTTGGAACTGGTTATTGCTATAACTGGTTCGGTTCTGGTTACTTGATCAAAAAACCATACCTTATGTCCTTGGTTGCACGTAGGGTTCGGTGCCGGTTCTTAAGAAACCAGGTATCAAATATCATATTTTCGGGTTTTACTATATCTTATTTTGAGTATTTTAGTACCCTATTTTCAGGTTTTTAATACTTTATTGCGTTTTTATTACCTTATATTCTCGTCTTTTTGTTTATTATTATTATTATTTTTATTATTTTTATTATTATTTTTTTTATTATTATTATTAAATATGCATTGTATAATGAAAAATTTTAAAATAAATGCACTAACATAAATTTAAAAGATAGATATTAGAATCATGTATCGGGTATAGCCGGGTGTAATCGGTTCTTGTCTGATTTCGGGTATTAATCGGGTATGATCAGTTTCGGTTTAGGTTTTGTCCGATTTCGGGTATTAATCGGGTATGATCGGTTCTGATTCGGGGTATTGAAATCAAAATGCATACACAATCTATACCCTACGGGTATGGCCGGTTTTGGTTTCGGGTATAGAATACCCAATTATTAACAAAACCAGTTCTGGGTTTTTTATTGGGTCTAATTCCGTGTATGGTTTTTTTGTGCACTTCTACTTACGGGTTATAGCTTAGTTAGAGGCGTTGGCTTATCAAATCCGTTTATATAAATCCAACATATATTAGTTCAGATAAATAACAACTCTTGTAGAAGGTATTAAATGTCTCCCTAAGACCACCAGTACTAGGCGTTTGTTTTTCAAAAAAATCCCTCAATCACGCCCGATATCGCCGCACGACCGCCCCCCTGGGCGTGTTTGATCAAAAATTTTGTTTTGGCGTGTTTTAAATCACGCGGTTGGGGCGAGAGTTTGGCCAATCAGACCGTTGTAACAGTCAAAAGCAACGGCTATATATATATATTTTCCTTTTCTCACCTATATATTAATACACACTTCCATTCCATTTTTTTACAAACATAAACCTCTACAATCTCAAATATTCAACCATTTTTATAAAAAACAATGGGTTCCCCTAGTTCCTCGTCCATCACAAATTATTACTATAGAGAGTTTTTAGCGGATGATGGTGAGTGAATCCACCGATGAGGAGGTCAAGCAAGAGGCGGTTACGAGTGCTTGTCAACCAGCGGTGTGATATGCGAAACATTGTAGCCGGCCCGAACGTGATGTTAAAACAAGAGATTATATTGAACGAGACCGATGTGCGGCAAACGATCCATTGATGAAAGATTATTTCGATGAAGCGCCAACATTTCCGAACCCAGAAGGTTTTAGGCGTCGTTTCCGAATAAGCAAGCTTTTGTTTCACGCATCGTCGACGACTTGGAAAACAACTTCGATTATTTTAAGCAAAAAGCGGATGCGAAAGGGACACTTGGATTCACCGGTATTCAAAAGTGTACGTCGGCGCTACGAGTCCTTGCTTACGGAAACACGACCGACATCAACGATGAGTATTTAAAAATAGCCGAGAAAACAACGCGAGACACCTTCGAGCATTTTTGTCACGGTACATTCCTATACTTTACTATAAACATTACAAGTATTTTTAATAAGCTTATGGTTGTATACGTTTGTTTTTATAAAGGTATTATAGATTTTTACGGTACGCGTTATCTGAGAACGCCCACATGGGACGACCTTCAAAATATTTACGAGGTACATTCTACTGAGCATGGTTTTCCTGGTATGATCGGGAGCTTGGATTGCATGCATTGGCGTTGGGATAACTGCCCGACCGCATGGCGAGGTCAACACGCATGGGGTGACCAAAAGGGACCTACTGTTATTCTTCAGGAGGTTGCCTCACAGGACCTTTGGGTTTGGTCGGCTTACTTTGGCGTGGTCGGGTCATGCAATGATATAAATGTTTTTGAACAATCTCTGTTGTTAGAGGACTAGATTTCTGGCAGAGCTCCAAAAGCGTCTTTTACGCAAACGGAAACTACTACCCTCATGGATATTATTTGTGCGACGGAATTTATCCTAGGTATTTGATTGTCGTGAAGACGTTTAGTGATCATATCGATGAAAAAAGAGCACACTTTAAAAAGGTTCAAGAGTCTTCACGAAAAGACATTGAGAGATGCTTTGGGGTTCTTAAACAACGATGGCACTATTTGAGAAATCCTTGTCGTGCATGGACCAAGCAAAAAATGAGAGATGCTATGTACGCTTGTATAATCATGCACAACATGATTTTGGAAGACGAAGGAAAGGCAATATGCCAGAATTATGTACCGGAAGCCGTTCAGGAGGAGCATCCGCAGGCGTCAATGGAAGAAAGAGTGAACAATGCACGAGAATTGCGTTACGAACCGTACCATTCCGCGTTAACGGTTGATTTGGTACAACACGCATGGTCGGTTCAGTATATCCCACCTGAGGGTGAAGAAGAAACGGAGGACGAAGAAGACAAAGTTGGCAAGGATGAAGAAAGCGAAGACGAAAATTTATGTATTTTATTTTTTTAGTATTTTTTTTTAACTTTACCTTTATTTTTTTTATTTTAATATTGTAATTTTTTTATTTAATGAAGTATTATTAGTTTTTAATTAAAAAAAATTAATAATTGTGTAATGATTGGATGAGGCGTTATTGGGCATTATCCCACTGCGCCCCTTTTGTAAAAACGCCCAATAATGCTCCCTTGCTGACTGGACTGCCACGTGGCAGAAAACGCCCAAGGGTGGGGGCATTATTGCTCAAACCACTACGCATGGTCTAAGATAGTCTTATCATCCGTATTCGTTGCTTCCACGATACGAAAAAACTTACATCATGAACAAATTTATTTATTTGTGTTGAGCATTGAATTTGGGGTTGAATATAGTATAGGAATTGCTGTATTTTTGACAAAAAAGTATATAAAAAATGAAGCCAAACCGATGAACCAATGAAATCAAAACAGTTTGTTTGGCTGGTTCGAGAGTTGAGTTCACTATTTGGTACTTTAACTAACGTCCAGCTGGTTCGAGAGTTGAGTTCACTATTTGGCTGATTTTATTTTGGTTGGGGATTTTAACACGGTGAGGTTTCCGGAGGAATGAAAAAATTCTATGTTTAAGCCTCGGTGTGCTAGTAATTTCAACTCTTTTATTTTCAATTCTGGGCTCTTGGAGTATAAAATGTTTGACAGACAGTTTACGAGATGGGTGGACGGTGGGAAGAAAATGAGCAAAATCGATAGGTATTTGGTAAGTGCTGATTTTTTTTAATAAATGGCCTTCCGCGTGTCTCCATGCTCTTCCTAATTTGTATTCGGATCACTGCCCTTTATTGTTATCTACTATGAACTCTAATTTTGGGCCGATTCCTTTTCACGTTTTTAATTCGTGGCTCGGTCAGGCTGGCTTTGAGGAGGTGGTTTCTAACGTGGCCGAAGAGTTTAGCGGGAGTAGGCCTCCAGATATTCTGTTTTGTAATAAACTTCGCTTTACTAAGAACTGTATTAAGATTTGGAGAGATGAAATGAAGGAAAAAGAGGATGGTGAGGTCTCGGTGGCGAGATCCGAATTAGAAGAGCTTGAGCTTATTATGGAAGAAAGGGAATTGGATGAGGAGGAGGATTGGGCCATGTCGGAAGCCAAGAAAGTTATTAAGGAACATGAAGATAATAAAACCAAGGATTTGAAGCAACGATCCCGGGAAAGATGGTTAAAGGACTGGGATGAAAACTCCAAGTATTTTCACGCTTTGGTTAATTGTAGGAAGGCCAAAAAACGGGATCTTTGGCTTGAATATTGATGGAGCTTGGTGTGATAGGCCTAACCGGATAAGTTTTGATTAAGGAATTCAATCGGGTAGAAATAAAGAAGGCGGTTTTTGAGTGTGGCGCGGATAAGGCCCCTGGTCCAGACGGTTTTGATTTCAGATTTTTTTAAGCATTTTTGGAGGTTTTTCGAGTCTGATTTTATGAATATTCTGGAGGAGTTTTATCGTACGGGCATAATTAACCGGGGATGTGCGGCTTCTTTTATTGCTCTTATTCCTCAAAAGATGGACCCTAGTGGGTTGGGAGATTATAGGTCTATTAGCTTGGTTGGGGCTGTTACTAAGGTTATTTCCAAAATCTTGGCTAATCGTATGAAACTGGTCCTTGGAAATGTTATCTCGGAGTCTCAGTCTGCTTTCTTGAAAGATAAGTTTATCTTATATGGTCCTCTTGTGGTGAACGAGATTCACTCTTGGCTGAAAAGTTGTAAGAGCAAAGCTTTGTGCTAAAAATCGATTTCGAGAAGGCTTATGATAACGTGAACTGGAATTTCGTGATTGGAGTTTTGGAACAGATGGGGTTCCTGAATAAGTGGTGCACGTGGGTTCGAGGTATTTTATTTTCGGCTAGAGCTTCGGTCCTTGGTAATGTCTCTCCGACGTTCGAATTTCCTTGCTCCAAAGGGATGAGGCAAGGAGACCCGCTGTCTCCGTTTCTTTTTCTGGTTGTCATGGAGGCGCTTTCTTTTTTGGTGGAGAAAGCGACTGGGTTAGGGGTTTTTAAGGGGATCGCCCTTCCTAAAGGTGGGCCCTGTGTCTCTCATCTCTTCTTTGCGGATGACGCGATTATCATGGGCGAGTGGTCGGTTGACAATATGATCAACGTTATTCGGATTTTGAGATGCTTCCACATTTGTTCGGGCTTAAAGATGAATGTTAAGAAGTCTAATTTATTTGGTATTGGGGTGGATCGGAGCGAAGTGGACTTGATGGCGAATTCTGTTGGGTGTCTAGCCGGTGACTTTCCTTTCAAATATTTAGGAATTACTGTGGGAGCCATTATGAATAGGATTTGTAATTGGAGGCCGGTGTTCAAAGTGTTTGAATCTAGGCTATCTCTATGGAAAGCGTCTATGCTTTCGTTAGGGGGGAGAGTCACGCTAATTAAGGCGGTGTTGGAAAGTCTTCCGAACTATTTTTTGTCGCTTTATAAGACGCCCGTGGGAGTGATTAAGGATCTAGAGAAGTTAATTAGAAGGTTTTTGTGGGGAGGTTCTAACGAAGGTGCTAAGTTACATTGGGTTGGATGGGATCGTGTTGCTTCGCCGGTTTGGGCTGGGGTCTCGGCTTATGTAGTCTTCGGAAAATAAATATAGCTCTTCTTGCTAAATGGGGGTGGAGGTTTAAGAATGAGAGCAACAGTTTTTGGGTTAAAGTGATCAATGCAATTCATCGGCATAGATTATGCTGGGATTTTTTGTCTATTAGGTCTTCCCTCAAAGGGGTGTGGAGTAATATTGTTAAGGTTTGTTCGAATCAAATTGGGGACAACGTATCTCTAAGGAGTTGTATGCGCGGTGATTTAGGCAATGGGAGGGAGATTATGTTTTGGTTGGATCCTTGGTTGCTTCCGAACCCTTTGAAAGATGAGTTGCCGAGTTTCTTCCGGTTGGAAGCCCATAAGCTCTGCAAGGTCAAGGATCGGTTGGTGCATCCCGTGTTTAATACGTCTGGTCAGTGGGAGTGGAAGTCCGTGCCTAGCACATGCGTGGAGCTTGCGGAGTGGAGTCGGTTATGTTTTCTGCTGCATTCGGTTAACCTTTCAGATTGCTTAGACAAGTGGTCGTGGCTTGGTGTCGGGTCTAATGAGTTCTCGGTAGGGGCGGTTAAGAGGTTGTTCGATTTGAATTCTGACTTTAGTTCTCGGTTTGTGTGGGATTGGTGTAAATGGATTCCGAAGAAGTGCAATTTATTTGCGTGGCGTGCCGAACAAAATAGGATTCCTACTAGGGAGGCTTTGCAAAGGAGAGGTATTTATATTGACGATGTTAGATGTCCGCTTTGTAGTATGGGGGTTGAGTCGGTCGACCATCTATTTACTTCGTGCGGGGTCTCCTCGGTTATTTGGCAGAAGATCCAGGTGTGGTGTAAGACGTCCAATCTATTTGTTTTTTCGTTCCGGGATATTCTTGAGGTGCACAAGTGGGTCGGCTTAGTCGGTCGAAGGAAGGAAGTGTTCCAAGGTATCGCCATCCTTACCTGCTGGATGATTTGAAAAGCTAGGAACAATCTGGTTTTTTCGGGGAAGCCTTTTAAAATCAACGATGTTTTCAGCGACATTAGATCGTTCGGTTTTGTGTTGTATAGAAGTAGATTAAAGGATAGAGGTATTTCTTAGTTGGATTGGTGTAAATATGTAATTATGTAGTTGTGGTGTTGTTTTGGGGTTGGCCGCTCGGTTTCGAGTGGTTTTTGTGGTTTAATGAAAGTTTCAGTTAAAAAAAAAGAACTAACGTCCAGCTAACAACAAATGGATCATCTGTTGCATTAGAAGTTGCCTTTGTGCTGTTAGTTGATGCCTGCCAGCACTGACTCTGAATCTGATCTGTGAGAAAAAAAGCATCTTATATGTTACACGTGGCATAATAAATACTGTTTTTTTTAAAGGCCAACAAACTCAATCCCAAGTACTCTCGGGGCACCCACTGGACAAACGGAGTACTCCGAGAGTAACCCGAGTCCACCACCAATTCCGGGGAAAACCCGGTAACCCACCCGCCCATAGGCACGACGGTGAAATTACCGGTAAAACCCGTTTAGCTCAAGAATCCAACCCAAGTTTCCCTGGGTCTCCTATCGTTGTCCACCAATGCCTCACTCTGCACCAAGTGAGAGTCGAACCTGCTCCACCACTTGATCTAGAGATGATTGGCGGCATAATAAATACTGTGTTATACATATTAATTAAAGTGTGCTTTCATCACATTTTCACATACACCCACCCTGATGCATTCTAAAGTAGGAAATACACAATTCTATAGGGATGTGTGAACAAGAACATAAAATTTATAATTTGTGCATTCCAAATTATGGGTGGAATTTGTAGATACAAACTAACCCAGAAGTAAAACGTAGCATATATTAAGAGTCCAGCTCTCACTGAGTTTTCGTTTAGTACCCACTCCTACCCTCACTTCTTAAAGGAATCATCAACAACCACACTCATCATCTCCGACCCTTATTCTACCCAACAACCTCTCCAACAATTCCTTTATTTATATAGTTGGTGCATTTAGCTGAAAACAGAATCATAAGTAGTACCCAAATTTTGGGTACTGCAAGATGCTTGCCAAAGAGTTTGAGCCCGTTACAATTTTCGACCAAGGTATTTATTTATATTTCACACCTAAATATGTAATGATGTTACAAAGACCAAAATTAATTAATTACATCTTTTTATGTATAATCTCTCATTCTTCAACTTCACCAAGAAACAAACACCCTCATCGTATTGGCTTCTTCTTTCTAGTACACAAACAAAAAATCACTGTTTATGAGCCATTAGATTTGTTTAAGGACAAAGACGCAAAAGATGTGGTGAAAACAATAAATACCCTTTTATAGCTTTCTTCCTCACCAACCATGCAAGCTTGATGGTGGTTAAACAAAGATCATTTGGTAAGGTTGCAAAGAAACTAAGGCATTGAATAAGGGCCGGAGATGATTAATGTCGCTGTTATATTAGATTTTTTTTAACTGTTTAGCAGTTAGCTAGCACTGATGTATAACACGAAACAGAAAAAGAGGTTCAACCTATATCTTATCATTCACCGTGTGTTACTATCAAACCTCAATCAATATTTCAAACTCCGTTAGTCTTTGCATCAAATCTAACATAACACATCATTAAAGAAACTGACTGACCACCTTCAAAATCCACAGATCATCTCTATATATGCTACAACTAAAGTATAACATGTCTTAATTAATTCATCAATGAAACAATGATAAAAATCAGAAAATACTAGAAGAAGTCTATGAACAGGCAGGTAAACTCATATAATGATAGCAACAGCCCTGCAGATCAGACAGTTTCCCTTTTTTCTCATCCAGGCCAGGATACATTGCGGATGAAAAGTATGTTTGCAATATATTGTTCCAATCATATCTTCCGCTTGGTATTCATCATGACAAATTGCACACCATTCTTTCTCTTTTTTACCGAATCTACTTACTTTCACTGAATTTTCTATAGTCTGGAGGGGATCTTTAAGATGAGACTCGTACCGCAACACAAGGCTTGCCATCTTCACTGCTATTTGATTATTCTGTTCAGGAGTTCCAGTTCCATTAAATAACGAAGCCATCAATAATGAGCCGCCAATAGCTGTGAATCCCATATGCAGAATTCTGTAAGGAGGACTTCCCTCATTGAACAACACCCTGGTAATCATGTCTTCATTGTAATCATGGACCGATATTAAACCTGCAGGCTTCCGGTCAATTATAGCATCCACGCGATGATCATCAGCTCTTGCATTTACGATGACCAAAGTCCTGGATGCTTGGTCTACAATACCGTACGAACGATGCATGATTGATTTTTGTACACGAATTTGATTATTAGGGTTCATTCGAATGAAGAAGAAGAAAGAGCTTTACAGATTGGGAGGGTTAGGGTTTGGGATTCTATTTTATAAGTAGAATATATCATATTAGATTTTAAATTTCGTTTCCTTTCTTAACTAAATTTTAAATTTCGTATATATCCTCTTTTCTTAACAACATATGCCGACTTTAATAATTATACTACTTCTTAATCTTAATTCTTAATATTCTTTTATTTAATTTAATTAGGTCACATTTAACCAAATCATAAAAAAAAACCCGTAAAATCATGTGTAGTCGGGAAGTGACATAATGTCCCTCTCGTGGGCATGAAGTGACTACTACTCGGAGAGAACTCACTAGTCGATAGTCAGTCGGTGAGGTGGGGACTAGCGACTACTCGGGATTACTCGAGATTAATAAGATCGGGTTTTTTATATGTAATTTACAGTTATATATATATATATATATATATATAGAGGCCGGTTATCATACAAATAACCTAATCGTACATTATGTACGCGTCGTCCACAACCGTCGGATCATCTTTCTTAAACAGCGCCTTTTTCTATTAAAATTATCAACATAGGATTAATAAAAAAGAAACCGCCAAGGTTAAAATCGTCAAATTTAAGATCAAAGCACCTGATAAACGGCGAACAAAACCTCAAAAATCATAACGTAAGATCCTAAATCAAACCCAAAACCGAAATTATAACAATTAACCAAAAATCGATCGATTCTTGTTCACCAAATCGATCGATTCCTATTTCACCAAACTCTTCTGAGAAAATGAACTTCTGATGAATTTAGAAATTCTGTATACATTGACTATCGAATAAGATGATGCAGATTGTCAAATCATGTACGAAAACGTCGACAATGCAAATGCGAATTCGGTATAAAAAGAATTCTTTGACATTTCATATAGTTTGCGAATTCATGGGATGCATATGCGATATCAGTAAAAAGTTAAGAATTCTTTGAAATTTCATATAGTTTGCGAATTCATGATAATACACATGCGATATCAAAACTTTTCAAAATCCCCTTCATATAGTGTGCGATTTCAGATAATTTAAACATGCGATATCATAAAAAAGGATATTTAAATGTTTGTTTCTTACAGTTTGCGAATTTCTTTCGAATCAAGTGCGATTTCGAATAAGGAAGACTGCAAACAAAACTTTAAAAAAAACTTTGTAACAAAAATGCAAAAAAAAAAAAATAAATAAATAAAAAAGAAAAAAACTACCAATCTTAAAAACTAAAAATGATATTATTTTATATAAAAAAACTTAATTTATTAAGGATGTGACTATAATTTGACATGTAATGATGAATTTTACAATAAATACTACTGAACTTACTACCCTACCTATATAATAAATTTACTATATTAATATAAAAAACCTTGATAACTACCTTCCATATTAAGACATAGAAGACCAAATAAAACACACACAAAAACACAGACACAAACAAAAATGACATCTGAAGATATGGAAAAAATCAAAAACATTGCAATCAAGGAGCTATTGTCAACTCGCACGTTGACAGAAATAAGCACTGATGTCACCTCTTCTCATCTGGTTCTTGATGTGCAGGGCAAAATCCTTGAACAAATCAAGAACAATCAAGCAGTATGGGAAAAGCTACTTCAAAAACCACCAACAAGCTTCAGAGACAAAGCTTTGGATCACATAAAAGAGCAATCTCGAGCTGATGACTTAGCCTTCTCTTTCCTGACAGATGCTCTAAACACTGTCAAGGAGAAGATGGAGTTCAGCTCTACTGAACGTGACAAAATCTTTGCTTCAAGTAACTAAATTTCTGTTTAATCGTTTAATGGTTGTAGCTGTGTTTGACAATGAAAACTATTTTGTATTTTCGATATATGTTTTGAACAAATCTTATGCTTTATTATAATTTAAAATCGCATGAATGACTTAGATATCTTTGAACAAATCGTATGCTTTATTATAATTCAAAATCGCATGTATAAAAAAAAGAAATCGCATGTGAAAACTGATATAAACTAAATATAAACTGATGCATATAAAATCGCATGTTTATAATACTACAATCGCATGTGAAAAATGATATACATAAATGAATATAGAATCGCATGTGTTTCCTATAAATTCGCATTTACATTTAAAAAAACATTACTCATCCTCGTCATCTTCATCTCCAGACACCTCTTCCCATTGATCTTCTTCTTCAGATCCATCATCACTACTGTAATCTTCAAAGTCATCTTCCTCTTCGTCGTCTTCACCCTCATTGTCTTGGTCTCTCAAACCATCTTCAATCTGGACACCCTTCATCTTCTTTTTTCCCTGTTTACCTTGTTGTTTGGCTTTAAGCTTGCCGCAAGTCCGAATGTCATGACCTTTTTCATTGCATACGCTACATGTCCTTGACCTTTTCCCTTTGCGGCTGATCATTTGTTCCCTCTTGGATTTAATCCTTCTATTCGAGCCTCGGCCTTTGTTTCTTATACCAGCTGGCACACAAACAGTAGGGGGAGCATTAGTTACTGGTTGTTGATAACCAATCAACTTTGAAAATCGGTCAAATTTTGGATCAAGTTGCTTGGTTATGCGACTCTGATCAACTCTCTCTTTAAGCTGCATCATTTGATCCCTCACTAAGACAAGTTGATCAAGGTCGGAAATCAAATTACTAACCAAATACTCCCCTGTATGAATGATTTCACGAGGAATCCGTTTAGCCTTGTGTTGCACATCCTTACCAGCAATATTTAGATTATACTTCACATTTAACTCATTGGGCACCACATCCTTCGTCCATCTCTTCGTAACATATTTGTTTGGAATTTCTTTAACACCAAACATCTTGAAAAGAAAATAGATGTGTTTACATAGCAGCCCATACTGCTCAAAACGCAAACAGCTACACTGTGCAGTTACATCATTTTCAAGATTCTTGAACCACACTTAGCAAAATAACAAAAAAAAAAAAAAAATAATAATAATAAGATTTAAAATCGCATGTATAAACATAACAAATTCGCATGTTTACACAATCATGTAAGTGAGTTAAGTTAATATCGCATGTGGAACTTAACAATTTCGCATTTATAAAAAAATAATGTAAAATAAATAAACTAAAATTGCATATGTAATGTAACGAATTCGCATATCTAAAAACACATGAAAAATACCTCCAATAAACCATCTCCATGTGCTTTAAAGTCCTTCAACAATATTCTGATACGTGGACCTTCAACTTTGGTATCCATCGGCAAACATTCGGAAATTGTTCCATGTATCTCTAATTGCTGATCAAAAAATATAGACCTGGCGTAGATCTTAGCAGCATCTTTTTCCAATGTAGTTTGACTCCAATCAGCTGGCTCAGTATATCTTGAAATATGATCATTTTTCCTATGATTGAACCTTTGAACATCCATTGCCCCATCAAAATGATTCATAAACTCTACGAGTGTGAGTTGTGAATTAGCAACCTGACAAAAAAATGGTTCTCAATCTCTGATCTTGAAGTTGTTCTCATAAGACCTGACATTGGCTCATGCCGGTAAAAAGCCGGAATCCACATGGATCTCATCCCAAACATATCATCAATCCATTTGTTTTCAGTAAGACCAAACTCAATCATCACCAACTTCCACTGTCTCTTGAATTCTTCGGGCTCAATCGAATCAGTCCAAACAATGTCGCACATCCTCCTTTTAAACTCGTCATTATTGCACAACTCGTGCCCAACCTTTAACAATAAATGCATTTTATATCAGTCTATTACAATAAACTATAATAATAAAAAATAACACCAACAAAAACACAAAAAAAATTGCATGCTCTACCTTATCTGCCACTTTTTTCATTATGTGCCACATACACAATCTGTGTCTGCTAATAGGGAAAACCTCCTCAATAGCCTGTTTCATAGCAGGGTCTTGATCCGTCACTACAACATTAGGCTGCCGACCAAATGACTTTAAAAATGAATTTAGAAGCCATTTATATGATTCAATACTCTCTGATGCCAACAACCCAGCTGAGAGTGTTACATTCCGACAGTGGTTGTCAATGCCTGTGAACGGAACAAACACCATCTTGTACCTGATCAACAAATGCGAAATCACGTTTATTATATGCGAATTAATAAAAATCAAATGCGAAACTAGGTGGAAAAAGGCATGCGATATATTCAACACCACTCTGTTGTCTACAAATGCGATATTGAACACTCATTAGCAAACAACACATGCGAAAAATCAGTAACAAAACATGTTTGTCTTTGAAACAGTTACATGTTTGTCTTGAAGGTTGCATCGAACGATATCACATCGCCAAATTCCATATAGTTAACCTTGCATAAACCATCAGCCCAGAACAAACCAGTTAACCGTTTGCCATCATCAACAGAGTATTCAAACGAATAATCAGCTAAA
Organism: Helianthus annuus; assembly: GCF_002127325.2. Classification (NCBI taxonomy): domain Eukaryota; kingdom Viridiplantae; phylum Streptophyta; class Magnoliopsida; order Asterales; family Asteraceae; genus Helianthus; species Helianthus annuus. The sequence continues at coordinate 60,490,997 of NC_035448.2, forward strand.
TATTTTTTTTGTCAGTCATCCTATTTATTACCATGTCAGCGTCATACTCTCCTATATAGCTGTTTATTCGCTTCCTAAAATTTTTGCAATCATCAACCGTGGCGCCAACGTTCTCGAAACCACCATAACGTTTCCTCATTATATGGAAAGCTTTGACAGGACCAAGGTTTAAAGTGCCTAGTTCCCATACCAACTCCTCCTGGACATCTGACAATTGTCTGTAAGCTGGGAGCATGTGAATGTCATTTTGACAAACAAACTTATGGTTATGACCATCAACAAATCTCTTAACTGTATATAATCTACCATCCACAATGCAAATCATAAGTTGAGCTTTGCATCCGGTCCTAATAGTCCCCATGTTCCTTGTTTTGAATTGCTTTTTTGACTTCGAATTATCATCAATACACACAGGCTTATGTCCCTATTTAGAACAAACAAAATACTTAGTTTTGATTATACCACCACTGAATACTTCGCCACCTTTCCGAATAGAAAAACCAACTAACTTAGCATATGATTGATAAAACGCATATGCTTGTTCAATGGAGATAAATTGCATTCCAACAACAGGTGTAGCTGATGCCTGAACCTCCGGAGTGTAAACCCTTTCATCTACATCAATCAAAATAAAAAACATAAAACGTCATATAAACCACATGCGAATCGTCTGATCAAGACATGCGAAATGATGATATTGATTAATCTGAATTACATATGCGATTTATTACATAGTCAAATGCGAAATTACAAAAAAACAAAACCAAATGCGAATTGTAAAGAGTAGTGACATGCGAAGTTATACATGTTGCTTCTTAAAAAATACAAAAGTGTAATCAAACATTCAAACTACAAAAACAACTACAACAATGCTACGATTAAACAAAAAACAATTATACGAACAATTTAGATATCTGAATTAACATAATTACCAATAGAAAACTCGTTTGCAGCACTTGAACTTGAAACTGGAATTGGAATTGGATTTGCAGGTCGCGGATTTAAAACATCCTCAATCGAAACTCTCTGATAAGTAGATAATTGAGCATGATCACCGATCGGTCGATTTTCTTCAAAATCATCTTCTGTTCGTCCAGTGCTACTCTGTGGATCCATCGAAATAGACAAATTGAATGAAACCCTATCACGTACGAACAAAAACTGCAAATTGTGAATTATGGAAAATTTGAAACTGATTTGAATAATAATTACCGGGATATCAGTGTAACGAACTTCTCGCTGAATGAATGAAGAGACGAATTTGCCCTCTGATGCTTAGGTTAATTGTCTGATTTAACCTTCTTAAACCGAACTGAATTAGGACACGTGTACGGCTCACAATATAGCGTACATAATGTAGGATAACCATATTTGTACCATACTCTTTACCTATATATATATATATATATATATATATAAGGAGAAAACTCACTCCAGTTGACTAAACCTTACCCTATATATATATATATATATATATATATATATATATATATATATATATTTTATTTAGCTTTCTTACCTTTCTCACACTTTTGGTCTTTTTTACAATAACCTTACCCTATATATATATATATATATATATATATATATATACACATATTTTAATAGGTAAATATTTTATTTAGCTAGGTTTTAACTCTTACTCAACTCATTTTTTAAGTATACAAGATTAATTGTTGGAATTCACATGGTTTGGTTGGAAATTAGCCGGAATTTAGAGGTTTTGGCCGGAATATATAGGTTTTTTTGCCGGAATCCCCGATTTTTGGCCGTCCGACTAGGCCTTACTAGGCCCGACTAGCGATTAATAAACTGATTAACGAAAAATTACTCACTTACCGGCCGACTAGCGATTAATCGCCGACTAGTCGTCGCCTAGTCGCGATTTTTACAACACTAAGTTCAGATTTGTAAAGATGGGCGTTTTTGGGGCAATCCACGACCAATTCGAACCCCACTACGGGTGGTCTAATATATGCATTCTAAAGTAGAATTACGTTATCCGTTTGTTAAAATACATAATTCTATAGGTATGCGGGAACATGAACATAAAAGTTTTAACTTGTGCATCTACCTATAACCTATGTGCGTATTATCATTCCAATTATGGGTGGAATTTGTGGATAGCAACTAACCCAGAAGTAAACCATTGCATATACACAGTAAAAGATACAATGTAAACCCATGACCGAGGCATTCTTTCGAGTTTATCAGGTTAACTATTTTTTGAAAGGCAAAACACACACTCACCAGACTACTCCTAAATTACACCTTGCTAAAGATTAAAAGTTGGGTCTATCTAAAGAAGCTTTGGTTCTTACCACTGGGCTACAAGCCTACAACCCAAGTGGCTCATGCTAACTTAACTCATGACCACATAGCTAAGGCCGTGGGGTATGGGGCTTGGGTTGGGGCATGGGTTGGGGGAAAACGCCTAAGGTATCACCCCGAATGGGCTTGGGTTGGGGCGTGGCCCCTTGGGGCTTGGGTTTCAAGCCGGGCGTGGGGCGGGGGACCAAGGTGACATGGCGGTTTGTGAATGGGCAAAAGAAAAGATCCGTTAGGCTAGCCGTTGGCCAACGGCTATATTTAAAAAAAAAATTTCTTCCATTTTTTCACTATAAAAATCACATTTTACGTCCATTTTTTACCACATTCAACCATATCTTCTATACATCTTCAATTCTCCTACTACAAAACGAAAAAATGCATCCTTACAACCGTCCTTTTGACCCGAGCAACCCGTATGGATTCCAAGAAAATAATCCTAGCCCACCACCCACTCGTCCAGTAGCTCGTCCGTTTTTCATACACTCTCCTATGCCCGACATAGCAGGTTATGCATCGTATATTGGGAATCATTTATATACTAACTTCCCACACACCGAAGATTCAATACCTACCCCGTTTTCACAATCGCCCGTCGACCTTTCACCAACCTCCATTGACCTTTCACAAAACGAATCCGTTCCCGAAACTCAACCACCCAAAGAGGGTCCTTCCGCATCAAAACCCATCAAAAAAAAGAAGTCATAAGAAAAAAACCGAGGAGGATAAAGTAGTTGAAACCGCCAAACGAAAACAATAAAAATGGAGCTACGCTGAAGAACTTGCATTGGCGAGGGCTTGGTGTGAACAATCTCAACATTCAACTTTAGGTATTCTTAACCTTTGTTTATATTAATGGAATGGTTATTTTTTATATAACTTTGTACTATATTAATATTTTTTTTATTAAAATAGGAAATTCGCAACATCGAACCGCCTGTGGGAATCGGTTAGTAGACTATTCCATGAAGAAATGGGTAGGGGGACTTATCGTGAAAACGATAACTTATCCTCAAAGTGGAGCGAGATAAGCTCCCAACTTACAAAATTTAGTGGTTATTTAAATAAAGCAAAGCAAAATCCTAAAAGTGGTGAAACCGAAACCGACGTTTTGGCAAATGCAGTAAATGCATTCAAATCAAATGTGGTGACCAACTTCCGTTTCATGCATTGTTGGGAGATTTGTAAATTCCATCCAAAGTGGGCGACTATCCCCATTGGTAGCGAAACTAACTCGTCCTCCAAAAGGTCAAGGGCCTCGTCCCAAGCCCAATCTGATGCACGAGATCAAGAGTTTGAGGACCTTTTGGATAATTCGCCAAGCCCAAATCGGCCTGAGCATGGAAGAAATGCCTCAAGAAGGCGTGCTCAAAAACAAACGGCGTCGCCTTCAGCTGGGAGTTCTGGCTCGCGTAGGGGAATATACAGCGACCAGTTGGATGACATTTCATGCAAGTTGGATACATTCAACGTATTCCAACAACAAAGGGCCGAAATACGAAGGAGCAAAGAAGCTAGAGATGCCGCTAGAGATGCCCTGAAACAAAGACGGATGATTTGAAAATTCTATCCCAGCCGATTGATCACCTACAGGGTGACGAGTTAGAAAAGGTCTTGGCGTTTAGAAAAGAGATAAAAAACAAATATAAATGTTAGGATTTTTTTTTTTTTTTTGTAATCTTCTTTTTTTGTAATTTTCTTTATTTAAAATTATTAAAAAAATTAAATTTGTGTTATTGGGTCTGCCCAGCGGGTCAGCACAGCCGGTCAGCCCACAAGCCCACCAAACCCACGCCCCCCAAACCCCCGCCCACCATACCATGTGTTCTTGTGGCTTTCCCATGTCTGCCACCCCGTTCCACATGTCAACAATGCCCAACCCAAGCCCCAACCCCCGCCCCACCATACCCCATGATCTAATATATCCCGTTTTCAATCAATGATTAATGCACATACTCATACGAATTAGTTTTCTAAGTTCAACTCATTAGTTTCACTTCAATTCTTCATCCATATGAAAAGCTAGAAACAATGCATACTTAAGGTTATACAAATCAAACCAAAAATCACTCAATTCCTTATACCATTAAATATCATACTTCTTATGCTCAAAATAACCTAATTGATCAATATGCAGTACTCAAACCAAACAACTAAACCGAGGCTATAACAAACCTGTTTTGTTAATCCTCTTACGATACAAAATGGTAATCGAGATATCAAGAGCTAAAGAATGGTAGAAGAAGAATTACAAAAGAGAAGGGGATTACTCTCAAATCAATAGTTGTTTATTCCCCCTATACTGTTTACTACCTAACATTTCCATTGCCGATCCAAGGTAGCAACTTAGACCATGGGGTATGGTGGGGCGGGGGTTTGGGGTATGGGTTGACACGTGGAGTTCGAGCCCCCCTGCTGGTGAGTGACGTGTCCTTGGGTATGGCGGGGCGTGGCTAGCCCGGCGTGGCTTGGTCAGCTTTATTAAAATAAAAAAAAAATTTAAACATGGCCTCTATGCCCTAGCCAACAAGCCAATAAAAGTCGGCCACATAGGATCGCTAGCATGCCCCACGCCCGGCCTTAAACTCACGCCCAAACCCAAGCCCACCCGGGGTGGTGACTTGGGCGTTTCTTTCCAACCCACGCCCCAACCCCCGCCCCATAGTCTTAGGTGGTGTTCTTTGCAACCTATACTTGAGTTTTAGGTGGTGAATTATGTATCCTTTTACTCGGTTTAGGAAGCTCATCAGGTGGTTTTTCTGTATCCTATCCAGTAACATCCAAACCGTTAGATACCCGGGTATATAACATACCTCCTCTATCCCTCTATCTATTTACTCGTTTTCCGGAAATCATCAAGATCATTGGCCTAATTACATCATTTCCAATCTACATCATCTTAGGTATTTGGAAACCCACGCTACTTTTTTTAACACACCCACAAAATCCCCAATACTAATATATCTACACTTTTGTTCATCACTATCACTTGAACCCGCACCATTTTGGGAACGACTCCTTTTTACAATGGAAATATGGAATGGATATAGTGTAATTTAAATTTTCGGTGAACAAGTGTTAATATGAAGACAACAGATGACGACCATAAGAAGTCAGAAAAGTTAACTTAAGGTTTAAAAATACTACTGAACGTCTCCCCAGATGTTTACCTTGTTAATGGCGAATGATATTTGATTAATCCCCAAAGTTGGTTGTGTTTTTCCTTACCAGCCCAACCAAAAGTCATGTTTAAATCATTAAGTTGGATGGGAGTAAATTAAGTTAATTGACGAGTTATATGTTTAATTTTCAAAAAAAAAAAAAAAAAAAAAATTGACGAGTTATATAAAAATCATAAACCTTCAGTGTTTCAACATATATCTAATCAACTTAATTATGTCCACGTAGACGTATGGTTATCAAACTCATGAACTTAAAGATTTAATTAAATCAACTTAATTATGTACATGTATACGTATATGTGGTTATGAACTTAAAGATGTAATTAAAAAATGGTAATATAGAGATTACTGATGAAACCTATTACAAACTAAGTTAAATAAAATAATATGTATGTGTGTACATATATAACAATGAAACATGTTCGAAACTTGTCAAATCCGAAACGATCATGATAAAAAGCGGTTTTAAATTAATTTGATTATCCCCCCCCCCCCCCTTACAAATCAATTCAAACCGAACCGATTTGCTCGAAATTTGATTCTGATTTTCATTGATCGAAACTGAATTGTTTTAAACCGAACCAGTTTGGTCCCAAAACCGGTTTTGTGCACCTCTACATCTATTTGATGATTTGTAAGCACTTAACAATAAATTTGGGCCTAAATGACTGACTTTCAATTCGACCCGATTCATCAAAACCAGCTTGATCACCTCCATTATGAAATTTTAAGTACAAAAAAACACTCGGTGATGTAGATAATTAATCACCAAGCTTAATGTTTTTGAAACCATAATTTTTATAACTAAACTTTGAATACCATCCAAATCAATCTCACAGGTGATCTTAATCAAATCTAATCAATTAGTGATTTTATTTAAGTTGTATTATAGTCATCACTAATTGATTCATTAGCAGCAGGTATTATTGCACATTCTCATATTCCCATCAATCTCAAGGGTGATCTAAACAATGCACACATTAGACCACTAACATAGCACTGATTCATTAGCAGGTATAGTTGCACATTGTTTATTCACATCTCATATACTCTCATCTATCATATCGTGTAGTGACTAGTGAAGTTGCAGTTCAGAAAACAAAACCACAAAAGCATTGTTGTCTGATAAAGTCCCATACCTGCTATATTCAAATTTACCCTCATTTATCATATCGTGTAGTGAAGTTGCAGTTCAGATTTTCCCATATGTGATCCAACAACTCTTCCAAAAACATATGTCTTGCACGAGCCTCCTCCGAGGGCAACCAATCTGGAAGCCTATCCCGTACGCCGTATGGGATAAGCGAGCGTGCTGGTGGGGGTGATGGCGGTGGTGATGGTTGAAGTGAATCAGGGATTGATCCCACGTAATCCGGTGAAGGTGGGCCAAAATAGTTGGGAGACGTGGGATTAAGGTTTAATGAGGATGAGGGGGGTGGGTTTGGGTTGGTTGAGAGGTTGAGCCAATCGATTGGTTAGGAAAGAGAAAAATGCCCGGATAGTCCCTGTGGTTTCGCATTTTTTCACCTATAGTCCCCAACTTTCTAAAATTACCTGAATAGTCCCCAACTTTTCATTTTTTGTTCCCGGATAGTCCCTGGGTCTAACTTCAGTTTGTTTTCTCTGTTAAGTGCGTGTGAAATGACAAAAATACCCTTTCCTTTAAAAGGCCAAACCACAGGGACTATCCGGGCATCTTCTTCATTTTTAGAAAAAAACCCCACCACCACACTTCATCTTCAACATCCACCCACCATCACCCTCCTCCACCCTCCACCATCACCTTCTTCTGACGGTTTGCATAAATGATAAACCCCCCATTGTATTCATGCCAGAAAAACTTGTGGTATTGAATTGAATATCCCGAAAGGCCAAAACACAATTAGGTGGTCCCTTTGATTTTACATTAGTGACCCTTTTATTTATTGCCAGAAAACACAGCATAATTGGTGGTTGGTATGAGCATCAGTTACCAGTAGGGTTTATTACAACAACAACATCCACCGGCGGCACTATAAGTGTATAATTTTTGTATCATTTCTATCAGTTTAGTTGTTAATAATCCTATAATGTTCAGTTTAATTTGTCTGTTGCGTTTGTATCGTGGTAATTTTTGTAATGCACACCAACTGTTTGTGTTTTTGTCACAGTGATTGTAGTTAAGATTTAAGAGCATATGGCATTGTTGAGGCCTGTTTCATCATCATGTTTGTCAAGATTGTGCTCTCAATTAGCAGCACATGATGCAGTTGTAGATACAAAGTCTAGGGTTTGCTTATCAAGTGCATCATCTCACCTTCAACGCAGTTTGATTCATAAGTAAGATTTGATTTATGACTCTGTTAATTGATGTTGACTGTTAAAGCTCTAAAGTTATGAACTTGAATTGAAAACAGATGTTATTTGGATAAAAGAGAGTCACATGGTTTCAAAGTTTTGGCTTCGGCTTCGGTTACAGCAGGTTTAAGTTTGAGTCTTTTTCTTGTTAATTACAGGTTATATGTGTGTTTTTATATAATTTATTTGGTTTTATCTCTTTAACAGAGGTGATGAGGGCGGTGTGAGGTGACTTGGGTGTTTTAGGGTTTCTTCAAAGAAAATTGCAGAGAAAAGAAGGTGATGGTGGAGGGTGGAAGAGGGTGATGGTGGGTGGAGGTTGAAGATGAAGTGTGGTGGTGGGGTTTTTCTCTAAAAATGAAGAAGATGCCCGGATAGTCCCTGTGGTTTGGCCTTTTAAAGGAAGGGGTATTTTTGTCATTTCACACCCACTTAACAGAGAAAATAAACTGAAGTTAGACCCAGGGACTAACCGAGAACAAAAAATGAAAAGTTGGGGACTATTCAGGTAATTTTAGAAAGTTGGGACTATAGGTGAAAAAATGCGAAACCACAGGGACTATCCGGGCATTTTTCTCGGTTAGGAAAATTATCGATGTCTTGAAAGAGAGAAGCAAGGTCTTAGTTAAGATTGCGTTCCAGTGTGATGTGAGTCTGCTCATTTATCACCGGCGGCCGGCGCCTCAGCGGGGTCTTCGCTAGACCTGCTCGGAGCCACTTCTGAAATAAAAACATGTTTACCCTTATTAAAACATTCTTTATTCATATCTCATCTACCAAATCGTGTTGTGAAGTTGCAGTTCAGGAAACAAAAACACAAAAGCATTCTATGTATGATTTAGTCCCACACCTGCTATATTCCGGTGACTGATGATGTGATATAGGATTCCACACACCAGTAACGGAAAAAAGGATCATCTGGATTGTTAGTGTGGTCAGATGCAGATGGCTCAGTGGCCTTCTCTGTTGATCCAGCAAGTATTGTGGACGGTGAAGGTAGGTGCGATAGTGTTGGTAAACCTGCAAAAGAAGTAATTAAGACAATTTGGCAGATGCTATGTTGATGTAATGAATACAAGATTCAAGAACCAAAATTTGGCACTTTCAAAGATCCATACAGAAAAGTTAATTACTAGTTATCATGATCATATTTGTGTTTGTTTCTTTCGTTTACAAAGCTATATTACAATACATATACACGGATACAACTTCCCGAATTATGCCAACATCCTTAAACCTAAGCCCCAATTGACTACATTGTATGCATACAAATACCTATGATTAACCTCAAGTTGTCTACGAAGATACGAGTACCTAAAATTAACCTCACAAGTTTACGCATATACGAATACCTAAAATTAACCTCAAGTCATCTCGCAGATCATAAGTAGGAATCCGCTTTCAAATAACATATTTTATTTATATTTTTGTTTTCTTTTCAGACATGTTGCGGATGTGGGACCGACCTTCATCTATGCCATGTCTGTAGAAGTCAGGATCAAGCTATGTTGGACTGTGTTCCGACCCTAAACAGTCAGTTGAGAACGTTCATCTTCACATACGAAGGCAGAATCAACGTAAATGAAGTTACACAGCTTTTCCTATTCAATTCTTTCTCTTTTATTGCTTTCTGATACAAATTTGACAGAGTTTCGTTACACTAGCAATGACAATGTTCCGCTCCAACATACACGAATGAATGATTAGGTTTCGCTCAAGATGACTATTTATAGTCCCTGTGCTTTCGCTCCAATGACCTGCCTAATAAGCGAAACTACCTGATGTCCACATGAGCGAAACCATATTGACACATGAGCGGAACTACTTCTACACATGTACATAAAAGCGAAACTACAACATAATAACCTAATTTTGACTTTCAAGCACCTATGTTGACCTATCTTGACCTAAGACATAATGCAGACGTAGTCAACAGACATTCCATGCATCAACAGACTCCCCCTTAGATGTTGACGAAGTCTTCAGCTCCGAGTCTTTAGTCTTGGTCTTTTCTCTAACTCTCTGTCTTCTCATCATAAGCACTCTATCTTCACAGGTTTAGAATCACCACCTAATTCTATCTTCCATCTTCCCTTCGACTGTTGATCCAGACTCCCCCTTTCACAGACTCCCCCTCTCGATATGCTAGAATCTGAGATATCTGGTTCAAGCTTTGACATGTAGCTTCCGTTGGGAATAATGAAGTCCAAAAACCTGTTACTCAACCAATAACATTACAAACTATCTTTTTAACACAAAATCACAAACTTAATCAGCTTTAGAAATCCACTTACGTATTCAGGTCCAAGTTAATGACCCTGATTACTCAATTATTCTACCAAGTTCAACTTAATGACCTTGGTTGATCATTGACGAATCAAACTGACTTTGAAAACCTTTTCAAACATCTTCTGAAAATAACAAGCATCAAATTAATGAACTTGTTTTAACTTTGAAAACATCTCAAACTTCAACAAAGTAAGCTCTCCTCATTCTTCAGCTCAGAACTTTCCTGCATCTGCTTCAATCTTCGAGAATCCAACGATTAACTCTCCACTTTGGTTTGTCAAAAATAAAGCAAAAATAAAATCTTTTTGGATTTTATAATGTGTTCTAAACTAAGAAATGAAATGCAGAAAACTTAAAATGCAGAAAGTAAACAAAGTAAACTATATACAAACTTATTTTTGGTATGCGTGTCGGGGAATCATGTCAGCTTCTCAGACAAATTACTAGTACCGTTAAGCTATATATCATCCTCAGACTTAAACAATTCACCTCGATTGTCGATACACTGATCCATCTTAAATTCTCACACAGATTTCAATCTATTCAGGATACAATTTAGATGTCTTATGAACTTAGCTTATTCATGTGTCCCACCTCTTGAATATACTCCCGTATCCAGAATCCCAGATATTCAGTCTTACAGGTGAGTATACCACAAATGATATCTGTAAGGGGTTAAATGCGAGGGCCGTGAGAGCTCAGGTCGATACTTCCGTATACGCAGAGAGATGACGGCTTCGTCTTTCTGGTGTGTCCCCTTTAGAGGATCTTTTAATTACAACAGCAGCGACTATCAATTTTATTGTTTCATCAGCTTGCTGAGGGCGATGCTATGTTTCAAGCATTTGCAGAAAGTATTATTCGGGGACTAGGTCAGTACTTTCATACAGCAGAAGTCCCGGAATAATACCCCAGATATCACTGAGTATAAAGACCTAGTATCTCAGAATATGGGATCTTTCAAACGAGATTTCAGGGGTTACCTATATATCCAAGTAGTGTTCCCCACGAATTTCGCAAGTTTGAAATTTTAGGTTTATATCCCAAATAAATCTACTAAATGTGCGAAAACCTATCGACACATCATTACTGAGACTGTTTAACTCATTTAGTCTTTACAATTCTTTAGCATACTGTAATCATCTAGCCGATGTACTATCATTTTCCCTATATACACAAGCTCTTTTTCAATTTTATCATGTTTTTGTATTTTTGCATTTTTTACTGTTTTTGTATTTTCTGAAAATAAACTATATACATCTATCTACTCCCCCTAAATACCAAAACAGGTAAAAAATCGACAAACCATTGCAGATTGTTTCTCATCTTCATCCGCAACAGTACTCTCATCAACGCCAATTATGCCATCCGTCACCGAAAGAAGCTTCATACCATTCAGTTTTAACAAATATTTAAACCTATTTTTATCAAAAGCTTTGGTATGTAAATCAGCTTTCTGTTCGTCAGTGTGGATTTTCTCAATTCGTATCAACTTTTTCTCGAAGCAATCGCGAATAAAGTGATGACGAATCTCTATATGTTTAGTTTTAGCGTGATGTACTGGATTCTTTGTTATGTTAATAGCGGCCTCATTATCAACAAAAAGAGGTGTGTTAAGAAACTGCAAACCGTAGTCACGCATCTGTTGCTGTATCCACAGGATCTGAGAGCAGCAACTGCTAGCAGAAACATACTCTGCTTCACATGTAGATAACGCCATAGACGTTTGTTTCTTACACTGCCAGGTAACCAATCTAGGTCCAAAGAACTGGCATCCTGCAGTTATTGATTTGGTATTGACTTTGCAGCATCCGAAATCCGAATCGGAATACCCTTCGAGCGTAAAATCTCCTTTTCTAGGATACCACAACCCCAATGTAGGAGTTCCCTTCAAGTAGCGTAATATCCTCTTCACAATAATCATTTGCGAAGCTCTCGGGTTAGATTGATATCTTGCTGCGAGGCACGTTGGGTACATAATATCAGGACGTGAAGCAGTTAGATACATCAAAGAAACTATCATGGAATGGTAGAACGTTTCATCAGCCCTGTCTCCGGTGAGATCTGGGTGAATCCCATGATTTGTCGCAAGTGGGGTAGCAACTGGAGTAGAACTTGACATTCCAAATTTCTCTAGAATATCATGCACGTACTTCGTCTGGTGAATGAAAATTCCCTCAGGTAGTTGTTAACCTTGTAGACCCAGAAAGAATTTCATCTCCCCCATTGACGACATTTCGAATTTTTGCTTCATCACCTGTTCAAAATCTTTGCACAATTTCTCATTCGTTGACCCAAAAATTATATCGTCTACATAAATCTGAACTATCAGAAGATGTCCGTCGACCTCTTTAGTGAAGAGAGTGGCATCCACTTTTCCACGTATGAACTTGTTGGCTAGTAGGTGTTGAGACAAAGTCTCGTACCAAGCTCTCGGGGCCTGGTGTAAACCATACAGCGCTTTGTCCAATAAGTAAACCTTATTCTTGTGGATTGGGTCAGTAAAGCTCGGCGGCTGACCGAATAAACCTCCTCTTTGACTTTCCCATAAAGAAACGCCGATTTTACATCCAACTGATAAACTTTGAAGTTCTCCCAAGACGCAAATGCAAGGAAAATTCTGATTGCCCCTAGTCGTGCCACAGGAGCATAAACTTCTGTAAAATCAATCCCCTCCTGTTGACTAAAGCCCTGAACAACAAGTCGAGCTTTGTTCCTTACAACAACTCCTCTGTCGTCTCTCTTACACTTGAATACCCACTTTGTATTGATTTTCCTTTGACCATCCGGTAAATCCACTAACTTCCACACTCCCAACTTTTCAAACTGACTCAACTCTTCTTGCATTGCAATGACCCAAGAGTCTTCAGTAAGCGCCTCTTTATACGTTCTCGGTTCGATCTGTGAGATAAAGCAACTTAATGAAAATCCAGTTTGTAAAGGTGCTACTGTAGAGTAAAAACATGTTAAGCCCTGGTCTATTTGACGTCTTGTGCGAACGCTTGAATGCAATTCTCCTATGATCAACTCCTCTGGATGATAAGAAAGAGTTCGCGACATCACTTCGCTTGGAACATCCACATCGCCTTCCAGATTAGTAACATTTTGATTTGCACTTTGTTCACCAACTTGGTTTATTTGACTTGAATCCTGAATCTGCTCCCACTCAGAATCTGAATCTCCATGATCAAAGATCGGCATGTTCTCTGATTCTTGATTATCATTCTGATCTGACTGATTATCTTGAGCAACTTCATTCTGTTGGACATCATCGTGTTCACCAACATTACTTGGACCTGCTTCATCATCATTTGAAGTTTCCCGTGGTCGTCTTGAATACTCAGCTAGGAACCTTTGCTATGACTCGTATTCGCGCAAAATATCCAACTCATCAAAGAAATCTTCTTCTTCTTCTTCTTCTTCTATCATGTCAAATGATTCCCACAACTTGTCGTAATGATATCGCCATGAATCTCCTGGACTTTGTGGCGGCATAGTATAACCTTGACATTCAACATTTGCAGCTTCAATAATCCGCTTCTCACTTGGAACGAAGATACGGCGTGTAGGACTTGAATATCCGACAAATATACCCTCAATGCACTTCGGACCAAACTTTCCATAAGGCTCTATAACTGTACAGGGTGACCCGAACGGTTCTAGATACTTCAAATTTGGTTTGCGATTATTGATCAGCTCAAAGCATGTTTTGTTGAACTTTTTGACAGTGAGAACCCTGTTGAGCGTATAGCATGCGGCGGAAACAGCTTCAGTCCAAAAATTTATTGGTAACTTTGAATCTGCGAGCATCGTTCTAGCCATCTCGATTAGCGTCCGATTTTTGCGTTCTGCGACTCCATTATGCTGCGGAGTGTACGGAGCACTAAACTCATGCAATATACCTCTTTCATCACAAAATTCTTCCATTCTGCTGTTCTTGAATTCAGTACCATTATCACTTCGAATTCTTTTGATACACCGTTGGTACAGATTCTCAATCTTCTTGAACAACGCCATTAAACTGTCAAACATTTCGTCTTCAAGAAAGAAACCCACGAAAATCTGGAATAATCATCAGTAACCACCAGACAATATTTATCTCCCGTAATGCTCTTGACATTCACCGGACCAAACAAATCCATGTGAAGTCTCTCCAAGGGTCTTGAGACTGAATTGACTTGCTTTGTAGGGTCTGACTTTTTCTTCTGCTTGCCTTTAACACAGCTAATGCACTCCCCTTCCAGATGAAAAGCTTTGAAATGAACTCCTGTAACCAAATCATTATGCACCAAATGATTCATTTTTCTAAGATGTATATGCCCCATCTTCCGGTGCCACAATCTCGATTCTTTCTCAGTTGCTCTGGACACGAAACAATGAGCCTGACCCGTGGTTGTAATAGCTACACTCATATCCAACACGTACAAATCATTAACTCTTGGTGCCCGCATGATAATCCATTCCTCAGGGATAACAAATCCTGGTTTCAAGATCAAACATTCTTTATCAGTGAAGTGAGTGGTATACATCCTGTCACAGATCTGCGAGATACTTTGAAGATTGTTCTCCAGCTCAGCAATGTAGTTAACTCTTTCAAACGTCACAATCCCGTTGGATAACGTTCCTTCACCAATAATCCTTCCTCCTTGATTACCCGCAAAATCTACGTATGCTCCATTTATGTTTCTAACATCATACAACTACGCAGTCTTCCCTGTCATATGTCTTGAAGCTCCACTATCCATGATCCATCAGGATACAAGTTTTGGAAGATCCTGCACATAACAAACTTTGACTTAACCAACTTCAATAAAGATGCCGATTCCTGCTTCACGATCAAGGAAGCTCCGGCAATTCAAACTGCTTAGTCAAACATGGTGTCCACCCAGGCCTCATCAGCCTTAGGTGTAACCTTGACTGTTTTAACTCTCGCAACTTGAATTTTAAAGTTTTCAGCCTTAAGAGGTGGAAAATTCGCATCATAATCAACTTGAATTGAATCCTCAGAAGGTGAAACCTGTGACACTCTAGGTTTTTCCGAACGAACACCTTGCATATTTTTGTGTATATATATGTTATTAAATGAAAACGTGATCTTTTGTGCATGACATGTGTTGTACGTATGTATTATATATATATATGTATGTGAGTCGAGACCATGACTCGCAACCACTTGGTTGCGAGTGGGCCGCTCGGTCTCGAGTGGGCCGTAACCGGCTTGGGCCGAAAACCCCCTTAGCCTATTTGATACTTGGTATATAATCCCAACCTTCCCCACTTTCCTTTCATTTTACACAAACACACTCCATCTTCTCGGTTCCTTTTCTTTGTTTTCGGCTCCTTCTTCTAACCGGTTAGTGTTATTATGTTGAATGAACTAGAAAATGCTTGGTTAGTAGTGTTATGCATGATTTTTGGGTGATTTGTGAAGTTTGACTATACATGTAAAACCTTATGTATGAATACTTGCTAACATGCTTAAAGATGGCTAGATAATGGTAGTTTAAGAGTATTCATGGCTAACCATACTATGCTTCATTATTTCTTGCAAAATGGTGTTGTTGAACATAAGATTTCGGCTACAAAGTGTATGTTTCTTTGTTCTTGCATGATAATCTTGTAAAATATGTGATTTTTGGTTTAAAAATGTATGGTTATGTTTGGTATAAAAACCCTAGAAAACTATGAACTTGTGATGAACTTGTTGAATATGGTTTAAAGATTTCAAAAAGGGCAAGGTTTGATCTATTTTTACTAATAGACTGATTAGGAAAAGTGTTAGTGAAACCTTATTGGCTATTACTTGATTTGGGCCTGATTACATAGTACAACTTGGACTGATGTATCTGCATCTGCACGTGAACAAGAAAGGG
This sequence comes from Helianthus annuus, assembly GCF_002127325.2. Taxonomy (NCBI): domain Eukaryota; kingdom Viridiplantae; phylum Streptophyta; class Magnoliopsida; order Asterales; family Asteraceae; genus Helianthus; species Helianthus annuus. The sequence continues at coordinate 60,507,006 of NC_035448.2, forward strand.
ACAGCATTACGACTCGCAACCACACTGTTGCGACTCGCAACCACTGCGTGATAACTCGCAACCACACTGTTGCGACTCGCAACCATAGCATGACAACTCGAAACCACACGATTGCGACTCGAGACTACGACGGTTGCGACTCGCAACCACAGCATGACAACTCGAGACCACGCGGTTGCGACTCGCAACCACAGCATGACAAGCCGAGACCTCATGGTTGCGACTCGAGACCACCTTGTTGCGACTGGGCTGTCCACTTTGGTTATTGGGCCAGAATGTGTTAATATGGGCTATCTGTTGACTGGACTATGTGTTACTGTTTGATTGTGTAAATGTTAGGGCCGGCCCAATAACCCACTGTTTACTTATATGCATGATACGTGGTAGTAATGTGTAAGTTTTTACGTGAGTGCTTGTACACCGAACCTGACCTATACCGGTAACCATGTTAGGACGTGATGACCAACGTGTTTGACAAGTAACCTAATCTGCCGAGCAACCCAAGGTGAGTTCACACACTAAAAGCATGCGTCCCGCGGAGGGACACGAACAAACTACCAACTTTGGGAAAAACACTTTTGACCCATTACTCCGGGGGAAAACAGAATGGGTAATTACTATCTCCGAGGGAGATACGTTTGGATATTATTTATAAATCACAACTAGCCATGCTAAACGAAACTCTATCACTTTAAGTCCCTGCTTACCATACCGATTAATCGCCGGGGGCGAACGGGTTATTAGTTGATAGCGCTATTAGGTTTGACAACCTCACACCGTGACCGGGGGGATCGGGCGTGAACTAGTAGACCTTGCAACATGGTCAATGACGATAGACATTGACTCGGGGCACGATATTATTTCCGTCAACAGTTTCGGTATCTACAGTTTAGTGAGCTTACAGGTGGGGTAGCTCCCCACAACGTGATTATAAATGCTTTATCTAAACAACTTAAGTTTTTGGTAACTAAAACTGGACAACTAGTGAACTCACTCAGCATTATTGTTGACCCCTTACTGCATGCTTTGCAGGTAACCAGTGACTGTGGAGCTGCTGCTTGGGGATGTGTAGTGTTCGTCAAACCCGTGTGTTGGGTTTAACTATCTTGAACTAAGAACTATCTTTAAAACTACTTTGGTTTATGCTTCCGCTGTTTTGTTAAACTAATTATCGAACTTATGGTGTTGCTAACCACTTTGGATATTAAATATTTCTACTATTAATTCAATGCTCAGTATAATTGGTGGCTGGATCCTGGTCAGTCACGCCTCCAAAGCGGTGGTGTTCCGCATGTGGATTTTGGGGGTGTGATTTCAAGGAACTCACTATTGATGAACAGCTACACTTTACTGAGGAACCGATTGAGATCACGGATCGAGAGATCAAAACCCTCAAACGTAGCCAGATACCTCTTGTGCGAGTTCGTTGGAACTCACGGCGCGGCCCAGAGTTTACCTGGGAGCGGGAAGACCAGATGAAGTCCAAGTATCCCCAGTTGTTCCCAAACGAAACCCCCAGCACTGAAGCTACAAACGAATTTCGGGACGAAATTCCAAACTAACAGGGGGATGATGTGACACCCCGCTGAAACACGCTAGCTTGGCAGTGGCTGCCTTAACTTTCGGGACGAAAGTTCTTAAAACTTGGGGATAATGTGACACTCTAGGTTTTTCCGAACGAACACCTTGCATATTTTTGTGTATATATATGTTATTAAATGAAAACGTGATCTTTTGTGCATGACATGTGTTGTACGTATGTATTATATATATATATATGTATGTGAGTCGAGACCATGACTCGCAACCACTTGGTTGCGAGTGGGCCGCTCGGTCTCGAGTGGGCCGTAACCGGCTTGGGCCGAAAACCCCCTTAGCCTATTTGATACTTGGTATATAATCCCAACCTTCCCCACTTTCCTTCATTTTACACAAACACACTCCATCTTCTCGGTTCCTTTTCTTTGTTTTCGGCTCCTTCTTCTAACCGGTTAGTGTTATTATTATGTGCATAGGACTTATGTGTGTTGAATGAACTAGAAAATGCTTGGTTAGTAGTGTTATGCATGATTTTTGGGTGATTTGTGAAGTTTGACTATACATGTAAAACCTTATGTATGAATACTTGCTAACATGCTTAAAGATGGCTAGATAATGGTAGTTTAAGAGTATTCATGGCTAACCATACTATGCTTCATTATTTCTTGCAAAATGGTGTTGTTGAACATAAGATTTCGGCTACAAAGTGTATGTTTCTTTGTTCTTGCATGATAATCTTGTAAAATATGTGATTTTTGGTTTAAAAATGTATGGTTATGTTTGGTATAAAAACCCTAGAAAACTATGAACTTGTGATGAACTTGTTGAATATGGTTTAAAGATTTCAAAAAGGGCAAGGTTTGATCTATTTTTACTAATAGACTGATTAGGAAAAGTGTTAGTGAAACCTTATTGGCTATTACTTGATTTGGGCCTGATTACATAGTACAACTTGGACTGATGTATCTGCATCTGCACGTGAACAAGAAAGGGACAGCATTACGACTCGCAACCACACTGTTGCGACTCGCAACCACTGCGTGATAACTCGCAACCACACTGTTGCGACTCGCAACCATAGCATGACAACTCGAAACCACACGATTGCGACTCGAGACTACGACGGTTGCGACTCGCAACCACAGCATGACGACTCGAGACCACGCGGTTGCGACTCGCAACCACAGCATGACAAGCCGAGACCTCATGGTTGCGACTCGAGACCACCTTGTTGCGACTGGGCTGTCCACTTTGGTTATTGGGCCAGAATGTGTTAATATGGGCTATCTGTTGACTGGACTATGTGTTACTGTTTGATTGTGTAAATGTTAGGGCCGGCCCAATAACCCACTGTTTACTTATATGCATGATACGTGGTAGTAATGTGTAAGTTTTTACGTGAGTGCTTGTACACCGAACCTGACCTATACCGGTAACCATGTTAGGACGTGATGACCAACGTGTTTGACAAGTAACCTAATCTGCCGAGCAACCCAAGGTGAGTTCACACACTAAAAGCATGCGTCCTGCGGAGGGACACGAACAAACTACCAACTTTGGGAAAAACACTTTTGACCCATTACTCCGGGGGAAAACAGAATGGGTAATTACTATCTCCGGGGGAGATACGTTTGGATATTATTTATAAATCACAACTAGCCATGCTAAACGAAACTCTATCACTTTAAGTCCCTGCTTACCATACCGATTAATCGCCGGGGGCGAACGAGTTATTAGTTGATAGCGCTATTAGGTTTGACAACCTCACACCGTGACCGGGGGGATCGGGCGTGAACTAGTAGACCTTGCAACATGGTCAATGACGATAGACATTGACTCGGGGCACGATATTATTTCCGTCAACAGTTTCGGTATCTACAGTTTAGTGAGCTTACAGGTGGGGTAGCTCCCCACAACGTGATTATAAATGCTTTATCTAAACAACTTAAGTTTTTGGTAACTAAAACTGGACAACTAGTGAACTCACTCAGCATTATTGTTGACCCCTTACTGCATGCTTTGCAGGTAACCAGTGACTGTGGAGCTGCTGCTTGGGGATGTGTAGTGTTCGTCAAACCCGTGTGTTGGGTTTAACTATCTTGAACTAAGAACTATCTTTAAAACTACTTTGGTTTATGCTTCCGCTGTTTTGTTAAACTAATTATCGAACTTATGGTGTTGCTAACCACTTTGGATATTAAATATTTCTACTATTAATTCAATGCTCAGTATAATTGGTGGCTGGATCCTGGTCAGTCACGCCTCCAAAGCGGTGGTGTTCTGCATGTGGATTTTGGGGGTGTGACAAAACCTTTTTCTCAGTTTTAGGTTTCCAAACTTGTTGAGATAATGCAACCCGTTTGTAAAATTTGTCATTTTTAGTTACCGACTTCTTTACAGGTTCATTTTTCACTTTGATGTTATCATTTTTCACACTCTTTTTCTCAACAACGATTGGTGCTTTACCCTTCACATCAACTTTCTTTTGTTGGACCTTCACAGTTTCAGTCTTAGGCTTCACGTTGGTACACTTTCGTGCAATGTGACCAACTTGATTACATCTGAAGCATGTTCGAGTATCAGCCACTCGACTTGTGCCTTCAGACTGAGACTGAAAAGCTCTTTTCTCAAAGAACTCTTTATTTGATTTCGTAAAAATTTCTTTCTCTTCATCAGCAAGTGAACTCGAACTGTTCACAAACTTTTTCTTCTCAACAAACTTCTTGTTTGGAACATTTTTCTTCTGATAAGATTTACCCCCCTGATAACCACCCGACCAATTGTTTCGGTTGTTATTATAAAAACGTGGTGGATTAACAGATTTCTTGTTGTAAACTTTTTCTTTCTCAAACCTCATTTTACTCTTCTTTTGACTCAGATTGTTCACTTCTGAGAATTCAACTTTGACCAATTTGAAAACATTTGTCAATTTGTTCATGTTTACATTCTCAATCGGAAACTCAGAATCCGAAAACAACTTATCAGATCCCGACATCTTGTACATGACAAGAGTAGGTTCATCATCTGAGTTGTTCTTGGACTTTTGTTTCGGAATGTATTTGTCCAAGAAACATCCATCTTCCTCAGTAGTGTCACTATCTGTTTTTAGCACATTTTCAACAACACCTTTTACAATATCATTTTGGACACTATCGTCACTGGAAGATGTGAACGTGACATCAATGCTTTCCGGAAGTTTAACTTCACTTTCTTCTTCAATTTCAACCAACCCAGATTGCTTTTTCGTGTAATTATCCAAAATTGGCGGTGGAACTCTATGAAAACCCACCCCAGTTCCATCAGAATACACGTCTTCGCCAGCTTTGTTTTTCCCAATGGGTTTTGGAACAATGTGTTGCAAAACAAAGCTTGCGGAGCTGTAACTATTAAGTTTCAACTGGATTCGCTCGTTTTCAATTTCAGCCTCTTGAAATTTAAGTTTCAGTTTAGCGATTTCATCCAGTTGTTGGTTGATTGATTCTTCTTTTACTCTCAGCACTGCTTTTAGGTGAACGTTTTCTTTTTGAGTTTTACCATTTCGATCATCACAATCTTTCATTGTGCTTTTGAGTTTTTCAAACTTTTCAGAAATCTGACGGTTTTCAAGAATTAACTTTTCATTTTCCTTCTTAACTTTTTCATGATCAATTTTATCATTTTCAATTTGACTAGTTAATTCTCTTATCCGTTCAGTTGAAGCTTTAACTGTTTTGTCACGATCAAGAATTTGATTCTCAACGCTTCTGACCTTTGCTGTCAGATCTTCTACTTTCTTACCGTTGAGATACGTGACTGTATTACAAAATTTGCATTCTTTGTTGCAATTTTTGCAATCAACATTTCCATCAATTTGTTTACCTGACGCATTTGTTGACAAGTTTGAACTGACCTGGCTTTTTGACTCAGACGGAGTTAGAGTCTACCTCAAGTGCCTTAGCAGCCAGCACTTTTGTCAGCCATTTTTCCCAGGTTCTCAACAGTCAACTCCTGCGTTGTATCAATAACTCCAGTATCAATCTTCTTTGATTTCTCCATCTCTTCTTTCTCCTTTTTCTCTTTCTCTTCTTTCTCTTTCTCGTCTCCAGTTCCCCACCATTTATTCTGCCAATACTCATCTTCTTCTTTTAACTCCTTGATTATGGCTTCGATATCAAGCATTTTGTCATCGATCGCAATATTTCCATCCTGATCAAGATAACACTCCCTGTCCGGATCCCATCTTCTCGCTTCCAGATAGATACCAGAAATTCTAATGATTCTGTTCTCAGCAATCATTTTTCTGTATCTATACTTCTGCTCTTCAGTACGATTATCTTTCCACGGAATAGGTTCAGTTTTCGCCATGAATGCGTAACCAACCGCATCTTCTTCCGGCAGAACCTCTTGACTCCAATCATACCCCTCATCATCATAAATCACCGCAAGAGCTCTAGATTTCTCTTTGTTGTCTTCAACCTGCTTCAATCTAGGTGGCTCAGATTTATTCTGGTGATAAATCGCCTTCTTGTAGTAATTATCTCTAAAAGGGTTCTCCGACTCATCAGCATATGCGTTTCTGCATTCACACTTGAAGTGACCTTTCTGCTTACACTTGAAGCATGTCACTTTGGATTTATCGAACCCCAGCTTGGTAGATAGACCACCAATTGTCCTCCTGCCGGTAATTTCCATGAAACGCTGTGCTCGATGAACAACACTGGCCATAGCCCAACGAATATCGATCAGCTCCATTTCTTCAGGATCTATCTGATCATAATCTTCCTTCGTTAAGTTGGTATTGCCTATCTTCCCAGCTACTAACCCTTCATACGATTCCAACACCGATGCTAGGAAGATCATCTGCTGTTTGGCCGACTCCTCATCAAAATTCTGAGCATTCTTCAAGTCTATTGCAATATTGCATTGAAAACGATTCTTTGCATCAGAATGACTTGCAGATGATGAAGATCCACTATGATAACCACTGTGATTTCCACTACTTTGACCACTTTGACTTTCTTTACTTGATGTGGACACATTTTCAGCAGAAAACGCAGTTTTGGGAGAAGTTGCTTTTGGCATCATGCTTTTTGGATAATACAAATCCAAATTCTGCTGATTGGATGAATGATTGACTTTGTATGTCTTCTTCAGTTCCAACTCGTGACTTTCAAGTCTCTCAATCACCAAATCCACAGTCAACTTTGCAGGCTCGATAGTGTTTTTCAGCATCAGCGCATAATATCTCTAATCCATCTCGTCAGGTAATGAATCAAACAGTTTGTCGATAAGCTCTTCATCAGGAAATCTGATATCATGTCTTGCTAATTCCAGTTTCAGATGACCAAACCTTTCTATTATTTTACAGACTGACTCATTCTTTAAACAGCTAAACATATCAAATTCTTTCCTAAGAAGTTTCTTTTTACTTTTCACAATTTCAGCACTTCCTAGACATTTCGTTTCTAGCTTTTTCCAGAGATCTTTTGCGTTCGAATAATCGATCAAAGAAATAATATCCTCTCGGACAGACTGAAATAACAAAGCCACGCATTTTGCTCAGCTACAAACGACTCAATCTCATCAGCAGATGTTAAAGTTTCACCATTTTTGTTTCCATGTTCATAACCGTTTTTCAGACTCTTCCAGCTAGGAAATGCAAATGCCATCATCCAATCTTCAAACTTTCTTGACCACCGACTGTATTCCTCGATAGCCATTAGCTTAGGAGGTTTATTGAATGTTCCGAAGGCACTTTCAGATTCCCAAGCTTCTGTTAACTTTTTCTTCGCATTTGGCGGGTTCTCGTTTGCATTACTTGACGAAGTATCATCGTTTCCGGAATTTCCAGCAAACGCGTACATATCACTGAACGGGTTCAAGAATATATCATCCATCTTGAGTATACCTGCAAAATCAGCCAACACTTAGAAAAATTTTCGAAATTTCGAGCAACAATGACAAATGAGCGAAACTATCAGCTATTGTGACTGATAAGCGAAAGTGTCAAATAAGCGAAACCACTCTTGTCCGAATGAGCGAAAGTACTATTTGACAGATAAGCGAGACTGTAACTTGTCCAAATAAGCGAAAGATGTATGTCTGGATAAGTGAAACTATATGTTCGAATGAGCGAAACTAGCAAGTATAATGTCCGTAAAAGCGAAACTAACAGGTTATTTTCGAGCGAAACTAGCGATGTCCGAATAAGCAGAACTAAGTTTTTAACTGATTTTTAACATTTTTAAGCCGTGTTTTAACCTGAAACTTTCTAGGGTTTGTTAAACTATGTTTCGCACGTTATACTAAAAAATCAGGCCATTTCAACCATAGGAACTAGTTCAATTCGAAAAAATATGAGAGAAAGTAAGTAGAAATGAGAGAATTCTGTAGAATCAAGCTGTAGTATTATGAACTCCTCGTCCTGAGCTCTGATTCCACTTGTTGGACCGTGTTCCGACCCTAAACAGTTAGTTGAGAACGTTCATCTTCACATACGAAGGCGGAATCAACGTAAATGAAGTTACACAACTTTTCCTATTCAATTCCTTCTCTTTTATTGCTTTCTGATACAAATTTGACCAGAGTTTCATTACACTAGCAATGACAATGTTCCGCTCCAACATACACGAATGAATGATCAGGTTTCGCTCAAGATGACTATTTATAGTCCCTGTGCTTTCGCTCCAATGACCTGCCTAATAAGCGAAACTACCTGATGTCCACATGAGCGAAACCATATTGACACATGAGCAGAACTACTTCTACACATGTACATAAAAGCGAAACTACAACATAATAACCTAATTTTGACTTTCAAGCTCCTATGTTGACCTATCTTGACCTAAGACATAATGCAGACGTAGTCAACAGACATTCCATGCATCAACAAGCTATATTAAGCGTTTTGCTTAAATACGTTTGTGCCAAACGCTACGGCATGTTCATATTAGCCTACTTTAATATACACTGGATCATAATCTAGACAATGCATACATTAGACAACTGACATAACATTGATTCATTAGCCACGTATAATTGCACATTCTCTATCCATATCTCATCTATCAAATCGTGTAGAGAAGTTGTAGTTCTGAAAACAAAAACACAAAAGAATATGTCTGATTTAGTCCCATACCTGCTCTAATCAAGAAGATGAAAGATAGGATGCAGACATCAATAACGTGAAAAAAGCATTATCTGGATGGTTACTGCCATCTGATGTAGTCTACACTGTCCACAACAAACATCAAGCCTGGACATGCTGCCATGTAGATAGCTTATTGTCGTTCTGTGTGGATGCAACGTGTCTGGGCTTGATGATGATTGTGGACGGTGGAGGATGAAGCAGGGGAGGGCGTGGGGGACGAAGTGGGCGCCGTGCATGAAAAGGACCTGCGGAAGAAGTAATTAATAAGACAATTTAGCAGATGCTAAGTTGATATATCGAATACGAGATTCAAGAACCAAACCTGAAAGGGAGGGCTTCCTTGGGGCGGCCATGAGTAGTGGCAGTGTTGGTGAACCTACATTTGGAAAACCAGTAACAACTTCAAATACTTGATAGTTTTGGTATCATAACAATTTGCACTCATAGATCCATACAGAAAATTTATTTACAGGTTATCATGATTATAATTGAGTTTGTTTCTTTCGTTCGTTCACCAAACTACAAACTTCCCTCGACTATTCCAACTTCCTTGAACGCTAGGCCCCAGTTGAACACACTGTATGCATTCGAATACTTAATTCAACCTCACAAGTTTAAGCAAATACGAATACCTAAAATTAACCTCATGTCGTCTACACAGATACAAAGTAATACCTTAAATTCACCTCAAGTTCACGCAGATACGAATTGAACACCTTCAGTTTATGCATACTAAGGAAATTAAACAGAATTAAGGTGTAACAACAAGCTACATTACAATACATACTAATTATTAAAACCTAAGCCCCAATATACTACACACGGATACCTAAAGTTAACATCAAGTTACGAATACCTAACGTTCATAATTGAATACCTCAAGTTTATGTATATGAAGGAAATTAAGCTGTAATTACAAGATCAGAATCGTGCGAACCTGAACAGATGGAGTTAAGCGAGCAGATATATGATAAGGAGAGGTTGAGAGGAAAACCGAGGAGGCTGTTCCGACGAGCAAGGAAGAGAGGCATTCGGCTTCGTTGAAGATGTCGCAGCACTGCGATGAAAGCTCACTCGGTAGGTCATTTGGCGGTGCGGATATGTACGGAAGGCAAGGCGGAAAGTTGTTGTCCGAGTCAGCACAGCTCCTGGCACCAGAGGAGATGGAGCCGACGTTATTTGCCCGGTGGCTGCCGGAAAAGCCAGTACGACGGTGAAGCAGTATGCCTCTGCTTCCTTTCGAGTCGGAACAACCTCCTCTGTTAGATGATCTTTACAACCTTCTATGTAAGGTCATCCGTAGTCATAAAGCCCCTTGTGGGGCGTTATGCGACACGTGTCGTGCCACGTCACACGGGGGCTTTATGGGGCATTATATCACTAGAGCCCGTAGTCATAAAGCCCCTACCCATCATTACCTATTTAACAATTTTCAATTTTACTAACTAATATAAAAAAGCTTGCTTGTTTGTGATTGGTCAAAAGTTTGAAAGGAACCAGAATAACGCCGCTATTATCATCGCGCCATTCAAAAAAATTTGGCCATAGCGCCCTGCGTTTCGGTGTTCTTGGGCGTTTTCCGGCGCCATTTCCGGGCATAGCGCCCCACTACGGATCACCTAAGAATGATAAATATCATCAATAACAGCAATTTAAGGGGGTGTTTCACCTCATCCTTATATTTTACTTTATATTTTAGGGTAAATTACATTTTTCGTCCTTTATATTTGTATTGAATTGCAATGGATATCTTTTAACTTCAATAATTACAGTCGCAATCCTTTATTTGGAAAACTCATTACAACTTTCGTCCTTTAGCATTAACCTGGTTAAAATTTTCAGTTATCTTTAGTAACATAAGGGTAATTTAGTCTTTTTATCAATTACCAAATCATTTAAATAATATTTGAATAAACAACACAAAAATCATTTAAATCAATTCTCTCTCTAAATTATATAAGTTCCACTCTCTCACTAAACAACCATATCTAGATCTGGCAATCACCACCAAACCCCACCATTACCCTTTAAGAACCCTAGAACAACCAACAATCCTAAAATTTGATTTCTTTAATCACCACCTAACTCACCGCCTCTCCAATCGTCATCTTCCTCATCGTTACCGTCCGCAACTGTCACACCCCAACCGATGGCGGAATCATCGGGGCGCGGCACTAGGCGAATCAGATTGCTCAAGAGAATCCATAACAACTATATTGCGATAATATTTATTACATTCGTTATCCCATACTAACAAATAATACAATCACATAAGTCATCACAGATTTCTTGTCCTCTCGAACAATTCAAATCCGACAACCTAGATTTTAGGTGAGTTTCTAGACTTCCTAGCTTGATTTGATGTAGGCTTCAACTAGTCCTGCAACATACATTAAAATAATGTCAATACAAAAGTATTGGCGAGTATACAGGTTTGATATGTAATAGAATAATAGATTAAAAAGTGCTGCGAATTTCCATATGCATAAACGTAATACACGACATATATACTCACAAAACTGATACTACCAGCTAAGTCCTCGATGCTCGACTCTTCGATGGCATAACTAGACCCCGTCGGGCGCAATAGTACTATACTAGTCGTGGTGGGACGTCACGAGTATAAGTCCTAGCATACATGCAACTAGCATCACGTATATCTATGCAAACAGTTATTCGTAAGTGATAAATTGACAATTTGAATTATTCGTTTGATAAGTTCGATTTATAAGGAACGTATGTTGCACCCAAAATTCGATAAAAGGGGTCAAGTATACTCACAGTGCGTCCTTGGCGTACGAACACGACTTGAATTGGGTCGGTTGAGATTGCGTTTGAATTATCTTGGTTACAGACTGTTTACATGAGCGTTTGATGACGCGTTAAATGAAATCCTCAAAGCTTGATTGGATTGGTGGGTGGCTCGAATGGGTCACTCGATCGAATGGGCTGTTCGATCGAACATGTTGTTCGATCGAGCGGCTTGTTCGATCGAGCGGCTCGTTTGGTTGGCTAGACGTGTTGGTCCGATCGGTTGTAGGCTAGCCGATCGGATAGCTTGCTAGCCGATCGGTTAGCATGCTGTTCGATCGGTTAGCTTGCTAGCCGATCGGTTAACATGTTGTTCGATTGGTCGGTTGAGTCTCGTTTATTGTCCTGATCATGACACACCTGATGGATTTCTAAAAAGTTTTCGGGTGATTGACTGAGGTGGGATGTCGTTGTGTTTAAACAACTGAAATCCCATCAATTCCGACTCGTTCTAACGGCCGGGAATCACCCCGTTCCATCAGATTTGGCCGTTCTTGATGGTCTTGCCTGTGTTTAACCCGTAACACACACACCTTGCCTAGGTAATCATAGATTTGGGTAAGATTGTTATGAAAACATGTGAAATCACTTAGATCCAAGCTGTTTATGGTAAGAACGAGGTCACCTTTGAAGTTCATGTAAACCTTATGATGACATCATCCTTGAAACATCCCATATTCATAGAAATCACACAATTTATTGTTTAGAAAACATGGATTTTGATGAGATTTATGCGAAAACGTATGGAAATCACCTGGATCCGAGTCATTCTTGCTTGGGATGACATTTCTCTTGAAGTTCATAAGAACTTCATGGTGACATCACCCTAGAATGCCCCAAAATCCAGAGATTTCACGATTGAAAGTTGGAATTTGAAAGGTAGAAAGGTGTAGGATTGAATATAGGTTATAGAAGTACAAGATTTGGGTTGAAAACTTACAAGAATCGGGAGAAATCAAGAGAAAAGTGGTCAAGAACGTCCTGGTCGAGCAGCAACAGTAACAACAAGTGTTTGGGAGGTGAAAGGGGGTATTTATAGGCAAGGGGAAAGGAAGAAGGAGGAGAGGTGGCCTGGATCGGATGGCCCACTCGATCGGCCAGCCCAGCCGAATGGCTGGCCCGTCCGATCGGCCGGCCCAGCCGATCGGCTGGCCCGTTCGATCGGCCGGCCCAGCCGTTCGGCTGGCCCGTTCGATCGGCCGGCCCAGCCGTTTGGCTGGCCCGTCCGTACGGAAGCCTTTCGATCCTCGTTTTTGGTGCGTTGCGATAGTTTGGGCCACGTTTTCATATATTTATAGTATTATTTATTTATTTATTATAATTATTCACAGAAAGGGTCGCATATACGCATCTATATATCCAATATTCGGTGTGATGATCGAGTTACGCGTGCCTTCGAGTGCGTTCTTCGATGTGATGTGCCATAATGATTATCGGGGCACTACTTGCTCGTGTTGCCGTCATCGTCACGATGGCTGGAGACATGGTACTCACCCGATAGTCTTTGTTAGCGTTGCTTGTTTACGTTTTGACACCTCACGGTTATCGAGGAGGGTAGATTAAGCCCTCACTCAACATCATCGTGAGTGTTATAATTTATGAAAATAGGTTTGTAATAGCGATAGAATATGCGTAGTTATTCAATTACACTTCGATTTAGCGATATATCTGATATAGTTACATTATGATCCGAATCTCTGGTGCTAGGCGTAACGAGTGTATCGAGTAGTAACAACGCACGAAAGTGCGGGTTGTTACAGCAACCGTTGGAAGATCTCGATTCGTTGATCTCCGTTACGATCAGTTGTTTTTGTTTCTGACGACACCTGAACGCCGCCACCACCACCATGTAATATGTGTTTTTGACTTTGGATATGTTCATTTGTGGTGGTGTCAGGGTGCTAGCATATGCACATGTTCCCTGGGCTTGTGAGGCATTTCCAACCAAGCATGGAGAAGAATTTATCCATAACCCAGAAGTACTCTGGTATCCATAACAGATTAACTCGATTCAGTTTTAATTTAAGATAACATCTACTTGAATAAGCTCATAAAGATTGTATTTACTAAAATTATTAATTTAAGATATAATTGCATAACCTGTAAATTATGATTTGCGGCAGGTGTTGGAATTTGTTCATGATTAAGCTATGGAATCATGGTCTTCTTAATGCTAAGACGATGAACAACTGTCACTTGATACTAGAGAACTTTCAGGAACAAAATCGAAGCCAACCAACTGATCCTTCTGAAAACGAAAATTGATGATGCGTTTTGATATAATTTTTTTTCATATGAGTGGCAAGAACACAGTATATGTTAGCAGGCTGTGGAGGTGGTGGCGGTAGGATGAGTTGGTGGTGGTAAGATATGGTGCTTAGGGTTTTAGGGTTAATAAATTGGGGAAGAAGAAGTGTATATGCAATGTTTTTTATTTTATTTATTAAACATTTAAATAAAAATAAGAATTGACTAAAATAACCTTAATTGAATAAACTCAACTGAAAATTTTAACCTGGTTAGTACTAAAGGACGTACAGTGTAACGTCTTTTGAAAATAAAGGATTGTGACTGTCATTATTGAAGTTAATATCCGTTGCAATTCGGTACAAACATGAAGGACGAAAAGTGTAATTTACCCTATATTTTAAAGTAGTTTATAGCTTATTTTGTATTATTTAATAAGCTTTTTTTAAGTGTTTGGATTAGCTTATAGCTTAATTTCTATGATTTACCCTTATACAAATAAGCTTCTTCAAATAAGCTAAAAAATCATCTTCAAATAAGCTTCTTTAAATTATCTTATATAAGCTAATAAAAATAAGCTTAAAAAACTAAACCAAACACCAAATTAAGTTTATTTTGTAAAAAAAAAAAAGCTAAAAAAGCTATAAACTTTGTTAAAAAAAGCTAGGCCAAACACCCCCTAATTCTCACAATTTAGGTAGGGATAACCACTTAACGTAATCACTCAAATACTGAAAATAATAATTCAAGAATACAATTTAGGTAGGGATGACCGCTTAATGTAATCACTCAAATATTGAAAATAATAATTCAAGAATAATACCGACACTTCTCTTCCAAATCCATGATCTTTTGTTTTGGGCCCTTCTATACACACACCCCTGTAATATTATTTTCACATCCCTAGTGTATACGGGCCGTATAAGGTTATACGGCCCGTATAGAATGATTTTGTGTAGAAATAAATGCACTGGAATCTTTTGTTTACATGTATACGAGGGGTATAACATTATACAAGTCGTATACAATTGTATACGAGAACTATAATGTTATACGGCCAAATGTGTTTATTTTTGTAAAGGTTTGGTCAGATTTTTGGGTTTTAGGATCTGTATACGCGTCGTATAATGCTATACGGCCAGTGTGTGTGTGTGTGTGTGTGTATTGTGTAAAACCGAACAACCTTCTAATAAATTTTAGTAATCTTTAGAGAGCGTTTTCAATTTTCGGAGTTTGTTGGGTTATTTGCAGCTAGGGTTCAGAATGCTTGAATATGGTGATATTAGAACATTGTACACTGCATGTAAATACAGTGGCTTTGTGATGATATCTTACAAATTGGGAACCACATATTCGTGTGTTACAGTTTGGAAAGATGACCGAATAGAGATCATAGCCAAGCTAAATCCACGAATTCTCGCGTCTTGTGATCTTCTTACATCTCAGCATATGCCATCCACCATAAATTTATTTCTTCTACTCAGTCGGATCCACCACAAATTCCATGGGTTTGTGTCCGATGCAAGGATCTTCGAATGCGATATGTACGTTAACTTTCATTAAATGATATTGTTATTCGTCTGTTAACTACCAGATGGAGTACTTTCGTGGTCTAATCATATCACCTATGTTAGAGAGAGAGAGAGAGGCCTTTAAGTATGGATCCTACAGCTGCATTTGGAACAAGAAGTCCAAAAAGTCGTTCATTATCTGTTGTTGTCTCAATGCCCACAACACGCAGTCTTTGATGGGCTTTGGGGCCTGTTGTTGTTTAATAAATTTTAGTAATTCTTTAGATAGCGTTTTCAGTATCCGGACTTTGTTGGGTTGTTTTTAGCTAGGGTTCAGAATGCTTGAATATGGTGATATTAGAACACTGTACACTGCATGTAAACACAGTGCTTTGTGATGGGAACCACATATTCGTGTGTTGCAGTTGGGAAAGATGACCGAATAGAGATCTGAACCAACCGAAATCCATGTATTCCTACGTCTTGTGATCTTCTTATATCTCAGCATATGCCATCCACCATAAATTTATTTCTTCTACTCAGTCGAATCGACCACAAATTCCATGGGTTTGTGTCCAATGCAAGGATCTTCGAATGCGGTATGTACGTTAAATATCATTAATTGATACTGTTATTTGGCTAGCTCGCTACCGATGTATGCCGTGTGGGTTGTCCCCAGAACCCTGCCGATGTTCGTCTGTTAACTACCGGATGGAGTACTTTCGTGGTTTAATCATGTCAACTATTCACTACATGGAGCAGATAACGGTGAACTTTACGTCGGAATTAGACGTGCTAAAAGAGCGAAAATCGATGGGAATAAGTTGACTAACAGAGGATTCATCGCGTATAAGTTGGTTTATAGGAACCGTTTCTAGCTAGGGTTTGTGGGGTTGTTTGTAGCTAGGGTCCAGAATGCTTGAAGTTTTATTATAAACACCTTGGTGAAAGTTATCATCTTTTGGTTCAAGTGAAGCAATGAATGGAGGAATATATTTTACTTATTTTATATTTAATATATGAAGCATATTATATAAGTTTTTAGATGGTGTTTGTAAGGTTTAATTGTCACACCCCAACCGATGGCGGAAACATCGGGATGAGACGAACAAATTGCTCAAAACAACATAACACTAATTGTGACAATATAAATTAAATCATTTTATTAAATTCTAAAGTAAGGTACATTGTCTCAAATAAACAAACATAAATTCAATCCTTAACTAAAATGCTAAAATGGGTTTCTAAAGCCATCCTAGCTTGTTTCTTGATTCTTGAACATTCAACCTGCAATATGTATTAAAATAAAGTCAACAAAAGCATGTTGGCGAGTATACAAGTTTTCATACATAGCATAATACGTGTTTAAAATGTTGCTCATATCCAAATGTGAAATACAATATCATGTAAACAGTATATACTCGAAACGATGTTACTCTATATGTCCAAACCAAAGTTTAACGCAATTAACGTGTCCAACCCAAAAGGGTGGTTTTTAACATAGTTTAACCTAACAATACCCGTTAATATAACGGGAGGGGCGTTTCTCAACCTATAGCGCTACCATTGTTAGGGGAGGCTTGCAAAGTTAATGAACACATAGTCATGAGTGTTTACAATAGCATAACATGTCCAACATGATTAAAATGTATCACATAGAGTAAGGATAGAGTGTGCATAAAATGTTTAACGTGATTGTGTTGTTTGATATAGAATACATATTGCACCCAAAAGTGTAAAACGAAAATGGGTCATGTATACTCACATTGATTGCGTTGCGATTTCTTGTAAATAACGCACGAGTAAGATGGAAAATCCAAAGGAACGAACGGGATGGTTACCCTAAATATTTAGAATAACACATAACGAATTCGTTACAAGTTGTAGATTAAATATATTCCCTAATGTTTATGATTTACAATTTAAGTATATTTTATCACCTTATTAATGTTTAAAGAATTAGAATAACTCATTAATTATTTATTAAAAATAAACGACATTGTTTATAAATTAATTATTATGGTTTATCTAATAATAACCCGTTAATTATAAAGGAGTTACACTAACGGTGTGTTCCCGAGTTAAAAATCCCTCCCCTTCCCTCCCCTCCCCTCCCCTCCCCTCCATGTCTTTCCAAATTGGAAAGACTATTTTCAGGCAAAAAAAACCCCATTTTCCCTCCCCTCCCCCTGTTAAGTGGATCTCTGGAACACCATTTTCCCTCCCCTCCCCTCCCCTCCCCCTGTTAAGTAGATCTCTGGAACACAGCGTAAATTTTATGTAAATTGTTATTGAATTTAACAAATTAAAAATAAAACTAAAATAAAACAAAGAAAATTGTTAAAGTTCCAATAGGTAGGATGCGTTTAAGAAAATGCTGTTGCTTTTCATTTTACTTGTCATTTGAAAAGAACAAGATCCTGTTCGACTAATATGCAAGTTTTCTAACTTGCCATTTACTTGAAAGCTTATAATATCAAAGAAGGAAATTATAGTTGTAACATATCGAAATGAAAAAAAAGAAAAAAAAAAGGATTAGAAGAATTATACCGAACGTAGTGAACAATCTCCGCGGTGATCCCGTACGGCTCCGGTGTCGTCTACGAGTTCCGGGGCTGCGGCGAAATGAAATAAAGAACGGAGCGGAGGTTTTCCGACGTTCTCGACTTCTCCGACGATGGTGCGAAGTTAGGAGAAGGTGTTGCGGAGTTGTGGGGGTGCCGAGATGGTGAGGGTGTCGGTATTTATGGTGTTACAAGTTTCGCACATTATGGAAATGGTTGGGATTGATTGAATGTATGGAGCCATGTTTTGGATTAAATTCTTGATTGATAAATAAAAAAGGAAACTTGGGAAGATTGGAAACGCGGAAAGATCTCGAGAAATCCGGGCAGTCAACGAAGAAGGAAAGAACAGGCTGTTACTCGTTTTCTGTTTTGGGCGGCAAGTTCAAAAAGGAAAGAAGCGAAATCTGCGGTTAAAACTTTTAAGGCTGGGTACAATGAACAATATGAAGGCATAGCGCAGTGGTTAAGTTGTTATGATGTGATCGCTGGAAACCCGGGTTCGAGTCCGGTTTCATGCGTTTGAAGTTTCCTTTTTACCCTTAATTTAATTCGTTATAAAAAGTGGTTATTTATTTTATTTACTTAATTAATGTTACAAATAAAAGTTTTGTTACTTTTTCTTACATTACAATTAAAATAATCTAGTTATATTAGTATAATCTAGTTATATTAGTTGAAATATAAGTTCAAGAGCCTTTGTGTAATAATAGAAACTTGAAATCAATCAAGTGTAAAAAGGAAACTTCAAACGCATAAAACCGGACTCGAACCCGGGTTTCCAGCGATCACACCATAACAACTTAACCACTCCGCTATGCCTTCATATTGTTCATTGTACCCAGCCTTAAAAGTTTTAACCGCAGATTTCGCTTCTTTCCTTTTTGAACTTGCCGCCCAAAACAGAAAACGAGTAACAGCCTGTTCTTTCCTTCTTCGTTGACTGCCCGGATTTCTCGAGATCTTTCCGCGTTTCCAATCTTCCCAAGTTTCCTTTTTTATTTATCAATCAAGAATTTAATCCAAAACATGGCTCCATACATTCAATCAATCCCAACCATTTCCATAATGTGCGAAACTTGTAACACCATAAATACCGACACCCTCACCATCTCGGCACCCCCACAACTCCGCAACACCTTCTCCTAACTTCGCACCATCGTCGGAGAAGTCGAGAACGTCGGAAAACCTCCGCTCCGTTCTTTATTTCATTTCGCCGCAGCCCCGGAACTCGTAGACGACACCGGAGCCGTACGGGATCACCGCGGAGATCGTTCACTACGTTCGGTATAATTCTTCTAATCCTTTTTTTTTCTTTTTTTTCATTTCGATATGTTACAACTATAATTTCCTTCTTTGATATTATAAGCTTTCAAGTAAATGGCAAGTTAGAAAACTTGCATATTAGTCGAACAGGATCTTGTTCTTTTCAAATGACAAGTAAAATGAAAAGCAACAGCATTTTCTTAAACGCATCCTACCTATTGGAACTTTAACAATTTTCTTTGTTTTATTTTAGTTTTATTTTTAATTTGTTAAATTCAATAACAATTTACATAAAATTTAGTGTAACTCCTTTATAATTAACGGGTTATTATTAGATAAACCATAATAATTAATTTATAAACAATGTCGTTTATTTTTAATAAATAATTAATGAGTTATTCTAATTCTTTAAACATTAATAAGGTGATAAAATATACTTAAATTGTAAATCATAAACATTAGGGAATATATTTAATCTACAACTTGTAACGAATTCGTTATGTGTTATTCTAAATATTTAGGGTAACCATCCCGTTCGTTCCTTTGGATTTTCCATCTTACTCGTGCGTTATTTACAAGAAATCGCAACGCAATCAATGTGAGTATACATGACCCATTTTCGTTTTACACTTTTGGGTGCAATATGTATTCTATATCAAACAACACAATCACGTTAAACATTTTATGCACACTCTATCCTTACTCTATGTGATACATTTTAATCATGTTGGACATGTTATGCTATTGTAAACACTCATGACTATATGTTCATTAATTTTGCAAGCCTCCCCTAACAATGGTAGCGCTATAGGTTGAGAAACGCCCCTCCCGTTATATTAACGGGTATTGTTAGCTTAAACTATGTTAAAAACCACCCTTTTGGGTTGGACACGTTAATTGCGTTAAACTTTGGTTTGGACATATAGAGTAACATCGTTTCGAGTATATACTGTTTACATGATATTGTATTTCACATTTGGATATGAGCAACATTTTAAACACGTATTATGCTATGTATGAAAACTTGTATACTCGCCAACATGCTTTTGTTGACTTTATTTTAATACATATTGCAGGTTGAATGTTCAAGAATCAAGAAACAAGCTAGGATGGCTTTAGAAACCCATTTTAGCATTTTAGTTAAGGATTGAATTTATGTTTGTTTATTTGAGACAATGTACCTTACTTTAGAATTTAATAAAATGATTTAATTTATATTGTCACAATTAGTGTTATGTTGTTTTGAGCAATTTATTCGTCTCATCCCGATGTTTCCGCCATCGGTTGGGGTGTGACAGATTGGTATCAGAGCCATAACTATAGGGAATTAGGTGGGATTGCCTTACTTTTGCCTAGCCTATAGTAGGAGTACTCTGATACCAGATTGGTATCAGAGCCATAACTATAGGGAATTAGGAATGCCTTGCCTAGTCTATAGTTTAGGAGCTTTTTCACTATGTGTTGCTTAAAACAACTTCCTTTCTCTCTTCTTTGCTTCCCTCTACTTTCTTTGGACTTCTAAATTATACATGCCTTTCCTAAGGCTAACACAATACACACTTGGAGGATTTGAAGACACTCTTACAACACAACCGAAATGACTTATCAAGATAGGGGTGATTCCCACACTTGGTGATGATTTTCACTCAGCTATACTTTGAGTTTTGCACGAAATCTACCCTCAAGTTAGGAGTGATATCCAAACCTTGATGGGAGTTTTCCATTTCATACTCTAGTGGACCCTTATCTTTTGATAAGAACCAACCACGTTAGGGTACGATGTTATCAAGTTAGAGGTGATACTCGCATCTTGTTAACTAGTCCCACTCCTTGATTTTCGCTCTCGCCAAAGTTTCGATTTCCCAATCGATTAAGGACGTGTAGTAACTGGAAGGACAAATATCGTTAGTCGCTCCTCGATGAAAATATTTGTCTATTAGGCCGAAGCATGTTTCCTTAATTCGAAAAGGACTTCGATTCACTTTGGAATTGTCGTATGTTACATACCATGACAATCCATATTTTACGTTAAATCTCTTTTATGTTATCTCAATTTTCACGTGTTCTACATTTGTACATTATCATTTCAATTTAATACATGCATACTAATATGTTATACTGGATTCGTGTTACTGGGTTATTCTTATGTGATAAACTTGTCCTTTAACCCACACCTTAACATGTATAGCACTATGCGTAGTGCTATAGGAGTAGCGCCCGCCCGTATTCTAGTGGTTATGTTAAATTAACAACATTACACCCTCTTCGTTGCGACGATGTTGGGTAGTCAACTTTGCGGTACACGATGGGTTGACCTGTTTATTCACATGCCAGTGATACGTTATTCTTGTTAACTAAGTATGTCATGTGAATTGTTCTAAATTTTATGCTAATACTCATATTTCTAAAAATGGAAGCTTATCCTAAAGATAGGAGTGATTTCCTTACCTTGACGATTAGCTTCGCTCAATTATCAACTTCACCAATGAGCTAAGGGTGATTTCCTTACCTCAGAGGTAGTTACCAACTCTTTTTCGTTCTCAATGAAACTTTATAATTGAACGTTACTTTCAAGTTTGGAGACACGAATCACACTATCTTCGCAATTCAAAACAAATAATGATAATCTCTCGTGAACAAACTAAATTTACGATACTTTCATTATCTATGTTACACTACGTGAAATTTTTAATTATACTATGTGAAACTAGTTGAACCTTTTACATTCTATGTGAAACTATCTGCTATGTGAAACTTTGTGAAACTATTTGCTATGTGACGCATTCATGAAAACAATTTCTCTCAAAACAATATGATCAAGTCTCATCTATTCTTCCCTTTGAATCTTTAGAAGTCTTCCTCTTAGATTTCGAGGACGAAATCTCTTAAAGTAGGGGAGACTGTAACATCCGTCAAAATGGTTTCCCAAAAAAAAAAAAAAAAAAAAACCGACCCGTTTTGAAATTCGAATCCTAACCTTGAACCAACAGAAATTTTCGCAAAGTGAATAATTGTTGAAAGTTTTTACCCTTAATTTAATTCGTTATAAAAAGTGGTTATTTATTTTATTTAGTTAATTAATGTTACAAATAAAAGTTTTGTTACTTTTTCTTACATTACAATTAAAATAATCTAGTTATATTAGTATAATCTAGTTATATTAGTTGAAATATAAGTAAAAGTAACAAAACTTTTATTTGTAACATTAATTAACTAAATAAAATAAATAACCACTTTTTATAACGAATTAAATTAAGGGTAAAAACTTTCAACAATTATTCACTTTGCGAAAATTTCTGTTGGTTCAAGGTTAGGATTCGAATTTCAAAACGGGTCGTTTTTTTTTTTTTTTTTTTGGGAAACCATTTTGACGGATGTTACATTAATTGCCTTGTGTAACTTTGATTGACATCTAGCATTGACATCTATATACGGAATGAGATTCTTCGAGAACTAGAAAAGGAGAAAATACGAAACGAGATTCTTCGAGAACTAGAAAAGGAGAAAATACGAAACGAGATTCTTCGAGAGGTAGAAAAGGAGAAAATACAGAACGAGATTCTTCGAGAGCTAGCAAAAGGAGAAAATACGGAACGATATTCTTCGAGAACTAGTAAAAGGAGAAAATACGGAACAAGATTCTTTGAGAACTAGCAAAAGGAGAAAATACGGAACCAGATTCTTCCAATCCATCCACACACACCATTTCACCCACATTTTTCACTTTCTTCCACTAAGCCCTTGAATCCCAACGCTTCTCCTTACATTACTCGTCATTACGTGAATTTGAGTTCATTAAGAAGTAATGACTGGTGACTAATTGCAGGACTGTTTTTCGGGCTTCCAATGCTCACACAGGGTGATAAACACGATTGATCTGGAATTGGAGAACCGTTGTGTATTTGCTTTCTGATTATCTAGGGCTAAATTTGTGTATTTGCTTACTTATTGTTGAAAAGATTTGTTGAAATCGAAGAAAAGAGTGAAAAAGATGAAATGAGGCGTGTTATGTTGAAAACTGAGGTTGAAAATTTGAAGTAAAACATTTATATTTGCAAGTAAAACATTTAACATCTCATTAACGCAAATGCAATACTTACAAAATTTGGTAGGCACTAGTTGTCAATACAGAAACTTAACAAGAGAAACAACTAAAAAAGCAGTGAACGGTGAGGAACCAATTTAAATGTGGAATTGACGAAAATGCTGTAACATTGAAGATTTAAAACTACAAACTTTGTTTGAGTTAATATTACACCAATATGGTGATATTAGAACATTGTACCGTGGAATGCATCCTTAAACTTGATAACAGCTTTTGCATTTGTAACTATGAATCTCTTCCCTCCAAAACCACCACCAATATGGGTGATAATGAAGGTTCGTTTGAGGAGAATGTTCTGGAAATTGAAGGAAAAGGACTTTGTTATGGTTTGGTAGGTTTTATTACAAGGGTCAAAAAGTATACACACTCATCTTCCTTTGATCATCATAACCAATACCCTTCACCTTTTCACCGTCACTGCACTTCATCCCACACTCTCCCGTGGTTTCTGTACCCATCTTCCCACGACATGACGTCTAAATCCTTGAATCCCAACGCTTCTCTTTACATTACTCATCATTTCCTGAATTCGAATTCATTAAGAAGTAATGACTGCTGACTAATTGCAAGACTGTATACAGCCCGTATAAAGTTATACGGGTTGTATAAAACCTTTATAATTTTTTTATTCGATCGTATATTCAACATACGAGCACTGTTTTATGTCTTGTATACGGGTCGTATAACGTTATACGACCCGTATACAATTAACCAACTTTCTTTTTTAATTAGTATATGTGGAATTGACGAAAATGCAGTAACGTTGAGGATTTAGAACTACAAACTTTGTTTGAGTTAGTTAATATTACATCGATATAGTCTGTATCAATAACCTTCGAGTATCTCTTGCATCTGCTTAATGTTTATTAACTAGTTGTTTGTCTGAGTGTTCTTTCTCTTTGAATAAATAGGATTTGTTTCAAAGTAAAAAAGAACACATGAACCGGCTGTCCTTACTGCAGGAAACCGTGTTGCGTCATCCGACGCAAGTGGTTTTGCGGTGGAGTTGTGGTCCACCATCTTTTCGTGTGGACAAATGAAATTTGTTTCAAATTAAAAAAGAAAACTGAAACCAGCTTTTGCAATTGTAAACTTAATAGCAACTTCTTACTTAAACAATGTTCTGATATTGAGTTATACATTCCTTGTAAAAATTTTTCTAGGTCTGTTAAGAATTTCGGTGATGATGAAGGTTCTGAAAATTGAAGGAAAAGGACTTTATTATGGTTTAGGGAGAATGTTCTGGAAATTGAAGGAAAAGGATTGTGTTTTTGTATTTATATACTATCCATGGTAAAAGATCCTGTAAAAAGTCTTACTTTTGTAAGAAGTGTGAGAAATAATTTGGGGATGACAAGTGTCCTTTATCTTAATTAATTAAAAAGGGTTTGGAGTTATTTTAGGAGATACATATCTTTATAATTGATGAACGTAAGGATACAAACAAAGAAAATATTGACCTGCAATTATATATGTGGCAACCTCGAAGAAGCACAGATTTTACATCATTCATGGAGATTTCTTGCATATGATATCCTACCTAACAAACAATTTGTTTTCATTGTAGATGGCGGCTGATCCCATTATAAAGATCAATAATGCAAGGTGAATGCAAACCATAGATATAATATTGAAATAAAATAAAGAAAGGACATAAAGTATTTTTGTCCAGATGTTTAAAACACCACGCCATGAACAATGTCTCTAGATAAAACACCATGACTTGAATCATAGTCAATTTATCCAGTTGTTTTAAAACACCACGCCATGAATCTGATTATACAATGTCTCCATATAAAACACCATGACTTGAATCATAGATGTTTAAAACACCACACCATGAATAATCTCTCCAGATAAAACACCATGACTTGAATCATAGTCATGGTGTTTTAAAATCTGGGAATGTTTGGTATTGATAAAACACCACGCCATGAACAATGTCTCTGGATAAAACACCATGACTTGAATCATAGATGTTTAAAACACCACGACATGAACAATGTCTCCGGATAAAACACCATGACTTGAATCATAGATGTTTAAAATAACACGACATGAACAATGTCTCCAGATAAAACACCATGACTTGAATCATAGTCAATTTATCCAGTTGTTTTAAAACACCACGCCATGAATCTGATTATAGATCTCTTTATGATAACGTATGAAGAATATGCAACCAAAGATCTTCTACAATTAAGGTGAATCATTAATTCCTATATTTAAGGAAAAAGGAGTGAATGTAGGTATTTTTGGTTATGTAGGTTACGGTTACCATATTTCAAACATTGAAAAAGACACTATTGCCCTTCAATTTTACATAAGGTCCCTCTAATTAAAACACAATTTACATTTTTATACCCTATTGATCTCAACCATTAGATCAAATATCTAATGGTTTAAAACACTTCTTACCCTTCTCACATTTTAAACACTTTTTACTAT
Source organism: Helianthus annuus (assembly GCF_002127325.2). NCBI lineage: Eukaryota > Viridiplantae > Streptophyta > Magnoliopsida > Asterales > Asteraceae > Helianthus > Helianthus annuus. Next base: position 60,532,626 of record NC_035448.2, read on the forward strand.
ATCCCTACCCTACTATCCATTATCCCCTTGGTGGTTTCTATACCCATCCTAGTGCGACATGGTGTCTAAACCCTTGAATCCCAACACTTCTCCTTACATTACTCATCATTTCCTGAATTCGAGTTCATTAAGAAATAGTGACTGTTGACTAATTGTTGCCTTGGTAGTTGTTACCATATCCATTATCCCCTTGGTAGTTGTTACCATATCCATTGTCCCCTTGGTAGTTGTTACCATATCCATTATCCCTATGGTAGTTGTTACCATTATTTCATTACGTTATGCTTGATCTTATTTCATCGTCGAGAACTAGCAAAAGGAGAGAATACGGAACAAGATTCTTCGATAACTATATCTTTCCATTATGCCCTAGATTTCATTAGGGTATAGTTATAAATCCCCTAATATCAGGCCCATCGGTTACCGTGGAATGCATCCTTAAACTTGTGATGATATGTTACAAATTGGGAACCACATATTCGTGTGTTGCAGTTTAGAAAGATGATCGAATAGAGATTTGAATAACCGATACAGCCAATTTGTAACCCAACTAAAATCTTCTTGAGTCTAGATTCTTGCTTAAACAATGTTCTGATATCGAGAATGTTCGTTTGGGGAAAATGTTCTGGAAATGGAAGGAAAAGGAAGGTTGAAACTGTACAATAATAATGATTCAACTGCTGCTATTGATATAATGAGATTTGTTTCAAAGTAAAAAGAAAACAACTAGTCGTTTGTCTGAGTTTTCTTTCTCTTTGATGAAAGGGATTTATTTCAAAGTAAAAAAGAAAACTGAAACCCGTTTTCCTTGATAGGTAAAAGTCTTCCATGCTTGCTTTATATTTATCAAATGGTCATTTGTCTGAGTTTTAATTCTCTTTAATGAAATGGGATTTGTTTCAAAGTAACAAGAAAACTGAAACCCTTATTCCTTGATAGCAGAAGCCGTTCGATTTGATGGTTCTGAACACTATATAGACTGCCAGATCGAAACCCCAATGTGTGAATATTAACTAAAAAAAGAAATCCTATCTATACGGTTCATATACGATTATACGACCCGTATAAAGCTATCGTATACGTTGTATACGACTAATGTTTGTTTTAACATGGTGTATACAGGCTGTATAAGGTTATACGACCCGTATAGAATAAGATAAACTTACAAAGGCTGCACCTACAGACTTTTTCAGTTCATTTTATTCTATACGGGTCGTATAACCTTATACGGCTCGTATACATTATGTTTATAACAACCCCCTAATTATTTTCGACACCCTAATATATTTTAAAATGTCTCTATATGGCCTAAAATACACCCCATATGCGAAAACCGAGCCCAACATACAATATATAATTAAAAATTAAATAAAAATCAAATTTCAAAGGCCTGTCGCGGGGTGCGTAGCCTATGGCTACTTCCTACGCGGGCCGCGACCTAGTGACACCAGGCGAAACCCTAGCCCGCCACGTGGCAGGACACCCGGAGAAGCTAGTTGGTTGAATCGACGAAGCTAAGCCCTACACACCTACTACGCGGGCCGCGAGGGAAGCTGAAAGGTCACCTATAAACAGAGGCCTTCAGTCTTCAGTCAAACTCGCTCATTTCATTCTTTCTCTCTCGAATTCTCACATAGTATAAGCTATTTCCGGGCAGAATACCCCCCTAAATAACGAAGTTCTGCTCCGTTGTAAGTATTATAACCCCAGTTACGTATTAGATACTCTGCCCGATTGATCCAGGGTTCTGTAACGGCTGTTGAGGTTCTGCCTGACGTAGTCGTTGGAATGCCGTCTCGGTGAGGGTATTGCTAATGTAAATATTGGGTTATTATACTAACGCGTGTGCATTTGTGTAAATTATAGATAACCACCAGGAAATCCTTAAAGGAAATCTAAGACAGCAATGTGAGTAATCTCCTTTTTGTAAACCTTTTTGTAAACTGTTTTCACAAAACCTTTAATTATTTTAAATCATAAATAGCAGTGATTGAGTCTTTGTAATCTTCAATTACTGCCGGTATGTTGGGGTTTTGTATACAAAATGTGGAACACGTTACCATTGGACAAAGAGTTAGCCAATGGGTAATATGACCAACCAGTCAAGATTGACAGTACTGAATGAGTAATTGTGTAGATATAAACATTGGAATCGCTCTCAATACTGTTAATTGATAAAACTCTTCTTGATTAAACTGGGATTCACTCACCAGTATTTCCCACTGACAAAATATATTTAAACGCGTTTCAGGTAACAAAATGTGAAAGCCAACTAGAAGCCAGCTAGACAGCACTGAAGGCTTGGAAAAGTGGCTATAAAAGTTACCTAAATAAAGAAGATGTTTTATTTCAATAAAATGGGAATTATCCCTATTAATCAGTTTGTAATGAAGACTTGGGTTTTATCCCGATACATTTATTTATATAAAATGTGGTGTTTTACTCTGATAAAATATTTCCTAACTACGGTCCTGATGAAATTTCCGCTGCCAAATTGATAAACACCGATACCACCAACACCGAATCTCGCGGCCGCCCGTTTCCGGGACAGATATGGGGCGGGGGTTGCGACTGGAGGTGGTATCAGAGCTAAGCCACTGATTCAGCCACAGAAGTGTTCTGCTGACACCAAGATATTATTCAATATGTTAGGAAATAAATTACGGAACTACGTGCATATTTGCATTTTATTGTCGTGTGTTATTTGACTATTTGTTAGTTTATAGTATGAGCGACCAAGGACCTTCTGACGCGTATCCTCAGTTGTCCAGCTCACCTAGGAGCGAAGGTACCTCTTCACAGCCTGCCCTCTCAGGGTATTCAGCTGATAATGAAGACGGGATATTCGTGTTTAAGGCTCAGTCTGAAGAGCCATTCCCTCCTAAAAAGAGAGGATGGTTCAGTAGGGGAGCACAAGAACGTAGGAAACAAATGAAAAAGTTAAAACAGCAGCGAGCCCTAGCAGCCGCTAAAAGAGAGACAGATGCCCACGCCCAGGATATGCTTAATAGGGGTTTAGCAAACTTTCATATTCTAGCAACCACAGCTGTTGACCCTAACCTGGAACAACTGATAGCACCCCAACCATTACCATTATTCCCCGCTCAGCCATTGGAAATAGAAAACAACCCAGAAAACCAAGTCGAAATGCATGATTTCAACCTAGAAGAGATACCTAGGGTACCAGCACCCAATTCCTTAGACCCAGACTATGACCCATGGCTAGATGATCTTAGGGACTACCAGCAACGCTATCCAATCCTAGAAGACGAACCCATGCCGAATCTAGTAGCCTACCCAGGTTTGGACCCTCTAGATCCCTACTACGATAACGACCAATACATTAGGGAAAGTTTAGAGAATCCATACCCATACCAGGAACCCATGCCCTAGTACCCAAACCCAGTCCCAGCACCTACACCCCGAATGAGTGCAGGAAATGTGCAAGAGCTCCGAACTTTCGGATAAGAAATTTTAGAAAATAGCGAGAGAATGAGGCAGGTCGAAGAGTGACTCGTCTGGAAGTACGACGAGCGCAATATTGAGTTCTGGATAAACCCATATCCGTGAAGGTGATGGTGGAACTAGTAATAATAATAATAATATAATAATATATAATATGTGAGTATGTTTGAAAAAAAATCTCGATAATAACTACGGATGCCTACTAGTAGTGTAATTTCAATTTCAGTCGTATTGTAATTTTAAATTTCAGTATCGGTTTGTATTAGATGCATATTATATATAAGAAAGAGTAAGTCGCAATGCTCGGCATTTTTGATCAACATGCGTGTAATGTGATTGATTGAATTAAATATTATCTTGTGATATTAATACTTGATAAATGTTTGAAATTCAGATGGACAACGAAGTGAATCAAGAAAACCAGAATGATAACAACCAGATTGACAATAACCCAAACAATGATAACCCTAATAACAACAACAATGGAAATCAAGTGGATAACAGGGACATCCAACACATAGTGGCACAAGGAATCATAGATGCAATGCCATTTATTATTCAAACTGTTAGGGAAACGGATAATAAAAGTAAACATAACAGTAAGCGACCAACTGAACCTGAACACAGCGTAAATAATGGAACCTTACTTCAAGTGCCCATTCCCAAAAGAATAAGAACCATATCTTATGGTTGTTCTTATAAGGAATTCTGGTCTTGTAAACCAATTGCATTCTCGAGCAATGAAGGGGCCGTTGCAGCTTTACGTTGGATAGAAAAGACTGAGGCAGTCTTAAAAATAAGCAAGTGTGCGGAAGAGGATAAGATAATGTTTGCTTCCAATCTGTTTAAGAACTCAGCCTTAGAATGGTGGAACACTATCCTCCAGTCTAGGGGAAGTGACAGGGTTTACAATATGGAATGGGAGGAATTTAAAAATATGGTAGAAAGGAAATTCTGCCCTCCCAATGAAAAAGAACAGATAGCAAATAAGTTCCTAAACATTAGGATGACTGGAGTAGATAGTAAAGGGTACAATACGTTATTCTTTGAATATGCTAGAATACTGCCAACCCTTGCATCACCTGAACCAGTATTAATCTCCCGTTACCTCTGGGGATTAATCAGTGAAATAAGGCATGTAGTCAAGACAGCTAGACTTCAAACTATAGAAGAAGCTGTAGAACTAGCAAACACCTTGACATGTGAGTTAGTGCGTACACGGGAAGAGGATCAAAGGAAGAACCTAACTCAGAGGGTTACCCAGGAATTTCGTTCGGGAAATTCCAACCGTGGGAAAAATGTAGGTTCTACTTCTGCACCTTACTGCAAGTATTGTAAAAGGAAGCATTCTGGAAGATGCTCCATATATTGTAACTTTTGCAAAATATCTGGGCACAAGGAAGAAGACTGCAGGAAGAAACTTAACAACAGGATCTGCTACAACTGTGGAGAACAAGGCCATATCAAGCCAAAGTGCGAAACTAGCTCCAGCTACAAATAACAAGACTACCAAAAATGCTAGAGCATTTGTTCTAACGGCAGATGAAGCCAAGATGATTCCGGACGTGATAGCCGGTACGTTTTTAGTTAATGATGTTTTTGTTAAAGTATTATTTGACTCTGGTGCAAACCAAAGTTTTATTAATACTTCATTTTGCAAACTTCTCAATCAACAATTAACTAAACTCCCATAAGAATGTCTAGTAGAGACAACGAATGGAGAAACCGTTAGGATTTCTGAAATCTTGCAGGGAGCAAGAATAGAATTTTTAAATCAAAAGTTTTGTACAAACCTTTACCCAATGAATCTAGCAAGGATTTGATGTTGTATTAGGAATGGATTAGTTAATAGCCAATAAAGCCAGTATTTTATGTGATCAAAAGTCAATCCAAGTAAATTCACCAAAGGGTGAAAAGATTACAATTAAAGGAGATAAGCCATCTAGATCCACGAAATTCATCTCTGTGATAAAAACAGCAAGTTGTATAAGAAAATGATCATTAGTGTATTTGATTTCGATAATCACTAACACTAAAGAAAAAGAATTAGAAGATATTCCAGTCGTATCTCAGTTTCCAGATGTGTTCCCAGAAGAATTACCAGGATTACCGTCGGACATGGAAGTTGAATTCAGAATCCACCTGCTACCCGGAACAGCGCCAATTGCCAAAGCACCTTACCGTTTGGCACCCGCAGAGATGCAGGAACTAAAGAAACAGTTAGACGAATTACTAAAGAAATGATTCGCACAGCCAAGTTCATCACCATGGGGAGCGTCAAGTTTATTCGTTAAGAAGAAAGACGGATCGATGCGTATGTACATTGACTACCGAGAATTGAACAAGGTCACTATTTTGGTCAAAAATTACCGAAGCAATTAAGTGATCAAATTAGTTAAGTGAGGTAGTGTGCTAGAAATGAGTGTCGAAAATATGTTAATCAAGTTAATTGTAAAAACAGTTTCAGGATACGGCTCAAGATATAGAGCTGTATCTATGATCAAACGATGAGCGAAAAATGTAAAGGGTTGACACGAGATGTACGAGGAAAGCCCTTGATTAATCTAGATCGCCGCACAAAACCTCGGGAGCTGACAATCGCAGCTGCCTTGTTCTTCTATTACTTCAAATATCAAGATACAGTGCAGGATGTGATGCGGATCCACTAAGTGTTACAATGTGATTCGAGTACAAGTGTTTGTGTGTAGTCGTTGCCAGTAGCTTGAGAGTAAAGTGTGCGAATGAAAAAGTGTGTGCCTTAACCGATCCGATCCATCTATTTATAGTAAAAGAAATGTAACAAACTACCCTACTAAACCGGGATCCGGCGGATATTCCTTCTTTGAACGTTGTAGACCATGTCCTTCGGGTTCAACGTCTCTCTTGTAACTAGTTTGCCCGAGTCTTAAGGAGAAGAGGTCCATCTGACCGTTAGTGACCTACAGCTTCTTACCTGCACGTGGTCAATTTAGTTAACACCAGGATATCGCACCAGGATGTTACCAATATCCTGATCCGGTATCCTGGTCACAGGTAAACAATCAAAAGCAGAATATTAGTCAGGATATATATGCTCAGAAAATGGCCCATAACAATTGTCCCCAAATATATCTGTTGGTATACCAATCCAACGAATATATTTTAAAATCCTGTTTCGCAAATCAAGGCAATTAAATCGAGATGACGGTCAAAATTACACCATACAACTTCAACGTGCTTTTAACTCGATGGATATCTACAATGCTCCTATATCTCCTCTCTTCTTGTTTGAAAAGCAGATATCTCCAACGGAGTCTCCAGGTAATTCCTTACTTCTTATTCATTTTCCGTCAATCTCTTTTCCTTTACTTGCAATGGCTACTAGAACTTTTTCTCAAATCGGCGAATCATCTGAGACCTTCATCCAGCAAAACCTTCTCAAGAATCCCGAGAAGGAGGTATGAGCTTTTGATAACGCGGACATTGCGGCATTGAGGGCTTCTGGTGCTTTCCCCGATGGCACGATCTTCAGACCGTTTGATCGATCAATTCGATCAGACGTTTCTTCTGCTGATTGGTCTGCTTCCCGGCATACCCTTTCTTGCTAGGTCTTCGGTACCCCTTTCCCGAATTTATGATGCAATTCTTCCGGACTACCGGTATTTCCTTTACCCAAACCATGCCCATGGTCTGGAGGGTATTAGTCGTACTCAACCAAATTAAAAATCTTCACTATCCCGACCTTTGCATCGAAGATATGCCAATTGCTTACCGCCTCCGATCCCATGGTTCTAGCCAGTTTTTGCTTTTTTCAAATTCCAACAAACCCCTTATTCTTAAAGCCACCAAAAATGAAGACGGATGGCAACACAAATTCTTCTTCGTCAAACGAGACTCCATTGATGAGGGTGCTAGCCTTCTGGTGGAGTGGTTAACCACCGGTAGGATCATGAATGCCCCCACGTACCTCTTAGACTTTTTATTTTCAGCTAATATCTTCTTATTTGATCCTTTTGAAGTGAATTTTAAGGAAGTAGCTCCCCCTAATGCAGAATCAGAAAAAAGAATCAAAGCAGTTTACCAATTACCTGCAAGCGACAGGAGTTTTTCCACACATATCCCGAGTTCCAGTCAATACTCATCGTCCGAAATGTCTGGTAAGGGTTACTTTTGAAATAACTAATTAGTGCAATATAATATAATGAAGGGTAATAAAGATGTAGGACTTTTCCCTTCATGCAGCATCAGCCAAGATCCCTGAAGTTTTCGACCTAGATGAGCTGGACAGTTATTCTGACCAGGTCCAGATCAAGAAAGAACCTAGTCCCAAGGCCACGGCCTCATCCAAGCCCAGCAGCTCCAAGGCCATCATCATTCCCAAACCTTCGCTAGCTACCAAGCCTCGGAGTTCAAGTTCTCGTAAAAGGAAAGAGCCTGATTCTCCCGTTATCTCTGACATATTCCCCTATGAGAATCACGGGTTCATTGAAGCAAGTGGATTTATGACTTCTTTTCTCAACCAGGTCAGTATCCTTGATCTATATCCTGTACCTTACATCACTTATAAGTATTTTTTAAACCAATACCTGTCATCTTACTTTGCAGGGTCTTGAACGTCTGGTTCATCTATATCAAGAATCCTGTGGGCTCAACAAGACGCTTGAATCCAAGTTAAAGAAAGCCGAGGTTACCATCTCCGATCAGGGCATGATTGCAGCCGCCAAGTCTCGGCACTACGAGGAGAAGTTCAAGGCTATGACCCAAGAACACCAGGCCACCCTCAACAAAGCTGCTCTTCATGCCCAAGCGGATCTTGATGTTGCCCACGCTCAACACAAACGGGATATGATCAGCTACCGGGAAAGCCTTAAAGGTTCTGTCGTCACTTCCCTTCTCCAGGCCAGGCTAAAGATGGGCCACGAAGCCAAAGCACTAGGCTTCGAATGCCCTTCTTAGGACATCGATGCCTGGGAAAAAAAGGTAAAGAGTCTCGGCGGCACTTCTGCTAAACCTGCAGCTGAAGGATCTTCAAAGGCAGTCGAAAAACCAACTGATGCTGAGAAGGATGCTGAGGCTGATCCCGAGATGGATGCTGCTGAAAATACCATGAACGAAGAAGGCGCTGCCTCCTAAAACTTATTTCCCTCAAATTTGAGAGTTATGCTTATGTTTGAACAACTTTACTTCTTGTCCTTTGAACAGTTTTTATTTCTGCACTTAAACAACTTGATAGCCGAAGGTGGATGGATCCTAGGTTTTAGGATGAAGCCTTCGGTCATCAACTGGTATTACAATTTCATCTTTCAATTGGCTTCGCTATTGTTTTCTAATTTCTGTCATATATTTCTTAGTTTAAATTTTAACTTTGTAAAAATTTGTGCAACTACCTTTTGAAAATATCCTGATCAATATACTCAGTGATATATTAGGAAAACTTCTTATTAAATAGAATTTCTAAAAATTTAATTAACTTTAGACAAAACTTCTAAATAATAAAAGATAGTCCATTTTCTAAAACCTGTTTTGATAATACTTGTTTGATCAGAGTTTTAATTTTTCAATTCAAGTATCATTTCCCAAATACTCCAATCAAATATCCCGAAACGTATCCCAAAAACACATTTTAAAGACATATCTTAAGGATATATCCTTATTAGGATATTTAAGCCTTAATCAGAGTTAAATAATTCATGTAAGATTCACAAAGGAAAGATCATACCAGGAATCGAGTGTAACCCTAGTATCAAACTCCAACCCCCTTTGCAACTTCTCCCACTAAGATGTCCCCAGTCGAGACACTTAGCCCAATTTTGATCTTTTGAGCTTCACACAATTGCTTTAGAAGGAATGTCCCCTGTGCATGAAGTCTTTAAACACTTCGAAAATTCTTAAACATTAGTTCCAACTGTTTAGACAATTCTTGTGTTATAGGAGTAAAACCCAAAAATATACTGGAGATAAATCCTTAGTATCTTGGGGAAAATCCCATAGGTATCCTGGGGAAAATCCCAAATTTTCATGCGCTACAGGCGGGAGTGTATAAACTCCAAGACTTAGAAAGGTGATAACCTTTAAACCTTAGAGAGTATGAAAATACCCTTTCGTGAGAGAGAGTGATCAATCCTCATATACCTTTAGGATTTAGGATATAGCCAACAGTAACGAAATTGTCAGCCACTTTTACATGAACTGGTCCCGCTACCTTGAACTATTCCAGAATAACTTGCGCTCCAGGCGGGGTGTTTAAACCCAATTCGGAAGAAAGGTGAATACCTTTAAACATGTGAAGGGATCAAGATCCCTTAAACGTGAGAGAGGGGGCCAATCCTCTAATCTTTCGAAGTATCCTGAATGTATATCCCGGAGCTATATCCCGAAGCATATACTGCAAAACATCAGTAAACTAAGGTGGGTATTAGCCTGGCTAACACCCCTCCGATGCTTAAGTTAGTAATGGGTTCAAAACAATAAATAACATCAAAATTTAATAAAAGACGTAGAATCCATACCATCCTGACTTAGAAGTTAAATTCCCTACTCACTTGAAATCGAGTTTTAGATGTATAGCATTCCAGGATCTTGGTAACATATCCCCCTCCATATTCTTGAGTCGGTATGCTCATTTTCCTGATTCTGATTTAACCTCATAGGGTCCTTCCCATTTTGGAGCCAACTTTCCATCAGCAGGATTAATAGTATTCTGAAAAGCCTTTCTCAATACCCAATCTCTAACTTGAAATCTTCTAGTCCTTATATTCTTGTTATATGCTCTAGATATCCTCTGTTGATATGCTGCCATCCTTAGCCTTGCAGCGTCTCTTGTCTCATCAATAGTATCCAGTTCCTGGCATAGGACTTCAGGATTCTGCTCAGGATCCCTGAGGTTGGATCTCGCTGTAGGTATCACCATTTCTGTCGGGATCACCGCTTCTGCTCCAAACACCAAGAAAAACGGGGTTTGGCCAGTTGCACTCTTCACCGTCGTCCTATCAGCCCACAAAACAAAGGGTAATTCTTCTACCCATCTTCCTTTCTTAGCCCCTAGTCTCTTTTTCAAGTTGTTGACAATTATCTTGTTCGAGGATTCTGCTTGTCCATTTGCTTGAGGATGTACCAGAGTAGACGTGATCATTTTGATTCCCCAACTCTTGCAAAAGTCAGTAGTCCTTTTACTTATAAATTGAGATCCATTGTCGCAAATTATCTCAGCTGGTACTCCAAACCTAGTCAGGATGTTCCTTTTTATGAAGGATACCACTTCTTGATCTCTGACCTGAACAAATGCTTCTGCTTCAACCCACTTGGAGAAATAATCCGTCATTGCCAACATGAAAACCTTTCCTCCTGGAGCCTTTGGAAGCTTTCCCACTATATCCATCCCCCATTTCTTAAACGACCAAGGGGTAACAATAGGATACAGTGGTTCAGCAGGCTGATGTAATATATTGCTATGTCTTTGACATGGGTCACATCTCCGAGCATATTCTGCAGCATCTTTTCTCATCGTCGGCCAATAATATCTTGTCCTTAATACTTTTGAGAATAACGACTTGCCCCCAGTATGGTTACCACAATCCCCTTCGTGTATATCCTGATGCACGTCTTTGGTTTCGGGATCCTCCAAGCACCTCAGATATGGTCCTGCAAGAGATTTCTTATACAAAACATTATTTATAATAGTGAATCGTGATACCTTCATTCTAAAGGCCTTAGGATTCTCATTCTTTGGGATGTGTCCTTCCTTGAGATATCTCATGATTGGAGCCGTCCAGGACTTTGGATCCTCCTCGGGATAGTTGTCATCAGGATCCTGAATACTTATTACTCCCTTATCTTGAGGATTCGTTGCAGGATATAGGATATGTAATATTGGTATTCGGGTTCCTTTCGGTATCCTGACCGATGATCCCAGATTTGCCAAGGCATCAGCTTCAGCATTATCCTCTCTTGGTACCTGTTCAAGTGTAAAAATATCGAAATATCCTGCTATTTTTTTGAGAATTTCGAGATACTCGATTAACTTCTCTCCTTTAACTGCGTAGGTTCCATTAAAATGATTAGTGATTAACAAAGAGTCAACATATACTTGCAAATTCTTGATACTCATATTTTTAGCCAACTCTAATCCTGCAATCAAAGCTTCATATTCTGCCTCATTATTAGTAGCAGGAAATTCACACCTAATAGCCTGGGGTAATATGTCCCCCTATGGCGATTTTAGTAGTATACCTAGACCGGCACCTCTTACATTAGATGCACCATCAGTATACAATGTCCAGCATTCTAAGTTTTCTCCTAGCTGCTGTACTTCTAGGTCTACTTCATTTTGAATGTCACTACTGAAATCAGCCACAAAGTCAGCTAAAGCTTGAGACTTTACGACATTTCTAGGTTCATACACTAAGTAGTAAGCACTTAATTTCACTGACCACTTAGCCATTCTACCCGACAACTCGGGTTTCCTAAGCACATTCTTAACAGGATAATTAGTTCTAACATGAATCCTATGCGTTTCAAAATAATGTCTAAGTTTCGTTGATGCCATAACTAGGGCTAATATCAATTTTTCTAGATGGAAATATCTAGTTTCCGCATATAATAAACTTTTACTAACGTAATAGACAGGATACTGCTGACCTTCATGATCCTTTATAAGGACAGCACTTACTGCATTCCCTGACACTGCAAGATACAGGGACAATGGTTCGCCATCCTCAGGCTTCATCAATAAGGGTGCGGTTGAAAGATACTGCTTCAAGTCTTGCAAGGCTGCTTCATGCTTTGCTCCCCATTCAAACTTCTTATTCTTCTTGAGGATATCGTAAAATTCCTTGCACTTTTCCGAGGATCTTGAAATAAATATGTTCAACGCTGCTACTCGGCCTGTTAACCGTTGAACATCTTTCATATTCGAAGGTGATTTTATATCCAGGATAGCTTTAATCTGCTCCGGGCTTGCCTCTATCCCTCTTTTGGTCACCATATATCCTAAAAACTTTCCTGCCCCCACTCCGAAATGGCACTTAGCAGGATTCAATTTCATGTTATATTGATCCAGGATATCGAACGCTCCCTTAATATCCTGGAGGTGATCCTCAGCCTTTTTAGATTTCACCACCATATCGTCAATATGTACCTCCATGGTGTCCCCCAGCTTGTCTTTAAACATCATGTTTACCAACCTCTGGTATGTTGCACCTGCATTTTTCAAACCAAAGGGCATAGCAGTATCACAATAAATACATGTGGGTGTCATGAAAGCAGTATCCTCCTGATCAGAGGGTTCCATTTGGATTTGCTGAAATCCTGAAGAGGCATCCACGAAGGTTAACATCTCGTGGTCGGCGGTAGCATCTACCATTGAATCAATATGAGGTAGAGGAAACGGGTCTTTCGGACAGGCTTTGTTTAAGTCTGTGTAGTCTACACAAACTCTCCATTTCCCATTTTTCTTTTGTACCACGACTACATTTGCAATCCATTTAGGAAACTTCACTTCTCTAATCATCTTGCTCCTTAGTAGTTTTTCAACTTCCTCTTGGATGATCACATTTCGCTCCGTAGCAAATTTCCTTCTCTTTTGTTGGACCGGCTTGAATGACCTGTCAATACCGAGCTTATGTGTTATAATATCCTTTGAAATACCTGTCATATCCTCGTGCTTCCATGCGAATGTTGACATCCTGCATTTCAAAAAATTTGTCAATTGATTTTCAATATCCTGAGGGATATTGGTTCCTACGAGCACCGAGATATCCGGATTATCCTGATCCAGGACAACTTTCTTTACATCCTGCTCCGAAGCTTCCGTGATATCCTGGGCCCGCATCTTTAGTTGCTATGCTGCATTAGGCTTGGTTGAGGATTTCATTGAGGTTGAGTAGCATTCCTTCGCCTCCTGCTGATCACTATCAACCTTGACAAACCCCCAAGGGGTAGGGATCTTGATGCACTGATGATAAGTCGATGGCACAACCTTCATATCATGGATCCATGGCCTGCCTAGTATGATGTTATAGCAGGATAGGGAGTCCATCACACAGAAACGTTGTATCGAGTTGACCCCTTCAACATATACTGGTAACTTTATCTCCCCTACGGTATTCCTAGCTTCCCCACTGAAGCCAACGAGCACGGTGGATTTCGAAGTATTGTCCATCGGAGATACGTTCATCCTTTTCAATGTTTCCAGCAGAATTATGTTGACAGAGCTGCCATTATCCACTAATATCCTACGTACAAAATGGTTAGCAACATATAATGTTATTACGAGGGCATCATGGTGAGGATCCTGGACAGTATCCCTGTCATCACTGTCGAAAGTGATCACTTTGTCAGTTGTGAGGGTAGTCATTCTGGCTGGTCTGTCTCCCCTTTCAGTCTTAGCCTCCTTTGCATGTCTCTTGGCTGCAGAACATGAAGTCCCACAAATGTCGGATCCTCCTGAAATAAAGTTAATTATTTTGGCGTCTGCTGGGGGTGATGCTGCTTGTTCAGGATCCTTCTCAGGATCCTCCCCTTTATTTTTCTTTCTTCCCAGCAAATCCTTCAGATATCCCTTGCTCAATAGGTAGCTTATTTCTTTCGTAGAGCAATGCAATCCTCAGTCATATGTCCGGAATCTTCATGGAAGGCACACCATTTGGATTTATCCTTCCAATCAGCTTTTTGTTGATTCTTCCGAGGCCACCTAGCTTTGTCTCCTAAACCCTGCATAACATACATTAACTCAGGTATATTAACGGAAAAGCAATATTCAGATAATTCAGAATATTCTTCAGGATCCTCGTCTTCAACAGCGTTCACTTTCTTGTTGTCATTTCTCCCATATGGCTTGGAGCGATACGGTTTATACGAGGATCCTGATTTCCTGTTAGTTGATTCGTAGGTTGAGGTAGAATTCATCCTCTCTTGCATCTTTTTGTCATCTTCCAAGCGAATATATCTCAAGGCCCTGTTACGAGCTTCATCGAGATTCCTGCAGGGATTCATTACAAGATCCTGATAAAACTGAGAATCTTTTTGTAATCCTATCTTAAAAGCCTGCACAGCTGTTGCAACATCAAGATGTGGGATATCCAAGGATTCCCGACTAAACTTGTTCACATAATCCCTCAAGGATTCCTGAGGTCCTTGAGTTATCCTGTAAAGATCACTGGTTAGTTTCTCAAAACTCCGGCTACAAGAAAACTGACTATTAAATAAATTAACCAAATGAGCAAACGAAGTAATCGAGTGAGGAGGAACATTTAACAACCATTTTAAGGCTGATCCTGTCAAGGTAGAACCAAAACCCTTGCACAAGCATGCTTCCTTGAGCTCCGGAGGGATAAGGTTAATCTCCATTCTTTCTCTATACTGAGCAATATGCTCTTCAGGATCTGTAGTCCCATCATACAGTTTCATGTTGGGGGTTTGAAATCTCTTTGGGATTTCAGCGTCACAAATAGGATATGCAAAGCGGGATATCCTGTGGCTGTCTTGGGACACTTTCAGAATTGGCTGGACCACTCTAGGTACACTGGATATCATGTCCTTCAATTTTTGAAGCTCCCTAGTAAATGTTGACGTCATACCTACATCCTGCAAAGAGCCATTATTGTTAGTAGCAAGAATATTATTATTTGACACGTTACCGGTACGAGGATTCTGGCCATATCCTGAAGCATATCCTGAGCTCCTCACAGTAGACATCCTGACCGAGGAGGGTATCTCAGGAGTGTGATTCTAAGTATGGCTTGGCACGATATTCCCCCGGTTATCCTCAGTGTAAACTGCAGAACTGAAGTTCAAAGCCCTAGGCTGCAAAGGAGTGACAGTTTCTTCAGCAGATCTACTTGGGCCGGATTTCAAGAGTTGTATCTCTTTCATTAGCATCTGATTAGTTTCCTGCTGCTGCCTCATCTGTTCCTGTACACTACCAAACAAATTTAGAATTTCATCATTAGAAGCCAAAACAGGACCAGATCCCTGGGTACTGGGAGCGGGGATGACATCCCGAGTCACATGGCTCTCAGTTCCGTGTGAAGAAGTTTGCATTCTTGGAGGAGGAGGTGGGAGCACCGAACCAATTGTTGCAGAGGTTGTAGCAGACATGGTAGAAGAGCTCATGTTTGATCTCGAGGCCATTGAAAACAGTGTAGCAAAAAGTTTTGACAATAAAAAACCGAGTAATGATTTTACTAAAGCTTTTAGTAAAAGTAGCGCCACTTGCCCCACGGTGGGCGCCAAATTGTTTTGGTCAAAAATTACCGAAGCAATTAAGTGATCAAATTAGTTAAGTGAGGTAGTGTGCTAGAAATGAGTGTCGAAAATATGTTAATCAAGTTAATTGTAAAAACAGTTTAAGGATACGGCTCAGGATATAGAGCTGTATCTATGATCAAACGATGACCGAAAAATGTAAAGGGGTGACACGAGATGTACGAGGAAAGCCCTTGATAAATCTAGATCGTCGACACAAAACCTCGGGAGCTGACAATCGCAGCTCCCTTGTTCTTCTATTACTTCAAATATCAGGATACAGTGCAGGATGTGATACGGATCCACTAAGTGTTACAATGTGATTCGAGTACAAGTGTTTGTGTGTAGTGGTTGCCAGTAGCTTGAGAGTAAAGTGTGCGAATGAAAAAGTGTGTGTCTTAACCGATCCGATCCATCTATTTATAGTAAAAGAAATGTAACAAACTACCCTACTAAACCGGGATCCGGCGGATATTCCCATCTTTGAACGTTGTAGACTAGGTCCTTCAGGTTCAACGTCTCTCTTGTAACTGGTTTGCCCGAGTCTTAAGGAGAAGAGGTCCATCTGACCGTTAGTGACCTACAGCTTCTTACCTGCACATGGTCAATTTAGTTAACACCAGGATATCGCACCAGGATGTTACCAATATCCTGATCCGGTATCCTGGTCACAGGTAAACAATCAAAAGTAGAATATTAGTCAGGATATATATGCTCAGAAAATGGCCCATAACAGTCACGATTAAGAATCGGTATCCATTACCAAGAATCGATGATCTGTTTGATCAGTTGCAAGGAGCTCGATTTTTCTCTAAAATCGATTTACGCTCTGGATATCATCAATTAAAGGTACAGGAAGAGGAGATTCCTAAGACCACATTTAGAACAAGGTATAGCCATTATGAATTTACTGTTATGCCATTTGGTTTAACCAATGCCCCAGCTGCATTTATGGACATGATGAAACAAATATGTAAGCCGTATTTGGATAAATTCATAATTGTCTTTATAGATGATATTCTCATTTACTCAAAGAATAGAGAGGAACATGCGCATTTGCACGCACTTCTAAGTTTACTAAGGAAAGAAAAGCTTTATGCAAAGTTTTCAAAGTGCGAATTTTGGTTAGAACAGGTACAATTTCTCGGACACTTAGTCAATCATGAAGGAATTCATGCGGATTCCACCAAGATCGATGTCACACCCTGGCTTTGCGGAAGCGTGGGTTTATTTGGTGTGACTTCTTAATACCATAGCTTAATCAAAACAAGTTATATGAAAGTAAAACCATGCAGATCATCCATTGATTAAAGTCTTAAAAACAAAATACCACAAAATAGTTTTAAAATGTCGACACATGCAACGGAATAACAAACTAAAAACGTTGTTTAGAAGACATAACCACAAACATAAAACAGACGTAGTTTAAGAACTGTGACTCGTCCAGGCAAGAGCCACAACCCCTAAACTTGGATGACCTCATTTCTCTTACGCAACGTGAAAACGTAGCATACCTTGCCAGATCCTTTAATTCCCTGAAATACATGTAAGTTGGAAAAAAAATCAACAAAAATGTTGAGCGAGTTCATGTAAAGTGAGAATGTAAAACCGTCGTAAGTATAAAAATCCCTGGTATGTAGCAAATAAGGAAAAAGAGATCACCAATGGTTTGCAAGGCCATTGATATGTGTGATGTGCAGTAGGAAGACTCAAACCTAGCAGATTTTTGCGTCGGGTACCAAGTCACCCCGAGGTCCGTACTGTTGGGCCTGGGGCTGGGCTCGCTACACCCAGATAGATCTACCGCTATTGTCCCTCGGTCCTATACTGAGGATTAATGGCCTTTAGTTCCCGCCTACCACTCACATGATCTAAGTAGTAACCCTCCTTACCATGTGTAAAAGTACTCATAATCATAGTAACATGTATTTCACCCCCGCAGTTTAAAAACTGAAAATAGTTAAGAGAAAAGAGGGACATGAACTCACCGTAGTGTGTCTCTAACTAGAAATCTCCCAGTCAACCTGCTGTGCGATGACCTACACGTACTAACTTCTATTAGACGGACGGCCGTGCCTTAGCTTAAGGTTTAAGTTTTTGGGAAATAGTTAGACAACTATTTCGTGTTTACACTTCTTAATTATGTATTAGTTATATTCCTTCCCAAGGATGGGGGTTTTAATACATGTGCGTTTATATAATTCCAAGGCTTTATTATTAAGTCCCACTTAATAAAATATACTTCAATTCATTTGTCCAAAACATTCTATCTCCAAAATATAAATATTTTCCCAAAAATATTATATTTTATTACATATAATTTTCCAAAACAGTACTTTTATCAAAATACGCATTTAAGAGTATTTTTCCGAAAATACGTAAGTTACATTTAAAGTTCGGGTAGGAATAATAATACCGGTGTAACTTAAATATTTATTGTGAGGGCGTTGGTATTGTTTTGGAGTCGTTATTATTCAGTATGTTCTAGTAATATTATTTTCACTCTAAAAATAATATTTACGTAGTTCACAAAATAATCATGAAATTCACACAAGTGTTATTATGAAAAATATATACTCTAAATATATATTTTAGCAAGTTTTATTTATGAAAATCCCACCTTCGACACTTGGAAGTTTTGTAATAAAATCATGGCAAAATTTATTTGGGAAAACAAGTTAAAAATATATTTGTAGCACTTGTTGCAAAAATATTTTCCAAGTGTTATATTTCTGAAAAAATTTCGCCAGAGTTTCCTCTATAACTGGAGGTGGCCACGCTTTCTAGCGTATCATTTTCTTTTCAAAATTCAATCAACAATTTGCCCAACATCAACAAACAATATTCAAACATCAAACTAGTCAAAAATATACCTAATCGCAAACACATGAACTTGTAGGTTATGTAAAAGTATGTAGTAATCTTTCAATATTTTTAGTAGATCTTTCTATCCTTGTAAATAAAATCGGTTTCTTGAAAATCTTATTTTTAAAGAAAGTGTAAGTTTACAACTTCTAGTACAAGGTTTACGAAAATATTTCTTTGTTAAAACTTTTTGTCACACAAGTGTTTACACACTTGTTTGTTCACAAAAATGCCTTTGTTTTACCAAAGATCCGGCTTTTAAACATGGTTTCATCTTACACTTGGTTCTTCGAAAATACCACTTGTAGATCTTTAGATCTACTAGTTTTGAACTTCATTTTACAAGAAAAACTACTTTTACACAAGTTCATGTTTTATGTTTGAAAGGGTTCGTCATCTAGGAGCTTTACTACTTAACATAAGGCTAGTTCATGTTCCATGAACATGATCTAGCATGGTTTGATGACGATCCATTCCAACACTAGCAATCAACAACATAAAATAATCATAACAAAACAAGATTCATGAGTTTTACACTATTATTTATTCTTTAACCAACAAGTTCATCTTCTTTACAAGACTTTAACTTTTGATCTCTAGTGTTTATGATTTTTATCCGACAACTCTCTTATTAATCACTTTAGACAAGATCAAGAGGGTGTTTAGAATCACTTACTACTAGCTCAAGGCTAGGGAAGAATCTAGGCGAAAAATAGGTGGTTAATAGCGTCGTAGAGAGGTCCTTGTGATTCCGTAAGCACCGGGTCTTCTTGTATGAGATCCTTCACCTTTGTGTACGCTTGGAATTGCAAGATCAAAATTGAAGGATGGTGTTGATGGTGCTTGGGTCTTCGGCCGAACTCAAAGAGAGGGAGAGGAGAAGAACAAGTTTTGTTGTGTTGGTGTTTAAGTGAATGTGTAATCTTATGGTCTTATTTATAGACCATTTAACATAATTAACCTTTGGATCAAGTGCCTACTAGATATGAGACAAACAAGATTTAAAATAATCAAAATGGTGAGGGTGTGTCCCACATGGGACGATTTCGGTTCAAGGGGTGGGGGGGGGGGTGTAAATGGGTTGGATTTGGACTAGATAGTTAAAGTCTAGTTATGTTAAGTTAGAAATTAAGATAGGTTATTTGTGTGTTATAATTTATAACGGATGTTAGGGTATTCGGGGATCCTAACTGGCTCAGAAAAAGGAAAATAGTGTCAATGACAATATTTTTATGTTCCGGGTAAAGTCCGGTTGTTCGGTTGGATACTGATCCGTTAAAGTGCTTAATAAGCATTTAAAGTGTCCTTAATGTTATTTTTAGTGACACAAAGGATTCCCGACACTTTGGAAAGTGTGTAGTATTATTTTCCCATGTTTTTGCACTTTACTAGTTATATTAAATGCTGAATTTTGTATTAAAGTGCAGGATTTTGTGTTTAAATCATGTTTTAGGCATATCCGGTCACTATAACTAATACCTAGTGACGCAGTTCTTCAATCCTCACCTCCCTACACTTCCTACTAGTGTAGTAAACTATTCCTAGCTCATACTGGCCTTAGAGACAGTGTCTGTCTGGTGCTGGCTACGTCAGCACGTTTATTGGGTTATCCGTTCATTGTGCTACTGTGCTATTGTGCATCAAGTTTGTCACTATAGTTCTGTGTTAATAAATGAAGTGTCAGCAATAAGGTATGATGCATGTATATGCATGTAGCAGAAATCAAGTAGCAGTTTAACCACAATTTTAAGCAAGCACAGTAATTAAGCACTAATTAAATATAAATTAATTCGTACGGATACCTGATTTGGTGAGGGCTGTCACAATCGAGGCTATTACTAAATGGAAAACCCCTGAGTCACCAACCGAGGTTAGAAGTTTCTTAGGATTGGCCGGTTATTATAGAAGATTTATTCAAGATTTTTCTAGAATAGCCATTCCCTTAACTAAGCTAGCCTGTAAATCTGTTATGTTTGAATGGGACCAAAACAGGAAGAAGCCTTTAGAATTCTTAAGCAAAGATTAACCAATGCACCCATACTAGCGTTACCAGAAGGAACTGAAGACTTTGTAGTCTATTGTAACGCTTCTAAGTTAGGTTATGGATGTGTGTTGATGCAACGTTAAAAGGTTATTGCTTATGCATCTAGAAAACTTAAGAATCATGAAGAGAATTACTCAACCCATGATTTGGAATTAGGAGCCATAATTTTTGCTTTGTAAATTTGGAGACATTACCTTTACGGTAGTAAGTTTACCATTTTCACTGACCATAAGAGTTTAAGGTATGTTTTCGGACAAAAGGAGTTGAATATGAGACAAAGACGCTGGATGGAGATACTTAGTGATTATGATTGTAACATCCAAAATCATGCAGGGAAGGCAAATTTCGTGGCTGATGCTTTAAGTCGAAAGTATCATAAAAAGCCAAAAAGAGTATGTTCTCTTAAATTAAATCTACAAGTAGATTTAAATGAACAAATTAGAAAAGCACAAGAATCAGTAATCAAGGATGATACTGAAAAGTTAAAAGGAATGATTAAGGAATTAGAATAAGGAACTCTCACACCCCAATTTTTCCACGTGTCACCGGTGGGCCCGGTGGGGAGTATAGTGACGTAGTTGGCATCATCATAGGCAAACAACACAATATATAAATGCACAGCGGAAGCAAAAGATAAATATATTACATTCCGAATATAAGTAATGTCAAAGTATTAAACGGAAGGTAAAGGATCCACAGGCGGATCAATAAAAGAAAACTGTTTAATAGACTTTAGGCATCTAGAACTTGCAAGATTCCCTAGTGACGCCCCGAGCTCCCAGCCAATTACGCATAGTACCTGTCACTTAACCTTTTGGAAAATACGTCAGTTTACACTGGTAAATACAATTAACTGACTCAATTTGGAAAAAGAGTTTGAAAAGTGATTCGAGTGCAAACGGCACAAAATATCTTGACACATTGATTAAAATGCACAGAGGCAAGATTAATCTTTATACTTGGGACAATTTTATTAATAAAAATCTTGTATCCGATTTACATGGTTGTCCAACATTTAGGGCCGGTGATTATACAATACAAGCCGGACAAGATTAATCGACACACCACAAATATAATCTCACAAGAAGATACCCTTACGAGTGAGTATACGTTATACATATGCAACAGGAGGTGTTTTGCCTACACCTTGTGCTTACGTCGTGGCCATTCACTTTTTAAAATGAGCCAAGGATATCCAGGACACGGTCATTAACCCCCAATGTTATTTGTTATCAATCAATACAGATTAAAACGGGATTATGCAATTTAATCATCTCCGATTAAACGGTTTCTACACCCGACCAAGCGGTATTTTTATAATACCGTATCCCAAGCCCGTATAAGGGAAAATAAGTTAAAAGTATTTACTTGAGCTAGCTCCTGTCTTAAATAGCAAGAATAATAACTCAGCCGTATTCCTAAGTAAGCGTAGGTACAATTTACCGGGAAGCTCTAGTCTGGAACGATGGTATAAATAACCAATTAGACTGCTAACGGGTCTTTAATTAAGCCTAAGCTTAGACCGGTTAGTCTGAAAGAAATATACGGTTAAGACGCATGATTAAGCGAAAGACCGGATAGAATGTGATTTAGACCCGACAAGTTTGAATACTTGTATAATGTGGGTATACTAAATACATTCTGGATTTTGAGATAAAAATGATAACGTTTGACCCGTTTCGGTCAATTTACGCAAACTAGTTACGTAAACCGAACCGAACACAAAAAGGGCGTTACGGGTAACCAAAAGAGTCATATGCAAGTTCCCTGAGATAATATGCTTTAAATATGATATAATATCAGCAAGTTATGTCATATTATGCCCCGAATGTATTTAAACTCAATTTACGCCTCATAAGGGCATTTTGGTCATTTAAAAGATTATGAAAGAGTCAATTTGGTAATCTGAGTTACAGGTCTGATTTATACAGTAAATATACTTAATTTGCCATATTATAACAGTAGGGTATGACCCGTAGACAAAACTTATCATTTAAAATCAAACTATGCACCGTAGGGGTATTTTAGTAATTTCACAAGGGCTAAAAACGACAAAACTGGAAATCTGAGTTCAAAATCTTATACTTACTGTTATTATATGAAGATATGCTAAATACATCAGTAGGTATGAGTCTTACATGTTTAATATGAGTATAACGCTTACAATGCGCTAAAAACGCTAAAAATGCGATTTAGAGCCGTTTCCGGGTTTTTAAAAGAAAGCTGAGATTTTTATATTTCCAGAATGCTCAAAATAATTTATTTAACAAATAAAATCAGTAGAAAAAGGTTTGGGGTCAAAAGGATGTATAAAACTCATTTTATGGCTTAAACGGTCAAAACCGGCATTAACCGAATCGACTTAGCGACCTATGATGCGTTCAGCCAAAAATTAAATAAAAATCATCAAAAATCCCAAAATATTATATAACATCAGTGGGTAAAAAGTTTCATATCAAAAAGTGGCCTCAATTAGGTTATACGCTAAATGCGCCGTTTATTAAACATAAAGATATAGTTTTACGCTATCGGCCATAACTCAAAATCTGGACCACCAACTGATCTGAAATTTTCGGTGCAAGTTTATAAATTAATAATAAAGATTTCTACTCTTTCACTTTTCCAAAAATCACGTTTTATATCAAAAAGGGCAAAATAGTCAACTTTTAAGCATAATCGGAAACATGCATATACATTGGTTAAGCATAGACTCAAGATGCAAAAATTCCAGAGAGTTAAACTAAAATAAAAATGGTCAAAAATAAACTCTAATACAGATCTCAAACATGCATGCATGGATCCGAATCGAGAGTCAACGAAAAAGTCGTTTTACAAGACTTTCGGTTCCGATCCGAGTTTATACTAATGATTGTCGAGTTGATTATGCTAAAACACATTTTTGTATTCATTATAAGTTATTTTTGATGATCAAACTGATTGCATGTCATCTACATTACCATTTATGCTATATTTCGCAAAAACGATTTCTGTTGACTTTTTAAGAACATCTTTGACTCGACAAATAGCATGCTTAGAGTGGGAATCAGAGAATACCCTTTTGAGGGTTTGTTTCCCACATAAATACCAACTTATAAGTGGTTTCAATTTGAGAAATGACAGAGCCAATTTCGTTTAATCGAAAAGTCAAACTTTATGAACAACGGTTTGACTCTTAACTAATAATCTATGCTAGAACGGATTTGAGGATAATATGAATGCTTACAAAGGTCCTAATGAAGCCTAGAAAACACTTGGAGGCTGCCTTGTCGATCAGATTGCTCCTGGAAAGCCTTGAGAGTTCTTGCAAGTTGTGGGTGTTCTTGTTACTATCACAAGTGCCTCAAAAAATGGAGAAATGAGCTGATTTATAAAGGAAATCAGATGTTGTAAGGAGTCTACAGGTGCCTATACTTGCATGTCCATCCATTGGTGCATTTAGGAGGTGATCCCAGCTGTTTCCCACAAAAAAAAAATGGACTAAACAGCCCCTGATTCGCAAAAAGCTGCACCTGGGCTGCCAAACTTGGATTAAAAATGGCAGCTTTGGTCCCTGTCTTTGCACGCGAGGTTTCGGCTATTTATTTTGACTCGTAAACCCTCAAATCTGGTTTTTAAGTACCTTGGGACATTTACCAACATGGTAATGTCCTCGGATAACTTTGCGCTCACCCGAAAAGCCATGAAATTCGACGTTGACGCTTTAACCCCTCAAGTACGGTTTTGGCCATAACTTTCTCATACGATAACGAAACTTCATGAAATTTTTACCACATATTCTAGTGAGTATATTTTAGCATCACAAAGCTTCGGGTCTGCCAAAAGTTCACTCAGAGGTATAAATTCAACATGTTGACACTTTTAGCCCCTATAGTTTGTAATTCCTCACTTTTGTGCAATTTCCGCTTCGTATGATCCATGATCCATCTGTTTAAGGTTATAAACATTATGTAGGGTTATTATAGAGTCTATTTACCCATTGTTGACACTTTGGACCCTTACGTTCCATAGTTTCCACCGTTTGTCAACTTTAGTCCCTCTAAAGTTTGTTTTTGCATATGCAAAGTCTATGACACGGGTCAATACATCATTGGACGTAAATTTTCGAGGTGTTACAGGAACAGATGGAATTTGGAGATTCCATTAGAAAAGAATATGGGTACCTAAATTAGGAAACCTACGTCACCGTATATTAGACGAAGCCCATAAGTCTAAGTATACAATGCATCCTGGAAGTGATAAGATGTATCAGGACTTAAGAAAGAATTTCTGGTGGATAGGGATGAAAAAGGATATAGCAGCTTATGTTTCTAAATGTCTAACTTGTTCACAAGTCAAAGCTGACCACCAGAAACCCTCAGGTTTATTGCAGCAGTTAGAAATGCCAGTATGGAAATGGGAATTGATAACAATGGATTTTGTTACCAAATTACCCAAAACAAGAAAAGGTAATGATACGATCTGGGTGATTGTTGACAGGCTAACTAAATCAACCCATTTTCTACCAATGAAGGAAACCTTTAGTATGGAGCAGTTAGCTAAATTATATGTAAATGAAATAGTTTCATTGCATGGAATTCCTTTATCAATTGTTTCTAATAGGGATAGCCGTTTTACCTCTCATTTTTGGACAAGTTTCCAAAACGGAAGAAAATTTAAGTACTTTCAGTTTTGTCAACTGATCGAGTTGACAGATATGGTTCCTAAGTAAAACCCTTACGAGTTTGGTCCTAGGTTCCCAAAGGTCCTAGGTATAAGTTTTCCTGATTCTCCTAATTTCGCATCTCGTGTAGATCCGGTTTGTACATTGTGTAGGAAGTACTATTTTGTCTATGTCTAAAATAAGTCATTGTCCCACAATTTCGCCCTGGTATACTTTCTTCCGGAATTCACTACTAATGACGCTCGATCGTTTACCAGTCGGGTAATAGTAGTTGTGTCCCCACAGTCAGTTATGTAAGAGGTTCATTAATCCTTAGCAAGAGTCACTGACTCTGGTGGGTTAGCTCGTTCGGCTCCTGGTAGTTGATGTTTACTTGAAAATCATCATCCTTCTTTTTGACGAGCAAAAATGGGGTTACCCAAAAGGGAATTTTGGTCTGTTATCTTCCTTCTCTATCAACTTCTGAAACTACACTGTCAATTTCTGCATTCCCGAAGGTGTAAGTCGTTGAGGGGTATTGACTGCAGGTGCGACGCCTGGGATTAATCTGATGCGAAACTTGACTAGCCATGGAGGAGAAAATTCTGGCAAATCCTCGAGGAAGACCTCAGGATATTTCCTTGTCATAGGAATATCTTCGTGCTTTAGTTCTTCGGCTCCTCCTGTCCCCGACATGGGCCAAGAAACAACATATTCTTTACGCAACATCCTTCATGCCTTCAAGCAATTTGCAGGTTATAGAGGCGTATCTTGCTTCATGAGTCACGATTGCTTCGTCGTTCGACTTCGGAATGCGGATAACGATCTCCGCTTGGTTGCTCGACCGCGAGTCCATCCTAGTTACTATGTCGAGGCCGTTTATTAACCAGTCTTATCAAGAGTGGGTCGTCTAACTTACCCTCTACTAAACTAAGTATATTCCTAAATTCATGAGATGCGAGGCTATGGCCGGCATTGGTATCAAATAACATGGATGCAAAAATTTTGGGTTGATAAAGAACGTACTAGTAACCATTTCTGGATCTTGGCATGCTTTACGAGCTCCGATGTTGGATGCTTCTTCATGGTCTTGGTTAATCTCCCTTGGGCAATCTTTCCCAGGTTGCCCCATACCACCGCAGTTATAACATCCCTTACCCTCCTTTCCATTTTTCGCCTCCTGCCAATACGTTTCCCTGTTGTGTCCCACTTTGCCACAGTTGTCACACTTCTTATTACTGCATTGTCCGGTATGATGGCGCTGGCATTCTTCGCACTTAGGTAGTTTACCCATGTACTTCTTTTCCTTTTTGGCCTTGTTCTTGATATTTGCCTATTCACCTCCTTGAAATTCGCTGAGCTTTCTTTTGTTCTTCTCAGATGTCTCCACTGGAGTTTCCTTCTTCTCGTCCGGGATTGAAAGTTTTACCAGTCTAAGTGCTTCCTTAGTGAGCTCCAGGCTTATCATATGAACAATCATAGGTGTTGGTGGCGTTGATACCATCATCAAGCTCAAGGCTTGAGGTGTCAGTTCCCAAATGGATTGCTCCATTTTCTTCAACTCGGGTTCCACCAGGTATGGAACGACTCGCGACAATTCGTAAAGCCTTCGCACGTGCTCCACCACATTTGGACCTTCCTTCTGTAGTTCCCAGAATTCTAATTCCAGCCTTTGGATATCAATCTGAGAACAATACTCCTTACGCATTATTTCCTTCAGCTCGCTCCATGACATCGCATATGCTACCGCCTCACCCAATTCCCGAACCTTAAGGTCCCACCATAACAGAGCCCTATCTTGTAGCAATCCAGAAACGTATGGGACTTGTTGCTCTAGCGTACAACCACTCGTTCGCACAACAGCGTCCACATTCTCAGCCCATTTTACAAAAGCTATGGCACCTCCTGTGCCACCAAAGTTCAGGGGTTTGCATTCTAGAAAATGCTGGTAAGTACAACCTGTATTTAAGAATTCATCATCACAATAGGTATTAGCAAGGCACTTTGGGGATTATCCAAACGTGTCGTAATGTGTCCTGGATGACTTAAACATTACCGTTAGGTAGGTTTCTCCTTGAGGGACCTTCGCTGTGTTTGTAGCGAAGAACCTCGTACCGAGCTCTGACTCGTGAGGCGTGTGCTAACCATTCTGCCTCGGTCAGTCGAGTGATCTCTTGATGCGATATCTTCTAGGAAGAAGTTGATGCGTGTCAGTGTGTATATGTTTTAGATGTATATTTTAAGCCCTTTTTACACTTTTAGCCAAGTTTTAAATTTATAAAACACGATATTCACTAACACTAAACACACATATGGGCAAGTGCACCCATCGTGGACGTAGTATAGTGTTGGTAAGATACCGAGGTCGTCCAAGGACACAAGAGCTTTTAGTACCGGTTTATCCTCAACGTCTAACCAAATCAAAATGTTAGAAAAGATTTTTTAAACTAAGAAAATAAAAACTAACTAAATGCTGAAAAATAAAAATAAAAATAAACAGATAGACAAGATGAATCACTTGGATCCGACTCGTGTATTAGTATAACCTTTGATTATTTTCGCACTTTTGCACTTGTTTAAGAGATTATCTTAGTTATTGTAGTAGGCCCCTCTTTTCAAGGCGACGTTACCCTCAACCCAGTAGTTTGAGTCAGCAAGGATACAATCCTAAAGGGTCAGATTATTGAAAGATAATGAATTAAGTTATTAATGCAAATTATGGTAGGCCCCTCTTTTGGAGGTGACGTTCCCTCGACTAAGTAGTCTGAGTCAGCAGGGATACAGTCCTAAATAGCCGGGTTATAGTATTAATAGTAGTTAACTTATGAGGGGGTCAAAGAGTTTGGATCCCCGCCATCCAATACCTATGGGTATTGAAGGAGATCCTACTAAATTTGACCCAGGTCCCTTGCAGGACCTCTAAACGCTGAACAAGGGCAAGACCCTTACCAAACCGTTCCCATAACCCCCGACCAGGTAGCCAACATACCTCCATATAGACCGTGGAGATATGAATGGTGAAAATCTTTTATTTTATATAGACAGTAAAATAATGCCAAGACACCACGGACAAACGATAAGAAAGAATCACCTTCAACATAAGCAACTAGTTATTAAAGTCATTAATACAAAACCAAATAAAAAGTGCAAAAGATTAAAAATAAAAAGTATTATACTAAACACTTGTCTTCACCAAGTGATGTAAGAGACTTAGGAAAACATGGCCTTGATTGTCAAGAACTCTTACGATCAATCTTGGATCCCGAGACGACTCACACACTCTATGATGGACAATGGATGATGGTGGTGGATGATGGTGTTATGGTGGTGGTGGGTGGTGGGTGAAGTGTGAGAGAGGTGGTGTGCCAAGGGATGAGTTGCAATGAAGCCAAGCACTCCTATTTATAGGTTGAACAGAAGCCTGGGCACGGTCCCGTGTCCACTGCACACAGGCCCGTGCCCGTCTGACAATCTCTCTCTTCATTAATTGTAATTCGCAATTACAATTAATGCGCCTGCAGTACTTTCGCCACGCCCCCGTGTTCACTGGGCACAGCCCCGTGGTGGGCAATGGAAGCTTCTATAGGTTTGTCTTTTCTGATGCTTCTTGGGCACGACCCCGTGCTGGCTGAGCACGGGACGTGTTCAGTCTTCTGCCTTCTCTGTTTTGCTTGGGAGGATGCTGTCGAGGGGTCGGGCAATCCACTTATGTTCCTTTTCTTGTATTTATGTTAGATTTAGCTGCCTTTTTGCTTCTTTTGTTAATTTGAGCTCATTTAATCCTGAAAACACAAAAGGAAGACAAAAACACTCTTTTTCCAACATTAGTACTTAAAAAGGGTTAGTTTTATGCCTCATTTGATGTAATTTATATGTTGCATTTTACACACATCAAATACCCCCACACTTGAATTTTTGCTTGTCCTCAAGCAAAACTCTTTAATATGTGGCTTACACTCCCAAATGGAATGGGTAGAAGAGAAGGTTTTGGCTTGTCATAGAGTGTCGGGAATCCAAGATCCTTATTGGGTTTTATTTTTATTTATTTAAAATCCTATTCGTTATGATTTATTTAGAACGTTTCATAAGAGAAATTACTTATTTGGGCATAGCATTCCTTTTTAAATTTCCATTTATATACAAGTTCACATACCTCATGGGGGAAATCACTCACACTCGGCCGAAGGTGTATTTTTAGTGAATCACTCGAGGGCGGCATGGAACTTATTCCTACCATAGGCTTGCCACGCAATCAATCCTCCTCCTTTTTAACTTGTTACCTTTGTAAATATCAAGAGGACTTTTTGGGTAAAGGCTTGGGCTAAAGTTGGGTAGTTGGGTTAGTGGTTAGTAAAAGGGAGAAAAGCGTAAAAAGCGTCGGTTGTCGTAAAACATTTTGTTTTAGTGACTTTTTATTTTTAATGAAGTATTTCTTCAAACAAGCTTTTTAGGAGCTTTGTTTGTTTATTTCTAACTTCATTGTAAACTTCTCTCTCTCTCTTTTTTTTTTACTCACACGAAAACCGAGCTTGTTACTAAAATAAAGGGAAAAAAATAAAAAGGGTTTTTGGTCGGTAAAAAGGGTTTTGGGTTAAGAAATGAAAAGGTTTAGGCTTAAAGGGGTTAACTAGGGGGAGTTTTTGGGTAGGTAAAAAGAAAAATAAAAATAATGGTTTTGAAAGAAAAAGGGTTAGTCCTAATGCCTCCATCATTTACTTACTTGGGTTTAAGTTGGTAAGGACCGGGAATGAATTGTCGTGGCAAGTTCTAGAGTCGTAAGAACCAAGCGGCTATTCACACAAGAAACGAAAAATGAGCATTTAGCGTAAAGATGTATATTTGTATGCTCAATAAAGGCTCAAAACTCACTTTTTGTGGGAATGGGTTTTTCTATGTGATCAAGTATTTATAATCGAATTTTAACTAAGCTTGTCATGCCGTTTCATAATTTTCTTATGTTGGTTCTTTTTATCATGACGCTATTGGTTGTAAATTTGTAAAAAGATAACCTTGTTAGTCTTAGAATTCCCAACTTAAACTTTAGACAAGTAAAAAAAATGAAAATTTTTGAAAAAAAAAATTTGGGGTGATTAGCGTTTCCAATAGAGTTTTGTGTAAGGCTTGTTATTAGGACTTGCAAAATTCAAGGTTTTAGCATCCCCCCCACACTTAAATTACACATTGTCCTCAATGTGTCCCAAAAATAAATTTTTAGGTTGATTGAATGTGTAACATGGTGTTAAAAACAAAAAATTTATGTTACTGGCAGTCTAGACACGGCCCCGTGTCCGTTGGACACGACCCCTTGGTCAACTGCCAGTAATGAAAACTTACAGAAGGTGGACACGGGGGCGTGTTGGCTAGGTACGGCCTCGTGTCTGGCAAAAATCTGCAGGAAAGTAACCAAACAGCAGGTCTGGGAGGTGAGCACGGGGGCGTGTCGGCTGGACACGTCCCCGTGTGGACAGTCTGTAAGCCTGAAAAATAGGTTCCTTCCTCCGGTTTTCCCATCCTGGCTTTATGAGTGCTAATGCTTAGCACTCTAAGCCTTGGTTTGTACCTGTTTCATCACTAAATACCACACCAAGCAATACCAAAATCCTAAATTACCAAAGTTAATTGTTCAAACCATAGAGTAAAAGAAAAATAAAGCAGAAAATAAAAGTAGTTAAGGAAAGTAAATTGTTCAACACTTGGCACGCAGGCCACAAACTGTTTCGATAGATAAAGGGACTTTAACCTATGGGCTTGCCATCAACCCGGTCCTGCTCCTTCAACCCCCTAATCCATGTCCTCATCGCTGTCATCACCTCCATCCCCATGACCCGCCATATACTCCCGGATGCTGCCGATGTCGTCTTGTATATCGTTGATGTCTCGTTCGATAGCTCTGACCCGGTGGTATGTATTGTTGGCAAGGTTGTAGGTGTTCCTGGTGCACATGAGGTTTTTCTGCAAAAGATCATGTAAACTTTTATAGTTAGGAAAACCGCCTCCTTGTGAGGAGGATTGACCCGGATCACCATGGGGTTGATACTGGTAATGAGGAGGTGGAGCGTGAAGAACTAGGGCTTCTTGTGGGTTCCATGCATGGCCTTGCATCCTTTGAAAGCTCACTGACCCATTTTCCGCCTCATAAAGTAAGTTCATGGCTCGGCAGATGTGATAGTCAACTCGTCCCGACCATGGGCTCCTTTCAAAGGACCTAGGGATGCGCGTGAAGTGCTTGAAGAGGCGGTACACCCACCCTCCAAAGAAGATAGGTGTTGGAGCACGAGCAAGGCGGTTCAGATGCATGTTTCGCAGCAGGAGGTATGGAACATCGAGGGCCCTTCGGTTGTGGATGCAGTGAAGGACTACCAAATCTTTCAACCCCACAACGCCACTACTGTCGTGACGCTGGCTAAGAGAGTAGGTGAGGAGCCTATGAATGTAGCGATAGAGTGGATCCCTCAGCTTAGTACTCTTGGTGCTGCTAGGGTTGTAGATTCCTTCACCGATTTGGGCCCATGCGGCTTGACGGTCATTTTCATCCAAATCTCGTAATCCCCCGGTATTTTCCTCGTTCCCCGATTCTTCTTCCGCGTACAGTCCCACTATTGCCCCGAATTGTGCCATAGAGATTGAGTAATTCGTCCCACCACATCGAAATGCAACCCCTTCATTATCGAACGGGTCACACCTTGAAGTGAAGGTAAAAGTACTATAGAACTCCATGGTGCACTGATGCACCGACCGAAGCCGAGTGGTTAATGCAACTCTTAGTGGTCCCGTAACGATGTTGTTGAATCGGTCCAGTTGGTTTACCAAGGTTAACAGGTCCGTGCATGCTTGTCTGGGGTACTCCTTGGGCCTTGTTTGAAGTAACTTGTATCTTGCCCTAGCGTCGAGCTCATTCGCGTTAAACCTTGTGAACTTCGACATCTGAAAGAATACACCAAAAGTTAGCACGAAACAGTGAGATTTTCAAAAGAAACTGCAAACAGTGAGATGGACACGGCCCCGTGTTCAGCAGGCACGACCCCGTGTCCAGGCGTGTGTTACTCAAAATCTTCATTTTTCGTCCCGGTCCCGAAAATCTGAAAATTTTTAGCCAAGTAAGAGCGGTTTCCCCCGAAAATGAAACCCCAAGTGCCGTTTTTCCCAAAATAACCCGTTTACCCTTTCAATTTTATCTTTTTCGGTTCAAAAACAAGGGTTTGAGGTTTTTGTGAGAAATCGGGCAAATCTATCAACAATACAAGTGTATTTACTTCCCATTACACTAATCTAAACTAATACTAACAGATTATATCAAAAATTTGAGGTTCGATCCAGATGAACTTGAAGAACCCTAGATTTTTTCCCCAAATTTTTGATGTTTAACTACATGCAAGTAACTAATCTAACTACTAATGATGATAGAATCATACCTTGATGTTGTTAAACGTAGAGGTAACATTGGAAATCTGCGGAAAATCGCCTTGAACCAGAGCGTTTTCGGCAAAACGGGGCGTGTGGAATGAGGTAACTGTTATGAAAAGAGGGTCTTATCCCGACAGTTGCGTCGACACGGCCCCGTGTCCAGCGGACACGGCCTCGTGCCGAGCAAAAGTTTTAATTTTTTTTTTGGTTATTAAAGTGCTCGTGTGAGTGCCCATTTTTCTGAAAACATGGTTAGAAGACTTACCGGTCCCGATGTATACTCACTTGTTCGTAACATACCGGGTATGATGTGGGTGCTTGTCATTCGTTAACCGTTTGAAGTGAGATCTCTTCCTCTTCATCCTCAATGGATCCTCGGTAGAGTTTCAGCCGTTGGCCATTGACTTTAAATGGGATACCATTTCGAGCTTTAATTTCTACTACACCGTGAGGAAAAACATGGGTGACGGAAAAAGGTCCTGACCACCTAGATTTTAGTTTACCCGGAAATAATCGAAGTCGTGAATTAAACAACAGAACTTGGTCTCCTACTCGAAATTCATTAGGCTTAATATATTTATCGTGCAAATTTTTCATTCTTTCCTTATAAATTTCGGAGTTAGAGTATGCATAATTCCTTAATTCGTCTAATTCATTCATTTGACAAAATCGATTTTTACCTGCAGTTTCTAAATCTAGGTTTACGTTTTTTATTGCCCTGTAGGCCCTGTGAGCTATTTCTACTGGCAAATGACAACTTCTTCCATAGACGAGCTTATATGGGGTTGTGCCTATAGTGGTTTTATAAGCAGTTCGAAAAGCCCATAAAGCATCATCTAATTTATCAGCTCATTCCTTTTTATTTAAACCTACGGTTTTTTCAAGTATTCGTTTTAAACCTCGGTTAGTCACTTCGGCTTGTCCATTTGTTTGAGGGTGATATGCTGTTGAGACCCGGTGATAGACCCCATACCTTGTTAAGATTTTTTCGAGTTGATGATTGCAAAAATGGGTACCCCTATCACTTATCAAAGCTTTTGGTGTTCTAAAACGAGAGAATAATTTTTTCAGAAATTTTACCACTACTTTTCCATCGTTTGTTGGAAGAGCTTCGGCCTCCGCCCATTTAGACAAGTAATCAACCGCCACAAGTATATATTTGTTTCCTTTTGACGGTGGGAAAGGTCCCATGAAATCGAGTCCCCACACATCAAAAATTTCACAAATGAGAATGCCGTTCTGAGGCATTTCGTTCTTGGAAGAAATATTACCTGATCTTTGGCAAGCATCACATGTCTTTACAAGATCTTGGGCATCTTTGTAAATGGTTGGCCAATAAAATCCTGAATCAAATACCTTTCGTGCGGTACTAGCGGCACCATGATGTCCTCCGTATGGACCTTCATGACAATGACGGAGAATTCTTCGTGCTTCACTACCATGGACACACCTTCGGATGAGTTGGTCGGCACACATTTTGAAAAGATAAGGGTCTTCCCAAAAGTAATGCTTTACATCAGCAAAGAAATTCTTTCTTTGATGATGCGGCCATCCTTTGGTGACTATACCGCTAGCTAAGTAATTAGCATAGTCGGCATACCATGGTTCTTGTCTGCTTTCCATCATTTCCAAGGATTCTGTGGGAAATTTTTTGTTGATCTGTTCGTCCCTGGTTGCCTCCAAAGCTGGGTCTTCTAGGCGTGAAAGATGATCTGCAGCAGTGTTTTCTGCTCCTCTTTTGTCTTTGATCTCAATGTCGAATTCTTGGAGGAGTAAAATCCATCTGATCAAACGGGGTTTTGCGTCTTGTTTCTTGAAGAGGTATCGAATAGCTGCATGATCTGTATAGACTACAGTTTTAGAAAGAACAAGGTAAGAACGGAATTTATCAAAAGCAAATACCACAGCTAATAACTCTTTTTCAGTAGTTGTGTAATTTTCTTGTGCATCGTTAAGTGTTTTACTAGAATAATAAATTGGGTGGAAATGCTTTTCTTTTCTTTGTCCCAAGTCTGCTCCAACAGCAAAGTCACTTGCATCACACATGATTTCGAAAGGAAATTTCCAATCAGGGGCTATCATGATAGGTGCATTGACTAGCATTTCCTTGAGGGTTAGAAATGCTTGATTGCATTCCTTGTCAAAGATGAAAGGTGCATCTTTTTCAAGTAATTTTGTTAGAGGTCTTGAAATTTTTGAAAAGTCTTTGATAAATCTTCTATAAAATCCAGCATGCCTTAGGAAACTTCTGATTGCTCTAACGGAGGATGGTGGGGTAATCGAGAAATAGTTTCTATTTTTGCTCGATCAACTTCCATTCCTTCGCTTGAGATTTTGTGACCAAGTACTATTCCCTCTGTTACCATGAAATGGCATTTTTCCCAGTTAAGGGCGAG
Source organism: Helianthus annuus (assembly GCF_002127325.2). Lineage (NCBI taxonomy): Eukaryota > Viridiplantae > Streptophyta > Magnoliopsida > Asterales > Asteraceae > Helianthus > Helianthus annuus. The sequence continues at coordinate 60,567,661 of NC_035448.2, forward strand.
GTTAGTTTCCTCACATCGGGATAGCTTTCATTCAAGGTTATCGAGGCATTGGTCATATGAGTCTCCAAAGATAGAAAAGTCGTCCATGAAGACTTCCATTGTCTTTTCTATCATGTCATGGAAAATGGCCACCATACAACGTTGGAATGTTGCAGGCGCATTACATAGACCGAATGGCATGCGTCGATAGGCGAAAGTTCCGTAGGAGCATGTGAAAGTCGTCTTTTCTTGGTCTTCAGGTGCTATCGGGATTTGAAAGTAACCTGAAAAACCATCCAAGAAACAGTAAAATTTATGACCGGATAGTCGTTCTAACATTTGATCAATGAAGGGTAAAGGAAAGTGGTCTTTCCTTGTTGCTTCATTTAATCGTCTATAGTCTATACAAACTCTCCATCCTGTGACGGTTCTTGTCGGTATTAATTCATTTTTTTCATTAGTTATTACCGTCATACCTCCTTTCTTTGGGACTACTTGGACGGGACTTACCCATGGACTATCAGAGATAGGATAGATTAGTCCGGCGTCAAGTAGCTTGATGATCTCATTTTTAACCACTTCTTGCACATTGGGATTTACTCTTCGTTGTGGTTGTATTACTGTTTTGTAGTCATCATTCATTAAAATTTTGTGCGTGCACATGGAAGGACTTATTCCTTTAATATCTACAAGCTTCCAAGCAATCGCATTTTTGTGTTTTTTAAGAAGATTAACTAGTTTTTCGTTTTCTACGCTACTTAATTTAGACGAAATAATTACAGGTAAATTACCATCTTTGTCTAGAAAAGCATATTCCAAACCTTTAGGAAGTTCCTTGAGCTCAATGGGTGGATCTTTAGGAGACACCTTATTTTGTGGCTCATCTAGATCAAGAACCTTAAAGGTTTGTTCTATGGCGACCTCTTCTTCAACAAAGTGGCCATCTTCTTCAGTTGTATCGGGTGGCTCATCTTCATCTTCAATTAGGGGGTCATTGTTGCCAAAAGGATATTTCATTGAACGCTCAAGATCTATGTCCCTTTTGAATGCCCCTAATTGAAGAGGCAGATTGTTAAATTTCCGGTTTTTCAAAGCTTCATTAGTTTTTACAAAAGGTTTTCCCAAGACTAGAGGAGCGTCATCGAGGATGACAAAGTCAGTTGGAATAACCATTTGATTTGTTTGAACCAAGACATCCTCAACTACACCGATTGATTTTATTACTTTTCGATCGGATAGAAAATTGGGTATTTGAAGTGGAGCGAAATCACTAATACTTAACTTTTCAAAAATGTAGTTAGGCATTATGTTAACACAAAGATCTTTATCAATGGTGATATTATTATAAATGAATTTTGAAAGAAACATGGAACCGGTGTAATGTTAATTTCAAAAGGATCTTCTTTTATTAGCGAGGTTTGATCATTAGTTAACTTAACACTTACCATTTCTTCAATTTTTGTATTAGTGTTTAGCTCTTTTAAAAACTTAGCATGAGGGGTTACCAAACAATGATTTTCAAAAGAAGGTGACAAGAGATTAATTTTTTCAAAATTAGACTCTTCTTGTAATTTAACGTTATCGACCTCACCTCTTTCGTTGTTTAACTCATGTGTCGGTTTTTCACTTATTTGTTCTTCCATTTTTACATTTTCAACTATCTCCACGTTATTATTACAATTTAATTCTTCTCTTGCGCGGGACTCCTATTCCCTTGCGCGAGATTCTTTTATGCAACGTTCGATAGTTTTAATGTGTTCTAATATCCTATCGGTTACTTTGGTGATAGAGAAAGGATCGGGATCCTTAAAGCTTGAATCCGGTTGTTCGATCCTTGGTTCCTCATAATACCCATATGAAGTAGATGGTTCACACCATTGTTCTTCATTGTAAGTATATGATGGATAAGGGTCGAAATTTTGTTCTTCATATTACTCATATGAGGTGGGTTGTTCACGCCATGGTTCCTCATAATAAGTGTATGAAGGTGGTGGCTCATATCTTGAGTCCTCAAAGTATGAGTATGAAGGCTCATACCTTGGTTCATCAAAATACGAGTATGAGGGAGGAGGTTCATACCTTTGGTCTTCATAGGATGTGTATGAAGTTGATGGCTCATACCTGGGTTCCTCATAATGGTTGTAAGAAGTGGATGGTTGAAACAAGTTACAATATTGTACCGAGTGCGGGTTACCACAATTAGTGCAATAGTCTCTCATATAATCATCCTCCTCATAGGTGTAGTTGTAGCCTCCTGAGTATTGATCCATAGGGATCACTCAACAGACCACAACTGAGTCTTGGGACCAGAAAACAAAAATAAAAATGGAAACAGAAGCTGGACACGGCCCCGTGTTCAGTGGACACGGCCCCGTGTACAGGATCTGTATCTGGGCGTTTTAATTAAAGTTACTGGTCTCGTTGGACACGGGGGTGTGTTTAGTGAGCACGGCCCCGTGTTCAGACTCTGTATCTGGGTATCTAACTAAAAATATGCAGCACAGGGGCGTGTTCAGTGAGCAATGGATGATGGTGGTGGATGATGGTGTTATGGTGGTGGACAATGGATGACTCACACATTCTATGATCAATCTTGGATCCCGAGACGACTCACACACTCTATGATGGACAATGGATGATGGTGGTGGATGATGGTGTTATGGTGGTGGTGGGTGGTGGGTGAAGTGTGAGAGAGGTGGTGTGCCAAGGGATGAGTTGTAATGAAGCCAAGCACTCCTATTTATAGGCTAAACAGAAGCTTGGGCACGGCCCCGTGTCCGCTGCACACGGCCCCGTGCCCGTCTGACAATCTCTCTCTTCATTAATTGTAATTCGCAATTACAATTAATGCGCCTGTAGTACTTTCGCCACGCCCCCGTGTTCACTGGGCACGACCCCGTGGTGGGCAATGGAAGCTTCTATAGGTTTGTCTTTTCTGCTGCTTCTTGGGCACGGCCCCGTGCTGGCTGAGCACGGAGCGTGTTCAGTCTTCTGCCTTCTCTGTTTTGCTTGGGAGGATGCTGTCGAGGGGTCGGGCAATCCACTTATGTTCCTTTTCTTGTATTTATGTTAGATTTAGCTGCCTTTTTGCTTCTTTTGTTAATTTGAGCTCATTTAATCCTGAAAATACAAAAGGAAGACAAAAACACTCTTTTTCCAACATTAGTACTTAAAAAGGGTTAGTTTTATGCCTCATTTGATGTAATTTATATGTTGAATTTTACACACATCAAAGTTCAGATTAGTTAGGTCTCTTCTATTCAGGGAATGTAAATAGTTATTTGGAATCACATGCATTCGTATGTATTTAAATCATCATATTACACATCACGCAATTCTACAAGCAAGTAATTGGAATCATGTTTACCGAAAGTATAACAAACAAACACGTGTTTCTTAGTCATAGCACATTCCTGTTATATTGGTAACACGTTTTATGGTTAGGTTTTCATTAAACGGGTAAGCACATTGCATCAAAATCATAGCATCCGTACGTAATTTGGGGATTTCGTTTAATGAGAGTATAGCAAGTAAGCACGTAGTATTAAAAATTTTAGTACGCACATAAGCGTCCCTAGTCGTACTTAACAAGGACATAGTGATTGAGCTTTCATCGGTTATTGGCCACAAAGTATTGTCGCATGTTTAATGATAATTGGCTGCCATCGTTTTCCGGCCACAATTTCATTGCCTTACAAAATGTATCACATTATCAGGGTCACCGGGTCACCCTACTCATGCCCAACATGTATATCAGCATATCTAAATTACGTAGTCAGACATGGTCCTCAAAGGTCTTCACAGTCTCGGCTCATCATTAGTGTCTTTACCCGAATGTAATGCAATCCGCATAGTCCAGAAATCAACCTTACTGGTGACTGAGGTGGAGGAGGGAAGAATAGTAAATCGTTAACCCGTGTGGAATCCTCCTCGAGCTTGTCGAAATAATTAGCTGATCTGTCTCTTGGAATTAGAGGAATGAGCATTAAAATCCCGTGTATGGTGTAATAGAAATGGTCAAGAGCGCAAAAGGAACTTTGATGTATGTGGCGGATCGAAGTATGCTGGCAATAGACAGGGTGGAGGACGGGGTGTCTTGCATAGACCTTTCAGACAATATGCTGTCTTGTGATGTGGGCACCTAAATCATGTTTTTGGTTATGTAATGTTTTGCATTTGAAGTTGCCCATTGTGGTGTCAGCTCAAGCTTCAACATTCCGCGACTCATATCCTCAAACTGCAGTTGATGTTACAGGAGCAACTCATCCTGTGTGTGGCTTCCATAATGCAAGGAATGGTAAGGGTCTAAAGTTAGCATAGTGTGTTTATAGGAACCATCAAATCGGCTTATCGAGCGTTATAGGGGTGAATGTAGCAAGCGGTGCGACCCGTAGAAAATGCTGCTATAGCGAAAAGGATCGTTATGCGGGTACCGACCTGGAGCATCTTTCCGGGGTGTGGGCATGTCCTGAAAGAAAGTGATAGACATGATGGCGCAATGGGCGTCGGTCTTCTCAGGGGAAAGGAGCGATGTCAGCGGTTTCAGGTGTAAAAACAAACATCTCAACAAATGAGGAAATTGCCCGATGCAGGTAGATATAAGGGGTGCGATGTCTGGCAGACCATAAAGAAATAGGACCGTGATCACGTAAAAGTGTAGGTTCAGCAGGCGCACATCAAGCTGACCTAGATGGTGTAGAAGCTAGCTCAAGAGCAGGCTCTGGGTCGTGTAACGGTGTGGTGAGCATCAGCGGTAAGCGTGGGTAACAAAGGTGCATCCCTAGGAACTGAAACAGGAGCTGAAACAGGAGCCACAGGGGGGTGTAGCAGGTACCATGAAAGGTGGGTAGTCATCATCATCGTCTATCCACCCATTTCGGGTGCCAGCATATCGAGGGTCAACATGGGTCGCGAAAGGTGCATGATCGAACTGCACAGGATCTGGGTCGGGGAGAGGGGCGACAACAGGATCAGCGGGAATATCAGCAACATGATCGTCCACTATCAGTGGAGCAACAACAGGACCCCCTATCAAAAATGGAACATCAACATGAGCATCAGCAAAAACATGATCACCCTCCAACAGTGGAGCAATAATAGGATGATCATCAACAGGCAAATCATGAATGATAGGAGCAACAGCAGGTGCATCGACATGAATAGGGTCATGCTCGAATGCGGGGTCTGGAGCAACTACTGGCTCGGGGGCCATAGCAGGCTCCGGATCATCAAACTCCATCTCGAAATCAGCAGGATCAGCAAACATAGGGTCAACAAGGGCCACGGGATCCTCCATGGGCTGATCTAGAGGCACAAACTCAATATCATGGTCTGGGTCAAAACCAGGAGGGAAAACAGGATTTGTATCATCGTCAATATCATGATCGAACGCAAAACTAGAGGCAGGTGCAGGTGCAGCGGATGATGCCATATCAGGGTCTGTGTCATGCGAATGGTGCTGCACTCCCTGCGCGTGCGAAGGTGCAGATGCCACAGACTCAAAGGAGTCTGGGACAGGCGAATGGACGGGTGCCTCCTTAGCGGGAGCATCAGCAAGAAGTAGGAGATCACCAGCAGCAATGTGGGCCTCGCCCTCAAGGTCATCTTCCTTAAACTAGTCGACGTCGTCGTCAGCGACTACGTCAAGGGACATGTCAACAATAGGGTAAGCGGCAAGGGGCACAGGGGCAGGGATCACCACGAGTGGCAAGTCCCCAACGGTAGGGCCATCAGCGGGCTCAGCAACGACATCGGGCAGCGCAAATGGCTGGAAGTCATCATCGTCCGTGCTGGTAGTATCTGAGATATACACCTCGTGCTCTGATGAGACTATGTCGTCTGATACTATGGGCACGGGGTCTGTAGTGTCCGACTCTCCAGTACCAGATGAAGGCATGACAAACACACATATGCACAAGCAATCAATCATATAATCGAATAAACATGTTAGTCACCAATAAATAAGCAAGCATTTCTTCCTAGTCCCAGTAGTCTAACCTCCCAGCCTCTCAGACTGAATCTTCTAGTCTCTCAGACCGAATCTCCTAGTCCCACTAGATTAATCTCCTAGCCTCCCAGACTGACTCCCTAGTCCCACTAGACTAATCTCCCAGCCTCCTAGACTGACTCCCTAGTCCCACTAGACCATTCCCTCAGCCTCCCAGACTGAGCCTCCTAGTCCCACTAGACCACTCCCTCAGCCTCCCAGACTGAGCCTGCTAGTCCCACTAGACCACTCCCTCAGGAACTGGACTTAGTGGATGCAGTGTAAAAATGTTTTCGTAAGTGCCCTAGTGATCATAGTCTAGACTCGAGAAGGAATCCTAGTTCGCTATGATCAAGGCTCAGATACCAAGCTGTCACACCCTGGCTTTGCGGAAGCGTGGGTTTATTTGGTGTGACTTCTTAATACCATAGCTTAATCACAACAAGCTATATGAAAGTAAAACCATGCAGATCATCCATTGATTAAAGTCTTAAAAACAAAATACCACAACATAGTTTTAAAATGTCGACACATGCAACTGAATAACAAAATAAAAACGTTGTTTAGTAGACATAACCACAAACATAAAACAGACGCAGTTTAAGAACTGTGACTTGTCCTGGCAAGAGCCACAACCCCTAAACTTGGATGACCTCATTTCTCTTACGCAGCGTGAAAACGTAGCATACCTTGCCAGATCCTTTAATTCCCTGAAATACATGTAAGTTGGAAAAAAAATCAACAAAAATGTTGAGCGAGTTCATGTAAAGTGAGAATGTAAAACCGTTGTAAGTATAAAAATCCCTGGTATGTAGCAAATAAGGAAAAAGAGATCACCAATGGTTTGCAAGGCCATTGATATGTGTGATGTGCAGTAGGAAGACTCAAACCTAGCAGATTTTTGCGTCGGGTACCAAGTCACCCCGAGGTCCGTACTGTTGGGCCTGGGGCTGGACTCGCTACACCCAGATAGATCTACCGCTATTGTCCCTCGGTCCTATACTGAGGAATAATGGCCTTCAGTTCCCGCACTCACATGATCTAAGTAGTAACCCTCCTTACGCTAATCATACCATGTGTAAAAGTACTCATAATCATTGTAACATGTATTTCACCCCCCGCAGTTTAAAAACTGAAAACAGTTAAGAGAAAAGGGGGACATGAACTCACCGTAGTGCGTCTCTAACTAGAAATCTCCCAGTCAACCTGCTGTGCGACGACCTACACGTACTAACTTCTATTAGACGGACGCCCGTGCCTTAGCTTAAGGTTTAAGTTTTTGGGAAATAGTTAGACAACTATTTCGTGTTTACACTTCTTAATTATGTATTAGTTATATTCCTTCCCAAGGATGGGGGTTTTAATACATGTGCGTTTATATAATTCCAAGGCTTTATTATTAAGTCCCACTTAATAAAATATACTTCGATTCATTTGTCCAAAACATTCTATCTCCAAAATATAAATATTTTTCCCAAAAATATTATGTTTTATTACATATAATTTTCCAAAATAGTACTTTTATCAAAATACGCATTTAAGAGTATTTTTTCAAAAATACGTAAGTTACATTTAAAGTTCGGGTGGTAATAATAATACCGGTGTAACTTAAATATTTATTGTGAGGGCGTTGGTATTATTTTGGAGTCGTTATTATTCAGTATGTTCTAGTAATATTATTTTCACTCTAAAAATAATATTTACGTAGTTCACAAAATAATCATGAAATTCACACAAGTGTTATTATGAAAAATATATACTCTAAATATATATTTTAGCAAGTTTTATTTATAAAAATCCCACCTCCGACACTTGGAAGTTTTGTAATAAAATCATGGCAAAATTTATTTGGGAAAACAAGTTAAAAATATATTTGTAACACTTGTTGCAAAAATATTTTCCATGTGTTATATTTCTGGAAAAATTTCACCAGAGTTTCCTCTGTAACTGGAGGTGGCCGCGCTTTCTAGCGTATTATTTTCTTTTCAAAATTCAATCAACAATTTTCCCAACATCAACAAACAATATTCAAACATCAAACTAGTCAAAAATATACCTAAATCGCAAACACATGAACTTGTAGGTTATGTAAAAGTATGTAGTAATCTTTCAATATTTTTAGTAGATCTTTCTATCCTTGTAAATAAAATCGGTTTCTTGAAATCTTATTTTTAAAGAAAGTGTAAGTTTACAACTTCTAGTCCAAGGTTTACGAAAATATTTCTTTGTTAAAACTTTTTGTCACACAAGTGTTTACACACTTGTTTGTTCACAAAAATGCCTTTGTTTTACGAAAGATCCGGCTTTTAAACATGGTTTCATCTTATACTTGGTTCTTCAAAAATACCACTTGTAGATCTTTAGATCTACTAGTTTTGAACTTCATTTTACAAGAAAAACTACTTTTACACAAGTTCATGTTTTATGTTTGAAAGGGTTCGTCATCTAGGAGCTTTACTACTTAACATAAGGCTAGTTCATGTTCCATGAACATGATCTAGCGTGGTTTGATGACGATCCATTCCAACACTAGCAATCAACAACATAAAATAATCATAACAAAACAAGATTCATGAGTTTTACACTATTATTTATTCTTTAACCAACAAGTTCATCTTCTTTACAAGACTTTAACTTTTGATCTCTAGTGTTTATGATTTTTATCCGACAACTCTCTTATTAACCACTTTAGACAAGATCAAGAGGGTGTTTAGAATCACTTACTACTAGCTCAAGGCTAGGGAAGAATCTAGGCGAAAAATAGGTGGTTAATAGCGTCATAGAGAGGTCCTTGTGATTCCGTAAGCACCGGGTCTTCTTGTATGAGATCCTTCACCTTTGTGTATGCTTGGAATTGCAAGATCAAAATTGAAGGATGGTGTTAATGGTGCTTGGGTCTTCGGCCGAACTCAAAGAGAGGGAGAGGAGAAGAACAAGTTTTGATGTGTTGGTGTTTAAGTGAATGTGTAATCTTATGGTCTTATTTATAGACCATTTAACATAATTAACCATTGGATCAAGTGCCTACTAGATATGAGACAAACAAGATTTAAAATAATCAAAATGGTGAGGGTGTGTCCCACATGGGACGATTTCGGTTCTAGGGGGGGGGGGGTAAATGGGTTGGATTTGGACTAGATAGTTAAACTCTAGTTATGTTAAGTTAGAAATTAAGATAGGTTATTTGTGTGTTATAATTTATAACGGGTGTTAGGGTATTCGGGGACCCTAACTGGCTCAGAAAAAGGAAAATAGTGTCAATGACAATATTTTTATGTTCCGGGTAAAGTCCGGTTGTTCGGTTGGATACTGATCCGTTAAAGTGCTTTATAAGCATTTAAAGTGTCCTTAATGTTATTTTTAGTGACACAAAGGATCCCCGACACTTTGGAAAGTGTCTAGTATTATTTTCCCATGTTTTTGCACTTTACTAGTTATATTAAATGCTGAATTTTGTATTAAAGTGCAGGATTTTGTGTTTAAATCATGTTTTAGGCATATCAGGTCACTATAACTAATACCTAGTGACACAGTTCTACACTCCTCACCTCCCTACACTTCCTACTAGTGTAGTAAACTATTCCCGGCTCATACTGGCCTTAGAGATAGTGTCTGTCTGGTGCTGGCTCTGTCAGCACGTTTATTGGGTTATCCGTTCATTGCGCTACTGTGCTATTGTTCATCAAGTTTGTCACTATAGTTCTGTGTAAATAAATGAAGTGTCAGCAATAAGGTATGATGCATGTATATGCATGTAGCAGAAATCAAGTAGCAATTTAACCAAAATTTTAAGCAAGCACAGTAGTTAAGCACTAATTAAATATTAATTAATTCGTACGGATACCTGATTTGGTGAGGGTTGTCACAATCGAGGCTATTACTAAATGGAAAACCCCTGAGTCACCAACCGAGGTTAGAAGTTTCTTAGGATTGGCCGGTTATAATAGAAGATTTATTCGAGATTTTTCTAGAATAGCCATTCCCTTAACTAAGCTAACCTGTAAATCTGTTAAGTTTGAATGGGGACCAAAACAGGAAGAAGCCTTTAGAATTCTTAAGCAAATATTAACCAATGCACCCATACTAGCGTTACCAGAAGGAACTGAAGACTTTGTAGTCTATTGTAACGCTTCTAAGTTAGGTTATGGATGTGTGTTGATGCAACGTTAAAAGGTTATAGCTTATGCATCTAGAAAACTTAAGAATCATGAAGAGAATTACTCAACCCATGATTTGGAATTAGGAGCCATAATTTTTGCTTTGAAAATTTGGAGACATTACCTTTACGGTAGTAAGTTTACCATTTTCACTGACCATAAGAGTTTAAGGTATGTTTTCGGACAAAAGGAGTTGAATATGAGACAAAGACGCTGGATGGAGTTACTTAGTGATTATGATTGTAACATCCAATATCATGCAGGGAAGGCAAATTTCGTGGCTGATGCTTTAAGTCGAAAGTATCATGAAAAGCCAAAAAGAGTACGTTTTCTTTAATTAAAAATCTACAAGTAGATTTAAATGAACAAATTAGAAAAGCACAAGAATCAGTAATCAAGGATGATACTGAAAAGTTAAAAGGAATGATTAAGGAATTAGAACAAGGAACAAATGGAATTTGGAGATTCCATAAGAAAAGAATATGGGTACCTAAATTAGGAAACCTACGTCACCGTATATTAGAAGAAGCCCATAAGTCTAAGTATACGATGCATCCCGGAAGTGATAAGATGTATCAGGACTTAAGAAAGAATTTCTGGTGGATAGGGATGAAAAAGGATATAGCAGCTTATGTTTCTAAATGTCTAACTTGTTCACAAGTCAAAGCTGAACACCAGAAACCCTCAGGTTTATTGCAGCAATTAGAAATGCCAGTATGGAAATGGAAATTGATAATAATGGATTTTGTTACCAAATTACCCAAAACAAGAAAAGGTAATGATACGATCTGGGTGATTGTAGACAGGCTAACTAAGTCAGCCCATTTTCTACCAATGAAGGAAACCTTTAGTATGGAGCAGTTAGTTAAATTATATGTAAATGAAATAGTTTCATTGCATGGAATTCCTTTATCAATTGTTTCTGATAGGGATAACTGTTTTACCTCTCATTTTTGGACAAGTTTCCAAAACGGACGGACAAAGTGAAAGGACAATTCAGACAATGGAGGACATGCTTAGAGCTTGTGTAATTGATTTCGGAGGTAATTGGGACGACCACTTACCATTAATAGATTTTTCTTATAATAACAGCTATCATACCAGTATCAATGCTGCACCATTCGAAGCACTTTATGGACGAAAGTGCCGAACCCCAGTTTGTTGGGCAGAAATTGGGGAAAAGCAACTATCATGACCTGAGATAGTGTAAGAGACAACCGACAAAATCATTCAAGTCAAGGAACGACTGAAAGCAGCACGTGATCAACAAAATGTTGTTAACAGACGCAAGCCATTGGAATTTCAGGTAGGAGATAAAGTATTATTGAAAGTCTCTCCTTAGAAAGGAGTGGTAAGATTCATCAAAAGGGGAAAACTAAGCCCCAGGTATGTTGGACCTTTTGAGATTATTAGAAGAATAGGACCTGTAGCCTATCAGCTACAACTGCTAGAGGAAATGGCAGGAATACACGATGTATTTCATGTATCTAATCTCAAGAAATGCTTAGCTGATGAATCACTGATAGTACCTCTTAAGGACATAGAGGTAAATGAACAACTTAAATTTGTAGAGAAGCCTCTACAGATTGAAGGCAGGAAAGTTAAGAACCTCAAGCACAAGAGATTAGTTCTAGTCAAAGTGAAATGGGACTTCAAGAGAGGACCAGAGTATACATGGGAGCTTGAATCAGAAATGCAAAGAAAATATCCACACTTATTCCAGTAGATCTCGAGGACGAGCTCTAAAACAAGGTGGGGAGGATATAACAACCCTCCTAACTATTTTTGACACCCTAATATATTTTAAAATGTCTCTATATGACCTAAAATACACCCCATATGCGAAAACCGATCCCAACATACAATATATAATTAAAAATTAAATAAAAATCAAATTTCAAAGGGCTGTCGCGGGGCGCGTAGCCTTTGGCTACTTCCTACGCATGCCGCGACCTAGTGACACCAGGTGAAACCCTAGCCCGCCACATGGCAGGCCACCCGGAGAAGCTAGTTGGTTGAGTCGACGAAGCTAAGCCCTACACACCTACTACGCGGGCCGCGAAGGACCCCTGTGTAGTCTACGCGGGCCGCGAGGGAAGCTGAAAGGTCACCTATAAATAGAGGCCTTCAGTCTTCAGTTGAACTCGCTTATTTCTTTCTTTCTCTCTTGAATTCTCACATAGTATAAGCTATTTCTGGGCATAATACCCCCCTAAATAATGAAGTTCTGCTCCGTTGTAAGTATCATAACCCCGGTTACGTATTAGATACTCTGCCCGATTGATCTAGGGTTCCGTAACGGCTGTTGAGGTTCTGCCTGACGTAGTCGTTGGAATGCCGTCTCGGGGAGGGTATTGCTAATGTAAATATTGGGTTATTATACTAACGTGTGTGCATTTGTGTAAATTATAGATAATCACCAGGAAATCCTTAAAGGAAATCTAAGACAGCAATGTGAGTAATCTCCTTTTTATAAACCTTTTTGTAAACTGTTTTCACAAAACCTTTAATTATTTTAAATTATAAATAGCAGTGATTGAGTCTTTGTAATCTTCAATTACTGCCGGTATGTTGGGGTTTTGTATACAAAATGTGGAACACGTTACCATTGGACAAAGAGTTAGCCAATGAGTAATATGACCCACCAGTCAGGATTGATAGTACTGAATGAGTAATTGTGTAGATATAAACATTGTAATCGCTCTCAATACTGTTAATTGATAAAACTCTTCTTGATTAAACTGGGATTCACTCACCAGTATTTCCCACTGATAAAATGTTTTTAAACGCGTTTCAGGTAACAAAATGTGAAAGCCAACTATAAGACAGCTGGAGCGCACTTAAGGCTTGGAAAAGTAGCTATAAAAGTTACCTAAATAAAGAAGATGTTTTATTTCAATAAAATGGGAAGTATCCCTATAAATCAGTTTGTAATGAAGACTTGGGTTTTATCCCAATACATTTATTTATATAAAATGTGGTGTTTTACTCTGATAAAATATTTCCTAACTACGGTCCTGATGAAATTTTCACTGCCAAATTGATAAACACCAATACCACCAACACTGAGTCTGGCGGCCGCCCGTTCCCAGGACAGATAGGGGGCGGGGGTTGCAACAATGTTAAAACAATATTTTTTCATGTGTTATTATTAACACCCTTTCTTTTTAGATGTAAGGTTTTGGGAGCTAATTATCGCTTAAATATGGCTTAACGGTCTATAGTTTTAGTTTGCAATTTATAATTAGGCATGCTTAAATAATAATATGAAAAATCAAGTTTTCAAAAGGGGACAAATTCTTTATTGGGATGTCGTGTTTGGGTCGTGCATATGTCGTAGTTTTGACTATTGTATTTTTTTTTAAACGTGTTCATTTTTGTGATTTTTAGGTTTTTTCCAGCCTGTTTGACTATATATTGACATCTTAGCTAAAACTAACCAAAGTTTAATACTATTTGCTAAAACTAACCAAAGTTCAATACTATTGTTAGAAGTAGTTTCAAACATTTATGGAATTCTCTTCAAGTGAAAACCTGTGTGAATCTCAAAGATGAAGTCTAGTATTACAATGTAGAATTCTTCTAGTCGTTTTTAAACAACCAACGACAATATAAAAATTAAAAATTAAAATCACGTTTTTTTAACTTTTGATCTTCTTTAGTAATTACTACATTCGGCTTTATGTTATATAACATTTTCTTAAACCTTGAATTGTAAATTTTGGTTTAGTTTGTAAAATATAATTTATAAGCTATATAAAAAGGAATATTTTTGGTGATTCTCAAGAAACATGGATCTAACACAGATCTTCAAGAGAAAAGCACAATACTGGAATCAAGATTATTATATAACCAGGAAAGAAGATCTAAACAATAACAGACACAATGATCCACAACACAATCTCGCAAACTACTCCTAAAGGTTTTCAACACAATAATCTTGAACGATTAACAACAATCTTTAACATAACTTCACAGATTCGAAATGAATCTGTGATATAAGTGACTAGAAACCCTAATCGCCCACAGGAAGTAAGGGATTAACAGATGCGTGCGTGAGGACAATAATTGCGAATTAATGATTAAGACCCGGATCTCAGCTTTTATAGGAAACCCGGTTCACCACTTCCATAACCTACTTGAATTGTATAACCCGAAGGTTGTGTTATATTTGTATGACCACCGGGCCTTCTCCACTTGTATTGACTAGTACCCATCTACTAGCATCTAGCCCAATACTCTAAGCACAAGTCCAAGCCATGCCTTTAACCATCCAAGCCCTTTAGCAATTATCCATTCAAGTCTAATTCGTGTACACCATGAACATTACAAATAAACATAAGTATAAGTAACATATTATAACATCATTTGTACTATTAAACTGACATTATAACATATCCTTTTAACACCCCTAATTTAATAACCAAAAGGATCAAACGTATTAATATTAGAGCACATTTCAATATGTTGATTAACTAACAAACCTTTAGTGAACAGATCTGCTAGTTGACGTTTTGAGCCAATGCCAATAGTTTTAATTATCCCTTTTGAGATTAACTCTCTCAAGAAGAACAAGTCCAATTCAAAGTGCTTTGTCCTATCATGAAATGCAGGATTTGCAGCTATTGAAAGAGCTGCTATACTATAATACATAGATATAGGTAATTTGATCATGATACCCAACTCGCGTAACATATTTTTCGGGTCTCGCGGTTCGGTCAGACGGCTCAGCTTTGGTTTCAGTTGACTCGGTTAAACCTGGTTAACTCAGCGAGTCGACTCGTTCAACTCAGCCGGTCAACTCAGTCAAACATCTTGACACGAAAGATTTGGAATATTATAGAGTGCACGCTAGCAAGTCATGTCTTGGAAACGACATCACGGAGTCGTATATAGCTAGCTTTGCACATGGAAATCCAGGTGAGTTCATAACCCCACCTTTTTACGGTTTTACATTTTTATAAATGTTTTCGGGGTGGAAAGACATGCATGTTTTGTAGAAACATACAAAGTTTTCGATGAACAAAGATTGCATATTTTTAGAAAAGTACATTTTGCAAGAGCATACGAGGTTTTTGAATGAACAAAAACTATATATTTCTAAACCATGTTACAACACGTTTTAACTAACACAAATGATTTGTGATTTTCATTGAATTCAAATGGTTTACGAAAAACTTATGCAAAACATACCGGTTTTTACAAGAACATGAACAGTATGAAACATGCATGAGCTACAAATACTAGTGACGGGGTTGGTCCTAGTTACAAAGGGGACTGGAGGTCCTGTACACGAAACAACGGAGACTGTGTGTCCCACATACAACAACCTAAATCTTGCATGCACCTAAGGCCTTCATCTTAAGGACTGACGAGTCTAACATACAGACTCATGCAGGCATGTTTGTCATTGTCATGCGCAGACATTGACAGCCACACAAGTGTTACAAACACGAAACTTTACAGATACAAGGTTATACATACATAACGCTTTACATATACAAGGTTTCACAAATATAAAGTTTTCATTTAATATGCCAAAGAAAATGAATTTTTATTTCGTTTTCTCGAACAACATTTTAAAAACCAGTTATTCAAAAAGATTTATTTTAAATCTTTTACAAACAAACTATGAACTCGCTCAACTTTATGTTGACTTTTCGCATGTTTCTTTCTCAGGTTACTTTTTCAAACTATGGCACGGTTGGAATAGGAGGACCTTGTGGATTTGAGTACTTAGAGGGCGTTCGTTTTCTAGAAGTCTTAGCTTTATTTGCTTCCGCTGTGCAATGAAGATACCGGTCCAGTCACGCCAATGCTCTGATATTTCGGGTTGTGACAGATTGGTATCAGAGCTATAGGTTACAGCGAATTAGGTTTCTGTAGTGATACCTAGGCTCTAACCTCACTTTCCTTTGGGACTTAGATCATTAAGACTTTGAATACGTATAGAATGCCTAGTACTCAAATATGGTCTCCAACCGTTGCCGAAAACAATGAGTAAAAATCTTGTTTTCAAACATACTCTAATAATGTGTTTTCTACACGGTGCACAAAAACAATTACACACAATAAACAAAACTCTGAGAGTTTAGGAAACATGCATTTAAGACCTTTGGAAACTTATGTCGAAGTTCATTAAAAGTCATCACGTAGGAACCATGTCTACTAACTCGGGCAAACGCCATTAATATGCTGTCTATGCTATTTTAGTTAATCGAGCAGGTAACCTACGCAAAACGAAGCACGGGTGTGCAAGATTTCACGAAACTCAGTCTATACATCAACGGAGGTTGAAGTACGTCACATACGACTATTGAGGCGATGCCTATGAAAAGACAAGATGGAGTATTTCAGCGACGATGCTAATCCTGTCAACAGGAAATCTATTGATCAGGATGCGGCAACTTGTCACGCGGTCCTGCAACGACACGAATCACGCCAAGGAGAAGATGCATGTCTCCGCATTCCTGCTATCTCATTTACTACGAATATGCTATGTTCGACATTCCATGGTAATGTCACCTAACAACCGGTCATCACACGAAACCCCATGAGACGCCCCTAACTCATCATCCTCAAAAGATCATAACGTGGTTAATAGATGTTAGAAATTTTGGCATGACCCATACGTAAATAGACCACTTACACCTGCTTTATACGGTAAACCATTTCAACGTAAAACAACCTTGACAAAAACCCAAAACGGAACATAAAACCAACTAGTAAAGCCCGTCTTTTTCGTCTAATAAAATGACGACCAAAGGACACTAGTAACATAAATCTTCTTAAAAAGTGTCCAAGCTTTTCGCAATTAAACATAAAGACATCAATAACATTTGGACGCTAATTTAACAAAATTTGGGCATGACCCGTCCATAAGACGAGTATATCCCTGTTTTAACCATCAACAAAACCAACAAGTCTACAACCCGTTCATATAGACACGACTAAGAATCATACATCAAGTGTTAAAAAGTGTAACCACTAACAAAGTTTTTTATAAAAAAACGAGTATTTGACCCGAAACATTAATACGTAATAGCAGAAGCGCTTGATAACCATCAAGTGTCCATATGCTTGCTCCAAATTGCCAAGTCGCCTAAATTGAGGATTTACCTACATTCAACAACAAAGCTTTTAAAAGTTAGTCATAATATCTATTTCATTTACAATACTAACATTTTAGTTCCATTCGCTTACATACTTTCATTTCTTTTACGCATTCGATTACCCAATTAAATGGGTAATGGCATATACTCTCATAATGAGATTCAAGCATACCACTTACGACCCGGTAACATCGGGTTAATTGCTTTCAACATAAATCTTTCGCTCTATCCGTATAACGGATTGAACTTCATACATTCGTTATTGCATTCACGTCCACCCGTTCTAAACGGATGGTACCTTATCCTTACTCGACTTGTTCAACTTGAACCAGTCGACTTGCGTAGCTTATCATAACCTTCGTTAGCATAACCAAATCCGCAAGGGATTTGCTATCCACTTGCTAATCACCATATTCATTATAACAAGGGTTGTTCTTCATAATTATTAACAAAATTTAAGTAAGGTTTTGTATGCAACGGAACATACCTCGGTCTTGTGAACCTTCCGATTTCTTAGTATTTGAACCTTCTTCCTTCACGCTTATATCAACACATTCATTCATTCGTTTAGTACCCAAATTTCATTCCTTTATGTTCTAAATTACACATAATTATTCTTTCAAGCATTTCATCAAACACCTAGTGTGCGTTACATTAATAAGGTACAATGTACAAGCATTTAAAGCATGACTTTGCTAATTCATCCTATATGTCATAAATAATCAATCTAGTTCTTGCAATTCCTTTATTCTACATCAAATTATCTAGCATTCCAGTATTACAAGCAGGATCACATATCAAGATTACATACAATCATAATCCCTAATAATCTTCCTAATCATCACACAATTTCACTAAGTGGGTTTTCACTACAATCTTCCATACAACCCAAAATCAATCATGATTCTTGTTCTAGAAAGCAATTCTAACTCAGAATTCCCACATTTGATACAAGAAATCGAGTTTGGGTTGAACCCCTCATTCACAAATCATAATTTCAGAAAATTTAACTTACCACTTCAGAAATTAGGGTTTGCCATTCGAATTTATAGACTCATGCACTGAATTTCCCTATGAATTTCACTTCAATTCTTGATTTCTTGAGGTTAGGGTTTCACCTCCCCTTTCATGCTCTTCCTGATCGATCGACCAAACCCCAGATGTGGGTGTTTTTAATTTTTGTTTATTAATTAAAACCCTTCTAGTTTACTAATTACACATTGAACCCTTCCATTTTGAAAGAGTGTTTAAATTAGGTTTTCCCCCATAAACTAACTACCATGTTGCCATATTTCATTAACTAAGTTAAATTCTTTATTTATTTGCACTTATCATAATACTAAACATTTTTGGGGTGTTACAACTTATGCCTAGTTAACGTTTTTGGGGTGTTACAAGTCTACCCCCTTAAAAGAGGTTTCGCCCCGAAACCTTTCTCATTCCAACTAGACTACTTCTATTCTTACTTTTTCATCTATTCGCTCACACTGCTTAATATAACATGGATGCATTCTGGATCTTGGCAAGAGTATCATTCATGCATAAACGTATTTGTACGCATTATCCCTCCGTTCTTAAATCAAACAAATTACCTTCATAATCACATATAAGTCAGAATTTGATCCAGAGCTCTTATTAGTGTCGTTTTCACTTTATAATGCTAGTTCCTAACATACATCATCACTAGCGGTTCGTTCCTTGAAATTTATTCCAAATACATACTATTTGTCGTACAAGCTTATGCTTGCGGCTTGTTTCTATCTTTCTAAATAAGCGTAACATATTCATACATCTACTAATATAAATAAATCGAGTTATTTCATTCCGCACACGAATCATGCACGATATAATCCATTATTGTGGTCATGATCAACAAACCCCATTAGCCCATTACTAACGCTCTTCTAATTACTTCCTTGTTCGTATGAGGGCTTAGCATAACATTATACGTATTCTATAAACATTTAATGACTTAGTTGTACTAATACAAGGCTACCCACTTCCTAATCACTTTTTCATACTTAATACGAGTATAAAGCATCATTCTACGATTACTACCGTAACTCGAACTAATTATAAGTTTGAGTTTAGTCGTCAAATTTAATCCTTCGCACACTTTATTGTTAGCTCCTTGTATGAACTACTTATGATAACAACTAGGTATATTGTGTACGAGCACCATACGAACGTTTAACCAAATCAGCTCAACTTTCATTTAAGGCCTTTGGATCTCCCTCTCAATGACATTCATACCTTCTCACGCTGACCATTACAGGTCAATTATTGTATACCATACCATAATTATTCTACCATTCATTTTATTCACTCTTACAAATAAATCTACGGATTCTTAATCATTAATCAAGAACTAAACATTTTACTAACCTCACCTTCAGTGCATAAATCAGTTATCCGTGTGCCGGATCGATCCACTTCTTTATATGTACCTTCCGTACCAGAATTGGTCTCATTCATTCATGAAATATGCTCCCACTCATGAGCATCCTTCCACTAGCTTCATTACTATCATCTCACTAAGAATTCCATCATATTTATCTATAAATAAATAGTTAGTACATAACCTTTTATAATAGCGTCCTACAGGGTGTTTGTTCGCCTATTGCCTCTTTCACAATTTTCTTATGTACATGCTAAAACATATCATGCATTCCATTTCTTACATACTATCCTTTCATTTTATTGGCTATTTCGTCAACTTTCGCAGTTTGAACTTTCAAGATCAGACTATCACCCCCTTACCTATTGTGGTCGCATCGAGGTACACGTTCCTACCTTATACTTGCATAATTGCAAGGACTTCATTTATTTCATTTGACCTTTCGGAAGTCTAATTGTAAATACATTCTCACATATGGGTATCAGTTATCCTATTCTGACACACCATTCTCTAGTCGAGCCCTATACTCCTATTAAAAATATAATCTTTTTATACCTACCTGGCGCGGGTCAGAACCCTTGACTCGTCATTCATACTTTGCGACGGTTAATACTTTCCAAACTGTGACAATGCATGCCCATACATTATGCTCACCTATAAGCAATAAACTTGACAAATCGTACATTAAATACCGGGTTCAAATGGCGATCGCCATTTGACCCGTATGACTCATTTGAGTCTCGTTTTTAGTTTCTATTCTTATTCGTTTAATCCGTCTTCATTTACGGATTCGAACTTTTAATTCATTACCTTTCATTCTTACTGGTTGACCCGTGCTTGCTTACAGATTCAACCTTTCATTCCTTACATGGTCGAATCCATTTCTTAGATTCAAACATTTTCCTCCGTACCTTCCTTTCTTCTGCCGTATCATTTACCATGTCATTTCTTACGAAACGGTTTTCATATTAATCTTCTACAATCAACTTCGAGTGTTGGGTCCTATCACTTAATTCCATGTCCTATTTCATGTAGCGCGTCTCGACGTGACACTTTACATCCTATTTCTAGTGGTGTTCCCACCCTTCTTTCTTAAGTTTGTCTTACATTCAATCGTAGGCTTATACTTTTCGTTCTTATCCTTCTTTCTTTCTTATATTGATCCGTTGCTTTAAGAATCGTTAGACCCCTTTTTGCTAGATTGACCAGACATAAGTGAGGTGATTCCCATGTTTTTCTCGAGCTTCGGTCAATACATGACCAACCCTTAATATACCATTTCCATTTGTTTGTTCACCGTATTAGGTGTTAATTCACCTACGTTCTCTAACATGTCTTTTACTAACGAGTATCCTACTTTACACGTTGTATTTCTTACGTAATACTTCCAGCGTTTGTAAGTAATTATTATTCACTGACTTCTACAATATAACCTTTTAAGGTCAACCACCACCCAGTACTTTTGTATATAAGTATTGTATAGTACGGGTTGTTCTTACTTTCAATTCAAACACACTTACAAAACGCCTTTAGCTAACATCTGAACTATTATCCTTTCCATACCTTTCATTAACATTACCAAGTTCTCATTTATTTATACGTTCCACTTAATTTCAATTATTCTAACACGCATACATCTTTATGTAAATACATTCAAAGTGATTGCAAATTCACCTTCCTTTAGCGTCCATGTTCATGCTTACTTTATTACTTCCTCTTAACCCTTTTTGCCATCCATACTCAAGTAAATTGACAGGATTCCCATCCTTACATATCAGTACTTTCGTAATATCTTTAGTTTATGTGAGCATATATACGACTATTCACTTTCTTTCTATTCATACGTTAATCGACTTTCGTTAGTAGAATTTCGTATAAGTGAGACGTTCATTAATAGTTATCTCATTTCAAATCCATACAACTAAACTATCCTCCATCATAACACGTAATTCATCTAGTACGTAACACATTAACTCTTTACTTAAATAATTGTGTCTAATGGCCATCTCATGATATTCCTATACTGTTGACCTTCAGAAAGTCAACTGTCTCGTTTACACACTTCAAACCTTTGAACATGTATACATCTAAATATGGTAGGTCATAATAATAATATCCTGCGTATCTCATACTCATATTGTACGACATGTACAATTTACGTGATCCTCTAAACAATACACATATACATTCACATACACGTATTTTCACATGCTAGTGCTCGATGATTCTACAATTAGCAAATTTCATTTGAAACAACTATATAACATAATTTCAACATATCCTTTACTAATTAGCTCGTATGATTCACATGTAGCACATATTCGCCTCTTAATCATACTAAAGCAAATCATTAAATACACGTAAGCATCACACCATTCATGTACAAGTACAAGCCTCTAATGCATAATTCTATCAAAGCATACATTCATCCCAATTTTCATACGAATTCCAACTCCACTTTATACATTCGTCATTCATTTCATACCATTCCATACGTTACATTCGACTTTTATAAATTTTACTTTATCGCCGACGATCTACATAACTTTACATAACTTATTATATCTTCTTATAACTTGACAGGAACATAAAACGGGCATTTCTGAGAAGTATGGGAACTTAAATCATAATTCACAAGCTTTCAATACATCGTAGTTCTTTAGTCCGTATTTACTTCATTCGCATTCTTACAATTTAAACTTTACTCACTTTTAAACTCTCATCATTCATTCGTGTCATTCGGCACATTACTTTCGACTCTTACGAATTTCTTTCCATCATAATCACTAATTGTGGTTACATATATCTCATTAAGCCTTTTTATGGACCCTAAATAAACATTTAGTAGGCTTTCGGACCATTTGGAAACCCGAAATGTGAAAAAAAATGCAAAACAAGAATTTTTCAGAGGACTTGATTTCCGCTGGCCGTCGGCGACGGCCTCACACCCCATCGGCGACAGGCCCCAGAAATGTAGCGTCGGCCACTTTGTCCGTAAGCAGCAATTTAGGGCGTCGGCCCAAAGGGGGGCGTCGGTGACGGCTGGCAGCCCGTCGGCGACGGCCTCCCGATTGCTGAACCGCTGCTGCACTTAATTTTTGGCTGTCTCGACCATTTCCCGGGTCCGTTTTCAGCCATACGATTCCTGGAACTCCCCGTATGGCCCCCCATATTTACTCCTTCACGTAATTAACTTAAATATTATATCCCAAACACCTTAGACATACTAGCATTTTACCAAAAACATAAATTGTTACCTCAATAGCGATCTTGGAGCGAGCACACTTTCGATCGAGCCATCAGTTTGAGTTCAAGCATCAGATCATACGCTCGAATCCCTCAAACCTTGGCTCTGATACCAACTTGAGACGCCCCTAACTCATCATTCTCAAAAGATCATAACGTGGTTAATAGATGTTAGAAATTTTGGCATGACCCGTACGTAAATAGACCACTAACACCTGCTTTATACGGTAAACCATTTCAACGTAAAACATCCTTGACGAAAACCCCAAACTGAACATAAAACCAACTTGTAAAGCCCGTCTTTTTCGTCTAATAAAATGACGACCAAAGGACACTAGTAACATAAATCTTCTTAAAAAGTGTCCAAGCTTTTCGCAATTAAACATAAAGACATCAATAACATCTGGACGCTAATTTAACAAAATTTAGGCATGACCCGTCCATAAGACGAGTATATCCCTGTTTTAACCATCAACAAAACCAACAAGTCTACAACCCGTTCATCTAGACACGACTAAGAATCATACATCAAGTGTTAAAAAGTGTAACCACTAACAAAGTTTTATATAAAAAAAACGAGTATTTGAACCGAAACATTAATACGTAATAGCGGAAGCGCTTGATAACCATCAAGTGTGCATATGCTCGCTCCAAATTGCCAAGTCGCCTAAATTGAGGATTTACCTACATTCAACAACAAAGCTTTTAAAAGTTAGTCATAATATCTATTTCGTTTACAATACTAACATTTTAGTTTCATTCGCTTACATACTTTCATTTCTTTTACGCATTCGATTAACTAATTAAATGGGTAATGGCATATACTCTCATAATGAGATTCAAGCATACCACTTACAACCCGGTAACATCGGGTTAATTGCTTTCAACATAAATCTTTCGCTCTATCCGTATAACGGATTGAACTTCATACATTCGTTATTGCATTCATGTCCACCCGTTCTAAATGGATGGTACCTTATCCTTACTCGACTTGTTCTGGTCGACTTGCATAGCTTATCATAATCTTCGTTAGCATAACCAAATCCGCAAGGGATTTGCTATCCACTTACTAATCACCATATTCATTATAACAAGGGTTGTTCTTCATAATTATTAACAAAATTTAAGTAAGGTTTTGTATGCAACGGAACATACCTCGGTCTTGTGAACCTTCCGATTTCTTAGTATTTAAACCTTCTTCCTTCACGCCTATATCAACACACTCATTCATTCGTTTAGTACCCAAATTTCATTCCTTTATGTTCTAAATTACACATAATTATTCTTTCAAGCATTTCATCAAACACCTAGTGTGCGTTACATTAATAAGGCATAATGTACAAGCATTTAAAGCACGACTTTGCTAATTCATCCTATATGTCATAAATAATCAATCTAGTTCTTGCAATTCCTTTATTCTACATCAAATTATCTAGCATTCCAGTATTACAAGCAGGATCACATATCAAGATTACATACAATCATAATCCCTAATAATCTTTCTAATCATAACACAATTTCACAAAGTGGGTTTTCACTACAATCTTCCATACAACCCAAAATCAATCATGATTCTTGTTCTAGAAAGCAATTCTAACTTAGAATTCCCACATTTGATACAAGAAATCGAGTTTGGGTTGAACCCCTCATTCACAAATCATAATTTCAGAAAATTTAACTTACCACTTCAGAAATTAGGGTTTGCCATTCGAATTTATAGACTCATGCACAGAATTTCCCTATGAATTTCACTTCAATTCTTGATTTCTTGAGGTTAGGGTTTCACCTCCCCTTTCCTGCTCTCCCTGATCGATCGACCAAACCCCAGATGTGGGTGTTTTTTATTTTTGTTTATTAATTAAAACCCTTCTGGTTTACTAATTCCACATTGAACCCTTCCATTTTGAAAGAGTGTTTAAATTAGGTTTTCCCCCATAAACTAACTACCATGTTGCCATATTTCATTAACTAAGTTAAATTCTTTATTTATTTGCACTTATCATAATACTAAACATTTTTGGGGTGTTACAACTTATGCCTAGTTAACGTTTTTGGGGTGTTACAAGTCTACCCCCCTTAAAAGAGGTTTCGTCCCCGAAACCTTTCTCATTCCAACTAGACTACTTCTATTCTTACTTTTTCATCTATTCGCTCACACTGCTTAATATAACATGGATGCATTCTGGATCTTGGCAAGAGTTTCATTCATGCATAAACGTATTTGTACGCATTATCCCTTCGTTCTTAAATCAAACAAATTACCTTCATAATCACATATAAGTCAGAATTTGATCCAGAGCTCTTATTAGTGTCGTTTTCACTTTATAATGCTAGTTCCTAACATACATCATCACTAGCGGTTCGTTCCTTGAAATTTATTCCAAATACATACTATTTGTCATACAAGCTTATGCTTGCGGCTTGTTTCTATCTTTCTAAATAAGCGTAACATATTCATACATCTACTGATATAAATAAATCGATTTATTTCGTTCTGCACATGAATCATGCACGATATAATCCATTATTGTGGTCATGATCAGCAAACCCCATTATCCCATTACTAACGCTCTTCTAATTACTTCCTTGTTCGTATGAGGGCTTAGCATAACATTATACGTATTCTATAAACATTTAATGACTTAGTTGTGTCTTGTGAGTAAATTTTTACCCCAGGTAAAGTCCTTAAATTTCTTTCATGAAATTCCGACTTTTGCATCTTGTGAGTAAATTTTTACAGCTCCACTCCTCTCATTGCTCATTGTATCACGGTAATTTCTTTCATATTAATGAATACTCAATTGCTTCATTTCTAAAAAAAATTCATATGTTACACATGCATAGTTCGTTACGCATGTGGTTTCACTTCGAATAATCAATTTCATCAAAGATTTCAATTATCATTTCGCTATATCTAATTATTGCTTCGTGATCTGGATGATCCGCATTCCTGTAAGTGTTGACTCCTTGCTATCGAGTCAATGAATTTCTTGGAAACTTCTCTTTCTTTTCAAGTTACGTAAATGGTTTTTCGTTGTGACCATGCCGAAATTTCCTTGTCGATACATGTATTTACTATCAGATTGCTCCTCAACCAAGTTCAATTATTTAAACTTGTTTGCTATACATATTCAATTCAAGACACCATATGATGTATTGGAAACATCATATTCAAATTCGTTTTAACAAGCGTTTCATTTGTTCCGAGTCGTAGTAGACTTGTTTGGTCTACGACTCCATTAAGTTGTTTGTTGATTTCGAGACCCTGTGATGGTGATTTTCACTAATTTGAAGCTTGCGCTAATCTTGTTTACACATATCATGCACGGATTTAATTATTTATTTATTGATTTGTTTTAAAACCGCACTGATTTATCATATTGAAGCAGTCCTAATGCAATCGTGTGTTAAGACAATGGTACACAAATTCATTTCATATTCTGGTGTACCTACTAACGTCTCTTTCATTATCGATCGAATGTTACGCGATATTTATTGCTTCTTCATCTTAAATTGAAAACAATATTTCTTTGATCATCCATCTTCAATTGAAAATCCTTTGATCTTTGTTTGGAACAAACGTTCATATTTACTTCGTTGAACCTTCAGTTGAATTCAAACACGGTGAACTTGTTTGACCATCGCTATTATTGAATTATTTAAATCACTACGACACCTTGTGGTGTCGGTATAAACTTGTAGCATGGGCTAATCATGATCGAGCATTTCATGCAAAACATAGGTGATACTTGTTCGATCACCGTTATATTTGAATTGTTTCATTCACTACGACACCTTGTGGCGTCGGTATAACTTGCAGCTTGTGCTGATCATGATCAAATGTTTCATGCAAACTATTACATTTGAGCTTGTTGATTCTAAGTTCATCTAGTGGATGTTATTGCTTCTAGAACTCATTTACATATTTTGAACATTCATATGGATTTCGATTGGTCGAAGTTCCTGTTCATTGTTGGATACCTGTTAACTTAGTTACTTTAGTGACTGTATCAGCATGCCTCGTTTCCCTTGACATCATATTCTGAGACACATTTCTTTTAACCATTGGGTTCTTATTGTCGATGAATGAACTTGAATTCACATAATTCGAATATGTCTTGATTCGATTTCATGTTCATTCATTTTGTTAATATTCGTATTTACCTACACATAACATAACTATAAGGAGTTAACATAGTCTAAATTTCGAAGACGAAATTTCTGTAAAAAGGGGAGAATGTGACAACCGGTAATTAACGCCTCTTAATTACGCGATTAACAAATGTTTAGATGATAATAAAAAGCGTTTAAGATGTAAATAAACCTATTTAGGCCTTTGGAGGCCTAAGAATGGCTAACCGGCCTTACAGTGCGCGAACGGTGGTTTACGGTAAAACCTGCTAAACGTTAAACGACAATGAAATGAAACCGAACAAACTACTGATAATGCCGACTAATATTAAATTTTTACAATATATTTTAGATTCGTAATAAAAATTTTATATCCATAGTCGGAACCGAATCGAAAAACAGATTAAAAGCGACAACGACATGTTTTACGCGATTTTTACCATTATCGACGAACGAACGCGCAAATGACATATACCGGCACTATTTTACACGTTTCTAAATCTAAAATTTTTTTTACTATCTTACGGTGAAATCAGGTTTTGGAAACGGGCTCGTAGGAGCTGGCAGGCCACTTGAAACATGATATTGGGCTTGTGGGCCTTGGGCCCAAGTCCAAAGCACACTAACAAACCCTATGTATAAAAGAGTGTGAGAAACCCTATCCTTCATTTTATACAGCCGCTACCATTCTCTTTTTCCTCTCAATTCTTGTCTGCACAATATACACTCTAAACCTACACACTCAAACTTCATCCATCTCTCACATACTACACTCACTCTCTCGATCATACCTGCAAACACAAGGAAAAGCCACACACACCTCTCAATCTCACCCTCTCTCTCTTGTTTGGATGATCGGCTAACAACACAGCCCCCCTCTTCTTCCTCGGTGATACCACCGTTGGCGGTGGTTGTTTCCAGTCGTGGCACCCCAAACTCCCCCTCCTCGATGGCCGGCGACGGCGTGACGACAACACCGCCACTCACAGCGGCGGTGGAGAATCTGAACGCCGGCAACAGCGGCGGAGGTGGTGGGTTGCAGGTGGTCGTTGACGATGATGAAGATGTTCCAGGAAGATGATGAATCTCCGACGAAAATGTTGGTAGAAGATGGCAGTGACGTGGCTGACCGGCGTCAAAACCGCCGCACACGGCGTGGCGGCGGTCCTCTCAGTTCGACGAGTTCACGGTGGTTTAGGTTCGAGTTCAAGTGACTTTGTTCAGGTTTGGTTCAAAATGGTTCATCTCTGGTTCGGGTTTTCTGTTCGGGAGCTTCGGGTCTTCTCAGGTCAAATTTAACACGGGTCGACGTTAGTCAAACGGTTCGGTTCGGGTCAGTCAGTTCGGGTCGCGTATCGGGTTCGGGTCAAACCCGGTCAACAAGTCAAAGCTGGTCAAATCTCAGCTTCGGCTCGATCTCGGTTCGGGTCTCGCGGTTCGGTCAGACGGCTCAGCTTTGGTTTCAGTTGACTCGGTCAAACCTGGTCAACTCAGCGAGTCGACTCAGTCAACTCAGCCGGTCAACTCAGTTAAACATCTTGACGCAAAAGATTTGGAACATTATAGAGTGCACGCTAGCAAGTCATGTCTTGGAAACGACATCACGGGGTCGTATATAGCTAGCTTTGCACATGGAAATCCAGGTGAGTTCATAACCCCACCTTTTTCCGGTTTTACATTTTTATAAATGTTTTCGGGGTGGAAAGACATGCACGTTTTATAGAAACATACAAAGTTTTCGATGAACAAAGATCACATATTTTTAGAAAAGCACGTTTTGCAAGAGCATACGAGGTTTTTGAATGAACAAAAACTATATATTTCTAAACCATGTTACAACACGTTTTAACTAACACAAATGATTTGTGATTTTCATTGAATTCAAATGGTTTACGAAAAACTTATGCAAAACATACCGGTTTTTACAAGAACATGAACAGTACGAAACATGCATGAGCTACAAATACTAGTGACGGGGTTGGTCCTATTTACAAAGGGGACTGGAGGTCCTGTATACGAAACAACGGAGACTATGTGTCCCACATACAACAACCCAAATCTTGCATGCACCTAAGGCCTTCATCTTAAGGACTGACGAGTCTAACATACAGACTCATGCAGGCATGTTTGTCATTGTCAGGCGCAGACATTGACAGCCACACAAGTGTTACAAACACGAAACTTTACAGATACAAGGTTATACATACATAACGCTTTACACATACAAGGTTTCACAAATACAAAGTTTTCATTTAATATGCCAAAGAAAATGATTTTTTATTTCGTTTTCTCGAACAACATTTTAAAAACCGGTTATTCAAAAAGATTTATTTTAATCTTTTACAAACAAACTTTGAACTCGCTCAACTTTATGTTGACTTTTCGCATGTTTCTTTCTCATGTTACTTTTTCAAACTATGGCATGGTTGGAATAGGAGGACCTTGTGGATTCGAGTACTTAAAGGGCGTTCGTTTTCTAGAAGTCTTAGCTTTATTTGCTTCCGCTGTGCAATGAATATACTGGTCCAGTCACGCCAAGCTCTGATATTTCGGAGTGTGACATTGCCAACCAGTTTTTGATACCCAGATATATTATCTACAACATCACTATTTTCTTTACAGAAAGTAGTTAGAACTTGATTTTGTTCTTGGGTGTATAATTGGTTTGCATGAACTCATGCCATACTCGGTTAACAATTCTAAACAATATTTTCTTTGTGACAAACATATACTAGCTTTTACTTTAACTACTTCTATGCCTAGAAAATATTTCAATTCTCCAAGGTCTTTAATTAAAAAATTAGACCTTAGATTATTCTTAACACTTTCTATTTCTTCATTGCAATTACCTGTGATGACAATATCATCCACATACACAAGCAAGTATATAACCATTTTCCCAGTAGTTTTATAAAACAAGGAATAGTCACATTTACTTTGACTAAACCCTAAGTTAAACAACACATTCACCAACTTTTCATTCCTCATTCTACGGACCTAAATCTACACACAATATCTCAGATCTACATTAGTGCTCACCCCACTCCACCATTCATGCCCAGATCTACACACACAAAATCTGTTAAAATGGTCATTCCATTCTCCGGTCTCTTCACAATGAAGCGACCTTCAATCGCTCGAAGATTTTCTATCAAAAAAAGCCCACATATTTTGGCCAGTTTAGGTAGTGGAGGTCGTGAGGCGGAAGTTTTTAGGTGATGGAAGTGGCACGGCGGCAAGTGTTTTGTGGTGGAATTAGTTGTGAGACGGTGGTAGATGAGTTGTGTCAGTGGTTGTTTTATGGTGGAGGTATTGTGTACTTGCAATTAAGGGTAAAAAGGTGGTGGTGGTGGTGGTGGTTGGTGATGGTTTTAGGAGGTGGGAATGGTTGGTGGTTGTTTAGGAGGCGATCGGTGGTTGCTAGATGTTTTAGGAGGTGATTGTTGGCGTTTAGATGTGGTGGTTTTGGGGCTGTAGACTTAGGTAAAGAAGTGTTGGTTGGTGGTGGTTTTAGGTTGTAAACTGTGACAAAGAGTGGACGGTAGTTGGGGTGCTAAAGGGGTCATGTTCGCACGTTGGTAGGTTCAATGTAACATTTGTGCTCGAAATCATTATGAACAGTTCAATTATCAATAAAACAATGTTATTTGATCCCAATATTTGTTTGGTTGTGTTTTACATTTTTCATGTTTTGACTTTTGTTCAATTTCAAACTCTACATCGCTTTCTGGAGGATCATACGCAAACTAGTGCGTAAACATACTCAGTTTAATGCGACAAATACTCCGGGACAACAACATATACTCAACATACCTTAAATAACCTTTACATAACTTAGGAATAAGTTATAAAGGCTTTGGTATGGCAAAAACAAGTTAATTCGCTTACAGGGACTAAACTTGAAAACTACGAAAGTATGCCAATTTGAACTGTAACAAACATTCCGGAACATGTCCATGAGTTAAACATACCATAAATATCCTTTACATAGCTTAGAAATAGGCTTTGAGGGGTTTGGTATGCTAAAACAAACTTTTGGATCATTCAGGGGCTAAAAGTGTCAAAAAGTGCACAAGTTTGCACTTTCGCGCATAACTTACATTCTGAATACATCCGGACATCCAAAAATTTATGTAAGAATCCTTATATTATGCCTTAGTGTTTGGCATGAGAAAAATCCATTCGTCGCGCAATTTGGATCATTTTTCGCGCTTATGCGCATTCCATCGTAATTAAGCGAACATCGCAACCGTACGGCCAAACGAACCGACATCCGGGATATTTCCAAGCATATTTCATGTTACCTATGTCTTAACATCATTGTGGAGCTTGAAATTGGGTTTGACGGGTGTTAGAAGTGCCGTTACGCAACGAAACATGTGCAGGGACCATTTCTGCAAATTCTGCAGAAATAAGGGCCAGGCGTGACGCGACGGGTCTAGGCGTCACGCGAGGCCCCTTCTGGACCAGATTCAATGTTTAAACAGCTTGTAACAGCCCTTCAACTTTCCAAAGGCCAATGCCACTTGTCAAAACCCGATGGTGGGGGCAAAATAAGCCACCACAACTTTGCGACAAGTGTACGGATTAGGTCGTGGCACGATATTCAAGAAACGATCCTAACGGTCTTGCTTTTCCTATAAATACCCCCCCCCATTTTCGTTAAAACCCACAAAAATCTGATCTAAAGCTCTAAGTTGAGGCCTTTGCTCTCATACCTGAGCTCCTGGATCGAGATTAGCTTTCAGGGACCCTTCGTAAGTGTTCTTTCGTTCTTTTAATCGCTTTCTAGTGCTAAAGTCAAACTTTGTTTGACTTTCTGCGTTGACCAGCCTATGGTCAACACAAAGTTCATTGGAACTTCATAACATGAGCGTGATCACGATGATTATAGTCCATGGCGACTATACCTACTGATTACCACGTTATCTAGGCTCAGTGACGAGTCGTAGTTTCGGCCAAAATGCGCATTCTTGCGTATTTTGTAACCAAACTACTCGTGAGCATCAAGGCCGTTTGTTTTGATGCCAAACCTGTTTTCTAAACTTAGTTAAGCATGTTCTAACATTCTTAGCTCGTCACTATTAGTATAGTGCTTATATAGGGTCGTAAGGTAAGCGATCTAAACCATCGCTTATACTTTCGAACCCGACCCATTTGGCCGATCATTAGGATTCGACCAAACACATTAGGTGACCATAGCTGTAACCTTCCGAGGTTATACCTTGTGGTCACGATGTTAGGCGTTCCAAACGCGTTATACGCGAACGACGCGTTAAGGTAGCATAAGCTACCTAAACGGGTCGTAATGGGTCGCAAGCACTTAGGTTAGGTTTCATTTTAGTATGTAGGCTTTGTTAAACCATATTACACTAGTCTCCGTACTCGTTTGGTTTACGAACCCGCATACTATCCGATCCTCCGATTTAGATCCGGTATATTAACGTAGTTACCTATATTAGGTGTCGTTTGATATCCGTGATCTCTAGCATTATTTTGTTGTTGTACAAGAACTTCAAAGCAATCTCAGGTGAGTACATAGAACCCCATGTTTTACATGTTTTCGAGGAGTCAATGTGAGTACATTGAACCCCTCTTTTACTGTTTTCCAAACTGTTTTGGGGTGAAACACATGTGCCTACTTGTTACTTTCATGTTTTCCATGTTTTCACATCATATACCTGCTATGTTCGTTAGTACATTATAGTACATTGTTTTACATTACATTTCATGTTATGTATGCCCATCGTGTGTGTACTTAGTACATTGTTTTACATTACAATTCATGCTATGTATGCCCATTTTGTGCGTACTTAGTACATTGTTTTACATTACATTTCTGCTATGTATGTTAACTGAGCATGCTAGTACATTGATTCACATGACTTTTATGCTATGTATGCCCATTGTGTGTGTACTTAGTACAATTATTCATCACATGCCTACATTTTGGTATGACATTTGGTTCGTTTAACATGGAACAATACATTCATTAACATTGATCACGCCATTCGTTAGTAGGTAGTGGTACCATAGGAATTGACAACTCCCGTTCCGGACATCCTAGGTTGGTTTGGATGAAAGGAATGACCGAATTCGATATACATAACTTAGATAAACCATTAATTGGATGTATGCATATTTCACAATACCGCATAAATGTTTGTATCAGTATAGCATGCATTTGTTCCACAAAACATAACGTTGATTTAAACCATGTTTTACTTCAATACCTTGTTTTGTGCATTTTACATATGGTTAGGTTGATACATTTCGCTTACCATACATGATATATTTTGAGTACACATTACATGATCTACATTAAACATAAACATTTTGACATTGATATACATATTTGGTGGTTTACATTGAACATGGACTCTTCGCTATGGTTTACACAATAACACTTGACAATTGATTTATACATGAACATCTTACATGGTGGTTGGTTTGGGTAAATGGTTTGAGTAACGTGGCGTATGTAATATGATGCAAACATGGTGGATACGCCACTAGTACTTCCTATTTATAAATGTTTGTATAATATTACATAACGTAGTGTTATCTAAATCATTTCTGTTTAGACATATTTCGTTTTACACAAATAACATCTTCTTCACAAGACATTATTTTTACAAACAACTTATCTTATACAAATTCATTTTACTAGGTTATACATTTAACCTTACACTTTATTTATACGTATCATCTGAACTTATCGTTTTTCATGCGATTTACAAAACAAAACAAATTACAAGGTTCATGACTGACTGTTATTAAACGTTTCTTTAAACTCATGTCATGAATCCCATTTTTCACAAAACCTATGTATCTCACAGGCATTTTTATGCTGACGTACCTACTTTCACATGTGTTTTCAGGAGCTATCGCTTAGGATGATGATTGTGACACTAGGGCGGACCTGTGCCTTAGAGACTAAAAATGAAGATAGACTAGTTTAATTATGTCGCGAACTCTTTGTTTTCCTGTTTAAGACAATGTATTACGCTTGTTAAATAAAAAAAATGTAACTTTCGTTTCCATGGTTATGAAACAATTAATTCTGTCCCAACACTCCCCGGCGTTTCCGCCGCGGTTGCATGTTATACGCGGTCGGGGTGTGACAGAAGAGTTGGTATCAGAGCCAATGGTTATAGGGAATTAGGTTATTAGTAATGCTTTGACCTAGACTATAACTTTCTAGGACCCTAACACAAGTTATCTTGTGTTTAGATTTTAAAACATGCACATCACCTATCCTTAGGTGATAACCACAACGGGAACTTCGATTCCGAATCCGCTTTGAAAATTAATCATCTCTTCGAGGATGATTGATTACTAGGTTTTGAACCCTCTGTTATATGGTTTTGAACCCTTTTGAATTTTCAAAAGTCTCGTCAAAGTTTTGGGCTTTAATAGTGTGAACACGTGCGAACTGGAAGAGTGAATGCCTGTACCCTGAGTTTTCTGTCTAAGGCTAGAGTGTTCGTACAAATCCACATAATCGGACCAGTCACTCTTACCTGGGAACTCTTGGGGTGAGTGTTCACTTATAGGCGAACATGTCTTCGCGATACATTATTTTTGACCCATTTACTTTGACTAGACATTGCGTGTCGCTTGTTTGCTTTGCGATGCGTAACCACCATCTTTGCTTTTGTTTATTTTGTTTCATTTCATCCTCTTCATCCAATCATCTCACTCGTTTCCTTTCATGTTTTCCTCTTTTAGAATGCCTCCTCGACGCGAAAGCCAGATAGCTACTGCCGAGCTGGCAGAAATTATTGCGCAGCAGATGGCTGCTCAATTCCCAAATCTCTTTGCTCAATGGAACCAAGCCAACAACAACAACAATGGTACATGCAATTTCAAGAATTTTAACTCAGCTAAACCACTCAAGTTTAGTGGTTCTGAGGGAGCCACTGGGCTTCTTCAATGGTTTGAGAGCATTGAGAATACTTTTCGCCACGTTCAGTGTCCGGATAATCACAAGGTCGAGTTTTCTTCGAGCGTGTTTCAAAAGAGGGCTCTCACATGGTGGAATGGGGTAATGAGAGACCGTGGTGCAGAAGTTGCTCTAGCACAGACATGGGCTGAGCTAAGAGCTCTTATGATGAGGGAGTTTTGTCCTCGTCATGAACAACGAGCGTTGGAGAAGGAGTTTGATGATTTGAAACAAGATAGTGGCGAGCACAGGGCATATACTGATAGGTTTGAGGAGTTGAGTCTACTTTGCCCGACTATGGTCGCCCCACTCGACAAGGCTATCGAAAGGTACATCGACGGCCTGCCTGACTTGGTACAAGACATTATTACTGGTAGCAACCCTACCACACTCCGTCAGGCAATCGAGTTATCAGCGACACTGACTGAGTCGCAGATTCGAAAGAATAAATTACACAGGAAGCGTGACAAGGGCAAGAAACAGTCGTCTGACAAGGAAGATAGCAAGAAAGGTCAAAACAAGAATGGAAAGGATTCTGGTTCATCAAAAAGAGCAAAGAAGCGTAAGGCTTCCCAAAACTATGCTGTCACTGCTCAAGCTAACCAGGCAGCTCCCAACCAACTCGCACAGCCTCCAGCAAAGAAGCCCTACTCAGGAAGTGCACCTTTGTGCAATCGATGCAACAGTCACCATCAGCCGCAACATCAGTGCCGTTTCTGTACTAACTGTGGGAAGTCGGGTCATCTTGCCGATGTTTTTCAGTTTGCTCAAAAACGCGCAGTTCAGAACCCTGCTCAACAAGTTGCTCAGCCTCCTGCTCAGCAACAGGGTCAAGCTGCACGACCACAATACCCACCAGGTGCTTGTTATAACTGTGGGGATCTGACCCATTACAGAAACCGGTGCCCAAGACTAGCCAACCAGAACCAGAATGCAAACCAGAATCAGGCTCAGGCTCGAGGGCGAGTCTTCCACATGAATGCTCAAGAGGCGCAAGCTGACAATGAAGTGGTGAACGGTACGTTCTTTATTAATAATCAGCCTGCATCTGTTCTTTTTGATTCGGGTGCCGACAAGAGTTTTGTGTCATTGTCTTTTGAGCCAATGCTTCGCGTGTCTAGAACGAAACTAGGTAAACCTTTGACAGTAGAGGTTGCCAGTGGTGAACCCATTGTTCTTAATTCTGTTCTACGCAACTGCCAGTTGAACCTTAACGACCATATTTTTCCTATTGACCTCACGCCAATGTAACTTGGAAGCTTCGACGTTATAGTGGGTATGAATTGGTTATCTAAGCATCGCGTAGAGATAGTTTGTTCTGAGAAGATTGTTCGTGTGCCGCTGTCGACAGGTTCGTGGTGAGAAGCCTGCCGGTGGTCTCAGACTCATGTCTTGTTTTAAAGCTCGAAAGTATCTGCGAAAGAACTATGTGGCATTTTTGGCACATGTGGTAGCAGATAAGGGCAAAGGTAAGTCTATTCAAGATATTCCTGTCGTTCGGGATTATTCAGAGGTTTTCCCGGAAGAGTTACCTGGTCTACCCCCAGCACGCCAAGTCGAGTTCCGTATTGATCTCGTACCTGGTGCAAATCCCATTTCCAGAGCTCCATATCGTCTTGCACCGTCTGAGATACAAGAGTTCTCTAAGCAGCTACAGGAACTCTCCGACAAAGGTTTTATCCGTCCTAGCTTTTCACCTTGGGGTGCCCCTGTTCTCTTTGTCAAGAAGAAGGATGGATCTTTTAGGATGTGTATCGATTATCGTTAGCTTAACAAGCTCACCATCAAGAATCGATATCCCCTACCTCGCATTGATGATCTCTTTGATCAATTGCAAGGCGCTTCTTACATTTCAAAGATTGATCTGCGATCTGGATATCATCAACTCCGTGTGCATAAGGAAGATATTCCCAAGACAGCGTTCCGCACTCGTTACGGACATTATGAGTTCACAGTCATGCCTTTCGGTTTGACTAATGCTCCTTCTGTTTTCATGGACTTGATGAATAGGGTCTGCAAGCCTTATTTGGATAAGTTCATCATCGTTTTCATTGATGACATCTTGATATATTCTAAGACGCGAGCCGACCATGAGCAACATCTCCGTCTTACTTTGGAACTCCTAAAGAAAGAGCAACTTTTCGCCAAATTCTCCAAGTGTGAATTCTGGCTTAAAGAGGTTCAATTCTTAGGACATATTGTCAACGAACAAGGTATTCATGTAGATCCCTCTAAGGTCAGTGCGATTAAGGATTGGGATACACCTACTACTCCTACTGAAGTTCGTTCTTTTCTTGGTCTAGCGGGTTATTACCGCCGCTTCATTAAGAACTTCTCAAAGATTGCAGTTCCTCTAACTGCTCTAACTCGGAAGAACAAGCCATTTGATTGGGGAGTCAAATAAGAGGAAGCGTTTCTGACTTTGAAACAAAAGCTTTGCGACGCGCCTGTCCTAACATTGCCTGAGGGCAATGATGATTTCGTCGTTTATTGCGACGCATCTAAATTAGGTCTTGGCTGCGTCCTGATGCAAAGAAACAAAGTCATAGCATATGCATCAAGGCAGTTGAAGATACATGAGAAGAACTACACCACTCATGATCTTGAGTTGGGTGCAGTTGTCTTCGCTCTTAAGATCTGGAGACACTATTTGTACGGTACAAAATGTGTGGTTTTTACGGACCACAAAAGTCTTCAGCATATCTTCAATCAGAAAGAACTCAACATGAGGCAGCGACGCTGGGTGGAGCTTCTAAACGACTATGACTGCGAAATTCGCTACCATCCTGGTAAGGCGAATGTCGTAGCCGATGCATTGAGTCGTAAGGAACGTACTAAGCTTCATTATGTTCGTCTCCAATCTGTTATTCAAGCTCAATCCGATATCCAAGCCCGTATTTCTCAGGCTCAACAATCTTGTGTTTCACAAGGTTTGATGGATAAGGAATTTCCTTATCACATAACTCCTGCTCTAGAACTGAAGGACAATGGATCATATTACTTCATGGACCGCTTGTGGGTCCCAAGCCGAAATAATCTTCGTACCTTGCTTATGGATGAAGCCCATAAGTCCCGTTATTCTATTCATCCTGGCTCAGATAAGATGTATAAGGATCTTCGTATCCAGTATTGGTGGCCATGTATGAAGAAAGAGATTGCCTTATATGTATCAAAATGCCTTACTTGTCTTAAGGTCAAGGCTAAACATCAGCGTCCTTCCGGTTTATTGGAGCAACCAGAGATCCCAGTTTGGAAATGGGAAAACATTACTATGGATCTCATTACTAAACTCCCGCGCACAAAGAAAGGTCATGATGCCATCTGGGTAGTTGTTGATCGTCTTACTAAATCAGCGCATTTCTTGCCAATCCGTGAGGATTTTTCGGCTGACAAACTTGCTCAAATCTACGTGGATGAAATTGTAGCTCGACATGGTGTTCCTTTGAACATCATTTCTGACAGAGATGCTCGTTTCACCTCTCATTTTTGGAGAACCATGCAATCTGCCATGGGGTCCCAACTTAATCTGAGCACAGCTTATCATCCACAAACGGATGGTCGGTCTGAAAGAACAATCCAGACACTGGAGGATATGCTTAGAGCTTGTGTGATCGATTTTGGTGGTAGTTGGGATTAACATCTTCCATTGATTGAATTCTCCTACAACAACAGTTATCACTCCAGCATCAACATGGCTCCTTTCGAGGCTCTCTATGGTCGAAAATGTCGTTCACCAGTCTGCTGGAATGAGATCGGCGAGGCTCAACTTACTGGACCTACCCTCATTTTAGAGACAACAGATAAGGTTAAGAAAGTTCGTGATAACCTTCAGACAGCTAGAAGCCGTCAAAAGAGTTACGCGGACCTAAAACGCAAGCCCTTGGATTTTCAAGTCGGTGATCGCGTATTACTTAAGGTCTCACCTTGGAAAGGTGTGATCAGATTCGGAAAGAAAGGAAAACTTGCACCTAGATACGTTGGACCGTTCAAGATCGTCGAAAGAATCAGTAAGGTAGCCTACAGACTTGAGTTACCTCCTGAACTTGGAAATGTTCATCCAACCTTTCACGTGTCCAATCTCAAGAGGTGTTTAGCTGATGAGAACCTCCACATACCGCTTGACGAAATTCGTGTTGATAAAACACTGAAATTTGTTGAGAAACCGGTGGAAACCATGGAACGTGAAGTCAAGTGGCTTAAACGCAAGCGCATTCCTTTGGTCAAGGTTCGCTGGGAATCTAAACGTGGACCCGAGTTTACTTGGGAACGCGAAGATCAAATGAAGGCAAAATATCCGCATCTTTTTCCACGAGTTTCCTCTAAATAAATTTCGGGACGAAATTTCCACAAGTAGGGGAGACTGTAACATTTGTGCTCGAAATCATTATGAACAGTTCAATTATCAATAAAACATTGTTATTTGATCCCAATATTTGTTTGGTTGTGTTTTACATTTTTCATGTTTTGACTTTTGTTCAATTTCAAACTCTACATCGCTTTCTGGAGAATCATACGCAAACTAGTGCGTAAACGTACTCAGTTTAATGCGACAAATACTCTGGGACATCAACATATACTCAACATACCTTAAATAACCTTTACATAACTTAGGAATAAGTTTTAAAGGCTTTGGTATGGCAAAAACAAGTTAATTTGCTTACAGGGACTAAACTTGACAAATTGCGAAAGTATGCCAATTTGAACTTTAACAAACATTCCAGAACATGTCCATGAGTTAACATACCATAAATATCCTTTACATAGCTTAGAAATAGGCTTTGAGGGGTTTGGTATGCTAAAACAAACTTTTAGATCATTCAGGGGCTAAAAGTGTCAAAAAGTGCACAAGTTTGCGCTTTCAAGCATAACTTACGTTCTGAATACATCCGGACATCAAAAAATTTATGTAAGCATCCTTATATTATGCCTTAGTGTTTGGCATGAGAAAAATCCATTCGTCGCGCAATTTGGATCATTTTTCGCGCTTATGCGCATTCCGTCGTAATTAAGCGAACATCGCAACCGTACGGCCAAACGAACCGACATCCGGGATATTTCCAAGCATATTTCATGTTCCCTATGTCTTAACATCATTGTGGAGCTTGAAATTGGGTTTGACGGGTGTTAGAAGTGCCGTTACGCAATGAAACATGTGCAGGGACCATTTCTGCAGAATTCTGCAGAAATGAGGGCGAGGCGTGACGCGACGGGTCTAGGCGTCACGCGAGGCCCCTTCTGGACCAGATTCAATGTTTAAACAGCTTGTAACAGCCCTTCAACTCTCCAAAGGCCAATGCCACTTGTCAAAACCCTATGGTGGGGGCAAAATAAGCCACCACAACTTTGCGACAAGTGTACGGATTAGATCGTGGCACGATATTCAAGAAACGATCCTAACGGTCTTGCTTTTCCTATAAATACCCCCCCCCATTTTGGTTAAAACCCACAAAAATCTGATCTAAAGCTCTAAGTTGAGGCCTTTGCTCTCATACCTGAGCTCCTGGATCGAGATTAGCTTTCGGGGACCCTTCGTAAGTGTTCTTTCGTTCTTTTAATCGCTTCCTAGTGCTAAAGTCAAACTTTGTTTGACTTTCTGCGTTGACCAGCCTATAGTCAACACGAAGTTCATTGGAACTTCATAACGTGAGCGTGATCACGATGGTTATAGTCCATGGCGACTATACCTACTGATTACCACGTTATCTAGGCTCAGTGACGAGTCGTAGTTTCGGCCAAAATGCGCATTCTTGCGTATTTTGTAACCAAACTACTCGTGAGCATCAAGGCCGTTTGTTTTGATGCCAAACCTGTTTTCTAAACTTAGTTAAGCATGTTCTAACATGCTTAGCTCGTCACTTTTAGTATAGTGCTTATATAGGGTCGTAAGGTAAGCGATCTAAACCATCGCTTATACTTTCGAACCCGACCCATTTGGTCGATCATTTGGATCCGACCAAACACATTAGGTGACCATAGCTGTAACCTTCCGAGGTTATACCTTGTGGTCACGATGTTAGGCGTTCCAAACGCGTTATACGCGAACGACGCGTTAAGATAGCATAAGCTACCTAAACGGGTCGTAATGGGTCGCAAGCACTTAGGTTAGGTTTCATTTTAGTATGTAGGCTTTCTTAAACCATATTACACTAGTCTCCATACTCGTTTGGTTTACAAACCCGCATACTATCTGATCCTCCGATTTAGATCCGGTATATTAACGTAGTTACCTATATTAGGTGCCGTTTGATATCCGTGATCTCTAGCATTATTTCGTTGTTGTACAAGAACTTCAAAGCAATCTCAGGTGAGTACATAGAACCCCATCTTTTACATGTCTTCGAGGAGTCAATGTGAGTACATTGAACCCCTCTTTTACTGTTTTCCAAACTGTTTTGGGGTGAAACACATGTGCCTACTTGTTACTTTCATGCTTTCCATGTTTTCACATTATATACCTGCTATGTTCGTTAGTACATTATAGTACATTGTTTTACATTACATTTCATGCTATGTATGCCCATCGTGTGCTTAGTACATTGTTTTACATTACACTTCATGCTATGTATGCCCATTGTGTGCGTACTTAGTACATTGTTTTACATTACATTTCTGCTATGTATGTTGACTGAGCATGCTAGTACATTGATTCACATGACTTTTATGCTATGTATGCCCATTGTGTGCGTACTTAGTACAATTATTCATCACATGCCTACATTTTGGTATGACATTCGGTTTGTTTAACATGGAACAATACATTCATTAACATTGATCACGCCATTCGTTAGTAGGTAGTGGTACCATAGGAATTGACAACTCCCGTTCCGGACATCCTAGGTTGGTTTGGATGAAAGGAATGACCGAATTCGATATACATAACTTAGATAAACCATTAATTTGTTTAAGGGTTTATCGCCACAGTTCAAGGCTTGGATGTATGCATATTTCAAAATACCGCATGAATGTTTGTATCAGTATAGCATGCATTTGTTCCACAAAACATAACGTTGATTTAAACCATGTTTTACTTCAATACCTTGTTTTTGTGCATTTTACATATGGTTAGGTTGATACATTTCGCTTACCATACATGATATATTTTGAGTACACATTACATGATCTACATTAAACACAAACATTTTGACATTGATATACATATTTGGTGGTTTACATTGAACATGGACTCTTCGATATGGTTTACACAATAACACTTGACAATTGATTTATACATGAACATCTTACATGGTGGTTGGTTTGGGTAAATGGTTTGAGTAACGTGGCGTATGTAATATGATGCAAACATGGTTGATACGCCGCTGGTACTTCCTATATATAAATGTTTGTATAATATTACATAACGTAACGTTATCTAAATCAGTTCTGTTTAGACATATTTCGTTTTACACAAATAACATCTTCTTCACAAGACATTATTTTTACAAACAACTTATCTTATACAAATTCATTTTACTAGGTTATACATTTAACCTTACACTTTATTCATACGTATCATCTGAACTTATCGTTTTTCATGCGATTTACAAAACAAAACAAATTACAAGGTTCATGACTGACTGTTATTAAACGTTTCTTTAAACTCAAGTCATGAATCCCATTTTTCACAAAACCTGTGTATCTCACAGGCATTTTTATGCTGACGTACCTACTTTCACATGTGTTTTCAGGAGCTATCGCTTAGGATGATGATTGTGACACTAGGGCGGACCTGTGCCTTAGAGACTAAAAATGAAGATAGACTAGTTTAATTATGTCGCGAACTCTTTGTTTTCCTGTTTAAGACAATGTATTACGCTTGTTAAATAAATAAAATGTAACTTTGGTTTCCATGGTTATGAAACAATTAATTCTGTCCCAACACTCCCCGGCGTTTCCGCCGCGGTTGCATGTTATACGCGGCCGGGGTGTGACATTCAACCTGAACCGAACCTGAAAATTTTTCACAAACTCTAATACGACCCGAACTCGAAAACCCTATCATACATATAAACCCAAACATGACCCGATCGCGGGTTGACTCGAACACCAGTTGTTCAACGCGAATTTTTTATTTTTAATTTTTTCCGCAAATTAATAATTTAAAATTAAAATTTTCATACAAAAAACAAAATGTATATAAAACAATTATATTTTAGCCATAAAATCTTATGTCAGTTTCTCTTTTAAGTTATAATTATAGCATAAAATGCATAACCAAATTAATTTATGACATAAAACATACTTAAAAAAATATTATATAATATAGATGGGTTTAATTGGTTAACCCGCCAACCTACCGGGTTGACAAGAATCCAACCCGTTTAGCTAAACAAGTTAATGGAATTTCTAATAAAGGAAGAACACAGATCCATAAGTAGAAATATAAACCTGAAAACGGAAAATATATGTTTGAAGAAAGACGGATGGTTTTAATGTTATATATAAAGTTTGTGAATCAACATTGATGGAATTTCTAACGAATAGCCATGGGAAATATATTTACGTGACAAAATAAGAATCATTTCTACAAAATCCTGTGTGAGGAAGACTGTATTTTTTAAAAATAGCAAAGTTTTCGAAGGATAGTGTTGAAAGAGAGGAAAACATTGTGTGGGATCAGCAAGATTGGTGGTCAATCACATCATATCCCCTGATTATTGGAGCAAATATACAATTTCCTTTCCTCACAATGACAACCATCGATAGCTGTTTTTCCTTATTTAAGTTCATTGTAAAAGTAGTATAAATAGAGGTTGTCCTTTCTATTGTAATCATCTCAAACAAAAATACAAAACATCCTTTGTTCATTCTATGTAACCTCTCATTTGTCAAGATGGTATCAGAGCGGGTTTCTGATTCTTGAAACTTGCTCATCTACAACCTATCACAAAAAAAAAACTAAAAAACTCAACTCAAACCAAAATCAAACTCCCGAAATCAAAAAAAAAAAAAACCAAACCAACCTTTGAGAAGTGGAGGAAAACCAACCAGTGAGAACCACCGTCGACCTTCTCCTAAACCCCGAGTCAGAACCAAACAGAACCCAACCGAGCCTCCACTTGACACCCTTCGGTTTGAACAGAAAACCCGGCACCCTGGTTCTTCTGTGGATTATCGAGCCTTCTTCTCTACTTCTTTCGGATTGGTAATAGCCGGAGGAGGAATAGGCCCCGTCAGAGAAGAGGGAGGCGCCGCTGCAGACCGTTCTCAGTCTTTTCCCGTACACACATAGTAGTGTTCAGGATTTGGCACGGCTTGTCATGGAGAAGAAGGGTTCCCGATATTATTGTAAATAATACAGGTACAGGGAAAAACATGGGGATGGCAATGGCAGAACATAAAAAAAAAACCTACAGGTACAGGGGTTGAGAGAGAAGTCTCGAAACCCCCCTCTTATCCTAAACCAATTTCTGTTTTAACCCTTGAAGAATCAGAAATTTTAAAAGCCACAAGCTTGGTTCCTTTTATAGAAGAAAGTTTCATGAATTGCAAAAATACCCAAACTTTAGTGGTTTGGCAAATATGGCTCAAAGCTTGATTAAAAATCGGGAACAGTCGTGGATATTTGATTATGGAGCCACCGATACCATGTCCTACGAACTATCGGATTTTGCCACATCAACCAAACCTATAAAATCCTACATACAAACGGCAAATGGAGAAACAATGAGTGTAAAAAATGGAGGAACTATTTAAATTTCTGCAACACTTAAATTCTCTAACTGTCTCTATGTTCCGTCTTTGTCACATAAGCTCCTATCAATAAGCCATGTAACAAAGGAATTAAATTGTTCCGTACTCAT
Source organism: Helianthus annuus (assembly GCF_002127325.2). Classification (NCBI taxonomy): domain Eukaryota; kingdom Viridiplantae; phylum Streptophyta; class Magnoliopsida; order Asterales; family Asteraceae; genus Helianthus; species Helianthus annuus. Next base: position 60,612,415 of record NC_035448.2, read on the forward strand.
GCAACCCACATTTTGTTTCTTACAGGATATCCGGACGGGAGCGATCATTGGGCATGGCACTGAAAGACAAGTGTTATATTATGTGGATGAGGTGACTCAAAGTGGTACTGTATTGCTCTCTCATGGAACAACAGAACGAGAAGCTTGGCTATGGCATAGAAGATTGGGGCATCCATCTGCGGGGTATTTGCATGTTTTATTTCCTAAGCTATTTTCTTCTAATTGTAAGACACACTGTGAAACTTGTGTGTTGGCTAAAAGTCACTGTAAAACCTTTAAACCAAATAAAACAAGGGTTGATGAACCTTTTACATTGATTCACTCAGATATATGGGGCCCAACTCCAATCATCGGAGGACAAAACCTTCGTTTTTTCATGATATTCATGGATGACTGTACACGAATGACATACTAAAAAATAATCTGAAGTCCTTGATAAATTCACCCTATTTTACACCATGATCCAAACCCAATTCTAGAAAAACATTCAAGTTTTCCGATCAGATAATGGCGGTGAATTCGTAAACACTAATATGAAACATTTTTTTTCAAACCAAAGGCATCATTCATCAAACTACTTGTCCTCATACCCCATAATAAAATGGTGTCGCGGAACGAAAGAACCGCATTCTGTTAGAAATAACTCGGGCTCTCCTAATAGAATCACAAGTTCCAAAGTTTTTTTTGGCCAGAAGCCCTTGTTACTGCCACTAACCTTATTAACCGTCTTCCAACCAAAATTCTAAAATTAAAAACCCCATTACAAGTCCTTTCAGAATTCAAAAAAGCTCCCTCAAATCTCACACTTGAACAACACATCTTTGGATGCACTGCCTTTGTCCACATACCAAAAACAAACAGAACTAAACTCGAACCATGTGCCGAAAAATGTGTCTGTTGGGTATGGAATAACTCAAAAAGGATACCGATGCTACAATCCAATAACTTGACACATGTTCACCACTATGAACTATGATTTTCTTGAAACCAAGTATTACTATGCCCCCCAACACAGTGGTCAGGGGGAGAGAGAATGTCAAGACACACTGAGTTGGTTAAAGTATGCCTCATACAAGGAAGGAATGAACCACAGTACCAACGATGAGGCTCCTCCTTCCATAGAAAACTGAAATTTCAGTGTTGCCCAAGAAGTTGCTCCTAACCTGATACCCGAGGTAAGTAATACTCACCCTTGTTCTGTATCTAGCTCTACTGAAATTCCTGAAAACACAACTAATGAAACAATAGAGCAAGAAATGAGTTTTTCCACAGAAAACCCAAATGTCAGTGTCACCCAAGAAGTTGCTCCTAACCTGATACCCGAGGGAAACACGTCACTGATAGAGCAAAGTGAACATGAATAAGAACAAGAGGACCATTCTCCACAAGAAGGCACACAAGAAAGATATGTTTCTCCGCCATGATCAAACTGAGGAGTTCCACCGAAAAGATATTCTCCAGAAAAGGAATCTCAGGGAAGTAGATATCCTATGGCTAACATAGCCAAAGGAATCTATCCAAGGAAGCCAAGGCCTTCTCTTCATCGTTATATTCAGAAGAGATCCCTACCAATACAGAACAAGCCTTGAAATCAAAACACTGGAAAGGAGCAATTGAAGAAGAGATGAAAGCATTAATAAAAAATAACACATGGGAGAAATGTTTCCAACGGTGGGAAAGAAAACAGTTGGATGTCGTTGGGTTTACGATTAAGGACAAACCTCATGGTACAATTGAGAGATATAAAGCCAGGTTAGTAGCTAAAGGCTACACTCAGACATACGGGATTGACTACTTTGAAATCTTTTCTCCAGCCGTAAAGATTAACACAATCAGAGTTCTATTCTCCGTAGCATCAAATAATGGGTGGTCACTTCATCAATTTGATGTAAAAAATGCCTTCTTACACGGAGAATTAAAAGAAGAAGTCTATATGGAAGCTACACATGGATTCACAGTTACTTTTGGAGAAAGAGAAGTATGTCGTCTGAAGAAATCCCTTTATGGCCTAAAAGAGTCCCCTAGAGCATGGTTCGGCAGGTTCACCTAAGCCATGAAAAACTACAGGTTCAAACAAAGTAACTCAGATCATACATTGTTTCTCAAACAGAGAAACAACCTCATAACTTGTTTAATTATCTATGTCGATGATATGATCATTACAGGTAATGACAAAGAAGAGATAATCAAGCTAAAGAAAAACTTGTTCATAGAATTTGAAATGAAAGACCTGGGGAGACTTAAATACTTCCTTGGGATTGAAGTTCTAAGGTCAAAAGAAGGGATCTTCATGTGCCAAAAGAAGTATGTCCTCGACCTGCTAGCAGAAACCGGTATGATTGATTGCAAACCGGCAGATACACCCATGATTGTAAACCAAAAGCTCTACATGGAGGAAACAGCAGAGCTAGCTGACAGAGAAAGGTACCAGTGGATTGTGGGAAAACTAATATATCTCTCACACACTCGACTCGGTATAGCATACGTTGTAGGGGTAATAAGTTAGTTTATGCATCAACCTCAAAGTGCTCACATGGATGCAGTCTTAAGAATTTTAAGATATCTAAAGGGAACGACTGGTCACAGAGTCTTGTTCAAACCAAGTGGACACCTGGAAACTCAATTATACACCGATGCAGACTGGGCAGGAGATAAAGGGAACCGAAGATCAACCTCGGGTTACTTTACTTTAGTTGGTGGAAACCTGGTCACTTGGAGAAGTAAAAAACAGAAGGTGGTGGCCCTTTCAAGCGCCGAAGCTGAATTTAGAGGGATAGCAAAGGGGACAACTGAAGTTCTATGGGTACGAAGGCTTCTAACTGAGATAGGATTTCCACCCCAAGAAACTAGCAAAATTACAACCGATAATAAAGCAGCGATTCAAATCTTTGAGAATCCAGTACAGCATGATCGAACGAAGCATGTGGAGGTACCCGACACTTCATCAAAGAAAAATTGGAAGCAGAGATCATTACACTGTCATTTGTTCTATTAGAAGAACAACTTGCTGATATCTTAACAAAATCTGTTAATGAAAGGATCCTACACAAGTGTTTGGACAAGTTGAATTTCGGAAATCCCACAATTCAACTTGAGGGGGAGTGTTGAAAGAAAGCAAAACATTGTGTGGGATCAGCAAGATTGGTGGTCAGTCACATTGATGTGTGTAAAATGCAACATATAAAGTACATCAATTAAGGCATAAAACTAACCCTTTTTAGTACTAATGTTGGAAAAAGTGTGCTTTTGTCTTCCTTTTGTATTTTCAGGACTAAATGAGCGTAAATGAACAAAAGGAACAAATATGCAGCAAAATCTAACATTATTACAAGAAAAGGAACAAACATGGCATGCCCGACCCCTCGACAGCATCTTCCCAAGCAAAAACAAGAAAACAGAAGGCTAACCACGGCCCCGTGCCCAGCGGATGCGGGAGCGTGGCTACGTGTCTGCAGAAAAGACAAAGCTATAGAAGCTTCTATTCCCGACACGGGGGCGTGCCCAGCTCAACACGGGCCGTGATCAACGCTTAGATTCGCAGAATCCAAGCAAATCTTGATAGTGCAGATACGCTTCTGCACACGGGGTTGTGCCCAGCGGACACGGGGGCGTGTGGAGCTAATGCAGACAAATTGCAATTAATAAACAAAGAGAAAGTGGATGGACACAGGGCCGTGCCCAATGGACACGGTGCCGTGTCCGGGATTCTGTGCAGGCTATAAATAGAGGTGTTTGGTTCACTTCAAAGGCATCCCTTAGCAAACCACCTCTCTGCCACTTCACCCACACTCCACCACCACTATTACCCACATCCACCACCATCATCCATCTTAGAATGTGTGTAGTAGTCTCGGGATTCAAGATTGATAGTAAGAGTTCTTGACAATCAAAGGCCATGTTTGCCTAAGTCTCTTACATCACTTGGTGAAGACAAGCATTTAATATAATACTTTTGATTTTCAATCTTTTCGCACTTTTTATTTGGTTTTGTATTAATGACTTTAATAACTAGTTTCTTATGTTGAAGGTGAAACTTCCTTATCATTTGTCCGTGGTGTCTTGGCGTTATTTTATTGTCTATATAAAATAAAAGATTTTCACCATTCATATCTCTACGGTCTATATAGAGATATGTTGGCTACCTGGTCGGGGGTTAAGGGAATGGTTTGGTAAGGTTCTTGCCTTGTTCAGTGTATAGATCCTGCAAGGACCTGGGTCAAGCTTACTAGGACCTCCTTCAATACCCACTGGTATTGGATGGCAGGGGTGCGAATGGCTTGATCCCCTCATATGTAAACTATTATTATTACATTAACCCGGCTACTTGGGATTGTATCCCTACTCATTCAAACCACTTAGCCGAGGGTAACGTCACCTTTAAAAAAGGGGCCTACCACATTACGCATTAATAACTTAATTAATTATCTTTCAATATTCCGACCCTTTGGGATTGTATCCTTGCTGACTCAAACCACGGGGTTGAGGGTAACGTCACCTTCAAAAGTGGGGCCTACTACTATAACTAAGATAATCTTAAAAAAGTGCAAAAGTGCGGAAATCATCAAAGGTTATACTAAAGGCGAGTCGGATCCAAGTGATTCATCTTGTCTATCTGTTTTTATTTTATTTTTATTTTCAGCATTTTAGTTTTTATTTTCATGTTTAAAACTTTTTCTCAAAATTTTGATTTGATTAGACGTTGAGGATAAACCGGTACTAAAAGCTCTTGTGTCCTTGGACGATCTCGGTATCTTACCAACGCTATACTACGCTCATGATGGGTGCACTTGCCCATATTTGTGTTTAGTGTTAGTAAAATATCTTGTTTTATAAATATTAAAACTTGACTAAGGTGTTAAAAATGGCTTAAAATATACATAAAAACCTATCACGCACTATGCACATCAAGTTTTTGGCGCCGCTGCCGGGGACACAAGGATTTTAAGAAAGTTAGGAATCAACGGCCTAATCGTTTTTCTTATTTGTCTGTTTTTTTTAAGGATTTTTCTTAATTTTTCAGCTTCTACAAAGCTCAGCACGGGGCCGTGCCCGCTGAACACGCCCATGTGCCCAATCTTTGGTACTGGCAATCCTGTTGTAAGTCAGACAGTAACTGAACACGGGGCCGTGCCCACTAAACACGCCCCCGTGCCAAAGTTTCTGATACTAAAAACAGAACCGTAAGATCCCGACGGTTGGTAATTTCTGACACAAACATGAGTGATACTGATCTTTTTTACTTTTGCTCGTCTTATGGTACGTGGTGTCAATTATGTGGCTGAACACATGAAGATTTAAAATGTTATTTTTTTTAAATTATACTCCCCACTATATGGACCCATCGTTTTCCTATAGCCTTAAGATGGGTGAAAGTAAAAATATTCCCTATCTATCCCTCGAATGCTCTCAATCATCCCTTCTAGATGAAATGATTCTTGAAGAATGATTTCAAATGGAAGAATTAATTCTCCGATGGATAAAAGAACTTGAGATGGATATAACTAATTCATCTCAAGACGACGATCAAGGAGAATTATTGAGATGGCATTCAGATTATAACAACATCGTTGCTCCCGAAATCACCTCTAACTCTTGTGAGGACTTGAGCGATAGTCGTCCCTGTGTCGATTGTGTCGTGAAGGACTCCCCATCGGTTTCCGCCAATGCATACATAGACCTGAGCGATTCGACATATACCTTCTTTAACGAGAGCCCGGATAAAGGAAATAAAGGTTGGTCTTGCCCACCGGTATTTAGCTTAGGAATCACCCTTTCCGATAACCTCTTGTGTTCTTGTCTAAAACTAGGGCAACTTAGGTATCTCAGCCATTTCGGTGTTGTTCCGACCAGTAAGGAACCACCCGATCCGGATAAAACTCCTTAAAATAGACAAAACTTCATAAAAACTTCTAGCCACGGGGCCGTGTCCAGGTCAGCATGCCCCCGTGTCCACCCAAAGATTCTCGTCTGACTTTTGGTCAGAATACGGACAAAAAGTGTCAGAATTTTGTCTGCACACGGGGCCGTGTCCAGCCGAGACGGGGCCGTGTCTAGCGTGCTGTCGTTTTTTTATAAATGCAGCAAGATTCCTTCACTCTTGGACTCATTCCAAAGACAAAGATCTGGTGGGATCTTCACATATACCATACAAGGCATATTCTAAAGAAGGTTCTCAACAACCAACTTGTCTTTTGTACTTTTGTCCATTGCCTTCTTCTTCATTTTCTCCTCAAAACCTCCATTAGAGCTTGAAATCTCTATGGTTCCAAGCTTTATTTTGATATTTGTTAGGTTTTTATTCAAGGAATCTTGTCAAAAATAAGTTTTACAACACTGTTTTAAGTTATTTCTGCTTAAAAATGCTTCAAGAGTCAGAAAAATAATTTAAAGCTCCAAGATTTCTTGTTTCAAAAACCTGCAGAGAGGTGGCCATGGGGCCATGCTCAGCGAGCATGGGCCGTGTCCGAGGTACTGTTTCATTAAATTGAACTCTTTTCGACTTGTTTTTCGTAGAATGTCGAGCCAGAATAGTGGAACCTCTTCAGCACATTCAAGGAACAGTCATAGGGAATGAAGGCCTTCAATCGAAACAACTCTTGTGCGCTATGTGATGGCACTGCGGGAAGCTCTCGAGGAAATGACATCCATAGAAGAAATCCTGATTGACCGTATTAATTATCTCACGGTGGGGCTAGAAAACAGTTTCCAAGAAATCAATCTCTTGCACCAGAGATTAAACATTCTTGTAACACCTCCCACGGAACCAATCCTTCCCCAACAAGATTGTAACTTAGCTCAAGGAGTCATTAACCCCACCGGGTGGGATGACATCCCCGCGGAACCTCCTCTTGATGACTTACAAGAGGTTCCGGTGGAAGTCACACCCCCTCAAAACGAAGACACCAATGAGCCCGCCTTCCTTCTCCCTTAGGAGACAGAAGAGTGGCTTAACGATGTATGAGGGGTCCTTCCCGGAGAAGAAGTTCTTCAAGCCGCTTTCAACCGAGAAAACTATTTTTTCGGAAATTTTGCTCTTAAAATAAACTATAGGCAAGGACTTCTTTGAGGTTTTAGATTTCTTGTGTTTTATGACCTACTTATCTAGACTTAATTTATGCTTTTAGTTTCTATGATCTTATGTAATTCACTCTTTAATGAGTGATGGTTTTTAAGTATTAATTGGTGTTTGGATGATGTTATAATAAATAAAACACACTCGGGATGATGGAGGTTACTAAGGGAAACTTGAACCCACACCCCCATGCACAAAAACAGAGCCTCCCGATAATTTTTTTTCATTACAGCAAGTTCAGCACGGGGCCGTGCTCAGCCCAACACGCCCCATGCACAAGGATCTGCAGAAAATGTCTAGTTCAGGTAACTGGACACGGGGCCGTGTTCACTGAACACACCCTCGTGCCCAAGCTTCTATTAATTATGATACTGGCAATCTGAACACGGGGCCGTGCCCGGATCAACACGGGCCCGTGTCCAGACGCCCAGAAACATAAAATTTTGTTTTTAACACCCTTTTACACATTCAATCAACCTAAAAACTTATTTTTGGGACACATTGAGGACAATGTGTAATTTAAGTGTGGGGGGATGCTAAAACCTTGAATCTTGCAAGTCCTAATAACAAGCCTTACACAAAACTCTATTGGAACCGCTAATCACCCCAAAAATTTTTCAAAAAACTTTTCATTTTTTTACTTGTCTTTGTTTAATTTGGGAATAACAAGTTATAAAAAGGTTATATTTTTACAAATTTACAACCGATAGCGTCGTGATAAAAAGAACCAACATAAGAAAATTATGAAATGGCATGACAAATCTAGTTAAAATTTGATTATATATATTTGATCACATTAAAAACCCATTTCCACAAAAAGTGAGTTTTGAGCCTATATTGAGCATAAAAGCATACATCTTTAAATTAAATGCTCATTTTTCGTTTCTTGTGTGAATAGCCGCTTGGTTTCTTACGACTCTAGAACTTGCCATGACGATACATTCCTAGTCCTTACCAACTTAAAGCCAAGTAAGTAAATGATGGAGGCATCAGGACTAACCTTTTTTCTTTTCAACACCATTATTTTTCATTTCTTTTCACCTACCCAAAACCCCCTAGTTTACCCCTTTGAGCCTAAACCTTTTCATTTCTAAACCCACAAAACAAACACCCTTCACCCACCAAAACTTTTTTATCAAAAAAATGAAGTATAGCAAAAAAGCTCGGTTTTCATGTGACATCCCTTATAAAAAAAGTGAAGCATAGCAAAAAAAAAAAATAATAATAATAAAAAAACAAGTTCATCAAAGAAACTTTGTTTGAAAATGCTTTGTTTGAATAAAAGTCACAAAAACAAAAAGTTTTACGACGACATGTTTTTTACGTTTTTTGCGCTTTTTACTAACCACTAACCCAAAACCACCTACCTTTAACTCAAGCCTAACCCTTCCCCAAGTCCTCTTGATATTTACAAAGGTGTATAGTTAAAAAGGAGGAGGATTGATTGCTTGGCAAGCATACGGTAGAAGTAAGTTCTATGCCGGTCTCGAGTGTTTCACAAAAATACATCTTCGGCCGAGTGTTGAGTGATCTCCCGTGAGGTATGTGAACTTGTATATAAATGGAATTTTAAAGAGGCATGTTATGCCCAAATAACTAATTTCTCTTATGGAATGTTCTAAATAAATCATAACGAATAGGATTGCAAATAACATAAAAATAAAAGCCTAATAAAGATCTTGGATTCCCGACACTCAAGACAAGCCCAAAACTTCTCTTCTACCCATTCCATTTGGGAGTGTAAGCCACATTATAAAGAGTTTTGCTTGAGGACAAGCAAAGATTCAAGTGTGGGGGTATTTGATGTGTGTAAAATGCAACATATAAAATACATCAATTAAGGCATAAAACTAACCCTTTTTTAGTACTAATGTTGGAAAAAGTGTGCTTTTGTCTTCCTTTTGTATTTTAAGGACTAAATGAGCGTAAACGAACAAAAGGAACAAATATACAGTAAAATCTAACATAATTACAAGAAAAGGAACAAACGTGGCATGCCCGACCCCTCGACAACATCTTCCCAAGCAAAAATAAGAAAACAGAAGGCTGACCACGTCCCCGTGCCCAACGGACACGGGGGCGTGGCCAGGTGTCTGCAGAAAAGACAAAGTTATAGAAGCTTATATTCCCGACACGGCGGCGTGCCCAGCTCAACACGGGCCGTGGTCAACGCTAAGATTCGCAGAATCCATGCAAATCTTGATAGTACAGATACGCTTCTGCACACGGGGTCGTGCCCAGCGGACACGGGGGCGTGTGGAGCTAATGCAGACAAATTGCAATTAATGAAGAAAGAGAAAGTGGATGGACACGGGGCCGTGTTCGGGCTTCTGTGCAGGCTATAAATAGAGGTGCTTGGTTAACTTCAAAGGCATCCCTTGGTAAACCACCTCTCTCCCACTTCACCCACACTCCACCACCACTATAACCCACATCCACCACCATCATCCATCATCCATCTTAGAGTGTGTGTAGTAGTCTCGGGATCCAAGATTGATAGTAAGAGTTCTTGACAATCAAAGGCCATGTTTGCCTAAGTCTCTTACATCACTTGGTGAAGACAAGCATTTAGTATAATACTTTTGATTTTCAATCTTTTCGGACTTTTTATTTGGTTTTGTATTAATGACTTTAATAACTAGTTTCTTATATTGAAGATGAAACTTCCTTATAATTTGTTCGTGGTGTCTTGGCGTTATTTTATTGTCTATATAAAATAAAAGATTTTCTCCATTCATATCTCTACGGTCTATATAGAGATATGTTGGCTACCTGGTCGGGGGTTAAGAGAATGGTTTGGTAAGATTCTTGCCTTGTTTAGTGTATAGATCCTGCAAGGACCTGGGTCAAGCTTACTAGGATCTCTTTCAATACCCACTGGTATTGGATGGCGGGGGTGCGAATGGCTTGATCCCCTCATATGTAAACTACTATTAATACATTAACCTGGCTACTTGGGATTGTATCCCTGCTGATTCAAACCACTTAGCCGAGGGTAACGTCACCTTCAAAAGAGGGGCCTACCACATTACGCATTAATAATTTAATTAATTATCTTTCTATATCCCGACCCTTTGGGATTGTATCCTTGCTGACTCAAACCACTGGGTTGAGGGTAACGTCACCTTCAAAAGAGGGCCTACTACTATAACTAAGATAATCTCTTAAAAAGTGCAAAAGTGCGGAAATCATCAAAGGTTATACTAAAGGCGAGTCGGATCCAAGTGATTCATCTTATATATCTGTTTTTATTTTATTTTTATTTTCAGCATTTTAATTTTTATTTTTATGTTTAAAACTTTTTCTCAAAATTTTGATTTAATTAGACGTTGAGGACAAAACCGGTACTAAAAGATCTTGTGTCCTTGGACGACATCGGTATCTTACCAACGCTATACTACGCTCACGATGGGTGCAATTGCCCATATGTGTGTTTAGTGTTAGTTAAATATCGTGTTTTATAAATATTAAAACTTGACTAAAGTGTTAAAAAAGGCTTAAAATATACATAAAAACCTATCACGCACTACCCACATCACACATTATATCCCGTGATTATTGAAGCAAATATACAGTTTCCTTTCCTTACAATGACAACCATAGATAGCTGTTTTTCCTTATTTAAGTTCATTGTAAAAGTAGTATAAATAGAGTTTGTCCTTTCTATTGTAATCATCTCAAACAAAAATACAAAACATCTTTTGTTTATTCTGTGTAAACTCTCATTTGTCAAGAGATAGGCCATTGAAACTCATGTCTAGATATATCGGGAATCAAACCTGAAAATTGGTCTGGCAAAGCTAATTATTGGTCCTTCACCACCGATAACAATAAGAACCATCAAAGTTTCTGACGGATCACTAATGACTTCTTAAATTTTAAATTTTGAATGACAAATTGTACAAATTTGATTTCGATGGCACCCATCAATGATCACTGGTATTTTTCCGATGGTTAATATTCCGTTAATGAAAGCCTAGTTTTCTGGTATTGTACCGATTGATGGTAATTTCACTTACAAATTTTTTTGTTGGTGGAATTATTATATCTATATTCTATATTAATGGAACCCTTCTGTGAATAGTGTGCCAATACTAACAATGGTGAGCAGAAAACTGAAATAATCGAATCGTAACCAAAATAACTAAGAAAATCGAACCAAAAAAACCAACAGTTTGGTTTTCAGATTTTTAATAACCAAAAATTTCGGTTTGGTTTGTTTTTCGGATAACCATTTTCAGTAACCGAACCGAACCAATAAGTTACATTAGTATGCCTAGTGCATATATTTTTATGTTTAAGTTTAAGTTGTTTAAGTGTTTAACCCTTGCTAGTAGAAACTATTAATTTTATTCTTGAATGTTAAGTACTAAAACAAATGGTATTGAGTACCAGTACTGAATTTCTCAAACCGAAAGAACTTAAGTACCAAATTTTCCATTAAAACATCAAAATGACACATAAAAAAGGAAAAAAAAACCTTGCCACGTGGCTAATTTTGAATGGTGTTGACACTATTCCTAAGAGCAGAAAACTGAAATAATCGAATCGTAACCAAAATAACTGAGAAAATCGAACCGAAAAAACCAACAGTTTGGTTTTCAGATTTTTAATAACCAAAAATTTCGGTTTGTTTTTCGGATAACCATTTTCAGTAACCGAACCGAACCAATAAGTTACATTAGTATGCCTAGTGCATACATTTTTATGTTTAAGTTTAAGTTGTTTAAGTGTTTAACCCTTGCTAGTAGAAACTATTAATTTTATTCTTGAATGTTAAGTATATTTCTATACTAATAAACAAAAATCTTTTTTTGACACGTGTCATTCTCTAGTAATTTCTCACCCTTATTTTTTTAATTTATCTTTTTTATTATTAAATAATAATAATAGCCAATGATCTCTAGATCAAGTGGTGGAGGGCTTGCATTTCTCTTGAGAGATGCATGTTCGACTCCCACTTGGTGCAGAGTGAGGCATTGGTGGGCAATAATAGGAGACCCAGGAAAACCTGGGTAGGATCCTTGAGCCAAACGGGTTTTACCGGTAATTTCACCGTCGTGCCTACGGGCGGGTGGGTTACCGGGTTTTCCCCGGAATTGGTGGTGGACTCGGGTTACTCTCGGAGTACTCCGTTTGTCCAGTGGGTGCCCCGAGAGTACTCGGGATTGAGTTTGTTGGCCGTTCAAAAAATAATAATAATAATAATAATAATAATAATAATAATAATAATAATAATAATAATAATACTAATATTAAACATCAATTTAACTAAATCTATTTATCTCTTTGTTTAATTGATTTCTTTTTTAACTCTAAAGTTTCAATATTTGGCAACTTAATTCTAATGTTTCAATATTTGATATTTTAACCCCTTTGATTAAGTTGATTTTTCACTTCTAATTCAAAAGTTTTCATCTTTTGCAATTTAACCCCTTTAATTTTTTTTACTTTCAACCCAAAGCTTTTCATCTTTTGCAATTTAATCTCAACACTTTTTTCACTTTCAACTTTAGTCTCTTATATACTTTTCATATTTCATAAGTTCTCCGTTTAATGTATCGTTCTAAATTTCCGACTTAAAACGCCGCAACATGCGTGTGGGGTTCAACGTTTTTTCAATCTAATTTTTTCTGTTTGACATGTCCGTCGCAGCGCGTCTATTTTTCCCCGTTTGATAGGTCTGTCGCAACATGCCAGTCAGAGATCGACTTAGTTATTTTTTCTCGGTTTTACACACAGGCTCATGGTTATATGAGAAACATTTTCCTTTCATCTAAAAAGATATATAACTAATGATCCCTCGCCGCATTGCGGCAGGTGGTAATTCTAGTTTAATATAAAAACTAAATGATATTCATAGTATTATAAAGGAAAATGTCTTAATAAAACTTTTGAGAAACATAAAAATAAATTAGAAGGTTAGGTTTATGTGAACAATATTAATTAAAAAGGTTAAATATAATAACTTATATGTAAACATATAAGAAAGCTTTTTAAATTTTCAATTATATTTTTTTTATCTTTGAATCTTACCTAATTTTCTATTAAAAACCGAAAAACCAAACCGAACCGGTGTAAAACCGAAAAAACCAAAACCAGACGGTTTTAAAAAACCTAAAATCGACATTTCGGTTTCAATTTTGGTTTTGCCCAAAACCTAACCGAACCAAACCGTACACACCCCTAACTCTTAATATGAGTCGCCACCTCTGATTGGTTCAGAGGGGCAGTGGCTTTTTTTGGAGTTGTTTTTTAGCATATAAACAATTTAACGCAAAATAATAAAACCGAAAACCAGTGCTGGTGGAGTGGTCATGTGCACGCCCCATGAATGGATTGGCGCACATTTGAAACTTGGGGAGGGTGAGTTTTGTGTGATTTTTATCCCCTTTTTCCTAATTATTTACTAGCCACTTAGGCCGATAATATGTTGGGTTTGGTTGTTAATAGTTTGTTAAATGTATTGGGCTTAGTTGATAATAATTTGTTTAATTAGTTTGTTAATTACTTTGTTTGACTAATTTGTTAATTACTTTGTTTCTTCTTGGGCTTGAAACCTATGTCGGCATTCATGTTTATAGTTTTCTATCTATGTAAAATACGTGTCGCTATCCACTTGCGTACGTTTCTTTCGGTTGTTATACCGAGTTTAATCATCAGACCGGTGCTATAACGAACCAATACCGACCGAATATCTTCCGCAACACTTGAGAAATCTCACTAGTTCCTATAATTTATAAGTCACATGATAGGTTTTATGGTATGGTTAGCCAAATGTCACTTTCCTTTTGTTTCTTTTTTATCCTACTTTACCTTTGTTTTTGTTCACAAGAATTGCCATTTAATAGAGTTCTCTATTTACCAAAGATATGTTGGACTTATAAACATATTGATCACCATACCATGAAACAAGTTATATAATACATTGTCATTGGAATACCATACAAGTCTAATTAATCAATTGGTGCAGAATACACTTGAGAGGATTACATCTAAATACAGATAGCAAAATAGTAACAAGTTTGGATATCCAAATGGCATGAAATCCTAAAGAATAGCATATTCTAATATTTCTTAAGTAGATAAAAATAATCAAACCAGTTGATAGTAATTTCCTTTAAATCAATGCTGTTTGTTGCTCTTGAAAAATGGCAGTGGGAGTTTCTCTAGAGCCGCCATGATTTCATTACCCGCCTTTTCACCATAAGCATCCACCAAACCTTCATTCCTCTCATACAACAGTGGTGCACTCAGCATCAGCACAAACACTGATCCATTTACATATATAAACGAGTCAGTTTGGGTTATGTTTTAACATATAACTCCAACAGGTCAAATCAGCACAAACATGATCCTTGACCCGCTCACCCACCCATTTCGCCACCTTAAGTTTACCCAATTAATACATACGCAAAACCCACAAATATGTACTGAAATTGAGCATTCAGATATGTGAAAGAAATTAACTCACAGATATACACAAGGGTCAAAAACTCGAACCAACCACCGATGACTGAGACCACCCACAGGGTGAAAATCACCTGCATGCCCACAAGTTTTCAAGTTACAAGTGGTAAAAATATTCAATACATTCAGGTGATAAATTATAACTAAAAAGATAAATACACTCATAAATCTTTTCAAGTCTCTCCCAGTAGTCATTTCCCTCAAGTATAAGCAGGCCTGATTGATCTGATCCATCACAATGAGAGCAATAGCATCACAAATTTCTTGGGACAATCTAATGTCAGGAAACTTTGGAGGAGACCTATCAAAATTAAAGGTAAAATCAAAGCAAAAAAAAAAAAAAAAATACAAAACTTCTGTACGAAAGCGTTCAAATATTCAAAAAAAGAAGTTACAAATGGTCAGTCTGAATGTGGAATTATAGATACAAAGGTAGTCAACTCACCTGTTAACAAAGGAAGACAGATTGGACCACAGGAACAATATGGCCAGAGTAAGTATTAGAAAGTGGCACAAAAATGGAAGAAGGTGGTAGCCTATCCTCTCAAACAAAAGCCATATGACAGTTGCAGAAACGAAAATGGCACCAGATAGTTGCTTTTGTCTCCATAGTAAAATATCAGCAGCTGAAAACAAACATAATCGACCATAAAACGAAGAATTGATATAAATCTTAACATGAGCACACAATTTTACATTGAGGTTAATAAAATACGACTGTAGCTCCTTCTTTCACGTGTGATGTGCAATGGAGATTTTACCTCAAATAGGATAATCAGATAAACCAATATCGCCTTATGAGACCTTAATTGATATTCAAAAGTATAACCAATGGAGAATTGTGATCCACTTTATGGTAAATGATCTTCCACCCCCAAATGCAATAATAAAACTATACATGCTCAGTTTGAACATTCAACAAATATATGAAACATACTAAAAGATACCATTTGATCTTACTAGCATACGACAGTGCTAGACCCAAGATTTTTTTTTTCCACTAGGCTGGTTTCTTTTCAGTGCTCATATGTCTTTTTAACTCGACGTCCGAATTTTCAGTTCGGGTCTGGTCTAGTCTAGTTGCATAAATAATGATAACTCGTTGTAGCAGCTAGTAAAACTCTACTCGATCAGCTATAATATGGTTTTTGAGGTAATCATGACCACAAAAAAACTATTGCACCTATTATTAACAGTTTACAATAAATAACTTTAGTAGTTATTTGAATTCCATACTCATTTTTTCTTTTCATTTTTTTTTTAAATCCGGCATGTGCATATTAATCTTTTCTAAGACGTTCAGAAATATCAGCGTTCAAAATATTAGGAGTTTCATTGTAAAACCATAATAAACACTAGATATGTAAATAAAAAAACCACGGACCTGTTGACCCGCCAGGGACGTAGTCGGAAATTTTTTCCTAAGGGTTCGGAATTTTTCCAGGGTTTGATTTAAAGGATTCTACGGGTTCGATGACAAAATTTCTACAGGTGCGGCGATGTTAAATACACCTATATATAACACTAAATTTTTTTTCTGGACCCCGGAACTAGGTCTACCAACACGATGAGATCATATTAGCGATTAAGCCACACAGCAACTTAACAACAGGATGAAGAAATTTACTTTTGCCAGAACCGAGAGCAGCATGAAGAGGTTTCTGACGACCAAACAGATGTTTCCTCTTGGAAACCGATTTGTTCTCCTCGTTATCCTTTGTTCCGGCCTGTAATTCTTCGATCTTTGTCTCCGTTGCCGCCATTATCTTATCTTCGACGGCTGCATCTAACATATTTCGCTATACTGATATAAAATCACCATCATCGTTACGTTTGTATAAGTAATTAATTAATGTTGCAGATTATTTAGTATAAAAGATGAATTTGCAGAAATTGTTGTTCTTACTGTATCTTCAATTCAGAATGACTGACCGTTTTTTCAGGCGAATGGAATTATTATCAACGGAGGAATTGAGTGGAGAAACTAACTCCATAATAATATGACGCATGTTAACCATAAACTGTAGCAAATAATACGGAGTAAGTTTTATGGTAGATGTAAATTTGGCTCCTTCAACTTTGTGTTTTTGTCACTACAAGTCCTTAAACCTTGATTTGAGAAACAAAGTTAACTGTATTTATTTTGATCGTTTGGATTTTTAGAAGTAAACTTTAAACTCTAGCTCTTAGGGGGGCGGGGGGGGGGGGGGGGGGGGGGGGCGCCCCGTGATAGCCAAACAAGCACGCGTTGATTGGCGTAGAACACCACCGCCGGTGGATGTTATCACGCGTGGCCATGATCACGCGTGAAGATGTTTGTGGTGCTCGGTTGTTTTTCAATGGTAGATGTTTGTGTGGTGAGTGATGGGCATTTCCACTAAATCTATCACTAGCGATGGAATAAAGCTCGATGACGTGGCGGAACTTGATTGGATGTTGTGAGTGATGGAACTCCATCACTAGTGGAGCGCCCCTACCCCCTTTATACATGTATTTTTCCTTTTAAGAGTGTAATCATTTGTTATCTTGTTTTTAACTAAACTGATTAGTTATAAAGTATAACTAAAAGTTTTGCATGTTCGTTAACCCGACCCATTTTCACTGGAAACTTTTTTTCCCGTCACAAGTGGATCGGCAATTACCTGGTGGTACGGGCTACTTTCTCGGATGATAATTGCATCTTTCACAATAGTGATAATTACATTAACTTCCACAACGGGCCGGGCAAGCCTTCAGGCTAAGTCCATTGATGAACAACCCAACCTTTTATTATTATAAATCTAATATCTCTTTCTTGTTTCTTCCACCTACACAAACCAATCCTACAAAAACATGCATTCACAACCTATCCCAACCTAAAAATTATAAGTTGTTGAACGAACTCTGTTTTTAATAAAATGTATGTCATAATGCTCTCTAAAAAATTAAGAAATACTGTGTATTTAGTGTTTTTTTAAGTCTGAATGTTATATGTTATTTGAGTAATTAAATTATTGTGGGAATTAGTTTGAGTTGCAACCAATTATATTATGACATGTGACATGAAGACTACACAAGTTTGGGTTGCAACCTAGATTACAACACAACAATTTCCCTCAAACAATCAAAACCATCACAGCGTGAAAAATACCACGTGTTGAAAAGTTTACGCGTGAAGAAAGAAGGTGGCGGCCGTGTATTCTTTGTTTCCACGCGTTATAAATTGCCATCATGGGGAATAGGCCTCCACCCCGCCTGCCCTTAGTATAATGGTAAGATGCAGCAGCTTTGCTTTTCTAGCCACCAGGCAGGGGAACAGTCACACAACAATTAAATTTTTAAGTTTTTTTAGATAAAGCTTCAGCCCATAATTCCATATAAAAAAGGCAACTTTTAAGCCCAATCCAAAATTCTGTATAAAAGAAGGCAATTTTTTCAGCCCAACAGCACATATAAAAATCTATTTTTTTCTAGTATTTCTAGTTAATTGTATTTTTTTTTCTTCAAAACAAAGATTAACTCAATAATTATTCTTATGTCTTTAACTACCTTTCATTTAAGCTGACTGAGTATATGCAAGCAATAGTTCCCATTTGCAGTCAGAACTTTTTTCTAGAATTAAGATAATATAAGAATATTGTTATTGCAGTGACCAATGTGTGTGGTGTTGTCCACAAGATGTTTTTCAATATCCTTCAATCAAGTTAAGTTCATGATGTGTTTCAACACATTTATATTCTGGTTGGTTTCTTAGGGTGAAGGGGGCACCCCCCTAATTAGGTGAGTGAAAACTTTTTTTTAACCCAATCATACGTTGCCATGTCATTTCCCCTCTATAACTTCCCTCTTGTCTAAAAATGTACGGGGTGCACCCCTCTTAGGGGAATTGTTTTTTTATTCAAAAAAAAGAAAATTTTTCATTGGTCCATCAGTTCCCTCTCTCCTTCCTTTCTTCGATGACTCCCCACCGATTTGGGCCCCCGAATTCTGTCACCGCCTGGATGGCGGCACCACCACCGAGCGGCAACAACGGTCCCCGCAAGGGGTTACCGATTGTGCCCCGCTCACCCTTATAACAAACAAATATAACACTGTCATGTACTAGCAGCTAATGTTATAAAATTAATAGTGTCTAAGGATAAATGAATTAAACCTATGCAACAAAGTCAATATATGCTTTGTCATTAGTCAATCTTGTGTTTCAACACATTTTTTATCCGCCCCTATATGGCAATCAATCTTGTACTTCGCAAGCAAGCGGACGATACACATTGAGATTGACCTATATTTTATACGAGACATAGCTATGCAACAAAGTCAACATTTGCTTTGTGCATAGCTTGTTGATTTGTTGACTAAAGGGTTGTCACGTATATCTCCTGTCAACAAACCATGTTACGACTCTCATTCACCTTGGGAACGCATGTTAAGAGTTATATTTTGTGATACTGTGTACCCTTATTTCAAGCATTAATGATGCTAGATTTACATGCGTTTAAGGACGAATCATTGTCAATGTAAACTGCTTGTTCATAACTTTCTGTGTATACACATGATATGTTCATCTTGAACAATGAATCTCTTGGTTTAGTAACTGCTACTGCTTGATTGTGTGCAAAAAACCCATATCATACAGCTTCATTTGCAGTCAATCCTGCAATGTCTTTGAGTGGTGTCCAAACGAATTTTCTCCTGCAAGTTTTGTCACAGTTTGGATAGAAAGCTATTAAACCGAACTTCAAAGACAACCGAACTAAAAATCGATTCTAAAACAGATTTTGTGTATCTAATGGTGGCAATCAATGCTGTTAAATGTGAACGAGTTGATTTGGGTCGTGTTTATCTCAAACAAGTCAAATAGAAAAAAAAAATAGCCAATATAAGAATTGAATGCCTTAAATGAGTAGAAAATCACCCAACCTTCAACCTTCAACCTTCAACCTTCTTCAGTATTTCATTCAAAGATTTAAAACAATTGTAATAATATTGTTTTTATAGTTATAACTAGAGATGAACAAGAAACTGGTTAACCGGACCGTTTTAGAGAAACCAACCACAACCGAAACCGGTTTGGAACTGATTCCACACAAACCGGTTCGGTTTGGTATACAAACTGTAGAAATGGGACCGGTTAACATTCTCCACGCTAAAAACCGAACCCAACCAGTTTCTAGCCAAACCGGTTCCAGAACCGGTTTGGAACCGGTAAGAAAAAATTCCCATTTATTTAAGAAAAAATTATAAAACCTGTTCTTTTTATCCTAAAATAGTTCGAAAACTATAAATATAATAAAATTCGTATTTTATGTTTTCTTTTAAGTTTTTTTTGTCATAAAAACAATTGAAAAAGCCAAATCGCTGTAACCAAGTGATTTACTTTTTTTTTTCTTTTTTTGTCTTTCTTTTTTTTTGTCTTTGTTTTTTGTTTCTTTTTAAGTATGAGTCAGTATAAATCTAAGTTGGTTTACGTTTTTACGTAAATGGTCTACGTTTTGTCATAAATTTTATTCGAAAATGAGTCAGGTCAAGTATAATACGTTTTCACTAGGTGGTACGTAAGTTCAAGTTACTTTACATTTCAACGCTGTCCTAACACGCGGTACCATTCTTTAACTTAAAAAACACTATTTTCTTACGTGTTTTTTTAAATAATTTTCGGTATAAATCTAAGTTGGTTTACGTTTTGACATATCTTTTTCTCGGCAATGAATCAAGTCAAATATAATACGTTTTCGTGCTTATTTTATGTATGTTTTAGTTGGTCTACGTTTTGACATAAGTTTTGTCTGGAAACGAGTCGAACCAGATATTTGACGGTACAAAATCGAGTCATTTTAAGTTTCGACCCCGTTGCAACGTGCGGCGGGTCAAAATTCTAGTTCTCAGCAATAACCCAAACTGGGAGCGGACTGGTTACCCTTGGTTACAGAGCATACATTACAGGTGAATTAAAATATATATATATATATATATATATATATATATATATATATATATATATATAGGGAGAAGATCATGCGAGAACCACCTCTTATTGTGAGAACCGCGAGAACCAATTTGAACCAACAAAAATGCCTAAAAATAGCTAAAAATCACACAAATTTTTTTTTTTAAATTTTTTATAAAAAAATCGCTACTTTTCGAAGCCAAAAAAAAAAAAACTTTTTTTTTAAAATTTTTTTTTGGCTTCTAAAAGTAGCGATTTTAACATGAAAAATATTAAAAAATTCAAAAAAAAATTTTTAGATTTTTTAGGTTTTTTGGGGGTTTAGTTTTTAGCATGAGTAAACTGCCATTTTGGTCCCTGTGGTTTGGGCAGTTTTGCCATTTTAGTCCAAATCTCAAACTTTTTAAATCTGGGTCCCTGTGGTTTGCATTTTGTTACCATTTTAGTCCAAAACTCAAAATCTCTTATTTTTTACTGTTTTAAGGCCCCTTTTTTGTCTTTACCTGCAGGGGTAGTTTGGTCCATTTAATTTTCATTAAACCAATTTATTTATTAAAAAACCCACATGATATAAATACCCTCTCTATGACAGACCAATTACATCATCATCTTCAACCTCCCAATTGAAACCCTAACCAGAGATCAAAATGCATTTCAGTGAACTGAACCATTTTTTTTTTTTTTTGCAAACCAAATTCCAATTCTAAGAACTCCTTCCTTGATAAAACATTCAATTCAAAGCAAAATGGGATTGTTCAACTCAAGTAACAGAGGTTAGGGCTTGAATCAGTAGCAGGTCTCATTCAAATTGGCGAGGTGTTAGGTTACTTGAAAAGGTTTCAATAGACAAAGGACCTGATGTCGATTTGAGAGAAGAAACAGAAACCGAGAAACGTACCTGAAGGCGGCTTGAAGACGGGTGCGGCTGAAGACGAAGACCGGCGTCGATTGGGGTTGGGTTCAGGTTGGAGAGGGTGCACCGGCGACCATGGGGATTCAGAACGGAGATGGAGTTTGAGGGCAGTGGTTCTGCACCGGCGACGATGGGGATTCAGAACGGAGATGGAGTTTGAGGGCAGTGGTTTAGGTTGGAGAGGGTGCACCGGCGACGATGGGGATTCAGAACAGAGATGGAGTTTGAGGGCGGTGGTTGACCGGCGCGACAGCTAATTGATGTTTGGAGATGGAGGATATCTATGGATGATGATGATGTATGGGGATGAAGATGATGTGGGTTTTTTAATAAATAAATTGATTTAATGAAAATTTAGTGGACTAAACTACCCCTGCAGATAAAGACAAAAAAGGGGCCTTAAAACAGTCAAAAATTAGAGATTTTGAGTTTTGGACTAAAATGACAACAAAATGCAAACCACAAGGACCCAGATTTAAAAAGTTTGAGATTTGGACTAAAATGGCAAAACTGCCCAAACCATAAGGACCAAAATGGCAGTTTACTCTTTTAGCATTTTAGCTTGGGGGGGGGGGGTTAGGTTTTTTTTTTTTTTTGGGGGGGGGGGGGTGTGTGGGGGGTTTAGGTTTTTTTTTGGGGGGTGGGGGTTAGGTTTTTTTTAGCTATTTTAGGTTGTGTTTACATTGGTTCTCAAGGTTCTCACAATAAGGGTGGTTTTCGCATGAGCCCCTCCCTATATATATATATACAGAAATGACATACCAATTGCCGCATTCTGCGATCACCCTAACTTTGGGTCGGAGTGTAGGAAGCAGTGCAAGAAACTGCAGCTCTGCTTTCGAGAGAACCTGCAGCAAAAAAAAAATAAAAAATAAATAAATAAACAATCAACAGGGTCTTTTCATGCTCGATGTCAAAGTTGTGCTGCAAACGAACCGAACGAATACAAACAAGATCTTGTTTGTGTTCGTTTGTTAAGAAATATATGTGTTAGCGAACTGTTCACGAACGCTTATCAAATGAGATTATATGTTCGTGTTCGTTTGTCAATGAAATGAACTTGTTCGTGTTCGTTTGTGTTTGTTTGTTAATTTTAGACAACGGACAAAAACGAACGTTGGCGAACACAAATGAGCACAAACTAATATCCATGAACACAAATGGAAACAATCGAACAAAAACAATCGTTCATGAACAGAATATATAATACAGTGACACTTATTAGATATATAATTTGTCGGAATTTTGAAGTATTTAAATAATTACAAAAACTAAAAACACGAATGAACTATCGAACACAAACAAACACATTACCAAACGTTCACAAACATAAACGAACGAACACGACATCTGTTCATGTTTGTTCATTTCACTAAACGAACAAAATTGCTTGTTCATGTTCGTTTGTTTAATAAACGAACGAACATAAACAAACTTCCCGCCGAACGGTTGGTTCGTTTGCAGCCCTAGCTGACATCATGAAACAACTTATCCAATTTTTCTTTTGCAAATAACAAGTGTTAATTATTTCTTGATGATCAACTTTCTTACAAAAAACGATTTAGGAGGGTGTATCCATTAAAAATACATGTTGGGTGCGTTTGACATTTTGATTTTTGACCCGTTAAGGATAAAACATATAGCTCAATTTTATGTTCAAACCTTGGCTTCTAGGATCCAGACCACCAGACCTTTAGCATCTGGAGGAAGCAAAGATAAGCGATAATCAACCTCCGGTGGAAAATACCATCGCGCAATTGGCTGCTTACCTATATGAGCCTGCATTCCATTTATAGAGAGAGTTATACCTTTTACATTGAAAACAATGCAAGTGAGAATGATATGCAACACCAAAAACTCACAGGACAAACTGGATGCAACTTGGTTAATGTGGTCTCAGGGTCACCTAGACCACGAGCCGATAAGTCCAAGAACTTATACCCTTGGTACCTAAGCCGGTTAAGATACCGGCCCTCATAACCTCCTTCATGAGGAGAATATATGGCAATTGCCTTGTGTTCTTCGACATCCGCTAGCCATTTTCCAAGATCAGGCTTTAAAAGATCCCCTCCAACGAAATCCGAAAACTCGCGGGCACATTTTATAGCTCCTTTGTGGTACTTGGTTTGTGCCAATCCCTTTTTTGTCGTGGTGTTTACTAGCGCGTTGTGGTGGCGGTGGTGGTGGTTGAAGTTGTGTGAAGAAGGTAGAAGGGCTGAATGGTAAGAGCAGGCTGTGGCTGCCATTGTTTGAAAATGGTGTGAGGATGGAGATTGGGCATTTTGGAAAACATGTGAAATTGAATGGATTGATTAGAGTGGTGTTCTATGGTGGGAAAACAAGATAAGGGTGCTTGTCTGGTTTTAAATTCATTATTTGATTTTACATTTATGCCCATCTATTGTAGAGTAGCAAAAACAGTTTTTTTTTTTTTTTTTTTTTTTTGTTGAACAGCAAAATTTAGATCACTTACGGAACACTGGAGTATCATCGTGCAACCAGCGGAACTACCCGATCATATCCATCTCCACTAGACATAACCCAATAAATATGGGAAAACCCCCTTGTGGGAATCGAACCCAGGACCTATTGGTCCCAAAGCTTTATCCCACCCCCAAAATGGCACTAGGCTATATAAAGCCATGGGTAACAAAAAAGAGTTTAATACGTTACTTGTGGCAACTAAACAATATAACATATTACTATATTAAAAAAACTATATTAGTAAAAACGCATCTGTACCTGATATTGTCTGATTTTCAAAAAAAAAAAAAAAAAAAAAGGAGTATACACATACATCTTCTCTCATTTTAATTTCTTTCTGTAAGGTTATGTTAAAAAAATAGTGTCTTGTTTAGTTTGAAAAATCAGATGATATGAGAAGGAATAGCACCTTATTTCATCCTAAAATCTTGTATTATTTTTATCAGTTAAGTTAAACTGGGCTATAATATCGTGTATTATTTTTATCATTATTTGATATAATTTTATCATTGAAACCATCCAACCACATTAAATATTTAACAATTTTTAGAAATCACTAAAAAAAAATTATTATCATTATTCTTCTTTTATAATACTTTAACGAAGATAAATTTTAATTTGATGCTATTTAGGAAAATTTATAATTGAATTCATATCAAATTTACTTGTTAATGAGTATAATGAATATCAATAATTAATAATTAAGTACGATAGAGAAGCGGAAAGCCAAAAAGTAGATAGCCTAGAATGATTATAAATGCCTCCCAATATTTTTGTTTATGTATTAGGGGGTACGGTGTGGCATCGGTGAAGGGCGGTAAACTTGGTTTACCGAAGTGGCAAACCAATGCCAGCATAAGTTTATCGATCAAAATGGGTTTCATGCGGTGAACCTTCACCGAATCGGGGAGAGGGAGGGAAGGGGAGAGAGAGGGGTGTGTGGTGGGGTCCATGTCATCTCAACCAATCACACATTTTTCTTTTTTTTTAAATAGTTTACCTATTCCAAAGTGTCTAACCACCGCCAACGTTTTTGAGCAATAGGTAAACAAAATAGGTAAAATGACGTGGCGCTCTTTGATTGGGTAATTTGAGAGTTTACCTATTCAAAGTGTCTAATCATTCCCAAATCCCTTAATGTAAATGTATGTTAATTATTAAAATTATAAATAAAACTAGAATTTTGCCCGCTGCGCCTTGCGCCTGCGGGACAAAGCGTTAAATTACAAACCAAACTCACCATTAACTATTAAGTGAATATGTTTCAATTCCATTTCTCAACCAAAAAAATGAAATTTGGATTCCAAATTCCATTTTATAGTATCAACTTAAACATCTAGATGGCAAACGCAACATTTCAAACATAATGTCTTTTTGCATTATGATCTAACTTTGGCATTGTTCAAAATTTCAGGTGAAAGAAAGATAAATTTTAACAAAATTTGGGGAATAGTAGCAACAAAATCAGAAAGTCGTGGGTTACATTTCTAAAAACCCACGTACCAAAAGTGTTTAAAATTTGCATAACATCCTATTTCAAAAGCATTTGATAATATAAAAAAAAAAGAACAAAACTCCTCACTAATGCTCGGCATTAGGATCAAGAGGTAAGGCTGTCATTAAGAGATAAGGAAGCAAGCTGAGCGCCAGTGCTGCTGCTATTGGTTTGCTGATGGACATTCCTCAAAGTTTATGAGTTTCGTGACAATACGTATGATGGACATCTCAACAACCGAATTCATGGGAACACTCTTCTGATGGTTCAAAATGGAGTAGACTTGTTCAAATATAGGTGTTACATGCATCACAATGATCCCGTCCGCTGGTTTTATGGAAACCACCACATCCATCATCCAACCAAGTTTCATAGATGTATCATTCCCAATAGCACATGTCCATTGTTGCAGCAATGACAGAAGTACCCCTTGGGTCAGAGGAACATGAGTAGTGTTTAATATCCTGTGTAGATTAACCTAAATTTTAACAACCTAAAAAGTCAAGTATTACCTTATAACCAGCAAATCATTTTATTGAAATATCAGATTGATAATAACATGATATAGCTTCTGTAATCGAATTAGGCACACTAATTATTATTAAAAAGCTAAGTTGAAAAAAACAATGTGGGTCTGTCTAACTCGCCCCGACCCGTTTTGACACATTGAAAATACCTAATTCTTGTTACAAAAATTTTGTAATCTATTTGACATGCTAAATACCTAATTGTAACGTATTCAAATTAGTAAATTTTCTGTAATCTATTTGACAAGCCTAACCTGACCTGAACCTGTTTGACCCATTTAGTATGCCTAAATGTTATTAAAACTTGCTGTAAACGTAATCGACACGCTAAATATTATTAAAAATCTTAGAAAAAAAAGTAATTTGGGTCAGCCCAACCCGTTTAAAAAAAGTAATCGACACGCTAATTATTACTAAAAACATACCTTAGCAACTCCTGTGCTGCTGTGAAGAATATGGAAAGAAGCAGCTCTTCCACATCATTAATCATTAATGTATGGACCATCAAATGAGTAGCTTCTATAAGTTGGTCGTTGTGACTGGAGTGCTAGTTGGGTCTGTCTATCCATTAGTGATCTAAAGATAACTGTAAAAAAATATCCTAAAATTAAAATCAATAAGAAATAAAAGTTAATACATCCATATACGGGCTCATCAATGGATTCTTAAATAAGTTTATGCAACAATTTTGTTACCTCCATCTCAACATTTACCTATACCATTACAAATTAAATTATAATCCGACAGTTTCACTATAGTGATAACTGATAAACAACAAACAAAAATGTTAAATTTCCAACTCAGACTAAGAATACTACGCTTACCAACAACAACAACAAATAAATTACTTAACCGTATTTGCTTAACAAATCTTTTGAGCACAATCTATTTGACATAGATTTTTATAGCCATTGATTTCAACCGGATACTTTAATAATCAGTGTTTCAAAAATAGAGTTTCTACTACCAAAAAATGACAAAAACACCAGCTAAAACTGGGGTCAGGGGATAATTGAGCATTATTTGTTGGTTCTACAAGGATACTCTTTAGCAATAATACAACAAAAATTTGGTTGATGAAGTTGGTTTGGAGATACAACTAATACAACAACATTAGATAACAACCATAACTATGAACACATAAAAACAATTACTAAGTAATATTATGACAATAAAATACTATCAAAGATTTATTCTCCTAGGTTTATATAATTATAAACCAGTTGTATCTGATATACTTAACTGGAAGTAATCATAGATTTAACAAAACATGGCTGATGGCTTAAAATTAAATCCCCATGTATTTCAGTGACTAAACAATGTTCTCTAAAGACAAAATTTGAAGAATGTCAATGTGATGACTGATGACCATGACGAATCGGTATTCAAGCGATGAATATTGAAGTTGCCTTTTTCGTAGTACATGAACCATCATCCTTAACAACTCTCAACACTTCCGGTATCCATCATCACAACTGTCACTTAAACTAATATCAAATGAAACAGATGTATTAGGTTTACCTTGCTCGGCGGAGAACACTAAACGTCGTCTCCGTTCATTTCCGTCGAGCAACACAAAAGCCGTTAACCTCTATGGTAGATTCTAGTACAGCAGGCATGTCGCCGACGACTCTCAACGGTAGTGTCACACCCCAACCGATGGACGAAACATCGGGATGAGATGAACAAATTGCTCAAAACATCATAACACTATGTGACAATATAATTTAAATTCAAATTTCATAAAATTTCTAAAAATGTCATACAAGAATTCAAATAACGATAACATTGTTTCAACATAACATCAAAATGACAAATTAATCTAGGTGTGTTTCTAAGTCCACCTAAATCTTGTTTCTTCCCATAACATCATCATGTCTATCAACCTTCAACATGTATTAAAATGTATCAACAAAAGTTGGCAAGTATACAAGTTTTCATACATAGCATAATATAGATTAAAAAGCTTAACGAGCTCATATCCAACATGAATAACCAATATGCAAGTTACTAATATGCTGAAACGGTGTACTATAAGTTCAAACCCAAGTATACAACGCGTTAATTTTTCCTATCCCAAAGAATAACGGGAGGTTAACATGTATAACTTAACAATACCCCAAGACTAATGGGCGGTGCGTTAATCCTATAGCGCTATAATTGTTAAGGAAGACTAGCAAAGTTAATGAGCATATATCAACACAAATAGTTAACATAGCATACAAGTCTAACAAGCATCATATAGTTTCATGTTAAGCATGGATAGAGATTAAAATAGTTTAAGTGTTTCGTGATTTGTATAACATACATGTTGCACCCAAAGTGTAAAAAGGAAAATGGGATCGAGTATACTCACGGTTTTGCAAGCTTTCCACTTGGTAAATTCCGCGAGTGTTTGGTAGGTTGATTAGAATGGAACACCGTGTCCTTCTACACGAAGAAACATAGGTGTGTGAGTATTGGAAGTTTAACGGAGGATTTAAGATTCGGAGTTTAAATTACATGAAAATAGACATATGAGAAAGTAATCATCTATCACAAAATACTTGTTTTTAACACTATGAAACTCAAAGAGTTTGAATGTTTTCATGGGTCAATATGCCCATTAGAATCGTAACAAATATCATGGTCTTAGATGATGTAACTTAACACTTTGACAAATAACCACTAGGCTATCTTCAAAGGTTTGATTACTTAGATATATTATAGTTTAAGTCCAATCAATAATATCATACAAGTCATGCATGAGGTAGGAAGATGAATCTTCCATTTAGGTACCTCTTTAGTATTCACCACTACACATGTTGTCATATACAACAAGGAGGGTCAAGAATACACAATAAGGAATGAAATAACTACAACTAATCTAAGAAAACATCAAGTGATGTGTGGATTTTCAAGTAGGATAGCCCAAGCTAACCTTATAATCACACAATCTTCAAGCGTTAAGCATGTTCATCACTTGTGGGTTTAAACTCTATCAAAACAAAATGTTTATGATGATTAAACCTTTGGATTTACATGTCACAACCTTGTTTTTAAGCCCACCTAATCATAGAGTTGATTATGAGCATAAGGACATAGGAATGTGATGAGACAACTCAAGTTCAAGCAAGTTTAACAAATGTTTAATCAAAACAGAAAGTTTATTACACTGTTGGAGCCTTTTATGGTGATATTCCAGCCTTAGTTTTCCATGGAAAACCTTTGGAAACATACCTAGGTTGTTCCAAGTGATTAGGAATAAGAATCAATGAAAAAGGAGGAGTAGAAGTGAACTTATGCTCACTTTAGTAACTTGAAACAATTCTGACTTTGCTTCTGTTTTCCAGCTGAAATGAGAGTGATTTGAGAGTGTTTGAGTGAGTTGTAAAGTGGAAAGAGTGTGGAGGAGGCTTGGGTTTTATAGGCTAGAATTAGGTTAAGTGGTTGGGTGTATTTAATGGAGAAAACACAATTAAAACATAACAAAACACAACAAAATGGCCAATCCCGTAACCAGCTGTTGTTTTCTGCGGATCAGGCTGCCTCGCGGGCCGCGAAGGAGATGGGCAGGCGGGTCGCGGCTGGTGAGCCGCTTGGCTGATGCGAATTTGTTTGATTTTTGGCATATACACCCCTATACTTTCATATATTGGTGTTTTAAGGTGTAATTAGGGTGTTTTTAGTATAAGAACCATCTATGAAGGCATGTAATGATATTTTCTCACAAAAACAAATATAAATAAGTATAAAGAAGCATGTTTGTCGAGATTAACTATCGAATTTGCTTAAAATGAGCATATAATCACGTGTTTGCAAGTTTGACGTATTTCGCACAAATTGTGAATAAAGTGTTGTATATTTAATCAATCTAAGTGTATGAACATGTATGAAATGTGTGCAACATGAATTTAACGAAAATACGAATTTTATTATGATCCAAGTCTCGGATTTTACAATGATTACAACGAAACGATGATTACAAGAATACAAGATTTTCAAAAATAGAAATACAAACGACGCTTGCTAATTATGGAAAGTATGAAAAAGCAGGGGGTTATAGTCTCCCCTCCTTTAGGAAATTTCGTCCCGGAATTTAGGAAGAAGTAACGAAGAGTTGTGGATACTTGGTCTTCATATCACTCTCGAGTTCCCAAGTAAATTCAACACCACGTTTTCCTTCCCATCGAACCTTAACGATAGGAATTTGACTGGGCCTCAATTTCTTAACACCTCGGTCCATGATCTCGACGGGTTTTTCCATGAAATGCAAAGTGTCGTTGATTTGGAGATCTTCGAGAGGAACTTGAAGTCCTTCTTCAGCTAGACACTTCTTGAGGTTCGAGACATGAAACGTTGGGTGAACGTTGTTGAGTTCTTGAGGTAAATCGAGTCGATACACCACCTTGCCAATCCTCTCCAGTATCTTGAAAGGACCAACACAGCAAGGGGCAAGTTTTCCCTTTTTACCAAAACGAACTACTCCTTTCCAAGGAGATACTTTGAGTAGTACATGATCACCAACATTAAACTCCAAAGGTTTGCGTCTCTTGTCAGCGTAGCTCTTTTGTCGACTTCTAGCCTTGAGTAAGTTATCATGGATTTGAAGAATCTTATCCGTTGTTTCTTGTATGAGTTCAGGGCCAGTAAATTGTTTGTCACCAACCTCATGCCAGCTAATAGGAAATCGGCACTTGCGACCATACAATGCCTCGAAAGGAGCCATTTGAATACTGGAGTGGTAGCTACTGTTGTACGAGAACTCGATCAATGGTAAATGCACATCCCAACTACCACCAAAGTCGATGACACAAGAACGGAGCATGTTTTCTAGGGTTTAGATAGTACATTCAATCTGTCCATCCATTTGAGGATGAAATGCCGTACTGAGATTCAAATGAGAACCCATAGCGGACTGGAAAGTTTGACAAAGATGTGAAGTGAAATGACCATCATGGTCAGAGATGATGTCAATGGGTGTACCATGACGACATATGATTTCATCAGTATAGAGTTGAGCAAGTTTCTCAACCTTGAAATCTTCACGAATAGGAAGGAAATGAGCTGATTCAGTCAGACGGTTGATAATTACCCAAATGCTATCGTGACCAGAAGATGTGCGAGGGAGTTTGGTTATGAAGTCCATAGCAATGCTATCCCATTTCCAAACGGGGATTTCAGGTTGTTCGAGTGGACCAGAAGGACACTTATGCTCAGCTTTGACCTTTGAGCATGTGAGACATTTAGAAACGTAGATGGCAATGTCCTTCTTCATACCAGGCCACCAATAGGATGTACGTAGATCGTGATACATCTTATCAGCACCCCGGATGAATAAAGTAACGCGACTTGTGTGCCTCGTTCAAAATGAGCTCACGAAGATTGTCGCGATCTGGCACCCAGATGCGATCAAGGTAGTATTGAAGTCCATCTGATTTGGTCACAAGTTAGTCTATAGAAGCACCTCAGATTTCGACGATTAGACTACCTTCGTTGGCTGACGAATATTGAGCTTCACGAATGCAAGTATGAAGGTCGCTAAAGATTTGAAAACAACGAATGCTACTAACATGAGTCTTACGACTAAGTGCATCGGCCACGACATTCGCTTTAACGGGATGGTAGCGAATCTCGTAGTCGTAGTCGTTAAGCAATTCTACCCAACGTCGTTGACGCATGTTTAGACCTTTTGGTTAAAGATGTGTTGTAGGCTCTTATGGTCAGTGAAAACCACACACTTCGTACCATATAGGTATTGTCGCCAAATCTTTAACGCAAAAACAACTGCGCCAAGCTCGAGGTCGTGGGTAGTATAGTTTTCTCATGTATTTTGAGTTGATGAGAGGCATAAGTGATGACCTTGTCTTGTTGCATGAGAATGTAACCAAGACCACGGTTCGAGGCATCGCAATATACCACGAAATCGTCATCCCCATCGGGAAGAGCAAGAATAGGAGCGTTACAAAGCAAGTTCTTAAGGGTTTGAAAAGATTCCTCTTGCTCAAGACCCCAAGAAAAAGGTTTCTCTTTTTGAGTCAACGCGGTGAGAGGAACGACAATCTTTGAAAAGTTCGAGATGAATCGGCGGTGGTAACCTGCCAATCCTAGGAAGGAACATATTTCAGAAGGAGTTTTAGGTGCGGTCTAATTCTTCACAGCTTCGATTTTGGAGAGATCAACATAGATTCCTTTTTCACTAACAACGTGTCCAAGGAATTGGACTTATTTGATCCAGAATTTGCACTTAGAAAACTTCGCGTATAAGCGTTTGACACGTAAGAGTTCGAGTATGAGGTGTAGATGACGTTCATGATCAGCTTGAGTTTTAGAATAAATGAGAATATCATCAAGGAAGACGATTACAAAACGATCCAAGTAAGGCTTACAAACACAATTCATAAGATCCATGAATACAGCGGGTGCGTTGGTCAAGCCAAAAGGCATAACCACGAACTCATAGTGTCCGTAGCGAGTGCGAAAAGTGGTTTTCGGAAAGTCATCTTCGAGGACACGGAGTTGATGATAACCAGATCGAAGATCGATCTTGGAGAAGTAAGTTGCGCCTTGAAGTTGGTCAAAGAGATCATCGATGCGCGGGAGTGGGTAACGATTCTTGACGGTGAGTTTGTTAAGTTCACGATAGTCGATGCACATGCGATAGGAGACATCCTTCTTCTTGACGAAAAGCACAAGAGCACCCCAAGGTGAGGTACTTGGACGTATGAAGCCCTTATCGAGGAGTTCTTGAAGTTGAGTAGATAACTCTTGCATCTCAGAGGTTGCAAGACAGTAAGGAGCTTTGGCAACAGGAGTCGAACCAGGTACGAGGTCAATACGAAAATCGACAGATCGAGGTGGAGGAGGACTAGGTAAATCTTCAGGAAAGACGTCAGGGAAGTTGCGCACCACTGGAACATCACTTACGCTCTTTCCCTTGCCCTTTTCTTCCACAGTGTGGGCTAAAAAGGCAAAGTACTGTTTACGTAAATATCTATTCGCTTGTGTGCAGGACATCAACTTCAGTCCTTTTAAAGGTCGGTCTCCATATACGTGTAAGGTGTCACCAGATGGAAGAGGCAAACGAACGTACTTCTCGTGGCAAGCAATTTCAGCATGGTTCTTACGAAGCCAGTCCATGCCTACTATGGCGTCGAAACTACCCAGTTGCATGGGTATAAGGTCGATAGTGAAGATGTGCTCGTTAAGAGTAAGGATACAATCACGAAGAACGGAATCGACTAAGATAGATTTGCCATTGGCAACCTCAACGAAAAACGACTTAGGCAGTTTAGAGCATGTACAACTTAACAAAGATTCAAACTCAACGGACAAAAAGCTTTTGTTCGCACCAGTATCAAATAGTATCGAAGCATAAAGATTATTAACAAGAAACGTACCATTAACGACTTCATTGTCGTTGCGCGCCTGGTTTGTGTTGAGGTTGAAAGCTCATCCTCGAGCAGCTTGTTGTTGTTCTTGGTTTAGTTGAGGACATTGAGGACAAAGATGCGTTGTGTCACCACACTTGTAACAGGCTCTAGCCGGTTTAATGTTTTGAGGAGCTGGTTGGGCTTGTGGTGCAGGGTTATTACGACAGTAAGTGGTATTATGCCCAAAACGGTTACAGGTAGTGCAATGGCGACAATTGACGTTGGCAGGGTGATGATAGTTGCAAGTGGTACACTTGGGATGAGTCCTAGTGTATGGCTTTCGTGCGTTTTTAGGCGTAGCAGGGTTTGGGTTAACTGTTGGTACAATCGCATTGCAACCAGGGTTCTGATGCTTTCGCTTCTTCCCCTTGTTGCTACTTGATTGTTGGGTGATTTGATTAGCTGGTTTTGAAGAAACGGGGGTACCAGCTAGTTTATCGCGAATGCGATTGTTGTTTAGGGAAGTTGTGAGACGGTAAATGGCTTCAATGTTGTCAAGTTTGGCTGCTTCAATGGTATCGCGCATGGCAGAAGGTAAACCATTGATGTACTTTCGAATTGTGCGTTCGGTGGTTAAAATAAGGTGGGGAACAATGAAACTAAGCTGCTTAAAGCGGGTATAGGCTAAGTTGTTGTAATCAACCTGTTTGAGTGCACAAAATTCTTCCTCGAGCTTTTGTTGCTCATGCGGAGGACATAATTCTTCCATAATAAGTTCCTTAACTTCTTCCCAAGGTAGTGCGTAGGCATCTTCATTTGAACGAATGTTTCTTTCGTTTGTCCACCATTCTAAGGCCCTATCTTGGAAGACCCAGTAGCACTACGCGTTTTGAGCTCTTCAGGAAACTCGCTGTTGATGAACGTGACTTCTATGATGTTGAACCACTCTAGCATAGCAGTTACCCCGTCGTTGCCAGTGAATGGCTTAGGGTTGCAAGACGTGAAATGCTTGAGGTTGAATGACACAGGCTTGCGCACCTTGACTTTGGAATCAACGGAGGAGTTTGGGGTAGAGCTAGCTTGGATTTCAGTGATGATCTTGGGGACGATGCGAGCAATCTGATTGGCCATGAATGCCATCATTTTCTTTTGACTGTTGGTCTTAGACTTCTTGGTCGAGTTGGCGAGTTGGCCAGACGACATCTAAAGATTCAAATGAACAAACGGGTGAGACTTGATCATAATGTTTGTTTAAGAAAATCGTTTTCATGAATGCATCATATAGCATATAGTTTCGCATAGCATAAAGTGTACAATTTGTTTCACATAACATAAAATGTTCAATAAGTTTCACATAGCATAATCGAGATTTCCACGTAGTATAACATGAATAATGAAAGCATCGTAAATTTAGTTTGTTCACGAGAGATTATTATTGTTTTTTATTGCGAGAAACATGCGAATTGTGTAACGGTTTTGAAATGAACAAGGTAACAAGTACAAAATCACATATAAATTGAGATAACATAAAAGTGAGGCTCATAAAACATTGGATTGTTTCGGGTAGAGAAACGTCGACTATTCCAAGGTGGGTCGAAAGTCCTTTTGAATTAGAGAAACATGCTTTGGCCTATAGGTAAGATACTCTTGTCAAGAAGTGATTAATGGTATCTTACCCTTCCAGTTATTACACATATATAATCGATTAAAAAATCAGGACTTTGGCGAGATTGAAAATGGGAATGGGACTTATTCGACGAGATGTAGGTTTCATCCCTAACTTGACGATGTCGTACCCTAATGTGGTTGGTACTCGTCGGGTTAAAATCAAATTTCGACACTTTGACGAGGGTCCACTAGAGTTTGAAATGGAAATTACCATTAAGATGTGGATTTCACTCCTAACTTAATGGTGTAATTTCGTGCAAAATAGAATCAAGCGGAATGAGAGTCGTTTACCAAATTGTGGGTTTCACGCCTATTTTGGTAAGTTCGTCTCGTTTGTGTTACGAGTGTCTTCAAGTCTTCAAAAATGTATTATGTTAACCTTAGGAAAGGCATGTAAGTTTAAGAGACCAAAGAAGAATAGATAAGAAGCAAGTAAGGTAGAATGCAAGTAGTTTTAAACGACAAACAAGAATCAAAGTTCCTAAAACTATAGACTATGCAAAGCATTCCTACTTTTCCTAATTCCCTATAATTATGGCTCTGATACTAATCTGTCACACCCCAACCGATTGCAGAAACATCGGGATGAGACGAACAAATTGCTCAAAACATCATAACACTATGTGACGATATAATTTAAATTCAAATTTCATAAAATTTCTAAAAATGTCATACAAGAATTCAAATAACGACAACATTGTTTCAACATAACATCAAAATGACAATTTAATCTAGGTGTGTTTCTAAGTCCACCTAATCTTGTTTCTTCCCATAACATCATCACGTTTATCAACCTGTAACATGTATTAAAAATATATCAAGAAAAGTTGGCGAGCATACAAGTTTTCATACATAGCATAATATAGATTAAAAAGTTTAACGAGCTCATATCCAACATGAAAAACCAATATGCAAGTTACTAATATGCTGAAACGGTGTACTATCTGTTCAAACCCAAGTATACAACGCGTTAATTTTGCCTATCCTAAAGAATAACGGGAGGTAAACATGTGTAACTTAACAATACCCCAAGACTAATGGGCGGTGCGTTAATCCTATAGTGCTATAATTATTAAGGTAGGCTAGCAAAGTTAATGAGCATATATCGATACAAATAGTTTACCTAGCATACAAGTCTAACAAGCATCATATAGTTTCATGTTAAGCATGGATAGAGATTAAAATAGTTTAAGTGTTTCGTGATTTGTATAACATACATGTTGCACCCAAAGTGTAAAAAGGAAAATGGGATCGAGTATACTCACGGTTTTGCAAGCTTTCCACTTGGTAAATTCCGCAAGTGTTTGGTTGGTTGATTAGAATGGAACACCGTGTCCTTCTACACGAAGAAACATAGGTGTGTGAGTATTGGAAGTTTAACGGAGGATTTAAGATTCGGAGTTTAAAGTACATGAAAATAGACATATGAGAAAGTAATCAACTATCACAAAATACTTGTTTTTGACACTAGGAAACTCAAAGAGTTTGAATGTTTTCATGGGTCAATATGCCCATTAGAATAATAACAAATATCTTGGTCTTAGATGATGTAACTTAACACTTTGACAAATAACCACTAGGCTATCATCAAAGGTTTGATTACTTAGATATTATATATGTATTATATAGTATATATTATAGTTTAAGTCCAATCAATAATATCATACAAGTCATGCATGAGGTAGGAAGATGAATCTTCCATTTAGGTACCTCTTTAGTATTCACCACTACACATGTTGTCATAGACAACAAGGAGGGTCAAGAATATACAATAAGGAATGAAATAACTACAACTAATCTAAGAAAACATCAAGTGATGTGTGGATTTTCAAGTAGGATAGCCCAAGCTAACTTTATAATCACACAATCTTCAAGCTTTAAGCTTGTTCATCACTTGTGGGTTAAAACCCTATCAAAACAGAATGTTTATGAGGATTAAACCTCTGGATTTACATGTCACAACCTTTTTTTAAGCCCACCTAATCATAGAGTTGATTATGAGCATAAGGACATAGGAATGTGATGAGACAACTCAAGTTCAAGCAAGTTTAACAAATGTTTAATCAAAACAGAAAGTTTATTGCACTTTTGGAGCCTTTTATGGTGATGTTCCAACCTTGGTTTTCCATGGAAAACCTGTGGAAACATACCTAAGGTTATTCCAAGTGATTAGGAAGAAGAATCAATGAAAAAGGAAGAGTAGAAGTGAACTTATGCTCACTTTAGTAACTTGAAACAATTCTGACTTTGCTTCTATTTTCCAGCTGAAATGAGAGTGATTTGAGAGTGTTTGAGTGAGTTGTAAAGTGGAAAAAGTGTGGAGGAGGCTTGGGTTTTATAGGGAAGAGTTAGGCTAGGTCGTTGGGTGTATTTAATGGAGAAAACACAATTAAAACATAACTGAACACAACAATGTCACACCCCCAAAAATCCACACGCGGAGTACCACCGCTTAGAGGCATGACATGACCAGGATCAAGCCACCAATTATATTGAACATAGCATTTAAATATTAAAAGTAATCATTACAACCCATCACAATATAACTGGTGTTCAATAAAACATAATTTGAGTAGCGGAAGCATAAGTATGAAAACCCAAAGTAAATCATAAGTTCAAATGTTTAAATGTTTAACATGGCATCCACGATCCATGTCCCACAACGACCTGCTCCTCCCTGTGCAAGCTCCATATGTACCTAAGGTCCTGCAAGGCATGCAGCAGAGAATCAACAACTAGTTGGGCGAGTTCACAGTTAATAGTTTAGTAATCGTAATAGTATAGTAAGCCTTGGGTTCGTTCATTAAGTCATGTATCGTATTAGTTCGTATCGCGGCCCTCTAGGCGTGTATGTGAAGATTAGGGGAAGTTTCCCAAGTATTCTAGACTAGGTATATTTGTATCGCAGCCACCCGGCATGTGTGCGAAGTTTAGTATATAGTTCGCGGCCTTCCTAGGCATGTATGCGAAGATTAGTCATATTATCGCGGCCAACCCCGGCGTGTGTGCGAAGATCAGTTCTATAAGTGTCACTAGTCTAGTCGTATCATATCAATAACCCTTCCTCACCTGAGGACCATATAACTAAGTTCCATAAGCTAGGTAAGTACAGTAAATAATCCAAACCCATTCCCACCCTGGGAACCCCATGCCTTGGCTGTGTGAACTCACCTTGGTTTGCTCGGTATGCTAAGTGTGTGCTCACAGTTAATCAATCACGTCCTAGGGTACGCACGTATACATGATCAGTTTATATCCAAGTTGTTCACGTATAGGTATAACCACAGAAGTACTAACATGTATCCAATATCATATAAGTCATGCATATCACTTAACAGCAGTTAATCAAATCCAGTTAACCTCTAACAGAGTTAAATCAGGTTACTGTGCAAAATTATCCAAATCGGCGAAACACAGATTGGCGAAACACATTCTGTTTCGTCAATTACTCTTGGCGAAAGACCCCTTCTGTTTCGCCAAACACCCTTGGCGAAACACCCCTTCTGTTTCGCCAAAAAATTCTGTTTCGTGCATAAGTCAGTTACGTCAACATATCAATTACGGGATATCACAGGTAAACCCTAGCAGCCGTCATACAGAATCATGCAATCATCAACATACATCAAGCATTCAACCAAATCATTGAGTAACATACTAGAAACCCGTACCCTCTACATAACAGTTATCGAATGGATATGAAATCCGCAACAATATTATGCGTTAACACAACTAACCCTAGTGCAGATTTATCGATTTAAGGAATTATCACAAGGCTACATTCTAGCAGTTTAATCGGGTGCGCAAACGATTGATAACACGTACGATTCATGGAGCCTTAATCATGTTTCACATAATTTCATATAACCAGTCACCCATGCTTAATAAAATCAGAGTCATCATACCATTACACTCATATTTTTAATCTAACAATCAACAAGCATACTACACAACATATATCGAATTATCAAAGCATCATGAAACGGATTTAACGAGCACACACACACTAACCGAGAGCAAAACGGGTATGCGAGGACTTCTGAGGATGGAAGAGGTGATTGCCGTCAACAGGAGAGGGGTTCTAGGGTTTACAGATTGTTCGAGATGTGAAACTGGAACCGTTTCACGTTATATAACACGAAACAATGCATTGGGCCCTAACTGGGCTTCGGGTAATCATGGGCTCGGCGAACACATACGTTTCGTCGAGTAGGTTGTTGACGAAACGAAACTCTGTTTCGTCGAGGTGAACTTGGCGAGACACACTTGTTTTGTTGTGAAGGTTATCCAGGACTTAACTAGTTCAAGTGTTACTAACAGGTTCACACTATATCATTAACACATATACATATAACCATCAAAATACGTTTTATCATATAGAACATAACATATCCAACAATCATAATACGTTTCATTATAACACAACGTGTATTGTTACAAGTCAAATAAGTCAACAGCTAATAGTCAAAGTCAACGTGCAATAAATGCGAAAGTGAAAGTCGGAAACTCGAGTTGTCACATTATCCCCAACTTGAAAGAAATTTCGTCCCGAAATTTAGCATGCGGTTACTGAGGAAGCTAAGTAAATTGTATCGTTTACTGGTGTTCCTGGGGTGTCACATCATCCCCCCGTTGATTTGGTATTTCGTCCCGAAATTCTGCAGTAGTAGCTTCAGCCTCAGTAGTAGTTGCATTGGTTCCGAATAACTGGGAATACTTGCGTTTCATTTGATCTTCACGCTCCCAGGTGAACTCTGGGCCGCGGCGGGAGTTCCAACGAACTCGAACAAGAGGGATTCTCGTGTTCTTGAGGACCTTAACATCCTGGTCCGTGATTTCAACAGGTTCCTCGACGAACTGCAACCGCTCGTCGATAGTGAGCTCTTTCAAGGGAACTATGAGGGTCTCATCTGACAGACACTTCTTCAGATTCGACACGTGAAAAACATTGTGAACTGCACCGAGTTCAGCTGGTAAGTTTAGTCTGTAGGCCACTTTGCCTATTCTTTCTGCAATTTCGAATGGTCCGACATACCGCGGATTGAGTTTGCCTCTTTTGCCAAAACAAACCACACCCTTCCAGGGTGAGACTTTAAGTAAAACCCGGTCCCCGACCTGAAATTCCAATGGCTTTCTACGCTTATCCGCGTAGCTTTTCTGACGGTCGCGAGCTGCCGCCATGCGTTATCGTATTTGTGCAATCTTTTCCGTGGTGTCCACTATAAGTTCTGGACCCGTGATCTGACTATCCCCCACCTCTGCCCAACAGAGAGGTGATCGGCATTTACGCCCGTACAATGCCTCGAATGGAGCGGCTTGTATGCTGGTGTGATAACTGTTATTGTATGAAAACTCCACCAAAGGGAGATGCTTTTCCCAGCTGTTGCCGAAATCGATGACACATGCCCGAAGCATGTCTTCTAGAGTTTGAATCGTGCACTCAGACTGCCCATCCGTCTGAGGGTGATAAGCCATGCTCATGTCTAATCGAGAGCCAAACGCCTTATGCATTGCTTGCCATAGTTCTGATGTGAATCGTGCATCGCGATCCGAAATGATAGAGGTGGGCACCCCGTGCCTTGAGACTACTTCCTTCGAGTATATGTCTGCTAGTGTGGAGAACTTATCTGTTTCTTTGATTGCCAAGAAGTGAGCAGACTTGGTGAGTCGATCCACGATCACCCAAATAGTATCGTTCCCACGCTGGGATCTAGGTAGGCTTGTAACAAAATCCATGGAAATTTCCTCCCATTTCCACTGTGGTATCTTTGGTTGCTGAAGTAAGCCTGCTGGTTTCTGATACTCTTCCTTGACTCTTGCACAAGTCAAGCACTTGCTGACATAGGTAGCGATGTGGGCCTTCATGCTAGGCCACCAATAAGTAGTTCTGATGTCGTGGTACATCTTATCCGACCCTGGATGTACCGAGTAGCGAGACTTGTGAGCTTCATCCATTACCAGCTCGCGTAAATCGCCATAGAGTGGAACCCAAATACGCCCCGTTACATAGTAGGCGCCGTCTTCCTTCTGTTCTAATCGTTGCCTTGAGCCGCGTAGCGCTTTAGCCCTAACGTTTTCTGGTTTTAATGCTTCTATCTGAGCATCTCGTATCTGTGCAGGAAGACTAGACTGAATGGTGAGTTGCAAAGCTCGTACGCGCTTAGGTGTAGTGTCTTTCCGACTGAGGGCGTCAGCCACAACATTGGCTTTGCCTGGATGGTACTTGATAGCGCATTCGTAATCGTTCAAAAGTTCGACCCATCTTCGTTGACGCATGTTCAAATCCTTTTGCTTAAGGATATGCTCGAGACTCCTGTGATCGGTGTAAATTGTGCACTTGGTACCATACAGGTAGTGTCGCCATATCTTAAGCGCGAAAACAACAGCTCCCAGCTCTAAATCGTGCGTCGTGTAGTTTCGTTCATGAACCTTGAGTTGACGAGAAGCGTAGGCAATAACTTTATCCCGTTGCATCAATACACACCCAAGACCCTGTATCGACGCGTCACAATAAACCACAAAATCATCAGTGCCCTCTGGCAATGAGAGAATAGGTGCGCTGCAAAGCCTATCCTTTAAGTACTGGAAAGCGGTTTCCTGGGAATCTCCCCAACGGTAAGTGACACCCTTCTGTGTCAGTAGTGTAAGTGGCTACGCGATCTTCGAAAAGTCTTTGATAAATCGTCTGTAGTAACCCGCCAAAACCAAGAATTGGCGTATTTCCGTTGGAGTGCGAGGCGCAGGCCAATTTCTGATCGAATCTACCTTGGATGGATCAACATGAATCCCATCCTTGTTTACGACGTGGCCTAGGAAGTGGACTTCTCGAAGCCAGAAGT
Organism: Helianthus annuus; assembly: GCF_002127325.2. Classification (NCBI taxonomy): domain Eukaryota; kingdom Viridiplantae; phylum Streptophyta; class Magnoliopsida; order Asterales; family Asteraceae; genus Helianthus; species Helianthus annuus. The sequence goes on from NC_035448.2 coordinate 60,654,158, forward strand.
CACATTTTGAAAACTTGGCGTACAACTGTTCCTTTCGTAGAAGTTCCAAGATCAATCGTAAATGCTGCCCGTGCTCCTCCTGACTCTTGGAGTAGATCAGAATGTCGTCGATGAAAACAATCACGAACTTGTCTAAATACGGCTTGCACACCCTGTTCATCAGATCCATAAATATGGCAGGCGCGTTCGTTAACCCGAATGGCATAACTAGAAACTCGTAGTGACCGTAGCGAGTTCTGAATGCGGTTTTGGAGACGTCCTCATCCCGGACTCTCAGCTGATGGTAACCTGACCTTAAGTCTATCTTGGAGTAGTAACTCGACCCTTGTAACTGGTCGAATAGGTCGTCAATACGTGGAAGAGGATAACGGTTCTTCACCGTCACCTTGTTGAGTTCCCGGTAGTCTATGCACATCCTGAAGGTATCGTCCTTCTTTTTCACGAATAACACTGGAGCTCCCCAAGGCGAAGAGCTTGGACAAATGAAACCCTTCTCCAAGAGCTCTTGTAGCTGCTTTGACAGTTCTTCCAGTTCAGTTGGAGCTAAACGATACGGTGCGCGAGCTATTGGTGCTGCTCCTGGTGCTAGCTCGACTTGAAACTCGACCTGGCGATGAGGCGGTTGCCCAGGTAAATCTTCAGGAAACACCTGAGGAAAGTCGCGTACTACTGGAATATCCTCCAACTTCTTTTCTTTCGCTGATGCATCAGTAACAAGTGCCAAGATGGCAGTGTGCCCCTTTCGTAAACATTTCTGAGCCTTCAAGAAAGAGATGATGCCAACCACAGCACCAGTCTTGTCGCCTTGAATTTCGAGAGGTTCCTTGCCCGAACGAGGAATGCGAACTATCTTTTCCTTGCATAAGATTTCTGCCTGCTGTCGGGACAGCCAATCCATCCCAATAACAATGTCGAAGCTTCCCAAGACTATGGGAATAAGATCGATGGAGAACGCTTGACCGGCTAAAACAATATTACAACCCCTGACTACATGCGTGGCTTCTAGACTCTTACCATTAGCTAACTCTACTACATGTTTGGTGTTTAGGGGTGTTGGTGTATGTTTTAACAATCTACTCACTTTCAAAGATATATAACTTGTATCCGCACCCGAATCAAACAAAACAGTAACATAAATATCATCGAGAAGAAACTTACCCATAACCACATTGGGATCATTCCTTGCGTCGCCCTGACCCAGCACGAAAGCACGACCCCGAGCTTCGTTGCCGTTGTTGTTGTTTCCCCCATTGTTGTTGTTCCCATTGCCCTGGAGATTGTTGTTGTTGCGATTCTGGTTCTGGTTCAATTGTTGTTGTTCCCATTGCCCTGGAGATTGTTGTTGTTGTCTGTTGCACCTATTACATAGTGGGTGAAATCCTCGATATCCACCCTGCCCCTGACTGGCTGATGATTGCTGACTCGGATTCTGGTAGTCATTTGTCTTGCGCTGCTGTGCTTGAGACTGAACAGAAACTGATCCCTTGCTGGAATCCCCATCCCACCTTCTTTTGTTATCGCCGGGTGTAGCAGAAGTAGCAGCTGGAGTGGTAGCACTGATGCGTTTGGGCAGCTTGTTCTATTCCACCGCCTGATCCGTGAGGCGATGAGCAAGACGCTGGATGTCTTGGATATTGTCGAAGTTTGCCGATGTAACATGGCTCTGAATTTCTGATGCTAGACCCTTGAGGTACAGCTCGATGCGTTTGATTGGAGGGTCCACCATGGTTGGACACAAGATGGCCAGTTCGTTCGACCGTTTCGTATAAGCTTCAATTTCTGACCCCGTCATTTTCAAATGGTAAAGCTCCACTTCTAACTTGTGGATGTCATCGCGTGTGCAGTATTCCCTCCTGATCAGTTCTTTGAATTCGTTCCAAGGGGTGGCGTTAGCAGCTGCCAACCCTAGAATCTGAACTTGCGCGCTCCACCAGGTTAGCGCAATCCCTTCCAACGTGCCAGTGGCGTACTTGACCCTGCGAGCCTCAGGGCATTCACACATCTCGAATACCGACTCGAGCTTCTCAAAACAATGGAGTAGTCCCACTGCTCCCTCTGTGCCACTGAATGTGCTTGGACGACAGTCCATGAAGTTCTTGAATGTGCAGACAGGTTGTTGAGCGTTTTGACCTGCTTGTGCATAGAATAGGACAATATTAAATACAAGGGTTGATTTAGGAATGTAGGATTCAAAGATCCTAGTGTGTATCCCATCCGCAGGGTATACTACCTGCTTGTGCAGCTGCAAGTGCCGCAGCTACTTGTTCAGCAATGAGAGCCGTCAACTGTGCTTGAGTCATGTTAATACATCTAGACATGATCTTCATAGTAAAAGTAGAATAAGTGAGAATGGTTCGCGAGTAGTGCGATGACAGAAGAGCGTAAGCACATAGGTGTTCTCAGTAATGACGTATAATAGGCAATGTAATCTAAGCATACTACGAGCAAAGTTCTATGTAGTTCTAACAAGCAGGTAATAAACATAAACCTTATTAACTAGGATGTTGAGTCTTGCACGTGGAGCGAAGCGTCGTTGTGGATCGTTGAGAGCACTGTTCTGGTTATAGTCTGGTTTTAATAAAAAAAGAGTTAATTACACAAACGGGTCCTGTGGTTTATACCTAATTTCGCCATTGGGTACTAACTTTATTTTTTAACGGGTTTAGGTTCTATGGTTTCAATTTTGTAACACCTTTGAGTACTAACACCAAAATTAGTTAATTAATAACTAAAACACCCTTGCATTTTTTAAGTTTATCAATGTAACACATTTGGGTACTAACACCTAATTTTATTTAAGTTTAAATCAATTTTACAAAATCTATTTATTTTTTTTTATTTTCATCTTTTTATTATATCTCTTAATTAACATAAACTCTATTTATTTTTTTATTATCGTATTTTTATTAAATTTCTTATTTAACATAAAATCTATTTGTTACACCAGTATTTTTTTAAATAAAATCTATTAGCTATATAGTTTTATGTAAATTAAATTTCTTAATCGTTTTAAATAATGTAAACCTTACTCGTTTTCAATTTTGGATTGAAATGATTGATAATAATAAATATCTTTCATGTAAAAAAATGTAAGCCTTTTTTTAACTCGTTTTTTTTTTCATTTACATTTTACTATTTTAGAAAGATATTTAATTTACATAAAACTATATAGCTAGGTATTTTAGATAAAACTATATAGCTAGGTATTTTAGATAAAACTAAAAAAATTTAAGCCTTTATTTAACTCGTTTTTTTATAAAAACGATATTTAATTTACATAAAACTATATAGCTAGTAGATTTTACTGGTGCAACTAGTAGATTTTATGTAAATTAAATATCTTTATAAAATAGTAAAATGTAAATGAACAAAAAAACAAGTTAAAAATGGCTTAAATTTTTTTACATGAAAGATATTTATTATTATTCTTATCAATCATATATATCCAAAATTGAAAACGAGTAAGGTTTACATCATTTAAAACTAGTAAGAAATTTAATTTACATAAAACTATATAGCTAGTAGATTTTATTTAAAAAATCTATTTAAAAAAAATACTGATGTAATAAGTAGATTTTATGTTAAATAAGAAATTTAATAAAAATATGAAAATAAAAAAATAAATAGAGTTTATGTTAATTAAGAGATATAATAAATAATGAAAATAAAAGAATAAATAGATTTTGTAAAATTGATTTAAACTTGACTAAAATTAGGTGTTAATACCCAAATGTGTTACATTGATAAACTTAAAAAAATGCAAGGGTATTTTAGTCATTAATTAACTAATTTTGGTGTTAGTACCCAAAGGTGTTACAAAATTAAAACCATAGAACCTAAATCTGTTAAAAAATAAAGTTAGTACCCAAAGACGAAATTATGTATAAACCACAGGACCCATTTGTGTAATTAACTCTAAAAAAAACGGTTTTCCCATATTAAAACCAAGTTCTCTATAACCAATGGCTCTGATACCAATCTGTCACACCCCCAAAAATCCACACGCGGAGTACCACCGCTTAGAGGCGTGACATGACCAGGATCAAGCCACCAATTATATTGAACATAGCATTTAAATATTAAAAGTAATCATTACAACCCATCACAATATAACTGGTGTTCAATAAAACATAATTTGAGTAGCGGAAGCATAAGTATGAAAATCCAAAGTAAATCATAAGTTCAAATGTTTAAATGTTTAACATGGCATCCACGATCCATGTCCCACAACGACCTGCTCCTCCCTGTGCAAGCTCCATATGTACCTAAGGTCCTGCAAGGCATGCAGCAGAGAATCAACAACTAGTTGGGCGAGTTCACAGTTTATAGTTCAGTAATCGTAATAGTATAGTAAGCCTTGGGTTCGTTCATTAAGTCAAGTATCGTATTAGTTCGTATCGCGGCCCTCTAGGCATGTATGCGAAGATTAGGGGAAGTTTCCCAAGTATTCTAGACTAGGTATATTTGTATCGCGGCCACCCGACATGTGTGCGAAGTTTAGTGTATAGTTCGCGGCCTTCCTAGGCATGTATGCGAAGATTAGTCATATTATCGCGGCCAACCCCGGCGTGTGTGCGAAGATCAGTTCTATAAGTATCACTAGTCTAGTCGTATCATATCAATAACCCTTCCTCACCCGAGGACCATATAACTAAGTTCCATAAGCTAGGTAAGTACAGTAAATAATCCAAACCCATTCCCACCCTGGGAACCCCATGCCTTGGCTGTGTGAACTCACCTTGGTTTGCTCGGTATGCTAAGTATGTGCTCACAGTTAATCAATCACATCCTAGGGTACGCACGTATACATGATGAGTTTATATCCAAGTTGTTCACGTATAGGTATAACCACAGAAGTACTAACATGTATCCAATATCATATAAGTCATGCATATCACTTAACAGCAGTTAATCAAATCCAGTTAACCTCTAACAGAGTTAAATCAGGTTACTGTGCAAAATTATCCAAATCGGCGAAACACAGATTGGCGAAACATATTCTGTTTCGTCAATTACTCTTGGCGAAATACCCCTTCTGTTTCGCCAAACACCCTTGGCGAAACACCCCTTCTGTTTCGCCAAAAATTCCGTTCGTGCATAAGTCAGTTACGTCAACATATCAGTTACGGGATATCACAGGTAAACCCTAGCAGCCGTCATACAGACTCATGCAATCATCAACATACATCAAGCATTCAACCAAATCATTGATTAACATACTAGAAACCCGTACCCTCTACATAATAGTTACCGAATGGATATGAAATCCGCAACAATATTATGCGTTAACACGACTAACCCTAGTGCAGATTTATCGATTTAAGGAATCATCACAAGGCTACATTCTAGCAGTTTAATCGGGTGCACAAACGATTGATAACACGTACGATTCATGGAGCCTTAATCATATTTCACATAATTTCATATAACCAGTCACTCCTGCTTAATAAAATCAGAGTCATCATACCATTACACTCATATTTTTAATCTAACAATCAGCAAGCATACTACACAACATATATCGAATTATCAAAGCATCATGAAACGGATTTAACGAGCACACACACACTAACCGAGAGCAAGACGGGTATGCGAGGACTTCTGAGGATGGAAGAGGTGATTGCCGTCAACAGGAGAGGGGTTCTAGGGTTTACAGATTGTTCGAGATGTGAAACTGGAACCGTTTCACGTTATATAACACGAAACAATGCATTGGGCCCTAACTGGGCTTTGGGTAATCATGGGCTCGGCGAAACACATACGTTTCGTCGAGTAGGTTGTTGACGAAACGAAACTCTGTTTTGTCGAGGTGAACTTGGCGAGACACACTTGTTTCGTTGTGAAGGTTATCCAGGACTTAACTAGTTCAAGTGTTTACTAACAGGTTCACACTATATCATTAACACATATACATATAACCATCACAATGCGTTTTATCATATAGAACATAACATATCCAACAATCATAATACGTTTCATTATAACACAACGTGTATTGTTACAAGTCAAACAAGTCAACAGCTAATAGTCAAAGTCAACGTGCAATAAATGCGAAAGTGAAAGTCGGAAACTCGAGTTGTCACAAACAAAATGGCGAATCCCGTAACCAGGTGTTGTTTTCTGCGGATCAGGCCACCTTGTGGGCCGGGAAGGAGATGGGCAGGTAGGCCGCGGCCGGTGAGCCGCTTGGCTGATGCGAATTTGTTTGATTTTCGACATATACACCCCCTATACTTTCATATATTGGTGTTTTAAGGTGTAATTAGGGTGTTTTGAGTATAAGAACCATCTATGAAGGCATGTAATGAAATTTTCTCACAAAAACAAACATAAACAAGTATAAAGAAGCATGTTTGTCGAGATTAAGTATCGAATTTGCGTAAACTGAGCATATAATCACGTGTTTGCAAGTTTGACGTATTTCGCATAAATTATGAATAAAGTGTTGTATGTTTAATCAATCAAATGTATGAACATGTATGAAATGTGTGCAACATGAATTTAACGAAAATACAAATTTTGTTATGATCCAAGTCTCGGATTTTACAATGATTACAACAAAACGACGATTACAAGAATACAAGATTTCCAAAAATAGAAATACAAACGGCGCTTGCTAATTATTGAAAGTATGAAAAACAAGGGCGTTACATGTAGCGGTGGAGCGTAGGTGGATCGAAGGTGGAACGATGATTTCTTTTCGGGTTCTGGCACCAGAAGGCCTAAAGGAAAAGTTGTACAAAAAGTGGTCGAATGCCCTAGTGCCTGGCACTATTCCCACCCATGAGAATTGTCTATATATATAATTAGATTAGTATATATATCAAACTAATTCACAAATCAAGCACAAATTCTAACACCTAAATGAAAAAATCGAACCTTATAAAGAAAGTGACGGACGGTCACCAGAGGCATTTCCGTAATTCCCAATCCCCACCGGCAACTCTTCCATCTCCTCCCTCCACGCCTCTGGCTGGCCATATTCTAGGTTATGTGACTCACACTGGTCTTTTAGGCTTGGGAATCCACCAAAATGTCGAGCGAATCCTAGAAGCCACAGCCGTGACGACCGCCGTCAACCACCACCATGGGTGGCCGGTCGGAGACGTGGCCGGTTTTTCCATCACCGTCGCTCCTCTCTCTATGTCCATCGTTGCTCTCTCTACCGTTTGCCGCGTCAAACCACCTGAGCATCATCACCGCCAAGAGGGTGGCTAGCTGGAGACGACGGCTCTGCTCTCTCTCCACCTCTAATCTGTATGTCTCTCTCTAAACCCTATTATGTGTTCGTACAGCAAAAGAAAAGGGATGGGAAGCGATGGAGAATATGTTTGGTATGAAATCCCTAAAATGCCCTTGGTTAGTGTTCAATCACTTCAATTATTAATATGTATATAATTTTGAAATTTATGAAAGTTTATACAATATGAGTGTGTTTAGGATTGTAAGTAGTTGGGCTATATATTTTACTTAGTAACAAATTACATGGTGTTGACCCCTTAAAGGTTTATACATTAATAATTATTTAGTGGTTTGGGCTAGTTTTAGTTTGAGATTTTAGGCTTGCATAGAGTGGGCTTGGGGCGATATTGGGCTTAGGGTTTAGGGGAAGTTGTGGGCTTAAGCTCTCCTATAAATACTTGTTTAGTTTTTCTATTTATGGTTGTTGACTCTTACTAATTTCTGCTGTAACTTGTATCAGACAATCATTGTATGCAAGTTAAGCTTTTTGGACAATTTCCCTACTTCATCTTATTTCTTGTGATAATTAGTTTGATTGTGTGATTCCGCCACCAATCATACTAGTTGTGATTGTCATACCCTGACTTTTGCGGAAGCGTGATTATGTGTGACTTGCTTAATATCATTACATTCAATCATAAAAACAACTATATGATAAAACTAAAGATGATCATCCATTAAATAAGTTTAAAATATCACAAACATCATTGTTTTGAAACATAGACTTCAAATCTGAATTACAAACCATACGAATTGTTTAGAGTTCCTTAAGGACTCGACAAAAGACTTTAAATAACACCAGGCTTTGAAAGATGTGTCTTATCTAGGATAAAACACATTTCCAAACCCTTAGACTACGGATGTCATCTTTTATTCTCAACATAACTTGAAACATCCAAACGCCCGCCAGATCTACATTTAATTCCCTGAAATACATGTAGTTTGAAAACATGAACAAAAGTTGAGCGAGTTCATGTGTTTTGTAAATGTGCACAAATAAACCTTTGTAATCAGTGAAAGTATGTATGTATGTTTGTAAACCCCTGGTATGAAAGCAAACAAGGAAAAACAGAAAACAGATCATTAATGGTTTGCAAGGCCATTAATATGTGTGACGTGATGCAGGAAGGCTCAACCTAGCAGATTTTGCACCGAGCTTCAGTTTGAAGACATAGTCACCTCATGGGCCAAACCACGTCCACATGGGTGTGGGCTCACTACACCCAAATAGATCTATCACTCATGTCCCTCGGTCCTACAACGAGGATTAATGGTCTTAAGCGTTATACCCATCACTCACATGATCTAGCAGTACCTTTCCTTAGCTAACCATACCATGTATAAGTGTTTGTAAACAGGATGTAACATGTACTTCACCCCCGAAGTTATAAAACTGAAAACAGTTAAATGAAAAGGGGGACATGAACTCACAGTCTTGCGTTCTTCGTAATCAACGGTAACTCAAAGCTTCTTCCGGTGTACACGACTACCTACAACGTACAATAATCTATTAGACGAGCGGGTCCTGCCTTGACTTAGTATTACTTAGTGTCTTTGAGTTACGTTTCATTGTGTTTTCAATATTATTCCAAGTTATATAATTATTTGTTAAAATAATAAAATATTTTAACTTAAATTATATTTATTAAATTGTTGTAATAATAGTTAAAACAATATATTTTAACTTGATCCTTTTCAAGTATTTATACATGTATATGCTTCCCAAGGATAGGTGTATTTGTATTCGTGTTCTTATACTTGTATATTTTTGCCATGTATCGGTGTCGTATTTCGGAGTGTATTTATACATACAAAAATACGTATTTTCTTTTAATTGTTAAGTATTCTTATACTTAGTTTTGTATTAATTTTTCTAGAATAACATTTCTAGTAAAAATACATCAATATATATCTCCAAAATATATATTTTGAGGAATATTACTTAGAAAAATTACTTGTAATTTTTCCCTTGGCAAAAATATTTATTATTTCATACAAGTCCCAAAAATAATATATATTTCCAAGTCTAACTTAGAATATATATATATATATATATATATATATATAAATCCATTTTCCTTCCAAAAATAATATATTTCAAGTTTATTTAAGAAAATACATTTTTTTCTCAAAAATAATGTATTTCATGTTTGTTTAAGAAATATATTTATTCCAAAAATAATATATCTTCTAATAATTCCAAGAAAAATATATATATTTTTATTCACCCATAAATAATATATTTTCTCCTTGTCAAAAATGTGATATGTTTTGTAATAATTGTAAAAATCATATTTTTGTTCTTTTGGTGTCCAAAATATTATTTACCAAAAATATACTTATGAATAATATTCCCGGAATATTTTTAAGTTATATATTCCTTTGTTTGGTTTCACCAATATTTTGGGTATTCTTTGTATATTCATTCCTTGGAATTTTGGTAATGTTTTGGATTGTAATTTTTGGTATTTTGATGAGTTATATTATTTAAGTCCTAAAATAATATAACTAATACACATAATATACAAATAATCACACACATGGTGACATCTAAATATATATTTTCCTAAATACATATTTAGTCACTTTTATTTATAAAAACCAACCTCTAATATTTATAATTTTTGTAATAAAATTTATGGCAAACTTTATGTGAAAATCCATGGTTTGAAATATACTTGTAAATATTTGTTTAAAAATATTTTTCTAAGTGTTTAATTTTTAGAAAATTTTTTCCATAGTTTCCCTTAAAAATGGAGTGCCTTCTAGGCATATCATTTTCTTTTGTAAATCAACACAATCAATCAACAATAAACAATCTACACTTACCATATTGACAAAACAAGCATAATCTACTACTTCATGAACTTGAAAATTTACAAAAATGTGTAGTAACTTACTAGTGTATTTAGTAAGTCTTGTTACCCTTTAAAGTGTGGTTATTTCTTTAAAAACATCATTTTTAAAGAAAATGGTTCTTTACAACTTATAATCACATTTTCTAAAAATGCTTCTTCTTGGATTTTTCTTGTTATATACATGATCCTACACTTGTTTAACCTCTAAAAACATGGTTGATTTCTTTAAGAACCAAGCTTAAGTAAACTTTGTATTTTTAACTTGATTTCTTGAAAAATCATTCTTGAAATCTTAGTTTTACAAGACTTACATCTCACTTTAATCATCATTTTACAAGAAAACAATATATTCTTTCAAGTTCATGTCTTTCATGAGGATAATCTATTAATCTCTAACATTTTCATCCTCTCATCTTGCTAGATTATGTTTTTAATCATGATCTAGCAAGATCATATGATGATCTACATCATTAACATGAGTAAACAATAATCAACAAGCATAACAACTCATAAACATCAAGATTTCTTATGATTTTAAGCTTATGTTCATGTTTCATTCTCTTGATTCTTAGTGTTCTTCAAGATTAACATCATGTATCATTCTTTAACCACTTAAATAAGATGCAAAATGAAGAGTTTAGTATTCTTACCACTAGCTCACAGCTAGGGATGATCAAGAGAAGAAAAGAAGTGGATAAAAGCAAATGGTGAAGGTTCTTCAACTTCCGGAAGCTCCTAGCTTCCTTATGCACCTTCTAACACCTTTGAGTATACTTGGAATTGGATGAAGATGATTGAATGATGGTGATGATGTTGTTGTTGCTTTCGGCCGAACCCAAGAAGAAGAGAAGAGAGAAGAGTGGTGTTGAGTGTGTTGTGATGAAATGAAGCTTATTTTACTAGGAGTTTATCTTATAACCCATTTCATGGCTTTAACTCTTGGTTTTTGTCACACCCCAACCGATGGCGGAATCATTGGGGCATGGCACTGAGCGAAACAGATTGTCCAGTAGTTTCCATAACAATTATCATCACTATTCAGTTTAAATAACACGTCCCAAACCGTGTCCCAAATAACAAACAAATTATTACAGATAACAACCAGTCAAGTATTCTGTTCCGACAACTCAGATTTAAATAAAACAAATAAATATTGTTCAGATGCTCCTAAAGACCCGGTCGGACAAGATCTACAGACAACTATGCTCTAGACGCTTGCTCCTGACAGACAACTATTTGTTGGGGGCCTCTAGAGCTTTATTCTAGCCTCGCTTTCCTAGTAAGCAAACATCTTAAACACCTGTCACATACGTTAAAATAAAGTCAATACATATAATGTGTTGATGCATGGAATGTCTGTTGACTACGTCTGCATTACGTCTTATGTCAAGATAGGTCAACATAGGTTCTAGAAAGTCAAAATTATGTTTTATGTTGTAGTTTCGCTCATGTGTACATGTGTTGAAGTAGTTCCGCTTATGTGTCAATATGGTTTCGCTCTTGTGGTTTAGTAGGTAGTTTCGCTTATACGGCATGTCGTATAAGCGAAAGCTCAGGGACTATATATAGGTATTAGGAGCGAAACCTGATCATTCATTCATGTATGTTGGAGCGAAACTGTTTCATGCTTGTGGTCGCAAAACTTTGTCTAATTGTAATCAGAAAGCATCAATAGAGAGGAAATTGAAAAGGAAAAGCTGTGTAACTTCATTTACGATGATTCCGCCTTCGTACGTGAAGATGAACGTTCTCAACTGACTGTTTAGGGTCGGAACACGGTCCAACAAGTGGTATCAGAGCTCAGGACGAGGAGTTCATACTACTACAACTTGATTCTACATAATTCTCTTATTTCTACTCATTTTCTCTCATACTTTTTCGATTTAAACTGGTTCATACGGTTGAAATGGCCTGAAAATCGAGTATAACGTGTAAAACATACATTTAACAAACCCTAGAAAGTTTCAGGTTAAAACACGGCTTAAAAATGGTTAAAATCAGTTAAAATTGGAGTTCCGCTTTTACGGACATCGCAGGTTCCGCTCGTAATACATAGCTTTTGCTTGAAAACAATCTGTAGTTTCGCTTATTCGAACATACAGGTTTCGCTTTTACGGTACTTTCGCTCGAAAGAACTTGACAGTTTCGCTCGAACGAACATTTGGGTTTCGCTTGAACGGACATTTGACTTTCGCTCATACGAACTATATAGTTTCGCTCTTACTGACAAGCATAGTCTCGCTCATACGATCAATTTGTTACTTTCGCTTATACAGACAAGTGTGGTTTCGCTTATCTGTCACCATAGTTGATAGTTTCGCTCATTTGTCACATTTTTCAAAAATTTCAAAAATTTTTCTAAGAGTTGGCTGATTTTGCAGGTACACTCAAGATGGATGATATATTCTTGAATCCGTTCAGCGACATGTACACATTCACGGGAAATTCCGGAAACGATGATACTTCATCAAGCAAAGAAAATGAGAATCCGCCGAAAGAGAAGAAAAAGGAAGCTTGGGAATCGGAAAGTGCTTTTGGAACCTTCAATAAACCTCCAAAGCTGATGGCTATCGAGGAATACAGTCGGTGGTCAAGAAAGTTTGAAAATTGGTTGATGGCATTTGCATTTCCCAGCTAGAAAAGTTTGAAAAACGGTTATGAAAATGGAAACAAAAATGGTGAAACGTTAAGATCAGCTGAAGAGATTGATGCATTTGTAGCTGAGCAAAAATGTGTGGCATTGTTATTTCAATCAGTTCGGGAAGACATAATCTCATTGATCAATTATTCAAATGCAAAAGATCTCTGGAATAAGCTAGAAACAAAATGTCTAGGAAGTGCTGAAATTGTAAAAAGTAAAAAGAAACTTCTTAAGAAAGAGTTTGATATGTTGGTTGTCTAAAGAATGAGTCAGTCTGTAAAATGATAGAAAGGTTTGGTCATCTGAAGCTGGAATTAGCAAGACATAATATCAGATTTCCTGATGAAGAGCTTGTCTACAAACTGTTCGATTCATTACCAGACGAGATGGATTGGAGATATTATGCGCTTATGCTGAAAAACACTATCGAGCCTGCAAAGTTGACTGTGGATTTGGTGATTGAGAGACTTGAAAGTCATGAGCTGGAACTGAAGAAGACATACAAAGTCAATCACTCATCTTACCAGCAAAATTTGGAGTTGTATTATCCAAAAAGCATGATGCCAAAAGCAACTTCTCCCAAGACTGCGTTTACTGCTGAGAATGTGTCCACATCAAGCAAAGATAGTCAAAGTGGTCAAAGCAGTGGAAATCACAGTGGTTATCACAGTGGATCTTCATCATCTGCAAGTCATTCTGATGTAAAGAATCGTTTTCAATGCAACATTGCAATAGATTTGAAGAATGCTCAGAATTTTGATGAAGAGTCGGCCAAACAGCAGATGATCTTCCTAGCATCGGTGTTGGAATCGTATGAAGGGTTAGTAGCTGGGAAGATAGGCAATACCAACTTAACAAAGGAAGATTATGATCAGATAGATCCTGAAGAAATGGAACTGATCGATAATCGTTGGGCTATGGCAAGTGCTGTTCGTCGAGCACAGCGTTTCATGGAAATTACCGGCAGGAAGACAATTGGTGGTCCGTCTACAAGCTGGGGTTCGATAAATCCAAAGTGACGTGCTTCAAGTGTAAGCAGAAAGGACACTTCAAGCGAGAATGCAGAAACGCATATGCTGATGAATCGGAAAATCCTTTAAGAGATGATTATTATAAGAAGGCAATTTATCATCAGAATAAATCCGAGCCACCTAGATTGAAGCAGGTTGAAGACAACAAAGAGAAATCTAGAGCTCTTGCGGTGATTTATGATGATGAGGGGTATGATTGGAGTCAAGAGGTTCTACCAGAAGAAGATGCAATTTGTCACACCCCCAAAATCCACACGCGGAGTATCACCGCTTGGGAGCGTGACTGACCAGGATCAAGCCACCAATCATATAGAACAATGTAAATAGTATAAGTAAATGTAATTAAACCAAACCCATCCATATGAAAGGTGTTCCAAAACATAAGTATAATAACAAAGTTTAGCGGAAGCGTATGAGTAAAAGCCCAACATGAATAAAGTATGTAATGTCATAATGTTTAAATCAAGCATTCACGATCCTTGTCCACAACGACCGCGCCTCCCCATGCAAGCTCCATGTATACCTAACGACCTGCAAGGCATGTAACAGAGAGTCAACAACTAGTTGAGCGAGTTCACAGAAAGTAAGTCCATGATAGTAAGTTCATTTGTAACGTGTGGCTCTACTGGGCCGATAGTACGATCTATTGGTGGGGGTTTCCCATAGTTGCATATACACTAGACTATTTGTAACCATAAGTGTTCTTCTTAACCCGAGAACAGTAGTACGTACAAGGTTTACGTAGGTTTTACGTAAGTGTCCTTCACAAACCGAGGACAGTGGTACGCGGGGGTTTACGTAGGTTTTACGTAAGTGCCTGACACAACCCGAGGCAGTAGTGAGTATAAGTTTACGTAGGTTTTACGTAAGTGCCCTTCGCAACCTGAGGACAGTGATAAGTACAAGTATACGTAGGTTTTACGTATGTATCCTGCGCATCCGAGGACGATGGTAGATAGTCTAGTAACAGTGTAAGTACAGGTATCTATTCAATCTCATCCCTTCAATCCCATTCCCAAACCCCGGGAATCCCATGCCTTGGTAGAAGTGTGAACTCACCTTGGTTTGCTCGGTATGTTATTGCTTCTAATGTAATAAATGATTAGGTCTGTTACACACGACCTAGGGTACTTTGCACATAAACTCGATGTGAGTGTTTACGTTCAATTAGGGTTTACAACTCCTTGATGTCCAAACAACGGTGATTCCATGTGATAATCGTGTACAGAATAACGTGACATAGATTGTTGTGCACACAGTATCATACAGTCATATACAGTCATATACAGTAGCATACAGTAGCATGTTGTAATGTACAGAAACATACAGTAGGCTCTAGCACTGGTGTTTACAAGTAAACTCGGTTCATACATCACTTATAAACTCAGACATGCATTCAACTAAGTGTAAAACTTGGACCATGCTTCCATTTCATAAGGTCGGACCTAGCTTCATCAATTAAGTTCGGACCTTGCATAACATCACAAGAAATCGGACAAGTAACATCACAAAGTCGGATCCATTCATACACATAAAAGGTCGGACCATACTACACAACAAAAGTCGGACCTTAACCCACTTATAAAAGTTCGGACATATCCCCCCCCCACTTATAAAATTCGGACCTTAAGTGTATCATGTAAAAGTCGGACTAGGCTATGAAATTCGGACCCCCCCCTTATGTATAAAAAAAACTCGGACTCCTTCATATACATAAGAAACTCGGACTCTTGTTTCCTTAATAAAGTCGGACCATGCTAGTCATTCATCAAAGTCAGACCTTGTGTCCAAATTACAAAAGTCGGACCCACCCATGTATAAAGTTCGGAACATCAAATACATATGAAATTCGGACCATCTAATATGTAAAGAAATTCGGACTATCTAGCATGTATAATATTCGGACCATCTAACATGTTATAAAATTCAGACACTTCATATATGTTACAAAAGTTCGGATCATACAATCAATCATGCGAAGGTTCATGTTCAATGTAACAGTTACGTTCTTCGATCCAGAAACCCTAATTTCATACATTATTGGCCAGTGCTGTAATCCAATTAACAATCAACAGTTCTAACATCCCATGCATCTTAACATCAGGCAAATGATTACACAACTAATCATAACCATTTCACAATAATCAGAATCAATCAATAAACACAGAACCATCATATGAAGAACTAGGGTTTTTGCATGAATCAAACAATCAATGATTTACAACAAATAACCATTAAACAATTACCTTGGATTGATTCTAGATAAAGAGAGGGATCAAGAGTGATGATTGAGAGCTTGTGCCAATGATGAAGATGATGATTGTAGAGAGGATTGGAGGATGTGAAAGTACGTATGTTGATTTTGTGAGATGGTTAGTGAAGGAGATTAGGGTTAAGAGTTGTTAAGGTTTCACTAACTACTCTACTCACCCCTAAGTATCATCTTTTACATAAAACACACCCATCACAATATAATTTACAGTTTCATCACCAAGTTCATGTATTTGTCAAATCTTTCGTAAATAACACATAACCATGCAATAATCACAATACACTTTATCAAATCACAACGTATACAGTTACAAAGCAAACCAATTGTGTAAGTAAGTACTTAACAAACAGTTAATGTGCAATAAATGCGAAAGTGGAATCTCAGAAACTCGAGTTGTCACATTATCCCTAACTTGAAAGAAATTTCATCCCGAAATTTAGCATGCGGTTACTGAGGAAGCTAGGTAAGTTGCATCATTTACTGGTTTTCCTGGGATGTCACATCATCCCCCCGTTGATTTGGAATTTCGTCCCGCAATTCTGTAGTAGCTTCAGCCTCAGCAGTAGTTGCATTGTTCTGAAATAACTGGGATATTTGAGTTCCATTTGGTCTTCTCGTTCCTAGGTATACTCTGGGCCACGATGGGAGTTCCAACGAACTCATACAAGAGGTATTCTGGTGTTCTTGAGGACCTTGACATCCCGGTCCGTGATTTCAACAGGTTCCTCGATGAAATGCAACTGTTCGTCGATAGTGAGTTCCTTCAAAAGAACTATGAGGGTCTCATCTGACAGACACTTCTTCAGATTCAACACGTGAAATACGTTGTGAACTGCACCAAGTTCAGCTGGTAGATTTAGTTTGTAGGCCACTTTGCCTATTCTTTGAATGATTTCGAACGGTCCAACATACCGCGGGTTGAGCTTTCCTCGTTTACCAAAACGAACCACACCCTTCCAGGGTGAGACTTTGAGTAGCACTCGATCCCCAACCTGAAACTCGAGTGGCTTCCTGCTCTTATCAGCGTAACTTTTCTGACGGTCGCGAGCTGCCGCCATGCGTTGTTGTATCTGTGCAATCCGTTCAGTAGCATCAACTACCATTTCTGGACCTGTAATTTGACTATCCCCCACCTCTGCCCAACAGAGAGGTGACCGGCATTTACGTCCGTACAATGCCTCGAATGGAGCGGCTTGTATGCTGGTGTGGTAACTGTTATTGTACGAAAACTCCACTAACGGGAGATGCTTTTCCCAGCTGTTGCCAAAATCGATAACACATGCCCGAAGCATGTCTTCTAGGGTTTGAATCGTGCGCTCAGACTGTCCATCCGTCTGAAGGTGATATGCTGTGCTCATGTCTAGCCGTGAACCAAAGGCTTTGTGCATTGCTTGCCATAGTTCTGAAGTGAATCGTGCATCCCGATCCGAAATAATAGAGGTTGGCACTCCGTGCCTCGAAACACCTTCTTTCAAGTAGACGTCTGCTAAGGTAGAGAACTTATCCGTTTCTTTGATAGCCAAGAAATGAGCAGACTTTGTGAGCCGATCTACGATCACCCAAATAGTATCATTCCCACGCTGGGATCTAGGCAGGCCAATAACAAAATCCATGGAAATTTCTTCCCATTTCCACTGCGGTATCTTGGGTTGCTGAAGTAGGCCTGAGGGTTTCTGGTACTCCGTCTTGACTCTCGCACAGGTCAAACACTTGCCGGCGTAAGTTGCTATGTGGGCCTTCATGCTAGGCCACCAGTACGTAGTTCTAAGATCGTGGTACATTTTATCCGAACCTGGATGTACCGAGTAGCGAGACTTATGTGCTTCGTCCATTACAAGTTCTCGTAAACCGCCATATAGTGGGACCCAAATGCGTCCTGTTACATAGTAGGCGCCGTCTTCCCTTTGTTCTAATCGTTGCCTTGAGCCGCGTATGGCTTCAGCCCTGACGTTTTCTGGTTTCAATGCTTCTACCTGAGCATCTCGTATATGAGCAGGAAGACTAGACTGAATAGTAAGCTGCAAGGCTCGTACACGCCTAGGTGTAGTATCTTTTCGACTGAGGGCATCAGCCACAACATTGGCTTTTCCTGGATGGTACTTGATGGCGCATTCGTAATCATTAAGTAGCTCGACCCATCGACGTTGCCGCATGTTCAATTCCTTCTGCTTGAAGATATGCTCGAAACTCCTGTGATCGGTGTAGATAGTGCACTTGGTACCGTACAAGTAGTGTCGCCATATCTTAAGCGCGAAAACAACAGCTCCCAGCTCTAAATTGTGCGTCGTGTAATTCCGTTCGTGAACTTTAAGTTGCCTCGAAGCATAGGCAATGACTTTATCCCTTTGCATCAATACACAACCAAGACCCTTAATTGACGCGTCGCAATAGACCACAAAATCGTTTGTGCCCTCTGGCAGTGAGAGAATAGGTGCGCTGCAGAGCCTATCCTTTAGGTATTGAAAAGCCGTTTCTTGTGTATTACCCCAACGATAGGTAACACCTTTCTGTGTCAGCAATGTAAGCGGCTGTGCGATCTTGGAGAAGCCTTTAATGAACCGTCTGTAATAACCCGCCAAACCCAAGAATTGGCGTATTTCCGTTGGTGTACGCGGTGCAGGCCAGTTCCTGATCGAATCTACCTTGGATGGATCAACATGAATCCCATCCCTGTTTACCACATGGCCCAAAAAGTGAACTTCACGAAGCCAGAAGTCGCATTTTGAAAACTTGGCGTACAGTTGTTCCTTTCGAAGAAGTTCCAAGATAAGTCGTAAGTGTTGCTCGTGTTCTTCCTGACTCTTGGAGTAGATCAGAATGTCGTCGATGAAGACAATCACAAACTTGTCTAGATAGGGGTTGCACACCCTGTTCATAAGATCCATGAAAACTGCAGGCGCGTTCGTTAGCCCGAATGGCATGACTAGAAACTCGTAATGGCCGTAGCGAGTTCTGAATGCTGTCTTAGAGACGTCCTCATCCCGGACCCTCAGCTGATGGTAACCTGACCTTAGATCAATCTTGGAGTAGTAGCTAGACCCTTGCAACTGGTCGAATAAGTCGTCAATTCGTGGAAGACGATATCGGTTCTTCACTGTGACCTTGTTCAGTTCGCGGTAATCTATGCACATCCTGAAAGTACCGTCCTTCTTTTTCACGAATAACACTGGAGCTCCCCAAGGCGAAGAACTGGGACGAATAAAACCCTTATCCAAGAGTTCTTGCAGTTGCTTAGACAGTTCTTCCAATTCAGTTGGAGCTAAACGATACGGTGCACGAGCTATAGGTGCTGCTCCAGGAGCTAGCTCGATTTGAAACTCGACCTGGTGATGAGGCGGTAGACCAGGTAAATCTTCAGGAAACACTTGAGGAAAATCGCGTACAACTGGGATATCCTCTACTCTTTTCTCTTTTGTTGATGCATCAGTAACTAGTGCCAAAATGGCAGTGTGACCCTTTCGCAAACATTTCTGAGCCTTCAGGAAGGAGATGATGCCAACCACAGCACCACTCTTGTCACCTTGAACTTCGAGAGGTTCTTTACCAGGACGGGGAATACGAATGATCTTCTCCTTACATAGGATCTCTGCTTGCTGCTTGGATAACCAGTCCATACCAATTACGATGTCGAAACTACCCAGAACTATAGGAATGAGGTCGATGGAGAAAGTCTGACCAGCGAGGATAAGATTACAACCGTGAACTATGTGTGTGGCCTCTAGACTTTTACCATTAGCTAACTCTACGACATGTTTGGTGTTTAGGGGAGTTGGTGCATGTTTTAACATTTGGCTAACTTTCAAAGACACATAACTTGTATCCGCACCCGAATCAAACAATACATTAACATAAAAGTCGTCAAGAAGAAACTTACCCATAACTACGTTGGGATCATTCCTGGCATCACCCTGCCCCAGCACAAATGCACGTCCCCTAGCTTCGTTGCCGTTGTTGTTCCCACCATTGTTGTTTCCGTTGCCTTGGTTATTGTTATTGTTGTTGTTGTTGTTGTTGTTCTGGTTTCGGTTTAACTGAGGGCAGTGTCTTTTGAAGTGACCTTCAGCGCCACAATTAAAACATCCCTTGTTGCCCTGTTGCCGATTCTGCGGGGTTTGCTGCTGCTGCTGATTCTGATTCGCAGGCCGCGGGCTCCTAACATCTTTGGCCTCATGACCCATCTTGAGACACCTCTAGCAACGAGCCTTGTTGCACTGGCCACTGTGGTGTCTGTTACAATTGTTACACCTTGGGAGGTTCCCTCGATAACCACCCTGCTTGTGACTGCCCGAAGATTGCTGACTAGGGCTCTGATAGTTGTCAGTCTTTCGCTGCTGTACCTGAGACTGAACTGAAGCTGAACCTTTGCTGGAATCCCCCTCCCATTTTCTCTTGTTGTCACTGGGGGTAGCAGGAGTAGCAGAAGTGGTAACGGTAGCAGTTGCGCTGATGCGTTTAGGCAGCCTGTCTTGTTCCACTGCCTGATCCGTGAGGTGATGAGCAAGGCGTTGAATAGCCTGGATATTGTCATGATTAGCTGATGTCACATGGCTTTGAATTTCTGGTGCCACCCTTTGAGATACAACTCAATACGTCTTATAGGAGGGTCTACCATAGTTGGACACAGAACGGCCAGCTCGTTTGACCTTTTAGTATAAGCCTCAATTTCCGACCCAGTCATCTTCAAATGAAAGAACTCCACTTCTAACTTGTGGATGTCGTCGCGTGAGCAGTATTCTCGCTTAATCAGCTCTTTGAAATCATTCCAAGGAGTGGCGTTAGCAGCTGCCAATCCCAAAAGTTGAACTTGCGCATTCCACCAAGTCAGCGCAATTCCTTCCAGTGTGCCAGTGGCGTACTTCACCCTGCGAGCCTCAGGGCATTCACACATTTCAAACACAGACTCGAGCTTTTCAAACCAATGGAGGAGTCCCACTGCTCCCTCCGTGCCACTGAACGTGCTTGGACGACAGTCCATGAAATTCTTGAAAGTGCAAACAGGTGGCTGAGCGTGTTGACCTGTTGTGTATATAAGAACAGGACAAGGTTATACACAAGAGTTGGTTTAGGAATGTAGGATCTAAAGATCCTAGTGTGAGTTACGACTGCAGGGTATACCTCCTGCTTGTGCGGCTGCAAGTGCCGCAGCAACTTGTTCGTTGATAAGAGCCGTCAACTGGGCTTGTGTCAAGTTAATGCGTCCAGCCATGATCTTTATAGCAAATGTAACATAAGTGAGAGAGGTTCGCGAATAGTGCGATGACAGAAGAGTGTAAGCACACAAGTGTTCTCAAGCAATAACGAATAGTAGGCAATGTAATCTAAGCATACCACGAGCAAAGTTCTATATAATTCTAGCATGTAGGCAATAAACATAAACCATATTACCTAGAATGTTGAGTCTTGCACGTGGAGCGAGGCGTCGTTGTGGATCGTTGAGCACTGTACTGGTTATAGTCTGGTTTTAATAAAAACGTTTTTCCCTTATTAAAACCAAGTTCTCTATAACCAATGACTCTGATACCAATCTGTCACACCCCCAAAATCCACACGCGGAGTATCACCGCTTGGGAGCGTGACTGACCAGGATCAAGCCACCAATCATATAGAACAATGTAAATAGTATAAGTAAATGTAATTAAACCAAACCCATCCATATGAAAGGTGTTCCAAAACATAAGTATAATAACAAAGTTTAGCGGAAGCGTATGAGTAAAAGCCCAACATGAATAAAGTATGTAATGTCATAATGTTTAAATCAAGCATTCACGATCCTTGTCCACAACGACCGCGCCTCCCCATGCAAGCTCCATGTATACCTAACTACCTGCAAGGCATGTAACAGAGAGTCAACAACTAGTTGAGCGAGTTCACAGAAAGTAAGTCCATGATAGTAAGTTCGTTTGTAACGTGTGGCTCTACTGGGCCGATAGTACGATCTATTGGTGGGGGTTTCCCATAGTTGCATATACACTAGACTATTTGTAACCATAAGTGTTCTTAACCCGAGAACAGTAGTACGTACAAGGTTTACGTAGGTTTTACGTAAGTATCCTTCACAAACCGAGGACAGTGGTACGCGGGGGTTTACGTAGGTTTTATGTAAGTGCCTGACACAACCCGAGGCAGTAGTGAGTAAAAGTTTACGTAGGTTTTACGTAAGTGCCCTTCGCAACCTGAGGACAGTGATAAGTACAAGTATACGTAGGTTTTACGTATATATCCTGCGCATCCGAGGACGATGGTAGATAGTCTAGTAACAGTGTAAGTACAGGTATCTATTCAATCTCATCCCTTCAATCCCATTCCCAAACCCCAGGAATCCCATGCCTTGGTAGAAGTGTGAACTCACCTTGGTTTGCTCGGTATGTTATTGCTTTTAATGTAATAAATGATTAGGTCCGTTACACACGACCTAGGGTACATTGCACATAAACTCGATGTGAGTGTTTACGTTCAATTAGGGTTTATAACTCCTTGATGTCCAAACAACGGTGATTCCATGTGATAATCGTGTACAGAATAACGTGACATAGATTGTTGTGCACACAGTATCATACAGTCATATACAGTAGCATACAGTAGCATGTTGTAATGTACAGAAACATACACTAGGCTCTAGCACTGGTGTTTACAAGTAAACTCGGTTCATACATCACTTATAAACTCAGACATGCATTCAACTAAGTGTAAAACTTGGACCATGCTTCCATTTCATAAGGTCGGACCTAGCTTCATCAATTAAGTTCGGACCTTGCATAACATCACAAGAAATCGGACAAGTAACATCACAGAGTCGGATCCATTCATACACATAAAAGGTCGGACCATACTACACAACAAAAGTCGGACCTTAACCCACTTATAAAAGTTCGGACATATCCCCGCCCCCACTTATAAAATTCGGACCTTAAGTGTATCATGTAAAAGTCGGACTAGGCTATGAAATTCGAACCCATGCCTTCCTTAATCAAAAGTTTGGACCCCCCTTATGTATAAAAAAACTCGGACTCCTTCATATACATAAGAAACTCGGACACTTGTTTCCTTAATAAAGTCGGACCATGCTAATCATTCATCAAAGTCGGACCTTGTGTGCAAATTACAAAAGTCGGTCCCCCCCCCATGTATAAAGTTCGGAACATCAAACACATATGAAATTCGGACCATCTAATATGTAAAGAAATTCGGACTATCTAGCATGTATAATATTCGGACCATCTAACATGTTATAAAATTCGGACACTTCATATATGTTACAAAAGTTCGGATCATACAATCAATCATGCGAAGGTTCATGTTCAATGTAACAGTTACGTTCTTCGATCCAGAAACCCTAATTTCATACATTATTGGCCAGTGCTGTAATCCAATTAACAATCAACAGTTCTAACATCTCATGCATCTTAACATCAGGCAAATGATTACACAACTAGTCATAACCATTTCACAATAATCAGAATCAATCAATAAACACAGAACCATCATATGAAGAACTAGGGTTTTTGCATGAATCAAACAATCAATGATTTACAACAAATAACCATTAAACAATTACCTTGGATTGATTCTAGATAAAGAGAGGGATCAAGAGTGATGATTGAGAGCTTGTGCCAATGATGAAGAAGATGATTGTAGAGAGGATTGGAGGATGTGAAAGTACGTATGTTGATTTTGTGAGATGGTTAGTGAAGGAGATTAGGGTTAAGAGTTGTTAAGGTTTCACTAACTACTCTACTCACCCCTAAGTATCATCTTTTACATAATACACACCCATCACAATATAATTTACAGTTTCATCACCAAGTTCATGTATTTGTCAAATCTTTCGTAAATAACACACAACCATGCAATAATCACAATACACTTTATCAAATCACAACGTATACAGTTACAAAGAAAACCAATTGAGTAAGTAAGTACTAAACAAACAGTTAACGTGCAATAAATGCGAAAGTGGAATCTCGGAAACTCGAGTTGTCACATTATCCCCAACTTGAAAGAAATTTTGTCCCAAAATTTAGCATTCGGTTACTGAGGAAGCTAGGTAAGTTGCATCGTTTACTGGTTTTCCTGGGATGTCACACGATTGGTTACGCATTCATGTCGAAAAATGACGAACCTATTCCTTGGAAAGATAACCGAACTGAAGAGCAGAAGTATAGATACAGAAAAATGATTGCTGAGAACAGAATCATTAGAATTTCTGGTATCTATCTGGAAGCGAGAAGAGCGAGAAGATGGGATCCGGACAGGGAGTGTTATCTTGACCCATATGGAAACATTGTGATCGATGAAAAAACGCTTGATATCGAAGCCATAATCAAGGAGTTAAAAGAAGAAGATGAGTATTGGCAGAATAAATGGTGGGGAACTGGAGATGAGAAAGAGAAAGAAGAGAAAGAGAAAAAGGAGAAAGAAGAGAAAGAGAGAAAGGAGAAAGAAGAAATGGAAAAATCTAAGAAGATTGATATTGGGGTTATTGATACAACGCAGGAGTTGACTGCTGAGAACTTGGGAAAAATGGCTGACAAAGTGCTGGCTGCTAAGGCACTTGAGGTAGACTCTAACTCCGTGTCTGAGTAAAAAAGCCAGGTCAGTTCAAACGTGTCAACAAATGCGTCAGGTAAGAAAATTGATGGAAATGTTGATTGAAAAAATTGCAACAAAGAGTGCAAATTTTGTAATACAGTCACGTATCTCAACGGAAAGAAAGTTGATGATCTGACAACAAAGGTCAGAAATGTTGAGAATCAAATTCTCAATCGTGACAAAACAGTTAAAGCTTCAACTGAACGGATAAGAGAATTAACTAGCCAAATTGAAAATGATAAAATTGATCATGAAAAAGTTAAAAAAGAAAATGAAAAGTTAATTCTTGAAAATCGTCAAATTTCTGAAAAGTTTGAAAAACTCAAAAGCACAGTGAAAGATAGTGATGATCGAAATGGTAAAACTTTTAAAGAAAACGAGCATTTAAAAGCAGTGCTGAGAGTAAAAGAAGAATCAATCAACAAACAACTGGATGAAATCGCTAAATTGAAACTTAAATTTCAAGAGGCTGAAATTGAAAATGAGCGAATCCAGTTGAAGCTTAATAGTTACAGCTCTGCAAGCGTTGTTTTGCAACACATTGTTCCCAAACCCATAGGGAAAAACAAAGCTGGCGAAGATGTTTATTCTGATGGAACCGGGGTGGGTTTTCATAGAGTTCCACCACCTGTTCTTGATAACTACACTAAAAAGCAATCGGGGTTGGTTGAAATTGAGGAAGAAAGTGAAGTTAAACTTTCGGAGAACATTGATGTCACGTTCACGTCTTCCAATGACGATAGTGTTCAAAATGATATTGTAAAAGGTGTTGTTGAAAATGTGTTAAAAACAGATAGTGACACTACTGAGGAAGATGGGTGTTTCTTGGACAAATACATTCCGAAACAAAAGTCCAAGAACAACTTAAATGAAGAATCAAATCTTGTCATGTACAAGATGTTGGGTTCAGATAAGTTGTTTTCGGATTCAGAGTTTCCGATTGAGAATGTTAACATGAACAAATTGACAAATGTTTTCAAGTTGGTTGAAGTTGAGTTGTCAGAAGTGAACAATTTGAGTCAAAAGAAAAGTAAAATGAGGTTTGAGAAAGAAAAAGTTTACAACAAGAAATCTGTTAATCCACCGCGTGTTTATAATAATAACCGAAACAATTGGTTGGGTGGTTATCAGGGAGGTAAGTCTTATCATAAAAGAAATGTTCCAAACAAGAGGTTTGTTGAGAAGAAAAAGTTTGTTAACAGTTCGAGTTCACTTGCTGATGAAGAGAAAGAAATTTTTTCAAAATCAAACAAAGAGTTCTTTGAGAAGAGAGCTTCACAGGCTCAGTCTGAAGGCACAAGTCGAGTGGCTGATACTCGAACATGCTTCAGATGTAATCAAGTTGGTCACATTGCACGAAAGTGTACCAACGTGAAGCCTAAGACTGAAACTGTGAAGACTCAACAGAAGAAAGTTGAGGTGAAGGTTAAAGCACCAATCGTTGTTGGAAAAAGAGTGTGAAAAATGATAACATCAAAGTGAAAAATGAACTTGTAAAGAAGTTGGTAACTAAAAATGACAAATTTTACAAACGGATTGCGTTATCTCAACAAGTTTGGAAACCGAAAACAGAGAAAAAGGTTTCACCTTCTGAGGATTCAATTCAAGTCGATTATGATGCGAATTTTCCACCTCTGAAGGCTGAAAACTTTAAAATTCAAGTTGCGAGAGTTAAAACAGTCAAGGCTACACCTAAGGCTGATAAGGCCTGGGTGGACACCATGTTTGACTAAGCAGTTTGAATTGCCGGAGCTTCCTTGATCGCGAAGCAGGAATCAGCAACTTTATTGAAGTTGGTTAAGTCAAAGTTTGTTATGTGTAGGAACTTCCAAAACTTGTATCCAGATGGATCATGGATAGTGGAGCTTCAAGACATATGACAGGGAAGACCGCGTTGCTGTATGATGTCACAAACATAAATGGAGCATACGTAGGTTTTGCGGGTAATCAGGGAGGAAGGATTATTGGTGAAGGAACGTTATCCAACGGGATTGTGACGTTTGAGAGAGTTAACTACATCGTTGAGCTGGAGAACAATCTGCTGAGTATTTCACAGATCTGTGACAGGATGTATACCACTCACTTCACTGATAAAGAATGTTTGATCTTGAAACCAGGATTTGTTATCCCCGAGGAATGGATTATCATGAGGGCACCGAGAGTTAATGATCTGTACGTGTTGGATATGAGCGTAGCTACTACAACCACGGGTCAGGCTCATTGTTTCGTGTCCAGAGCAACTGAGAAAGAATCGAGATTGTGGCACCGGAAGATGGGGCATATACATCTTAGAAAAATGAATCATTTGGTGCATAACGATTTGGTTACAGGAGTTCATGTCAAAGGTTTTCATCTGGAAGGGGAGTGCATTAGTTGTGTAAAAGGCAAGCAGAAGAAAAAGTCACACCCTACAAAGCAAGTCAATTCAGTCTCAAGACCCTTGGAGAGACTTCACATGGATTTTTTTTTGGTCCGATGAATGTCAAGAGCGTTACAGGAGATAAATATTGTCTTGTGGTTACTGATGATTATTCCAGATTTTCGTGGGTTTCTTTCTTGAAGACGAAAGACGAAACGTTTGACAGTTTAATGGCGTTGTTCAAGAAAATTGAGAATCTGTACCAAAGGCGTATCAAAAGAATTCGAAGTGATAATGGTACTGAATTCAAGAACAGTAGAATGGAAGAATTTTGTGATGAAAGAGGTATATTGCATGAGTTTAGTGCTCCGTACACTCTGCAGCAGAATGGAGTCGCAGAACGCAAAAATCGGACGCTAATCGAAACGGCTAGAACGATGCTCGTAGATTCAAAGTTACCAATAAATTTCTGGGCTGAAGCTGTTTCCGCCGCATGCTATACGCTCAACAGGGTTCTCACTGTCAAGAAGTTCAACAAAACATGCTTTGAGCTGATCAATAATCGCAAACCGAATTTGAAGTATCTAGAACCGTTCGGGTCACCCTGTACAGTTATAGAGCCTTATGGAAAGTTTGGTCCGAAGTGCATTGAGGGTATATTTGTTGGATATTCAAGTCCTACACGCCGTGTCTTCGTTCCAAGTGAGAAGCGGATTATTGAAGCTGCAAATGTTGAATGTCAAGGTTATACTATGCCGCCACAAAGTCCAGGAGATTCATGGCGATATCATTACGACAAGTTGTGGGAATCGTTTGACATGATGGAAGAAGAAGAAGAAGATTTTTTTGATGAGCTGGATATTTTGCGTGAATATGAATCGCAGCTAAGGTTCCTAGCTGAGTATTCTAGAAGACCTCGGGAAACTTCGAATGATGATGAAGCAGGTCCGAGTAATGCTGGTGAACACGATGATGTCCAACAAAATGAAGTTGCTCAAGATAATCAGTCAGAACAGAATGATAATCAAGAATCAGAGAACATGCCGATCTTTGATCATGGAGATTCAGATTCTGAGGGGGAGCAGATTCAGGATTCAAGTCAAATAAACCAAGTTGGTGAACAAAGTGCAAATCAAAATGTTACTCATCTGGAAGGTGATGTGGATGTTCCAAGCGAAGTGATGCCACGAACTCTTTCTTATCATCCAGAAGAGTTGATCATAGGAGAATTGCATTCAGGCGTTCGCACGAGACGTCAAATAGACCAGGGCTTAACATGTTTTTATTCTATAGTAGCACCTTTACAAACTGAATTTTCATTAAGATGTTTTATTTCGCAGATCGAACCGAGAACGTATAAAGAGGCGCTTACTGAAGAATCTTGGGTCATTGCGATGCAAGAAGAGTTGAGTTAGTTTGAAAAGTTAGGAGTGTGGAAGTTAGTGGATTTACCATATGGTCAAAGGAAAATCAATACAAAATGGGTATTCAAGTGTAAGAGAGACGACAGCGGAGTGGTTGTAAGGAACAAAGCTCGACTCGTTGTTCAGGGCTTTAGTCAACAGGAAGGGATTGAATTTACTGAAGTCTATGCTCCTGTGGCACGACTAGAGGCAATCAGAATTTTCCTTGCATTTGCGTCTTGGAAGAACTTCAAAGTTTATCAGTTGGATGTAAAATCGGCGTTTCTTTATGGGAAGGTCAAAGAGGAGGTTTATGTCGGTCAGCCGCCAGGCTTTACTGACCCAATCCACAAAAACAAGGTCTACTTATTGGACAAAGCGCTGTATAGCTTACACCAGGCCCCAAGAGCTTGGTACGAGACTTTGTCTCAACACCTACTAGCCAACAAGTTCATACGTGGAAAAGTGGATGCCACTCTCTTCACTAAAGAGGTCGACGGACATCTTCTAATAGTTCAGATTTATGTAGACGATATAATTTTTGGGTTAACGAATGAGAAATTGTGCAAAGATTTCGAACAGGTGATGAAATTCTTTCTAGGTTTACAAGTTGAACAACTACCTGAGGGAATTTTCATTCACCAGACGAAGTATGTGCATGATATTCTAGAGAAATTTGGAATGTCAAGTTCTACTCCAGCTGCTACCCCACTTGCGACAAATCATGGGATTCACCCAGATCTCACCGGAGACAGGGCTGATGAAACGTTCTACCGTTCCATGATAGGTTCTTTGATGTATCTAACTGCTTCACGTCCTGATATCATGTACCCAACGTGCCTCGCAGCAAGATATCAATCTAACCCAAGAGCTTCGCACATGATTATTGTGAAGAGGATATTACGCTACTTGAAAGGAACACCTACATTGGGGTTGTGGTATCCTAGAAAAGGCGACTTTACGCTCGAAGGGTATTCCGATTCGGATTTCGGATGCTGCAAAGTTAATACCAAATCAACAACTGCAGGATGCCAGTTCTTTGGACCTAGATTGGTTACCTGGCAGTGTAAGAAACAAACGTCTGTGGCGTTATCTACATGTGAAGCGGAGTATGTTTCTGCTAGCAGTTGCTGCTCTCAGATCGTGTGGATACAGCAACAGATGCGCGACTACGGTTTGCAGTTTCTTAACACACCTCTTTTTGTTGATAATGAGGCCGCAATAAATATAACAAAGAATCCAGTACATCACGCTAAAACTAAACATATAGAGATTCGTCATCACTTTATTCGCGATTGTTTCGAGAAAAAGTTGATACGAATTGAGAAAATCCACACTGATGAATAGAAAGCTGATTTACATACCAAAGCTTTTGATAAAAATCGGTTTATATATTTGTTAAAACTGAATGGTATGAAGCTTCTTTCGGTGTCGGATGGGATAATTGGCGTTGATGAGAGTACTGTTGCGGATGAAGATGAGAAACAATCTGCAATGGTTTGTCGATTTTTTACTTGTTTTGGTATTTAGGGGGAGTAGATAGATGTATATAGTTTATATTTCCAGAAAATACAAAAACAGTAAAAAATGCAAAAATACAAAAACATGATAAAACTGAAAAAGAGCTTGTGTATAAAGGGAAAATGATAGTACATCGGCTAGACAATTACAATATGCTAAAGAATTGTAAAGTTTAAATGAGTTAAACAGTCTCACTAATGATGTGTCGATAGGTTTTCGCACATTTAGTAGATTTATTCAGGATATAAACCTAAAATTTCAAACTTGTGAAATTCGTGGGGAACACTACTTGGATATATAGGTAACCCCTAAAATCTCGTTTGATAGGTCCCATATTCTGAGATACTAGGTCTTTATACTCAGTGATATCTGAGGTATTATTCTGGGACTTCTGCTGTATGGAAGTACTGACCTAGTCCCCGAATAATACTTTCTGCAAATGCTTGAAACACAGCATCACCCTCAGCAAGCTGATGAAACAATAAAATTGATAGTCGCTGCTGTTGTAACTAAAAGATCATCTAAAAGGGACACACCAGAAAGTCGAAGCTGTCATCTCTTTGCGTATACGGAAGTATTCACCTGAGCTCTCACGGCCCTCGCATTTAACCCCTTACAGATATCATTTGTGGTATACTCACCTGTAAGACTGAATATCTGGGATTCTGGATACGGGAGTATATTCAAGAGGTGGGACACATGAATGAGCTAAGTTCATAAGTCATCTAAATCGTATCCTGAATAGATTGAAATCTGTGTGAGAATTTAAGATGGATCAGTATATCGACAATCGAGGTGAAGTGTTTAAGTCTGAATAAGATATATAGCTTAACGGTACTAGTAATTTGTCTGAAAAGCTGATATGATTCCCTGACACGCTCCCCAAAAATAAGTTTGTATATAGTTTACTTTGTTTACTTTCTACAATTTAAGTTTTCTGCATTTCATTTGTTAGTTTAGAACACTTTATTAAAATCCAAAAAGATTTTATTTCTGCTTTATTTTTGACAAACCAAAGTGGAGAGTTAATCGTTGGATTCTCGAAGATTGAAGCAGATGCAGGAAAGTTCTGAGCTGAAGAATGAGGAGAGCTTACTTTGTCAGAGATTGAGATGTTTTCAAAGTTAAAACAAGTTCATTAAGTTGATGCTTGTTACATTGTTTTTAGAAAATGTGAAGATGTTTTTACAAAATCAGTCTGTATTGTCAATCAGATCAACCAAGGTCATTAAATTGGACTTGGTAGATGAATTGAGTAATCAGGGTCATTAACTTGGACCTGAATACTTGAGTGGATTTCTAAAGCTGATTGAGTTTGTGATTTATTATTGAAAAGATAAAATTGTAATGTTATTGGTTAAGTAACAGGTTTTTGGACTTCATTATTCCCAACGGAAGCTAAATGTCAAAGCTTGAACCGGATCAAGACCTCAGATTCTAATATATTGAGATGGAGAGTCTGTGAAAGGGGGAGTCTGGATCAACAGTCAAAGGGGAGTTTGAAGATAAAGTTAGGTTGTGATCCTAAACCTGTGAAGATAGAGTGCTTATGATGAGAAGACAGAGAGTTGGAGAAAAGACCAAGACTGAAGACTCGAAGCTGAAAACTACGTCAACATCCAAGGGGGAGTCTGTTGATGCATGGAATGTCTGTTGACTACGTCTGCATTACGTCTTAGGTCAAGATAGGTCAACATAGGTTCTAGAAAGTCAAAATTATATTTTATGTTGTAGTTTCGCTCATGTGTACATGTGTTGAAGTAGTTCCGCTTATGTGTCAATATGGTTTCGCTCTTGTGGTTTAGTAGGTAGTTTCGCTTATACGGCATGTCGTATAAGCAAAAGCTCAGGGACTATATATAGGTATTAGGAGCGAAACCTGATCATTCTTTCATGTATGTTGGAGCGAAACTGTTTCATGCTTGTGGTAGCAAAACTTTGTCAAATAGTAATCAGAAAGCATCAATAGAGAGGAAATTGAAAAGGAAAAGCTGTGTAACTTCATTTACAATGATTCCGCCTTCGTACGTGAAGATGAACGTTCTCAACTGACTGTTTAGGGTCGGAACACGGTCCAACATAATGTAAAGGTGAGCATACAAGTTTGATAATAGCATAATAGAGTTCGAATAGTTTACGCATAACCAGCACGTACACAGAGGAAAACGAAGCATGTTAATTATCGACATGGATCTATCGATACCAATGACTGCGGGTTGATTGTCCGAGACAGTTCGCAATACATGATTACCACCGTAATCCATGCAAGTAATTGTCCTTAACAACCCCCGTGTGAACGGGTGCTGAGTCCAAACTATAGTACTACGTCGTTAAGGCGGGTAGACAGCATTCCACGTGTAAACATAACAACAAGCATTCATTTAGTCATGTAATACATGCGTATTGGTTAGCGTTCAAATAGTTTGAGTAGTGTGATCGATTGTGTTTTGATATAAGTAACATATGTAACACCCAATAGTGCTAAAAGCAAAAAGGGATCGAGTATACTCACAGCGATTGATTGATGGATTGAAGGGAGCGCTTGAGAGTAGGGTTAGCCTGAATAGTTCGATAGCATACCGATGAGTAACACGTAAAATGGAGACAAGTGTAAGTGGGTCGAACAGCCTGGTCGATCGAACAACAAGTTCGATCGAACGGGTTGTTTGTTCGGATGGAAGGTCATCGGCTGGACTGTTCGAGTGGATTGTTTCTTCCTTTGAGTAGGATGTGTTTGTGTATGACAGCTTGACCTTTTGAAGTTTTCGTTGTAGTATTTGAGAACACTGAAGTGTGCTTACCTTTCAGGTCGATCGATCGAACGGCCTGTTCGATCGGCCGGCTTAACCGATCGGTTAGGAACCTCAAAAGTGAGTCCTCAGACTTGTTCGATCGAACAACCTGTTCGATCGGGTGGCACTCCGTACTACTACGAGTTGTAAATCGATTAAGGGTTGAAGCATAGTATCTCATCATCCGATGAGTAATGTTATCAAACAGCTCGTTCGATCGAACATCACCTCGTTCAATACTATACTTCATGAAATTGTCAAAGTGTGGGGCCACTTGCTAGCCTATCGGCTGGCCTGGTCGATCGGCTGATATGTCCGATCGGTTGGGCTGTCCATTCGGACAACCTAACCGTTCGGTCAGCATCCTGACCTGGTCGGCCTGTTCGTCTAACACTTGGCTGTTTTGGTTATTTGACGTTATTTCGAGGTAGTCTGACAACGAGCTAAATCATGGAACTTTCGTTCTTACTTGTTTCCCCTGCTCGGACAGGAATCACCCAAGTCCGGCCGGTAAACTGTTCGGAACTGTAGTTTGGTGTTCAACCCGAAGTCGGTGAACCTCGTAGATGGAATCCGAATCTTGAACCACTCATCCACTAGAATGATTGGTGAGTCGGCTCAAGCTCCGTTTCTACCGGTTTGAAGGCATTGAGTGTAAAAGAGTTGAAAGAAAGTTGCAAATCCTTCCTTCAATCCTTCACACCTTGTAAATGTTCAGATCTGTGATAGATCTTAGCTTGTTTATGTGGAAATCAGTTAGATCCGAGCTATTCATGGTGGATTCAGGCCAAAACATGATGTTCTTGAAGAACACCATGATGACATCACCCTGGAATGCTTAGATCTTGATGATTTCACGGTTAGAAATCAAGATTTGAAAGATAGAAAGGTGTAGGAGTGTGTATTGATCAAGTAAGTACAAGATTTAGGATGAAAACTTACCGGAATTGGAAGAAATCTGAGAAAAGTTGAGGAGCACGAGCTGGTCGGTCAGAGAGTTTCCAAAAGTGGAAAGAATGACAATGACAACCCTATTTATAGGCTCGAAAAGAGGAAAGGGCTGGACGATTGGCTAGGCATCCCGATCGGACAGCCTGCTCGATCGGACAGTCCGTCCGATCGGCTGGGCTGTTCGATCCGCTGACAGCCTGATCGATCAACAGCCTTGTTCGAGTGTTCGGTGCGACGATTTTCGATATTTCGATTTCGATTGAAGACGATATGAGTACGATAGAGTTTCCTATTCACATTACTTTCAGTCCCAACTACTATATCTAACATACAATCATCTATATTTCACACTATCCTTACGTTACCATTCGTCATAATTCGATTTCAATTGCATTCGGTTGAGTTTCGAGTTTCGATTTGAGTTTCGATTGATTCGATTGATCACCACACAAAACATAAAGTAAACAAGCACTGGTAACAGATAAGGCACACACACACGTATAACAGCAACCAAAGTTCGCGTAATTCAAGATTCGAGTTCGATGATGGTTAGATCGGTTTGATTACTGATTAGTTAACTTTATCGCATTATTACTTCCTACTATTCACAGTCGTAAATCGGTTCGCGTCGATTAAACATTCGATTAGTTCGATTCATTCTGATTAACAACACTTACTCCACATAATACAAATAAAACATAGAATAGACTAATTATAGTCAAAGAAGTCAAAGTTGACTTGGACTTTGACTTTGACATTCGAAAACACGGGGTGTTACAGCCTCCCCTTGTTTAGGAAATTTCATCCCGAAATTAGGCTCGAAGCTGCACATAACCGTGAATGATTTTACCAATTTCTCGCTTCAGATCTTCATTCAAACAACTGCGGGTACTTAGCCTTCATGTCGCTTTCGAGTTCCCAAGTGAACTCTACGCCTCGTTTGCCTTCCCATCGGACTTTCACGATAGGGATGCGCGAGCGTCTGAGTTGCTTGGTTTGGCGATCCATGATTTCGACAGGCTTTTCCACAAAGTGTAGCGTTTCGTTGACCTGAAGATCGTCGAGAGGTATAATCAGATCATGATCAGCTAGGCATTTTCGGAGGTTCGACACATGGAAAGTTGGGTGGACGTTACTGAGTTCCTCCGGTAGTTTGAGTCTGTAGGCAACTTTTCCGATTCTTTCCAGAATCTTAAAAGGTCCAACATATCGAGGCGCTAGTTTCCCTTTCTTGCCGAATCTGACCATACCCTTCCAAGGTGACACCTTTAGGAGTACGTAGTCACCAACGTCAAATTCAAGGGGCTTGCGTCTTCTATCGGCGTAACTTTTCTGTCTATCCCTGGCTTTCGACAAGTTGTCTCGAATCTGGAGGATTTTGTGAGTCGTTTCTTGTAGTAACTCGGGACCGGTTAATTGCGAATGATCGATCTCGTGCCACACAATAGGCGAATGACATCTTCTTCCATATAGGGCCTCGAATGGTGCCATTTGTATGCTGGCCTGATAGCTGTTGTTGTACGAGAATTCGACTAACGGTAGGTATTTGTTCCAACTACCACCGAAGTCTATGACACACGCGCGGAGCATGTCTTCAAGAGTACGGATCGTTCTTTCAGTCTGTCCATCAGTTTGAGGATGGAATGCAGTATTCAGGTTAAGCGACGTACCAAGAGCCGCTTGAAACGTTTCCCACAATCGCGAAGTAAACCGAGCATCAGGGTCTGAAATGATGTCACGAGGCGTACCATGATTACAAATGATCTCGTCGGTGTAGATTCGGGCTAGTCGTTCTACCTTGTAGTCTTCCCGTATTGGCAAAAAGTGGGCTGATTTGGTCAGACGATCAACTATAACCCAAATGCTGTCGTGACCTGATGGCGTGGGCGGAAGTTTGGTTATGAAATCCATAGCTATACTCTCCCACTTCCATATGGGGATCGGAGGTTGTTCGAGTAAGCCAGAAGGTCGTTGATGTTCAGCCTTGACTCTCACACAAGTCAGGCAACTTCCAACATAAAGAGCGATATCCCGTTTCATACCTGGCCACCAGTACTTGTAACGAAGATCCTGGTACATTTTATCGGCACCGGGATGAATAGAATACCGGGATTTGTGGGCTTCGTTCATTATAATCTTTCGCAAATCGGTCCGCTTAGGGATCCAAATTCGGTCCAGATAATAGAAAATCCCATCTGCCTTGCTTACCAGTTGAGCTCCGTCGTGATAGTTCCTCTCTCTCTTCAAAGTGCGTTCGTTAAAACAAGCATGCTGGGCTTCACGGATGAGAGTTTCGAGATCATGCTGGGCTTGGGTATTGCGAATACTGAGCAAATAACTCCGTCTGCTGAGTGCGTTGGCTACAACATTTGCCTTGCCTGGGTGACAACGAATCTCACAGTCGTAATCGCTAAGAAGTTCTACCCATCGGCGTTGACGCATGTTAAGTTCTTTCTGATTAAAGATGTGTTGTAAACTCCTGTGATCGGTGAAGATCGTATACTTGGTACCATACAGGTAGTGTCGCCAAATCTTCAATGCAAAAACAACTGCGCCTAGCTTGAGATCGTGGGTTGTATAGTTCTTCTCGTGGATTTCGAGCTGAGGAGATGCGTAAGCTATAACCTTGTCCCGTTGCATGAGAACATAGCCAAGACCAAGGGTGGAAGCATCACAATAGACAATGAAATCGTTGTTTCCGTCTGGCAACGTGAGAACATGAGCATTGCAGAGCTTGCACTTAAGGGTTTGAAAAGCAGATTCTTGTTCAGTTCCCCAAACAAAAGACCTGTCTTTATGAGTAAGAGCAGTAAGCGGCACAGCGATCTTAGAGAACCCTTCGATGAATCGTCGATAATAACCCGCTAGTCCGAGAAAAGAACGAACTTCAGACGGGTTCTTTGGCGTAATCCAGCTTTTAACTGCTTCAATCTTCGCGGGATCGACATGAATACCCTGACTATTCACGATGTGACCCAGAAACTGAACCTCCTCCAACCAGAATTCGCACTTGGAGAACTTGGCATAGAGTTGGTTCCCCTGGAGTAACTCGAGAACCAAACGTAGATGTTGCGCGTGTTCGGCTTTTGACTTGGAATAAATCAAGACTTCGTCGATGGACACAGTGACGAAACGGTCAAGATAAGGTTTACACACGCGATTCATCAGATCCATAAAAACCGCGGGCGCGTTGGTTAGACCAAAAGGCATAACAACAAACTCATAGTGGCTGCAGCGAGTGCGAAAGGCGGTTTTGGGTATATCTTCCTCTTGTATGCGTAACTGATGATAACCTGAACATAGATCGATCTTCGAGAAACATGATGCACCTTGTTTCTGATCAAACAAATCGTCGATTCGAGGTAGGGGATAACGGTTCTTGATGGTCAGCTTATTCAATTCCCGATAGTCGATGCACATCCTGAACGTCCCATCCTTCTTTTTGACGAAAAGGACTGGTGCGCCCCAAGGAGAGGTGCTCGGGCGAATAAAGCCTTTTTCAAGTAACTCCTGGAGTTGGTTTGAGAGTTCCCTCATTTTGGATGGCGCGAGTCGATAAGGGGCTTTAGCAGCAGGGTTAGCTCCAGGAATAA
Organism: Helianthus annuus; assembly: GCF_002127325.2. Taxonomy (NCBI): domain Eukaryota; kingdom Viridiplantae; phylum Streptophyta; class Magnoliopsida; order Asterales; family Asteraceae; genus Helianthus; species Helianthus annuus. Next base: position 60,691,410 of record NC_035448.2, read on the forward strand.
GGTCGATACAAAAGTCGATATCACGACTTGGCGGTAGTCCGGGAAGATCATCAGGGAACACCTGAGGAAATTCACGAACCACTGGGACGTCTTTGACTTCAACCTTCTTTTTCTTTTCCTTCTCCGCTATTACAATGTTGGCCAAGAAAGCTCTGTATTCCTTGCGGGGATACTTGTTAGCTTGGATACACGACATGAGCTTGAGACCTTTCGAAGCTGTTTCACCGTATACACATAAGAGATCATCATTTGCGAGCGAGAATCGAATCATCTTTTCAAAACACACAACTTCAGCATGGTTTTCGCAAAGAAAGTCCATGCCTACTATGACGTCAAAATTTCCGAGCTGCATTGGAATGAGATCAAATGGGAAGAGGAGATTATTGAGCTCGAGGGTACAATCACGAAGAACAGAGTTAACGGCTACGGTTCTTCCAGTAGCAACTTCGACTTCGAATGACGAGGGGAGATAAGAACGCTTACGACTAAGAAGTTCTCGAATTCAAACGACACAAAGCAGTTACGGCTCCAGTATCAAACGAACATGATGCATAAATACCATTCACAAGGAACGTACCATTAACCACGTTGTTCTCAGCCTGGGCTTGACGGGTGTTGATGTTAAAGGTTCTGGCACGGGCTGCTTGCTGTTGCTGCTAAGGCTGCTGCTGTTGCTGCTGCTGCTGGGGTTCTTGTTTCACAACCCGGTTCGGGCACATGTTTGCAAAGCGGTTAGGATCACCACATGCAAAGCAGACTTGAGCATTTACCGTGGGTGCTTGAGCTGCAGGTTGGCCTTGAGGGGCTGAGAGTAGAGCTTGATGAGCGGCGGCTTGCACTGGGGCTTGACGGGGACCATAGGGACAATTCGCAGTGAAATGCCCGTAGAGGTTGCAGTGGGCGCAGAAACGACAGGCGATTCCCACCGGATGATGGTATGAACATGTCGTGCAGAGCGGGTGGGGACCTGTGTAAGCGCGCTTGGCTGGCGGCGCATTGATCACTGGAGCTTGTCGATGGTGAGAGTGCTGCTGAGCCTGTACGGCTTGTAGAGGAGCAACAGTCGTTGTCACAGCACAGTTCTTGTTGCTGGAGCTGTTGTTGTTGAGCTTCTTCTTTCTTCTTGATGACTTGGAGGGTTGAGCAGTGGTGGTGTCGACGGTCGATGCGGTGGTGGCTTGGTGCAGAGACTTGGTATACTTATCCCAAAAACCATACTTTACCCGCTTGTCATTGATCTCAGCGGCAAGCAGGTAGGTCTCTTCGATCGATGATGTCTTGGCAGCATGAACGAAATCGGCAACACAGTCGGGTAGAGCTCGAATATACTTCTTGATGGCCATGTCTGACGTCTTGACTTGGTCGGGGCAGATGATGCTAAGCTGCTTGAAGCTAGCAGTTAAAGCAGCGTTGTCTCCATCCTTCTGCTTGATGTTCCAAAACTCGTCCTCCAGCTTTTGGCGTTCATGGGGAGGGCAGAATTCGTCCATCATGATTGCCTTCAACTCCTCCCAAGTCAGCTCATAAGCTGCATCATTTCCGCGCTTGTTTCGTTCGGCCGTCCACCAGTCTAGAGCTCGGGACTGGAAGACGCCTGTAGCATTGAGGGTGCAGAGATTTTCAGGACAGCCGCTTTGGCGCAGAGTGACTTCAACTGAATCGAACCATTGAAACATGGCGGTAGGGCCATCTTCTCCAGTGAATTCTTTGGGTCCGCATGCTTTAAACTGTTTGAAGCTGAAACCAGTCTTGTTGGCATCCTTAGGAGCTTCAGTTCACGACTCCACGGATGATTTGCTGACGTTCTCATACACCTCGCTTACAGCGTTTGCCACACTCTTGGCAATGATAGTAGCGAGACGCTTGTCTCTCTTCTCTTGGCGAGTAAGTGGGCTTCGGCGTCCAGATGACGACATCGTCTGCAACAGACATCGTCGTTGGTCTTAGACACAACAATCGAATCTCACCTCACACGTCTACTACTTACTAAAGCTTTGAAATACATCGGAACATGCATCATATAATCACATAAGCACATAATCACAGAAGCACATAAACACGTAGGCACGTAAAGCACAGAGACACCTAGGCACAGAAGCGCATACACATGTAATCACAGATGCAGTCAGAATACAGAAACCTATCATTCAAAGCTCGCGAGTCGTTCGTATATAGCGATCGCGTATAGTATATCGAATAGTGTCGTATAATCGTATAGCATGTCAAGTATAGTACAACGTATATGGTAGCATAGTATCGCCTAGATTTGTAACAACTTGTTAGCGTTTTGAGATAGAAGAGCAATGCGAATCGTGTGTGTTGATCGAAGCGATTGCAAAAATCGAGCGAACATCAAAATTAAACACATAAACAGGTAAACGCGCTTAAAACACATAAAATCGACGAATTATCAGAGTCAGCGGTTGCGGGCTCAGAATCGAAACACATAAAATCAAGAAATAGATTGTCTGCGGCTAATAGACATCGACTACACAAAGCAATTTGACTATTCAAAATAGACTTGTCGTCACGTTTCGACCTTCGGGACCGCGTTTCTGCCTCGATTCTTGGGCATTCAGCACGTATTCCTAGGTCATACTTGTGAGTTCAGGTCGTTGGAATCCGTCGAAGCTTTGGTGGGATAAATAAAATCCGGAGCAAGTTATCAAGGTTAGGGTTTCACCCCTAGCTTAGCAACTTCTTCCTTGTTTTAGTAAAATTTGAGGAGATTATTCATCAAAATATGGATTTCACTCCTGATTTGGTATAATTCTCCTCGTTCGTTATCGAAAATAATGAGGAAATCATTGATAAATTGATAAAATCAACATTGACCAAACAATTTAGTCGAGAGTTTGCGGCTTTCACACCTAATCTTGACTAAATCGCTTTACTTTATTTGAAAATTCGAGTGCAGTGATAGCGAAGAATATTAGAATATAGCACATAAGCTTGGTCTGTTGGTTCCTAACTATAGTCTAGGTATCTAAGACAGCGACCCGGACTAGGTCGTGTCTTGCCTAATTCCCTATAGTTATGGCTCTGATACCAATCTGTCACATCCCAACCGATGGCGGAATCATCGAGGCATGGCACTGAGCGAAACAGATTGTCGAGAAGTTTCCATAACAATTATCATCACTATTCAGTTTAAATAACACGTCCCATACCGTGTCCCAAATAACAAACAAATTATTACAGATAACACCCAGTCAAGTATTCTGTTCCGACAACTCAGATTTAAATAAACAAATAAATATTGTTCAAATGCTCCTAAAGACCCGGTCGGACAAGATCTACAGACAACTATGCTCTAGACGCTTGCTCCTGACAGACAACTATTTGTTGGGGGCCTCTAGAGCTTTATTCTAGCCTCGCTTTCCTAGCAAGCAAACATCTTAAACACCTGTCACATACGTTAAAATAAAGTCAATACATATAATGTAAAGGTGAGCATACAAGTTTGATAATAGCATAACAGAGTTCGAATAGTTTACGCATAACCGGCACATACACACAGGAAAACGAAGCATGTTAATTATCGACATGGATCTATCGATACCAATGACTGCGGGTTGACTGTCCGAGACAGTTCGCAATACATGATTACCACCGTACCATGCAAGTAATTGTCCTTAACAACCCCCGTGTGAACGGGTGCCGAGTCCAAACTATAGTACTACGTCGTTAAGGCAGGTAGACAGCATTCCACGTGTAAACATAACAACAAGCATTCATTTAGTCACGTAATACATGCGTATTGGTTAGCGTTCAAATAGTTTGAGTAGTGTGATCGATTGTGTTTTGATATAAGTAACGTATGTAACACCCAAAAGTGCTAAAAGCAAAAAGGGATCGAGTATACTCACAGCGATTGATTGATGGATTGAAGGGAGCACTTGAGAGTAGGGTTAGCCTGAATAGTTCGATAACATAATGATGAGTAACACGTAAAATGGAGACAAGTGTAAGTTGGGTCGAACAACCTGGTTGATCGAACAGCAAGTTCGATCGAACGGGTTGTTCGTTCGGCTGGAAGGTCCCTTCGGACAGTCGGCCGGTAGGCTCGATCGGCTGGACTGTTCGAGTGGATTGTTTCTTCCTTTGAGTAGGATGTGTTTGTGTATGACGGCTTGACCTTTTGAAGTTTTCGTTGTGGTATTTGAGAACACTGAAGTGTCCTTACCTTTCAGGTCGATCGATCGAACGGCCTGTTCGATCGGCCGGCTTAACCGATCGGTTAGGAACCTCAAAAGTGAGTCCTCAGCTGGGGGTCACTTGTTCGATCGAACAGCCTGTTCGATCGGGTGGCACTCCGTACTACTACGAGTTGTAAATCGATTAAGGGTTGAAGCATAGTATCACATGACCCGATAGGTAATGTTATCAAACAGCTCATTCGATCGAACATCACCTCGTTCAATACTATACTTCATGAAATTGTCAAAGTGTGGGGCCACTTGCTCGGACAGATCACCAAGTCCGACCGGTAAACTGTTCGGAACTGTAGTTTGGTGTTCAACCCGAAGTCGGTGAACCTCGTAGATGGAATCCGAATCTTGAACTACTCATCCACTAGAATGATTGGTAAGTCGCTCAGCTCCGTTTCTACCGGTTTGAAGGCATTGAGTGTAAACAAGTTGAAAGAAAGTTGGAAATCCTTCCTTCAATCCTTCACACCTTGTAAATGTTCAGATCTGTGATAGATCTTAGCTTGTTTATGTGGAAATCAGTTAGATCCGAGATATTCATGGTGGATTGAGGCCAAAACATGATGTTCTTGAAGAACACCATGGTGACATCACCTAGAATGCTTAGATCTTGATGATTTCACAGTTAGAAATCAAGATTTGAAAGATAGAAAGGTGTAGGAGTGTGTATTGATCAAGAAAGTACAAGATTTAGGATGAAAACTTATCGGAATCGGAAGAAATCTGTGAAAAGGTGAGGAGCACGAGCTAGTCGGTCAGAGAGTTTCCAAAAGTGAAAGAATGACAATGACAGCCCTATTTATAGGCTCCAAAAAAGGAAAAGGTTGGCTGATCGGCCAGGCATCCCGATCGGACAGTGTGCTCGATCGGACAGTCCGTCCGATCGGCTGGGCTGTTCGATCGGCCGACAGCCTGATCGATCAATAGCCTGGTTCGAGTGTTCGGTGCGATGATTTTCGATATTTCGATTTCGATTGAAGACGATACAAGTACGATAGAGTTTCCTATTCACATTACTTTAGGTCCCAACTACTATATCTAACACACAATCATCTATATTTCACACTATCCTTACGTTACCATTCGTCATAATTCAATTTCAATTGCATTCGGTTGAGTTTCGAGTTTCGATTCGAGTTTTGATTGATTCGATTGATCACCACCCAAAACATAAAGTAAACATGCACCGGTAACATATAAGGCACACACACACATATAACAACAACCAAAGTTCGCGTAATTCGAGATTCGAGTTCGATGATGGTTAGATCGGTTTGATTACTGATTAGTTTACTTTATCGCATTGTTACTTCCTACTATTCACAGTCGTAAATCGGTTCGTGTCGATTAAATATTAGATTAGTTTGATTCATTCTGATTAACAACACTTACTCCACATAATACAAATAAAACATAGAATAGACTAATTATAGTCAAAGAAGTCATAGTTGACTTGGACTTTGACTTTGACTTTGACATTCGAAAACACGGGGTGTTACAGTTTTAATGTTTAAGAAAGCTCCAACATGATCCAATGAAATAATTAAACAAATCACAAGTGGGGCCACATGTTGGGCGTCCACTAGGTTGGGGGGGGGGGGTCTTAGGCTAGGGTTTAACCAAATAGTTAGTTTATGGTTAAAATTCAAGTGTTTAGTTATTGGATATTTATATAGTGTGTTATGATGTTTGGGGACCATAACTAGCTTAGTAATGTTAAAACAGTGCTTCTAGTGAAAATTTGGTGTTTCGGGTAGTGTCCGGTTGCTCGGTTGGTTACCGGTTCGTTAAGGTGCTAAATTATGCAGTTTAGTGTGCTTTATGTACCCGTTTATGACAGTTTTAATTCCCAACACTCAGGAAAGCATTCAGGACCATTTAACCATATTTCTGCATGATATTAGTGTGTTTAAATGCTGAAAATTACTGATTTTCTGCATAATTCTGCAGTTTATGTGAGTTTTAGGCACTTTCCGGCACTTAAACTATCTCTAGGAAGACAGTTTCGTGATCCTTACTTTCCTACACACTATACTAGTGTAATACTTGGTTTCTGGCTCATTCTGTGTCTCAACACATTGTCTGTCTATGTATTGAACTCCGTCAGCATTTTCCCCGGTTTGTCTGATAACTATGCTAACTGTGTTTCGTGCATCAATTAAATCAACAAAGTTTGCATGAAATGATGATATGTCATTGAGCAATATGTGATGCCCATGTATGTATCATAGCAATAATCAGAAGGCAATTCAAGTCATTAATTGAAATTCAGCACAATCATTAAGCATTAATCATGGTTTAACAGTTGTACGGATACCTGGAATTTTGACAGTTGTCACATTCTCCCCCTGTTAAGAAAATTTCGTCCCGAAATTTTAAGCTTTACTACTAGCTGCAGGGGTGTTGGGGAAACAAATGCAGGTATTTAGCTTTCATGCGGTCTTGACGCTCCCAAGTGAACTCTGGGCCGTGACGAGCATTCCATCGAACCTTGACAAGTTTAACACTACTCCTCCGAGTCTTTTTAACCTTCCAATCAGTAACCTCGACAGGTTCTTCGGTAAAGTGGAGTGTTTCGTCAATGTGAACCTCGTCAGCAGGGATGGCCACTGTTTCTTGTGTTGGACTTTTCTTCAAATTAGATACATGAAATGTATCATGAACACCATTAAGTTCTGCTGGTAGCTCCAACTTCTATGCTACAGAACCAACCCTTTTCCAAAATTCTGAATGGTCCGATAAATCGCGGGTTTAACTTGCCACACTTCCCAAAGCGTGCCACACCTTTCTAAGGTGAGACTTTTAACAAAACCATATCACCCACACCAAATTCCAAAGGTTTTCGTCTTTGGTCCGCATAGCTCTTCTAGCGATCAAGAGCCGCCTTGATGCGCTCTCGAATCTGCATAATCTTATCAGTCGTCTCTTGGACCAGTTCAGGACCAACCAACTATCTATCACCTGCATCTGCCCAGCATAATGGTGATCGACATTTGCGTCCGTAGAAAGCCTCGAATGGTGAAGCTTGAATGCTTGTATGGTAGCTGTTGTTATAGGAGAACTCAACCAAAGGTAGGTGAGTGTCCCAACTGCCACCCAAGTCCATTACGCAAGCACGCAACATATCTTCAAGCGTCTGAATCGTTCTCACACTTTAACCGTCCGTGTGTGGATGAAAAGCAGTGCTCAGATTCAGCTGAGAACCAAACGCTTCTTGGAAGGATTGCCAAATCCTTGACACAAATCTTCCATCTCTATCTGATATAATCAAGATAGGCACTCCATGGCGTGTGACTATCTCCCTTAGGTACAACTCAGCTAGCTTACCCGTGTTATCCTTTTCTCTGATCGGCAAAAAGTGCGCAGACTTTGTCAAACGTTCCACGATTACCCAAATCGTGTCATGATTTCTGGGAGTCTTGGGCAACTTCGTTATGAAATCCATTGAGATATGTTCCCATTTCCACATGGGTATCTCAGGTTGCTGCAGAAGTCCCGAAGGCTTCTGATACTCGGCCTTCACTTTGGCATCAGTCAAACACTTTCCAACGTAAGTAGCCACATCGCCCTTAAGTCTTGGCCACCAGTAATAATCCTTCAAATCTTGGTACATCTTGTTCGATCCTGGGTGGATCGAGTACCTTGATTTATGAGCTTTATTGAAAATAACATCTCTAAGACCACCAAAAAGCGGAACCCAAATTAGTCCCATAAAATACAAAGTTCCATCCTCATTGGGTACCAGCTTTTTCTCCATCCCACAGAGATATTCAGCCTTAAGATTCTCTTTCTTGAGAGCTTCTCTCTGTGCAGCACGAATATGCAACGAGAGATCTGTCTGGATGATCATCTCTAAAGCCCTAACCATTATGGCTTAATCCTTTCTTTTCGACTTAAGGCGTCTGCCACCACATTCGCCTTTCCTGGATGATACTTAATCTCGCAGTCATAATCATTTAACAAGTCAACCCAACACCGCTGTCTCATGTTAAGCTCTTTCTGATCGAATATGTGCTGTAGGCTCTTGTGATCTGTAAAAATCGTACACCAAGTACCATACAGATAATGTCGCCATATCTTCAAAGCAAACACCACAACGCCTAACTCCAAATCATGTGTGGTGTAGTTCTTCTCATGGACCTTTAATTGGCGCGAAGCATAAGCGATAACCTTTTGTCGCTGCATCAGCACACAGCCCAATCCCTTACGCGAGGCGTCACAGTATACCACGAAGTCGTCGGTGCCTTCGGGTAGGGATAAAATAGGTGCATTGACGGGTAGTCCGTAGGACAACCCTTAAGTGGTATAAATGATAATAAAATCCTACATTTAATCGGGTAGTTGTCTAGAATTAGATAACTACGGTTGTTTGTGTTTCAGGTACAAACGGGAGCTTAAAATGGAAGGAACATGGAGAATAAATGAAAAAATCAATTTTTGGAATTTAAGAATTAAGAAGATAGCATGATAGAGGACAAAATTACAAGTTCGTAGGCGAAAACGGTGAAGATAACGGAGTTGAAACGAAAAAGTTTTGCTGAAAACAAGTTTTCATGTTGAAGCCTGCCGACAGGCACTTTTTGTCACCGTATGACAGTTTAAAGCCACCGTAAGCCATTCCAAGCCACCGTAAGCTACGGTGGCCACCGTAGCTTACGGCGCTGACCTGCGTAAATGTGTAACTTCCACCTTTAAATGCGGATTTATGGTGTCTTTTCACCTCTAATCATTCCCATTCAGTTACACACAGTTGTAAATCGATTAAGGGTTGAAGCATAGTATCACATGATCCGATGAGTAATGTTATCAAACAGCTCATTCGATCGAACATCACCTCGTTCAATACTATACTTCATGAAATTGTCAAAGTGTGGGGCCACTTGCTCGGACAGGAATCACCAAGTCCGACCGGTAAACTGTTCGGAACTGTAGTTTGGTGTTCAACCCGAAGTCGGTGAACCTCGTAGATGGAATCCGAATCTTGAACTACTCATCCACTAGAATGATTGGTAAGTCGCTCAGCTCCGTTTCTACCGGTTTGAAGGCATTGAGTGTAAACAAGTTGAAAGAAAGTTGGAAATTCTTCCTTCAATCCTTCACACCTTGTAAATGTTCAGATCTGTGATAGATCTTAGCTTGTTTATGTGGAAATCAGTTAGATCCGAGCTATTCATGGTGGATTGAGGCCAAAACATGATGTTCTTGAAGAACACCATGGTGACATCACCTGGAATGCTTAGATCTTGATGATTTCACAGTTAGAAATCAAGATTTGAAAGATAGAAAGGTGTAGGAGTGTGTATTGATCAAGAAAGTATAAGATTTAGGATGAAAACTTACCGGAATCGGAAGAAATCTGAGAAAAGGTGAGGAGCACGAGCTAGTCGGTCAGAGAGTTTCCAAAAGTGGAAAGAATGACAATGACAGCCCTATTTATAGGCTCCAAAAAAGGAAAAGGTTGGCTGATCGGCCAGGCATCCCGATCGGACAGCATGCTCGATCGGACAGTCCGTCCGATCGGCTGGGCTGTTCGATCGGCCGACAGCCTGATCGATCAATAGCCTGGTTCGAGTGTTCGGTGCGATGATTTTCGATATTTCGATTTCGATTGAAGACGATACAAGTACGATAGAGTTTACTATTCACATTACTTTAGGTCCCAACTACTATATCTAACACACAATCATCTATATTTCACACTATCCTTACGTTACCATTCGTCATAATTCGATTTCAATTGCATTCGGTTGAGTTTCGAGTTTCGATTCGAGTTTTGATTGATTCGATTGATCACCACCCAAAACATAAAGTAAACATGCACCGGTAACATATAAGGCACACACACACATATAACAGCAACCAAAGTTCGCGTAATTCGAGATTCGAGTTCGATGATGGTTAGATCGGTTTGATTACTGATTAGTTTACTTTATCGCATTGTTACTTCCTACTATTCACAGTCGTAAATCGGTTCGTGTCGATTAAATATTAGATTAGTTCGATTCATTCTGATTAACAACACTTACTCCACATAATACAAATAAAACATAGAATAGACTAATTATAGTCAAAGAAGTCATAGTTGACTTGGACTTTGACTTTGACTTTGACATTCGAAAACACGGGGTGTTACAGTTTTAATGTTTAAGAAAGCTCCAACATGATCCAATGAAATAATTAAACAAATCACAAGTGGGGCCACATGTTGGCGTCCACTAGGTTGGGGGGGGGGTCTTAGGCTAGGGTTTAACCAAATAGTTAGTTTATGGTAAAAATTCAAGTGTTTAGTTACTGGATATTTATATAGTGTGTTATGATGTTTGGGGACCATAACTAGCTTAGTAATGTTAAAACAGTGCTTCTAGTGAAAATTTGGTGTTTCGGGTAGTGTCCGGTTGCTCGGTTGGTTACCGGTTCGTTAAGGTGCTAAACTATGCAGTTTAGTGTGCTTTATGTACCCGTTTATGACTGTTTTAATTCCCAACACTCAGGAAAGCATTCAGGACCATTTAACCATATTTCTGCATGATATTAGTGTGTTTAAATGCTGAAAATTACTGATTTTCTGCATAATTCTGCAGTTTATGTGAGTTTTAGGCACTTTCCGGCACTTAAACTATCTCTAGGAAGACAGTTTCGTGATCCTTACTTTCCTACACACTATACTAGTGTAATACTTGGTTTCTGGCTCATTCTGTGTCTCAACACATTGTCTGTCTATGTATTGAACTCCGTCAGCATTTTCCCCGGTTTGTCTGATAACTATGCTAACTGTGTTTCGTGCATCAATTAAATCAACAAAGTTTGCATGAAATGATGATATGTCATTGAGCAATATGTGATGCCCATGTATGTATCATAGCAATAATCAGAAGGCAATTCAAGTCATTAATTGAAATTCAGCACAATCATTAAGCATTAATCATGGTTTAACAGTTGTACGGATACCTGGAATTTTGACAGTTGTCACATTCTCCCCCTGTTAAGAAAATTTCGTCCCGAAATATTAAGCTTTACTACTAGCTGCAGGGGTGTTGGGGAAACAAATGCAGGTATTTAGCTTTCATGCGGTCTTGACGCTCCCAAGTGAACTCTGGGCCGTGACGAGCATTCCATCGAACCTTGACAAGTTTAACACTACTCCTCCGAGTCTTGTTAACCTTCCAATCAGTAACCTCGACAGGTTCTTCGGTAAAGTGGAGTGTTTCGTCAATGTGAACCTCGTCAGCAGGGATGGCCACTGTTTCTTGTGTTGGACTTTTCTTCAAATTAGATACATGAAATGTATCATGAACACCATTAAGTTCTGCTGGTAGCTCCAACTTCTATGCTACAGAACCAACCCTTTTCCAAAATTCTGAATGGTCCGATAAATCGCGGGTTTAACTTGCCACACTTCCCAAAGCGTGCCACACCTTTCTAAGGTGAGACTTTTAACAAAACCATATCACCCACACCAAATTCCAAAGGTTTTCGTCTTTGGTCCGCATAGCTCTTCTAGCGATCAAGAGCCGCCTTGATGCGCTCTCGAATCTGCATAATCTTATCAGTCGTCTCTTGGACCAGTTCAGGACCAACCAACTATCTATCACCTGCATCTGCCCAGCATAATGGTGATCGACATTTGCGTCCGTAGAAAGCCTCGAATGGTGAAGCTTGAATGCTTGTATGGTAGCTGTTGTTATAGGAGAACTCAACCAAAGGTAGGTGAGTGTCCCAACTGCCACCCAAGTCCATTACGCAAGCACGCAACATATCTTCAAGCGTCTGAATCGTTCTCACACTTTAACCGTCCGTGTGTGGATGAAAAGCAGTGCTCAGATTCAGCTGAGAACCAAACGCTTCTTGGAAGGATTGCCAAATCCTTGACACAAATCTTCCATCTCTATCTGATATAATCAAGATAGGCACTCCATGGCGTGTGACTATCTCCCTTAGGTACAACTCAGCTAGCTTACCCGTGTTATCCTTTTCTCTGATCGGCAAAAAGTGCGCAGACTTTGTCAAACGTTCCACGATTACCCAAATCGTGTCATGATTTCTGGGAGTCTTGGGCAACTTCGTTATGAAATCCATTGAGATCTGTTCCCATTTCCACATGGGTATCTCAGGTTGCTGCAGAAGACCCGAAGGCTTCTGATACTCGGCCTTCACTTTGGCATAAGTCAAACACTTTCCAACGTAAGTAGCCACATCGCCCTTAAGTCTTGGCCACCGGTAATAATCCTTCAAATCTTGGTACATCTTGTTCGATCCTGGGTGGATCGAGTACCTTGATTTATGAGCTTTATTGAAAATAACATCTCTAAGACCACCAAAAAGCGGAACCCAAATTAGACCCATAAAATACAAAGTTCCATCCTCATTGGGTACCAGCTTTTTCTCCATCCCACAGAGATATTCAGCCTTAAGATTCTCTTTCTTGAGAGCTTCTCTCTGTGCAGCACGAATATGCAACGAGAGATCTGTCTGGATGATCATCTCTAAAGCCCTAACCATTATGGCTTAATCCTTTCTTTTCGACTTAAGGCGTCTGCCACCACATTCGCCTTTCCTGGATGATACTTAATCTCGCAGTCATAATCATTTAACAAGTCAACCCAACACCGCTGTCTCATGTTAAGCTCTTTCTGATCGAATATGTGCTGTAGGCTCTTGTGATCTGTAAAAATCGTACACCAAGTACCATACAGATAATGTCGCCATATCTTCAAAGCAAACACCACAACGCCTAACTCCAAATCATGTGTGGTGTAGTTCTTCTCATGGACCTTTAATTGGCGCGAAGCATAAGCGATAACCTTTTGTCGCTGCATCAGCACACAGCCCAATCCCTTACGCGAGGCGTCACAGTATACCACGAAGTCGTCGGTGCCTTCGGGTAGGGATAAAATAGGTGCATTGACGGGTAGTCCGTAGGACAACCCTTAAGTGGTATAAATGATAATAAAATCCTACATTTAATCGGGTAGTTGTCTAGAATTAGATAACTACGGTTGTTTGTGTTTCAGGTACAAACGAGAGCTTAAAATGGAAGGAACATGGAGAATAAATGAAAAAATCAATTTTTGGAATTTAAGAATTAAGAAGATAGCATGATAGAGGACAAAATTACAAGTTCGTAGGCGAAAACGGTGAAGATAACGGAGTTGAAACGAAAAAGTTTTGCTGAAAACAAGTTTTCATGTTGAAGCCTGCCGACAGGCACTTTTTGTCACCGTATGACAGTTTAAAGCCACCGTAAGCCATTCCAAGCCACCGTAAGCTACGATGGCCACCGTAGCTTACGGCGCTGACCTGCGTAAATGTGTAACTTCCACCTTTAAATGCGGATTTATGGTGTCTTTTCACCTCTAATCATTCCCATTCAGTTACACACAGTTGTAAATCGATTAAGGGTTGAAGCATAGTATCACATGATCCGATGAGTAATGTTATCAAACAGCTCATTCGATCGAACATCACCTCGTTCAATACTATACTTCATGAAATTGTCAAAGTGTGGGGCCACTTGCTCGGACAGGAATCACCAAGTCCGACCGGTAAACTGTTCGGAACTGTAGTTTGGTGTTCAACCCGAAGTCGGTGAACCTCGTAGATGGAATCCGAATCTTGAACTACTCATCCACTAGAATGATTGGTAAGTCGCTCAGCTCCGTTTCTACCGGTTTGAAGGCATTGAGTGTAAACAAGTTGAAAGAAAGTTGGAAATTCTTCCTTCAATCCTTCACACCTTGTAAATGTTCAGATCTGTGATAGATCTTAGCTTGTTTATGTGGAAATCAGTTAGATCCGAGCTATTCATGGTGGATTGAGGCCAAAACATGATGTTCTTGAAGAACACCATGGTGACATCACCTGGAATGCTTAGATCTTGATGATTTCACAGTTAGAAATCAAGATTTGAAAGATAGAAAGGTGTAGGAGTGTGTATTGATCAAGAAAGTATAAGATTTAGGATGAAAACTTACCGGAATCGGAAGAAATCTGAGAAAAGGTGAGGAGCACGAGCTAGTCGGTCAGAGAGTTTCCAAAAGTGGAAAGAATGACAATGACAGCCCTATTTATAGGCTCCAAAAAAGGAAAAGGTTGGCTGATCGGCCAGGCATCCCGATCGGACAGCATGCTCGATCGGACAGTCCGTCCGATCGGCTGGGCTGTTCGATCGGCCGACAGCCTGATCGATCAATAGCCTGGTTCGAGTGTTCGGTGCGATGATTTTCGATATTTCGATTTCGATTGAAGACGATACAAGTACGATAGAGTTTACTATTCACATTACTTTAGGTCCCAACTACTATATCTAACACACAATCATCTATATTTCACACTATCCTTACGTTACCATTCGTCATAATTCGATTTCAATTGCATTCGGTTGAGTTTCGAGTTTCGATTCGAGTTTTGATTGATTCGATTGATCACCACCCAAAACATAAAGTAAACATGCACCGGTAACATATAAGGCACACACACACATATAACAGCAACCAAAGTTCGCGTAATTCGAGATTCGAGTTCGATGATGGTTAGATCGGTTTGATTACTGATTAGTTTACTTTATCGCATTGTTACTTCCTACTATTCACAGTCGTAAATCGGTTCGTGTCGATTAAATATTAGATTAGTTCGATTCATTCTGATTAACAACACTTACTCCACATAATACAAATAAAACATAGAATAGACTAATTATAGTCAAAGAAGTCATAGTTGACTTGGACTTTGACTTTGACTTTGACATTCGAAAACACGGGGTGTTACAGTTTTAATGTTTAAGAAAGCTCCAACATGATCCAATGAAATAATTAAACAAATCACAAGTGGGGCCACATGTTGGCGTCCACTAGGTTGGGGGGGGGGGGGTCTTAGGCTAGGGTTTAACCAAATAGTTAGTTTATGGTAAAAATTCAAGTGTTTAGTTACTGGATATTTATATAGTGTGTTATGATGTTTGGGGACCATAACTAGCTTAGTAATGTTAAAACAGTGCTTCTAGTGAAAATTTGGTGTTTCGGGTAGTGTCCGGTTGCTCGGTTGGTTACCGGTTCGTTAAGGTGCTAAACTATGCAGTTTAGTGTGCTTTATGTACCCGTTTATGACTGTTTTAATTCCCAACACTCAGGAAAGCATTCAGGACCATTTAACCATATTTCTGCATGATATTAGTGTGTTTAAATGCTGAAAATTACTGATTTTCTGCATAATTCTGCAGTTTATGTGAGTTTTAGGCACTTTCCGGCACTTAAACTATCTCTAGGAAGACAGTTTCGTGATCCTTACTTTCCTACACACTATACTAGTGTAATACTTGGTTTCTGGCTCATTCTGTGTCTCAACACATTGTCTGTCTATGTATTGAACTCCGTCAGCATTTTCCCCGGTTTGTCTGATAACTATGCTAACTGTGTTTCGTGCATCAATTAAATCAACAAAGTTTGCATGAAATGATGATATGTCATTGAGCAATATGTGATGCCCATGTATGTATCATAGCAATAATCAGAAGGCAATTCAAGTCATTAATTGAAATTCAGCACAATCATTAAGCATTAATCATGGTTTAACAGTTGTACGGATACCTGGAATTTTGACAGTTGTCACATTCTCCCCCTGTTAAGAAAATTTCGTCCCGAAATTTTAAGCTTTACTACTAGCTGCAGGGGTGTTGGGGAAACAAATGCAGGTATTTAGCTTTCATGCGGTCTTGACGCTCCCAAGTGAACTCTGGGCCGTGACGAGCATTCCATCGAACCTTGACAAGTTTAACACTACTCCTCCGAGTCTTGTTAACCTTCCAATCAGTAACCTCGACAGGTTCTTCGGTAAAGTGGAGTGTTTCGTCAATGTGAACCTCGTCAGCAGGGATGGCCAATGTTTCTTGTGTTGGACTTTTCTTCAAATTAGATACATGAAATGTATCATGAACACCATTAAGTTCTGCTGGTAGCTCCAACTTGTATGCTACAGAACCAACCCTTTTCCAAAATTCTGAATGGTCCGATAAATCATGGGTTTAACTTACCACACTTCCCAAAGCGTGCCACACCTTTCTAAGGTGAGACTTTTAACAAAACCATATCACCCACTTCAAATTCCAAAGGTTTTCGTCTTTGGTCCGCATAGCTCTTCTAGCGATCAAGAGCCGCCTTGATGCGCTCTCGGATCTGCATAATCTTATCAGTCGTCTCTTGGACCAGTTCAGGACCAACCAACTGTCTATCACCTGCATCTGCCCAGCATAATGGTGATCGACATTTGCGTCCGTAGAAAGCCTCGAATGGTGAAGCTTGAATGCTTGTATGGTAGCTGTTGTTATAGGAGAACTCAACCAAAGGTAGGTGAGTGTCCCAACTGCCACCCAAGTCCATTACGCAAGCACGCAACATATCTTCAAGCGTCTGAATCGTTCTCACACTTTAACCGTCCGTGTGTGGATGAAAAGCAGTGCTCAGATTCAGCTGAGAACCAAACGCTTCTTGGAAGGATTGCCAAATCCTTGACACAAATCTTCCATCTCTATCTGATATAATCAAGATAGGCACTCCATGGCGTGTGACTATCTCCCTTAGGTACAACTCAGCTAGCTTACCCGTGTTATCCTTTTCTCTGATCGGCAAAAAGTGCGCAGACTTTGTCAAACGTTCCACGATTACCCAAATCGTGTCATGACTTCTGGGAGTCTTGGGCAACTTCGTTATGAAATCCATTGAGATCTGTTCCCATTTCCACATGGGTATCTCAGGTTGCTGCAGAAGACCCGAAGGCTTCTGATACTCGGCCTTCACTTTGGCATAAGTCAAACACTTTCCAACGTAAGTAGCCACATCGCCCTTAAGTCTTGGCCACCAGTAATAATCCTTCAAATCTTGGTACATCTTGTTCGATCCTGGGTGGATCGAGTACCTTGATTTATGAGCTTCATTGAAAATAACATCTCTAAGACCACCAAAAAGCGGAACCCAAATTAGTCCCATAAAATACAAAGTTCCATCCTCATTGGGTACCAGCTTTTTCTCCATCCCACAGAGATATTCAGCCTTAAGATTCTCTTTCTTGAGAGCTTCTCTCTGTGCAGCACGAATACGCAACGAGAGATCTGTCTGGATGATCATCTCTAAAGCCCTAACCATTATGGGCTTAATCCTTTCTTTTCGACTTAAGGCGTCTGCCACCACATTCGCCTTTCCTAGATGATACTTAATCTCGCAGTCATAATCATTTAACAAGTCAACCCAACACCGCTGTCTCATGTTAAGCTCTTTCTGATCGAATATGTGCTGTAGGCTCTTGTGATCTGTAAAAATCGTACACCAAGTACCATACAGATAATGTCGCCATATCTTCAAAGCAAACACCACAACGCCTAACTCCAAATCATGTGTGGTGTAGTTCTTCTCATGGACCTTCAATTGGCGCGAAGCATAAGCGATAACCTTTTGTAACTGCATCAGCACACAACCCAATCCCTTACGCGAGGCGTCACAGTATACCACGAAGTCGTCGGTGCCTTCGGGTAGGGATAAAATAGGTGCATTGACGGGTAGTCCGTAGGACAACCCTTAAGTGGTATAAATGATAATAAAATCCTACATTTAATCGGGTAGTTGTCTAGAATTAGATAACTACGGTTGTTTGTGTTTCAGGTACAAACGGGAGCCTAAAATAGAAGGAACATGGAGAATAAATGAAAAAATCAATTTTTGGAATTTAAGAATTAAGAAGATAGCATGATAGAGGACAAAATTACAAGTTCGTAGGCGAAAACGGTGAAGATAACGGAGTTGAAACGAAAAAGTTATGCTGAAAACAAGTTTTCATGTTGAAGCCTGCCGACAGGCACTTTTTGTCACCGTATGACAGTTTAAAGCCACCGTAAGCCATTCCAAGCCACCGTAAGCTACGGTGGCCACCGTAGCTTACGGCGCTGACCTGCGTAAATGTGTAACTTCCACCTTTAAATGCGGATTTATGGTGTCTTTTCACCTCTAATCATTCCCATTCAGTTACACACAGTTCTAGGGGCGATTTCTAGTGTTTTTTTGGTGCTTGAAGACAATTTCCAATCATTCGGTTTGTGTTTTTAATTGTTATGAACATTGAAACTTGTGTGAGGATGATGATTCAAGTCATGAGTGGCTAAATTCTTGATGACTATCTTTGGTTGAAGGTTTGTATTAGACTTTATACTTAATTTCCTAATTTCTAGAATAACAAACTTTGTCTTTTTGATTGTTGGTTGTGGTGTATGATTGATAGTTTGTAAATTGTTGATTCTTATGTTAATCTAATTTGAAACCATACGTTCTTGGTGCCGTTGGCAATCGAGATATCATGGGTAGAATTAGGATTGGGTAAGGGTTAATTGGTCATCGGGTAACAACCTCACGTTCTAGGAATCTGAGTACTTAGTTCCCTTTTATCACAAGTAATCACACATGAACTATGTCTATGTAGTTCTTTCTAGTGGAATGATAGCATAAACGTCGAAGCAACCCGGAAACTAAAGATGGTTATTTGTCTCTAAATTGTTTACAACCCAAAACTTTCAATTTGCAATTAGAATAGTAATCTTAGTTTTAAAACACAAATCAATCAAATTAACTCTTGAACTTTACTTTCATTGCAATTAGTTTAATTTAGTTAATTTAGATAAACCTTGAAATAACACATATTCCACAAACTCCCTGTGTTCGATACCCATTTGCCACAAACTATTTAGTAGTAATTGGATTAAATTTGATTGTGACCACGACAACACGTCAAATTTTGGCGCCGTTGCCGGGGAGTAGTGCGCAACGTGTGTTATTTTTTTATCTTTTTTGGTTTGTTATTTTTCTGGTTTACGCTGGGTGTGTTAGTGTGCAGGTATTTACAGGTGCATGCGTACGAGAAGCTCTCACAAGCTATCACCGTTGGCATTTGATCCAGAGATTAAACGGACATTAAGAGGAAACAGAATTTTGTTAAGGGAAAACAAATTTAGTGGTTCACCAACAACACCAACTACGCCAATTACACCACTTAGATACATGGATCCACTGCCACCACCACCCACTACGGGTGAGCTTATACCACCTTTCATACCATCATCAACTCAACCCTCGCCAAATACCACCATGCCTAACACTACTACCGACCCTACTCCACCACATGATGTTACACCAACCAATACTACACAACCCATTACCACCCAAGATGAACCTACACTCACTTTTAATCCTTCTACTACAATTCCAGTATTCACCCATTTCTTCCCGGGTGCGGGTCAATCATCTTCAACCTATTCAATACCACCAAATTCAACTGTTGTTCACGCTACTTCTACATTTAGACCATCGAACCAGTCGGGTTTTCAATATTTAAATCTTCCATTTGGGCAATCTTTGGGTATAGGAGGAGATGGATATAATGAAGGGTATGAAGATTTTGAGGGTTATGAGGAAGAAGGATATGCATATGGGGGTGATGGAGATCAAGGGGAGTTTGCTTATGTACAAGGTCAAACTCAAGGAATGCCAAGTGTTGGTGGAATTCCACAACAGCAAATTATACCACAACATATTCGGCCAAGGCCACAAGGGTCACAAGTGCAACGTCCTATACCTGTGACATCTCGTATTTTCGATCTTTCCATTTTTAGCAGGTCTATTTGTACTTTTTATTTTCGTAAGTTGTACCTTTGTGGTATTTGGTTTTATTCCCAAATTGTACTCGAGACTTGAAATCATAATGAAAATGCATGATTTTATTCATATTTGTGTTTGAATGCTATGTATTGTCGAAACAATTGATAACATGTTGAAACTATGTTAAACACGTAAAAACAGTGAAATTACATCTTAATCTCAGCTCTCAAATTCATCTTTGCCAAGAGATTACCCTAAACCGTACAAAAATCGGGAAATTATACGTTAATTCGGTAATAATATCAAATTTGGGTTAAAATGATTTTTATATTATTTTATTAATATATTAAATAAATAACTTAATAATTAAAATTAAATAAATATATATTTTTACTGAATTTTTATGATTTTTGAGCATTTTGGTTAGTCAAACTGACTCCGTTAGTGAAAACCCAGTTAAATCAGCTAACTGGGTTAAGTTTATTAAAGGGCAGCACTAACTGAGTCAGAAAACTCAGTTAGTGACTAACCCAGTTAGTCAGAACTGTTAATAAAAAATGGGCTTTATACGCGTGGAACCGGTTTCGAACCCGCGATTACTGGTTCCCGCACACACGCATTAACCAACTGGACTGTCTGTGATGTTGTTATGAATCCAGAACCGTAATTTATTTAACATGTAATTAATACAATTCAAATTCAAACAACCGCCATTAACCGTTCGTTTCTTCTTCTCCGTTTGAACTTCCGACCCTTCACCTCCATAACCGACCTGCAACCATCACCTTTATATACACAATCACATCTTCATGATTCGTCCCTTTCCTAATCGGTTCCCTTTACACTTGACTTCCGATTCAAACCGAAACAACCGAACCGAACCCGGTTCATTGTCGTTCACGTTGCCGGAACCGTTTCTTCGCCGGAACTCCGACCACCCCGCCGACGCACCGTCTCTTTCGACCTTCGCCGTCGACCGCCGCGCCGGTAACCGTTTTCGATTCCTTTTTCAGCTTCGATTCTTTATTTTTCTTTATTTATATGTTACTGTTATTACTAATATTATTGTTATTATTATTATTATTATTATTATTATTAGTATTATTATTATTACCTATTAGTAATACTAATATTATTATTAATAGATTATAATCTTTATTTATTTATTTATTTAACTATAATCAGATATATCTAATAATATTTAACAAATATATTATTACTATACTTTTAGAATAATGATTATTATTAAAACAGATTTATTAATATTATCATAAAACAGATTTAGTAATTTTCAAATCTGAAAACAGAATTATTATTTCTGTTTTAATCAGAATTTTTATAAAATAAATCAGATTTATATTTAAATTTTCAGAATTTCTATTTAAACTATTATTTAAAATCTGAATTGTTACTTTTATATTATCAGATTTATTATTTTATTTAAAATCAGAAATATTAACATATTTTAAATCTGAAATATTATTCCTTATTTAATCAGAATTTTATTTAATATTAAAACAGAATTTATATTTTATTATTTTAAATCAGAATTTATATTTTAAAAAGCAGAATTATTTTTATTTAATCAGAATTATCACTTTACATATATATATATATATAATAATTAGATTCATTATTTTATATAATCAGATTTATTATTTTAAATCAAAATTATTAATCTATAATATATATATATATATATATATATATCAGAATTATTATTTATTTTAGTAAATAATATTTATAATATGTTGGTAAAATCAGAAATATTATTTTAATATTATATACAAATCAGTATTATAATATTTATAAATAAATGGTCATATATATCTCATTAAATACAAAATATGAGGTATATGATTGTTATTTTAGAAATGTTTATATTATTCTAAAATGCCTTGTTATTTAAATAAATCTCTAAATTCCCAATAATTAACAAATCCTCAAAATTAATAGGGTAATTCTCTTGTGCACGTTCTCTTGGGAAATTCCTGATTCTTAATATTATTCCAAGAAATACGCAACGCAACCTAAGGTGAGTATACATGACCCATTTTCTATTTTACACTTTTGGGTGTAGTATGCATTTCCTATATCAAAAACACTATGTTAAACATTTTTGCACTGTCAATCCACATTTCATGTGAATCTATTTGACTCATGTTAATCATGTTATGCTAATGTTAAACATTTATGATTATGTGTTCATTAACTTTGCAAGCCTCCCCTAACAATGGCAGCGCTGTAGGTTGTAACGCCCCTCCCATAATATTATGGGTATTGTTAGGTTTATTCTATGTTACTCATTTTACCACCCTTTTTGGGTAGGCACGTTAATTGCGTTAAACTTTGGTTTGAACACATAGATTTCATCGTTACGAGTATAACTGTTAATATGAACTCAAGTATTCACGTGGATTTGATCATGTTAAACTATTTTAATCATATTATACTATATTCAAACTTGTATACTCGCCAACATGTTTTTGTTGACTTTATTTTAAATGCATACTGCAGGATGATGAATCAAGATTTGAAGAAATGAATAGGATGGCCTAGAAACCCACCTTTGAAATAATCTATGTTTGATGTTTTGTTATTTCCTTTTTATGGCAATGTAGGAAACTTTGAAATATTAATAAATGAAATTTTAATTATTGTCACATTTAGTGTTATGATGTCTTTGAACAGTTTGTACGTCTCATCCCGATGTTTCCGCCATCGGTTGGGGTGTGACAGATTGGTATCAGAGCCATAACTATAGGGAATTAGGTAGAATTCCTATACTTTTCCCTAGTCTATAGTAGGAGTACTCTGATACCAGATTGGTATCAGAGCCATAACTATAGAGAATTAGGAATGCCTTGCCTAGTCTATAGTTTAGGAGCTTTCTCATTTATTTGCTGTTTAAGACAATATTCCCTTCTCTCTTCCTTGCTTCCCTCTATTCTTTTGGACTTCTAATATACAAGCCTTTCCTAAGGCTAACACAATACACACATGGAAGCTTTAAAGACACTCTTACAACACAATCGAAATGATTCATCAAGATAGGGGTGATTCCCACACTTGGTGATGATTTTCACTCAGCTATACTTTGATTTTTGCACGAAATCTACCCTCAAGTTAGGAGTGATATCCAAACCTTGTTGGGAGTTTTCCATTTCATATTCTAGTGGACCCTTATCTTAGGATAAGTACCAACCACATTAGGGTACGATGTTATCAAGTTAGAGGTGAAACTCGCATCTTGTTTAACTAGTCCCATTCCTTGATTTTCGATCTCGCCAAAGTTTCGATTTTTCTCAATCGATTAAGGACGTGTAGTAACTGGAAGGACAAACATCGTTAGTCGCTCCTCGATGAGAGTGTTTGTCTATTAGGCCAAAGCACGTGTCCTTAATTCGAAAAAGGATTTCGATTCACTTTGGAATAGTCTTATGTTACGTTCCGTGACAACCCATGTTTTTATGATAAATCTCTTTTTATGTTATCTCAATTATTATGTTTTACGTTAAATCTCTTTTTATGCTATCTTAATTTTCTTGTGTTTTACATTTGTATGTTTTTCATTTCAATTTAATACATGCATACTAATATGTTATACTGGATTCGTGATTACTGGGTTATTCTTATGTGATGAACTTGTCTTTTAACCCACACCTTAACATGTATAGCACTATGCGTAGTGCTATAGGAGTAGCGCCCGCCCGTATTCTAGTGGTCATGTTAAGTCTTTCAATTGCGGTACACGATGGGTTGACATGTTTATTCACATGCCAGTGATACGTTAATCTTGTTAACTAAGTGTGTCATGTGGATTGTTCTAAATCTTATGCTAATATCATCAAGATAGGAGTGATTTCCTACCTTGACGATTAGCTTCTCTGAATTTTCAACTTCACCAATGAGCCAGGGGTGATTTCCTTACCTCAGAGGTAGTTGCTAACTCTTTTCGTTTTCAACGAAACTTTATATTTGAGCGTTATCTTCATTTCAAGTTGGGAACACGAATCAGTCTTCTTCTTAAGATTTCGAGGACGAAATCTCCTAAAGTAGGGGAGACTGTGACATCTCGTATTTTCGATCTTTCCATTTTTGGCAGGTCTATTTGTACTTTCTATTTTCGTAAGTTGTACCTTTGTGGTATTTGGTTTTATTCCCAAATTGTACTCGAGACTTGAAATCATAATGAAAATGCATGATTTTATTCATATTTGTGTTTGAATGCTATGTATTGTCGAAACAATTGATAACATGTTGAAACTATGTTAAACACGTAAAAACAGTGAAATTACATCTTAATCTCAGCTCTCAAATTCATCTTTGCCAAGAGATTACCCTAAACCGTACAAAAATCGGGAAATTATACGTTAATTCGGTAATAATATCAAATTTGGGTTAAAATGATTTTTATATTATTTTATTAATATATTAAATAAATAACTTAATAATTAAAATTAAATAAATATATATTTTTACTGAATTTTTATGATTTTTGAGCATTTTGGTTAGTCAAACTGACTCCGTTAGTGAAAACCCAGTTAAATCAGCTAACTGGGTTAAGTTTATTAAAGGGCAGCACTAACTGAGTCAGAAAACTCAGTTAGTGACTAACCCAGTTAGTCAGAACTGTTAATAAAAAAATGGGCTTTATACGCGTGGAACCTGTTTCGAACCCGTGATCACTGGTTCCCGCACACACGCATTAACCAACTGGACTGTCTGTGATGTTGTTATGAATCCAGAACCGTAATTTATTTAACATGTAATTAATACAATTCAAATTCAAACAACCGCCATTAACCGTTCGTTTCTTCTTCTCCGTTTGAACTTCCGACCCTTCACCTCCATAACCGACCTGCAACCATCACCTTTATATACACAATCACATCTTCATGATTCGTCCCTTTCCTAATCGGTTCCCTTTACACTTGACTTCCGATTCAAACCGAAACAACCGAACCGAACCCGGTTCATTGTCGTTCACGTTGCCGGAACCGTTTCTTCGCCGGAACTCCGACCACCCCGCCGACGCACCGTCTCTTTCGACCTTCGCCGTCGACCGCCGCGCCGGTAACCGTTTTCGATTCCTTTTTCAGCTTCGATTCTTTATTTTTCTTTATATATATGTTACTGTTATTACTAATATTATTGTTTTTATTATTATTATTATTATTATTATTATTATTATTATTACCTATTAGTAATACTAATATTATTATTAATAGATTATAATCTTTATTTATTTATTTATTTAACTATAATCAGATATATCTAATAATATTTAACAAATATATTATTACTATACTTTTAGAATAATGATTATTATTAAAACAGATTTATTAATATTATCATAAAACAGATTTAGTAATTTTCAAATCTGAAAACAGAATTATTATTTCTGTTTTAATCAGAATTTTTATAAAATAAATCAGATTTATATTTAAATTTTCAGAATTTCTATTTAAACTATTATTTAAAATCTGAATTGTTACTTTTATATTATCAGATTTATTATTTTATTTAAAATCAGAAATATTAACATATTTTAAATCTGAAATATTATTCCTTATTTAATCAGAATTTTATTTAATATTAAAACAGAATTTATATTTTATTATTTTAAATCAGAATTTATATTTTAAAAAGCAGAATTATTTTTATTTAATCAGAATTATCACTTTACATATATATATATATATATATATATATATAATAATTAGATTCATTATTTTATATAATCAGATTTATTATTTTAAATCAAAATTATTAATCTATAATATATATATATATATATATATCAGAATTATTATTTATTTTAGTAAATAATATTTATAATATGTTGGTAAAATCAGAAATATTATCTTAATATTATATACAAATCAGTATTATTATATTTATAAATAAATGGTCATATATATCTCATTAAATACAAAATATGAGGTATATGATTGTTATTTTAGAAATGTTTATATTATTCTAAAATGCCTTGTTATTTAAATAAATCTCTAAATTCCCAATAATTAACAAATCCTCAAAATTAATAGGGTAATTCTCTTGTGCACGTTCTCTTGGGAAATTCCTGATTCTTAATATTATTCCAAGAAATACGTAACGCAACCTAAGGTGAGTATACATGACCCATTTTCTATTTTACACTTTTGGGTGTAGTATGCATTTCCTATATCAAAAACACTATGTTAAACATTTTTGCACTGTCAATCCACATTTCATGTGAATCTATTTGACTCATGTTAATCATGTTATGCTAATGTTAAACATTTATGATTATGTGTTCATTAACTTTGCAAGCCTCCCCTAACAATGGCAGCGCTGTAGGTTGTAACGCCCCTCCCATAATATTATGGGTATTGTTAGGTTTATTCTATGTTACTCATTTTACCACCCTTTTTGGGTAGGCACGTTAATTGCGTTAAACTTTGGTTTGAACACATAGATTTCATCGTTACGAGTATAACTGTTAATATGAACTCAAGTATTCACGTGGATTTGATCATGTTAAACTATTTTAATCATATTATACTATATTCAAACTTGTATACTCGCCAACATGTTTTTGTTGACTTTATTTTAAATGCATACTGCAGGATGATGAATCAAGATTTGAAGAAATGAATAGGATGGCCTAGAAACCCACCTTTGAAATAATCTATGTTTGATGTTTTGTTATTTCCTTTTTATGGCAATGTAGGAAACTTTGAAATATTAATAAATGAAATTTTAATTATTGTCACATTTAGTGTTATGATGTCTTTGAACAGTTTGTACGTCTCATCCCGATGTTTCCGCCATCGTTGGGGTGTGACAATACCATTGCAACAAGTTCATCCACAAAATGCACAACTACAATTCCAAAGGCCAGTTCAACACCCACCGATGTCACAACATCAATTTCAACCACATGTACCTCAAGGGCCTATGCAAAGACCAATGGGTCCTATTCGTCCAAGGGGTTGGTTGGGTGTACCAAGAAGACATCTTAGAAAACATGCGAGAGGCATTGAAGCGCATTTAGGCCGATAATCACTCACAATCCTTCGCCGGTAGTTGTTCCTCACAATAATCAAGGGAGGGCATTTGAAGTGAGAACCAATTCATTGCAAAGCTTACCAAAATATAAGGGTCTAGCAACGGAGGAGCCTTATTTTTCATTTGGAGGCTTACGACTCGATTTGCAACACTCTTGGGAGTCAAGGATTTTTGGCAAACAATGTCAAATTGGTATTATTCCAATTTTCTTTGGAAGACAAGGCAAAGAAGTGGTTTTACACTCTACCTTCGGCATCTATCTACACATGGGCGTTGATGCAACAAATCTTTTTAGATGAGTTTTACACTGCTCAAAAGACAAATGATGCTAGGAAACGGTTGAGAAGTTTTCAACAACAATCTGGTGAGACGTTTCATGAAGCATTTGAGCAGTTTAACATGATGATCAAGAATTGTCCTCATCATGGGATGAGCTATGGGAGTTGATGAATGCTTTTCACGAGTGGTTGAGTGCCGAAGATGCTCGCGACTTGATGTCTATCACAAATGGAACGTTTGGCACAAATTACGAGCATGACGATTGGGAATTTTCGGAGCAAATGGCGGTCACATCAAAAAGAAAAGGTCAAGCATCAAGGAGGGCACGACCGGCCATTACCCGAACTCAAGTGCACGCGGTAGACGATGGTAATGTTCAAACTTCTAATCAAATTTATGATGTTTGTGCACTTTGTAATGAGTGAGGACATGCGGCTAAAAATTGCCATGGAGTGATGGAACGACAATATGAGGAGGTGAATGCTTTGCAAGGGCAAGGAGGGGGTGGTAGAAATTACAATACGAATTCTAACACTTACCACCCCGGTTTGAGAAACCATCCAAACTTCCACTACGGGAATCCCTCGAATCAAGCCAACCAAAATTTTCAAGGAGCTCAAGGTAATTTTGCACCTCGCCAATAATACAATCAAGGGAACTGTCGAGGTGGAAATAATTATGGCTACCAAGGGCAATCTCAGCAAACGGGTCAAGGTGGTTCGAGTCAAACTTCATCAAGCGGAAATGAGGTCATGGAGATGCTCAAGGCAATGCAACTAGAGATGCAGCGAAGAAATCAAATGGATGATGTTCGCATGCAAAAAGATGAAATCCGTGACAAAGCGATTAAGTCGTTGACTACTCAAATGGGTCAACTTGCAAGTGACGTGGCATTATTGAAGAAAGCAAAAGGTCAATTACCAAGTGACATGGTGATAAATCCCAAGAACAAAAAAAGCATTAACATCAATGTGGTAAGCACCGTTCCAAATACTACATTTAATGAAACATTGCTAACTTCTTCATATCAAGTGAATGCAGGTTTGGAAAAAGATGCCAAAGTCGAGAATGATAAAGAGTATGGAGCACCAATCGTGCATATCCGAGTGGGGAAACTAAAAATTCCTCATGCATTATTGGATTATGGGGCGAGCATGAGTGTGTTACCAGGTGATCTATACGACATGTATGATTTTGGTCCGCTTCAGGATGTAGACACCATGGTGAGTTTGGCGGATGAAAGTTGGAGGCGTCCACGGGGAAGTGTTAAGAATGTTATGATTCGGTTGGGAGAATTCGAATACCCGGTGGATTTTCTGGTTTTAGATTATGCTACTACCATGATGGCGTCACAACAAAGGGTGATTTTGGGTCGACCGTTTCTCTATACGGCAAATGCTCAAATCGATTGTAGAGAAGGAATCATTACCATGACTGAAAAGAACCGTAAGTTGTCATTTGGTGTCCAGACTAAGATGATTAGTTACGATTTTGTTGAGGCGAAGGATAGCGGGTTTAGTGAAAAGGTATTTCAAAGAATGAGAAGAAATTACCCACCGGATCATGAAGAAAAAACATAAGGGTTCAAGCAAGAGTGTATTTGATTACCCACCGAGTCGAAACGAGACGGATGCATTTTGCTCAATGGCACGAGGAAGTGATGGAGATGGCATGACCGTTTCTTTGAGCCACCTTAAATGGGGGTGGCACGGTCTGGCTGAAGACCTGAAAACTTAGCGCTGCTCGGGAGGCAACCCGGTTTTTTACTGATCTTGTTATTTCTTTAGTTTTCTATGTTTCAGGGCCATGGCAACACTCAAGTGTGGGGAAGATGTGCGGATATTTGTGTGAAGGTGGTGATAGGAAATTGGATCAGTTACAATATCTGTTGTGTCAAACTTCACCAGGTCAATGTACTTTTTCCTTACACTTGTCATGTTCTTTAGCTTTGAAATATTGTTAGTTTATTAATTTGCGTTTGTTTATAAAAAAAAAAAAACAAAGTTGATGTTTTTGGTGTTTAAGCGATCTTCCCTTCAAAACCATACATTGGGGACAATGTATCCCAAGTGTGGGGATGAGGGGAAATTTTGAAAAATTTCTGAAAATTGTAAATTTTTAAAAATCAATTGACAATGGTCCAAATTGAACATTTGAATACAAAACCGCATGATACACCGGCATCCCATATTCCCTTGTTCTTTCTTGGTGAGAGTTGAGCCATCTCTTTGAATTTATTAGAAATATTTTTCTTTGATGAGAGTGGCAATGGGTGGGGGTACATTAGAACTTGTGCTTAGATGCGGTTTGAGGCCTTAGCTTTGCATGAACGTGAAAATGATTAGGGCATTTAGGTAGCCTCGTCATGATGAGTGCGAGTGTGGGATTTGGGGGGTTGGACCTCATAAATTATATATATGAGCATGGTAGTGAGACGGGCGGGGGTTTGGACTTTAGTAGCCCATTTGAGCTTTGAGCCGATCTTTTGTTAACCCGTGCCTACTTTCTCTTAAAAAATTAACCTCTATTTGACCCGGTCTATTAGTATAATCATCTTGTTCTAGTATGCTTGTTTGTAATGTTTATTAAATCGAAAGAAAAAAAAAGAAAAAACAGATATGAAAAAAATGAAGACAAAAAGAGAAAAAGCAATGAAAAAAAAGAGAAAAAGAGATTGATGTATTGTATATAGATGTTATGTTTAGATAGAAATAAAAGACCGGGCCGAATCATTAGCTGCTACATATATTTCCATTTCCTACCCGTATGCCTAGTCGTGTTACAACCTTTAAGTCCCTTTTATTCGCATGCATGTTTAGCAAATTATTTAGGCGAAGGACCGATTTAAGTACAAGCAAATTATTGTTCAACTACCCATTTACCTTAAGTGTGTTCTAGCTAATTTTTGCTAGTATTATTTGTCACTGAGAGGAGAGTTGTTGTGAGGGGTGTGTTATGCGCGATTTTAAGAAAGAATTAGTAAATGAGGACATTTGTTTGCTTGGTTTGTGCTTGATCGCTTGAATAAATTGTGTTTTGTTGAGCGGGTTGCTTGGGGCAAGCAACGGTTAAGTGTGGGGATGTGACGGGTAGTCCGTAGGACAACCCTTAAGTGGTATAAATGATAATAAAATCCTACATTTAATCGGGTAGTTGTCTTGAATTAGATAACTACGGTTGTTTGTGTTTCAGGTACAAATGGGAGCTTAAAATGGAAGGAACATGGAGAATAAATGAAAAAATCAATTTTTGTAATTGAAGAATTAATAGGATAGCATGATAGAGGACGAAATTACGAGAACATAGGCGAAAACGGTGAAGAAAACGGAGTTGAAACGAAAAAGTTATGATGAAAACAAGTTTTCATGTTGAAGCCTGCCGTAAGCTACGGCAAGGGCCGTAGATTACGGTGCCAACTGGCCCTTTTTGTCACCGTATGACAGTTTAAAGCCACCGTAAGCCATTCCAAGCCACCGTAAGCAACGGTGGCCAACGTAGCTTACGGCGCTGACCTGCGTAAATGTGTAACTTCCACCTTTTAATGCGGATTTATGGTGTCTTTTCACCTCTAATCATTCCCATTCGGTTACACACAGTTCTAGGGGTGATTTCTAGTGTTTTTTGGTGCTTGAAGACAATTCCTAATCATTCGGTTTGTGTTTTTAATTGTTATGAACATTGAAACTTGTGTGAGGATGATGATTCAAGTCATGAGTGGCTAAACTCTTGATGACTATCTTTGGTTGAAGGTTTGTATCAGACTTTATGCTTGATTTCCTAATTTCTAGAATAACAAACTTTGTCTTCTTGATTGTTTGTTATGGTGTGTTATTGATAGTTTGTAAATTGTTGATTCTTATGTTAATCTAATTTGAAACCATACGTTCTTGGTGCCATTGGCAATCGAGATATCATGGGTAGAATTAGGATTGGGTAAGGGTTAATTGGTCATCGGGTAACAACCTCACGTTCTAGGAATCTGAGTACTTAGTTCCCTTTTATCACAACAAGTAATCACACATGAACTATGTCTATGTAGTTCTTTCTAGTGGAATGATAGCATAAACGTCGAAGCAACCCGGAAACTAAAGATGGTCATTTGTCTCTAAATTGTTTACAACCCAAAACTTTCAATTTGCAATTAGAATAGTAATCTTAGTTTTAAAACTCAAAACAATCAAATTAACTCTTGAACTTTACTTTCATTGCAATTAGTTTAATTTAATTGATTTAGATAAACCCTTAAATAACACATATTCCACAAACTCCATGTGTTCGATTTCCACTTGCAACAAACTATTTAGTAGTAATTGGATTAAATTTGATAGTGACCACGACAACACGTCAAATTTTGGCGCCGTTGCCGGGGAGTAGTGCGCAACGTGTGTTATTTTTTATCTTTTTTGGTTTGTTATTTTTCTGGTTTACACTGGGTGTGTTAGTGTGCAGGTATTTACAGGTGCATGCGTACGAGAAGCTCTCACAAGCTATCACCGTTGGCATTTGATCCAGAGAATGAACGGACTTTAAGAGGAAACATAATTTTGTTAAGGGAAAACAAATTTAGCGGTTCACCAACTACGACAATTACACCACTTAGATACATGGATCCACCGCCACCACCACCCACTACGAGTGAGCTTATACCACCTTTCATACCATCATCAACTCAACCCTCGCCAAATACCACCATGCCTAACACTACTACGGACCCTACTCCACCACATGATGTTACACCAACCAATACTACACAACCCATTACCACCCAAGATGAACCTACACTCACTTTTAACCCTTCTACTACAATTCCAGCATTCACGCATTTCTTCCCGGGTGCGGGTCAATCATCTTCAACCTATTCAATACCACCAAATTCAACTGTTGTTCATGCTACTTCTACATTTAGACCATCGAACCAGTCGGGTTTTCAAAATTTAACCCTTCCATTTGGGCAATCTTTGGGTATATGAGGAGATGGATATAATGAAGGGTATGAAGATTTTGAGGGTTATGAGGGAGAAGGATATGCATATGGGGGTGATGGAGATCAAGGGGAGTTTGCTTATGTACAAGGTCAAACTCAAGGAATGCCAAGTGTTGGTGGAATTCCACAACAACAAATTATACCACAACATATTCGGCCAAGGCCACAAGGGCCACAAGTGCAACGTCCTATACCATTGCAACAAGTTCGTCCACAAAATGCACAACCACAATTCCAAAGGCCAGTTCAACACCCACCGATGCCACAACATCAATTTCAACCACATGTACCTCAAGGGCCTATGCAAAGACCAATGGGTCCTATTCTTCCAGGGGGTCGGTTGGGTGTACCAAGAAGACATCTTAGAGAACATGCGAGAGGCATTGAAGCGTATTTTAGTCCGATAATCACTCACAATCCTTCACCGGTAGTTATTCCTCACAATAATCAAGGGAGGACATTTGAAGTGAGAACCAATTCATTGCAAAGCTTACCAAAATATAAGGGTCTAGCAACGGAGGAGCCTTATTTTTCATTTGGAGGCTTACGACTCGATTTGCAACACTCTTGGGAGTCAAGGATTTTTGGCCGACGATGTCAAATTGGTATTATTCCAATTTTCTTTGGAAGACAAGACAAAGAAGTGGTTTTACACTCTACCTTCAGCATCTATCTACACATGGGCGGAGATGCAACAAATCTTTTTAGATGAATTTTACACTGCTCAAAAGACAAATGTTGCTAGGAAACGGTTGAGAAGTTTTCAACAACAATCTGGTGAGACGTTTCATGAAGCATTCGAGTGGTTTAACATGATGATCAAGAATTGTCCTCATCATGGGATAGAGCTATGGGAGTTGATGAATGCTTTTCACGAGTGGTTGAGTGCCGAAGATGCTCGTGACTTGATGTCTATCACAAATGGCACTTTTGGCACAAATTACGAGCATGACGATTGGGAAATTTTGGAGCAAATGGCGGTCACATCAAAAAGAAAAGCTCAAGCATCAAGGAGGGCATGACCGGCCATTACCCGAACTCAAGTGCACGCGGTAGACGATGGTAATGTTCAAACTTCTAATCAAATTTATGATGTTTGTGCACTTTGTAATGAGTGAGGACATGAGGCTGAAAATTGCCAAGGAGTGGTGGAACGGCAATATGAGGAGGTGAATGCTTTGCAAGGGCATGGAGGGGGTGGTAGAAATTACAATACGAATTCTAACACTTGCCACCCAGGTTTGAGAAACCATCCAAACTTCCACTACGGGAATCCCTTGAATCAAGCCAACCGAAATTTTCAAGGAGCTCAAGGTAATTTTGCACCTCGCCAATAATAGAATCAAGGGAACTATCGAGGTGGATATAATTATGGCTTCCAAGGGCAATCTCACCAAACGGGTCAAGGTGGTTCGAGTCAAACTTCATCAAGCGGAAATGAGGTCATGGAGATGCTCAAGGCAATGCAACGAGAGATGCAGCGAAGAAATCAAATGGATGATGTTCGCATGCAAAAAGATGAAATCCGTGACAATGCGATTCAGTCGTTGACCACTCAAATGGGTCAACTTGCAAGTGACGTGGCATTATTGAAGAAAGCAAAAGGTCAATTACCAAGTGACATGGTGATAAATCCCAAGAACAAAAAAACCATTAACATCAATGTGGTAAGCACCGTTCCAAATACTAAATTTAATGAAACATTGCTAACTTCTTCGTATTAAGTGAATGCAGGTTTGGAAAAAGATGCCGAAGTCGAGAATGATAAAGAGTATGGAGCGCCAATCGTGCCTATCCGAGTGGGGAAACTAAAAATTCCTCATGCATTATTGGATTATGGGGCGAGCATGAGTGTGTTACCAGGTGATCTATACGACATGTATTATTTTGGTCCGCTTCAGGATGTAGACACCATGGTGAGTTTGGCGGATGAAAGTTGGAGGCGTCCACGGGGAAGTGTTAAGAATGTTATGATCCAGTTGGGAGAATTCGAATACCCGGTGGATTTTCTGGTTTTAGATTATGCTACTACCATGATGGCGTCACAACAAAGGGTGATTTTGGGTCTACCGTTTCTCTATACGGCAAATGCTCAAATCGATTGTAGAGAAGGAATCATTACCATGACTGAAAAGAACCGTAAGTTGTCATTTGATGTTCAGACTAAGATGATTAGTTACGATTTTGTTGAGGCGAAGGATAGCGGGTTTAGTGAAAAGGTGTTTCAAAGAATGAGAAGAAATTACCCACCGGATCGTGAACAAAAACATAAGGGTTCAAGCAAGAGTGTATTTGATTACCCACCGAGTCGAAACGACGTATGCATTTTGCTCAATGGCACGAGGAAGTGATGGAGATGGCATGTACCGTTTCTTTGAGCCACCTTAAATGGGGGTGGCACGGTCTGGCTGAAGACCTGAAAAGTTAGCGCTGCTCGGGAGGCAACCCAAGGTTTTTTACTGATCTTGTTATTTCTTTAGTTTTCTATGTTTCAGGGCCATGGCAACACTCAAGTGTGGGGAAGATGTGCGGATATTTGTGTGAAGGTGGTGATAGGAAATTGGATCATTTACAATATCTGTTGTGTCAAACTTCACCAGGTCAATGTACTTTTTCCTTATTTTGTCATGTTCTTTAACTTTGAAATATTGTTAGTTTATTAGTTTGCGTTTGTTTATAAAAAAACAAAGTTGATGTTTTTGGTGTTTAAGCGATCTTCCCTTCAAAACCATACATTGGGGACAATGTATCCCAAGTGTGGGGATGAGGGGAAATTTTGAAAAATTAATGAAAATTGTAAATTTTTAAAAATCAATTGACAATGGTCCGAATTGAACATTTGAATACAAAACCGCATGGTACAACAGCATCCCATATTCCCTTGTTCTTTCTTGGTGAGAGTTGAGCCTTGTCTGTGAATTTATTAGAAATATTTTTCTTTGATGAGAGTGGCAATGGGTGGGGGTATATTAGAACTTGTGCTTAGATGCGGTTTGAGGCCTTAGCTTTGCATGAACGTGAAAATGATTAGGGCATTTAGGTAGCCTCGTCATGATGAGTGCGAGTGTGGGATTTGGGGGGTTGGACATCATAAATTATATATATGAGCATGGTAGTGAGACGGGCAGGGGTTTGGACTTTAGTAGCCCATTTGAGCTTTGAGCCGATCTTTTGTTAACCCGTGCCTACTTTCTCTTAAAAAATTAACCCGTATTTGACCCGGTCTATTAGTATAATCATCTTGTTCTAGTATGCTTGTTTGTAATGTTTGTTAAATCGAAAGAAAAAAAAAACAGATATGAAAAAAATGAAGAAAAAAAGAGAAAAAGCAATGAAAAAAAAGAGAAAAAGAGATTGATGTATTGTATATAGATGTTATGTTTAGATAGAAATAAAAGACCGAGTCGAATCATTAGTTACTACATATATTTCCATTTCCTACCCGTATGCCTAGCCGTGTTACAACCTTTAAGTCCCTTTGATTCACATGCATGTTTAGCAGATTCTTTAGGCGAAGGACCGATTTGAGTACAAGCATATTATTGTTCAACTACCCATTTACCTTAAGTGTGTTCTAGCTCATTTTTGCTAGTAATATTTGTCACTGAAAGGAGAGTTATTGTGAGGGGTGTGTTATGCGCGATTTTAAGAAAGAATTAGTAAATGAGGACATTTGTTTGCTTGGTTTGTGCTTGATCGCTTGAATAAATTGTGTTTTGTTGAGCGGGTTGCTTGGGGCAAGCAACGGTTATGTGTGGGGATGTGACGGGTAGTCTGTAGGACAACCCTTAAGTGGTATAAATGATAATAAAATCCTACATTTAATCGGGTAGTTGTCTAGAATTAGATAACTACGGTTGTTTGTGTTTCAAGTACAAAGGGGAGCTTAAGATGGAAGGAACATGGAGAATAAATGAAAAACATCAATTTTTGTAATTGAAGAATTAAGAGGATAGCATGATAGAGGACGAAATTACGAAAACATAGGCGAAAACGGTGAAGAAAAAGGAATTGAAACGAAAAAGTTATGCTGAAAACAAGTTTTCATGTTGAAGCCTGCCGTAAGCTACGGCAAGGGCCGTAGATTCCGGGGCCGACTGGCACTTTTTGTCACCGTATGACAGTTTAAAGCCACCGTAAGCCATTCCAAGCCACCGTAAGCTACGGTGGCCACCGTAGCTTACGGCCCTGACCTGCGTAAATGTGTAACTTCCACCTTTTAATGCGGATTTATGGTGTCTTTTCACCTCTAATCATTCCCATTCGGTTCCACACAGTTCTAGGGGTGATTTCTAGTGTTTTTTGGTGCTTGAAGACAATTCCCAATCATTCGGTTTGTGTTTTTAATTGTTATAAACATTGAAACTTGTGTGAGGATGATGATTCAAGTCATGAGTGGCTAAACTCTTGATGACTATCTTTGGTTGAAGGTTTGTATTAGACTTTATGCTTGATTTCCTAATTTCTAGAATAACAAACTTTGTCTTTTTGATTGTTTGTTATGGTGTGTGATTGATAGTTTGTAAATTGTTGATTCTTATTTTAATCTAATTTGAAACCATACGTTCTTGGTGCCGTTGGCAATCGAGATATCATGGGTAGAATTAGGATTAGGTAAGGGTTAATTGGTCATCGGGTAACAACCTCACGTTCTAGGAATCTGAGTACTTAGTTCCCTTTTATCACAACAAGTAATCACACATGAACTATGTCTATGTAGTTCTTTCTAGTGGAATGATAGCATAAACGTCGAAGCAACCCGGAAACTAAAGATGGTCATTTGTCTCTAAATTGTTTACAACCCAAAACTTTCAATTTGCAATTAGAATAGTAATCTTAGTTTTAAAACTCAAATCAAGTCTTGAACTTTACTTTCCACTAACTATTTAGTAGTAATAACACATATTCCACAAACTCCCTGTGTTCGATACCCACTTGCCACTAACTATTTAGTAGTAATTGGATTAAATTTGATTGTGACCACGACAGCACGTCATGCATCACAAAGCTTATTCTTGAGCAGCTGAAAAGCTTCTTCTTGTTTATCTCCCCATTCATACTTCTTATCCTTTTGAGTAAGGGAGGTCAGCGGTTGAGCAATCTTGGAGAAATCCTCAATGAATCTGCGATAATACCCTACTAAACCCAGAAACTGACGGATCTCGGTTGGCGTCTTCGGAGTTTCCCAATTCTTAATCGCCTCGATCTTGGTGGAATCCACATGAATTCCATTTTCATTCACCACGTGACCGAGAAACTGTACCTCACATAACCAGAACTCGTGCTTCGAGAACTTAGCATAGAGCTTCTCCTTCTTTAGCAGCTCTAAGATGGCTCTAAGGTGTTGCTGATGATCTTCCTTCGTCCGCGAATAGATTAGAATATCATCGATAAACATAATCACGAATTTATCGAGATATGGTTTGCAAACTCGGTTCATCAAGTCCATGAATACTTCCGGTGCGTTTGTCAAACCAAACGACATTACTAGAAACTCATAATGTCCATAACGAGTTCTAAAGGCAGTCTTTGGTATACTCTCTTCTTGAATCCGCAGCTGGTGATAACCAGATCGAAGATCGATCTTGGAGTAGTAACTCGAACCCTGAAGTTGATCGAATAAATCATCAATCCTCGGGAAAGGATACCGATTCTTGATGGTCAACTTGTTTAGCTCTCGGTAGTCAATGCACATACAAAAACTACCATCCTTCTTCTTGACAAATAGAACTGGAGCTCCCCAAGGCGAGAAGCTTGGCCTAATGAATCCCTTGTCCAGAAGCTCCTGAAGCTGCGTCGACAACTCTTGCATCTCAGAAGGCGCAAGTCGATAAGGTGCTTTGGCTACAGGCGCGGTGCCTAGAACCAAGTCAATATGGAATTCGACTTGTCGTTTAGGCGGTAATCCTGGCAAGTCTTCAGGGAAGACTTCAGGATATTCCCTTACCACAAGGATATCTTCAAGCTTCGGTTCTTTGACCTCTTTATCAACAACGTGAGCCAAGAAGGCAACACATCCTTTCCGCAAAAGCTTTCGTGGCTTCAAACAACTAATAATTCGTAGAGGCGTATCATGCTTCTCCCCATGAATCACGATCGTCTCTTCATTCATCATTGGGATGCGGATAATCTTCTCAAGGAATACGATCTCAGCTCGGTTACTCGACAAGCAATCCATTCCAACCACTACATCGAAGCTTCCCAACTCAACTGGCAGCAGATCAAGCGTAAACTCACGCTCTCCAAGCTCTATCACACAGCCTCTAATTACTTCGTTAGCCTATACTAGCTTCCCATTAGCTAGTTCTATCGAATACGGGATATCTAACTTACTGGCAACTAACCCAAGTATATCCTTAAACTCTAGAGATACGAAACTATAGTCGGCACCGGTATCAAATAGCACAGATGCAAAATGTTGATTGATAGGGAATGTACCAGTGACTACGTTCGGATCTTGACGAGCTTCCCTAGCTCCAATGTTGAAGACTTTTCCCTGGGCTTTATTGTTCTTTGGGCAATCCCGCTTAAAATGCCCTACTTCACCGCAACTAAAGCAACCTTGGCCATTTCCGGTACCACCCTGATTATTGTTGTTATTTCCTCCGCGGTTTCCACTTCCGGCTTGGTTTCCGTTTCTGTTTCCATTTCCATTACCTCCCTGGTTATTTCTATTCCCATTACCGTTTCCACCACGGTTACCATTGCCATTTCCATTTCCTCTCTGACCACATTCCCACGACCATTACCAGCCCAGCACGTTTCCTTCGAATGACCATTCTTTCCACAGTTATCACACTTCCTGAACTTGCATTGGCCGGCATGATGATACTGACATACATTACATTTGGGCAGGGTGCCCATATATCCTTTCCCTTTGTTCTCAGAACTTGCAGCACCAGTAGCACCAGTTTGTGCCTCCGCTTGTGGGTTAGCGTCTCTACGCTGGTTGGCATTGTTGTTTGCACGAGTACCCTTCTTGAAGTTCGAAAACTTCCTTTTGTTCTCTCCTGACGACTCGATATGAGTCTCCTTCTTCTTTTGTTCAGAGATTGAAAATTTGCCCAATCTAATGGCTTCTTCAGTCAATGCCACGCTCAAGTCAATAGCTTCAGTAATCGTTGGAGGCTTAGAAGTAGTCACCATGCTCAGTATTTGGGTTGCCAATCCCTAAATGAAACATTCAACTCGCTTGAACTCTGGCTCTACCATGTAGGGGAAAACACGAGATAAATCATGGAATCTTTGCACATATTCCGCTATCTTAGGACCATCCATTTTCAGATTCCAAAACTCGGTTTCCAACTTTTGAATTTCAGCCCTTGAGCAATATTTCTTGCACATCAACTCTTTCATCTCATCCCAAGTCATAGTATACGCTGCAGCCTCACCTAGAGTCTGAACCTGAAGGTTCCACCACGATAGAGCTCCCTCTAGAAATAGTCCAGATATGTAAGTGACTTGATGCTCTGGCGCACCCTTACTCGTTCGCAGCACAGAATCCGTCTTCTATACCCATCTTACAAAAGCTACGGCACATCCAGTGCCGTCAAAGTTCAGAGGCTTGCAGTCCAGGAACTGCTTGTAAGTACAACCGTGAGGTGGGTTATTTCCTGAGGTTCCTCCGCTGTGTTCGGAGTGTAGGGCCTCATGTTGTGCGATTGCCTGTGAAATCCGTTCTTGCAATTCTGCCTCAGTTGTAGGCAACTGAGTGTTCCTTCGAGGAGGCATCTTCTAAGAAGAAGATTGTATAGGTCAGGTCTTATTCGTATAATAAATATATAGTACGGATACATAATAGTGTTTATCATAGAAAGCAAGCATATAACATCACAATCATAGCACAAACAGGTAATTTAACAACGTGTTTAATGAGAACATGACGATTGAGCTTTCATTAATCATCGACCACAAGTGTTGTTACATGTTTTACAAAGTGTCACATCAAAAGGGACTCAGGGTCACACTACCCCTGTCCAATAAGTCTACCAATCTACAAAAGTCATACAATCAAAAGGTGATCTCTAAAAGGCTTCACAAGCTCAGCTCAGTAGTGGTGCTCTCATCAAAAGCAATGCAACCTACATAAAACCAAAAACCAGCTATGCTGATGGTGGTGGTGGAGGAGGAGGTCGAGGAAAGAAAAGCGAGTTGTGCACATGCGCAAGCTCCTCCTCAAGCTCATAGACATGACGCAGAAGATAACTGATCTGTTGCTCGACAGTGAGAAATCGAGCATCAAACTCTGGAAAAGTAGTATGAGGTGCAGGGGGATGCGAAAATGGAGACGGTGATGAACGAGGGGGAACAAAAGCAGGCTGACAAGGACATGGTAAAGGACGCGGTGTCATCTCAAGCTCCAAAATCCTACGACTCATGATCTCATACTGAAGCTGAAGTGATAAAAGTAACTCATCCCGGGTATAACCAACAAAATGAGAGGGATGGTAGGGATCTGAAATGGGCATGGTGTACGGTGGGAACCATCGGAATGGCTCATCAGGTGGTGAAGAAGTAAAAGGAGTAAACAGTGCAGACTGGGGAATGTGTGGAAAAGCTGCTGAAACGTGAGGGTCACGAGTAGGCTACTGGCCTGAAGTACCTTCCCCTGGACGGGGTGCGGGTATATCCTGCAAGAAAATGATAGGTAAATCAACACGTTGGGCATCAGACTCCACAGAGTGAAAAGGAACAACATCAGCGGGTGCGGGAGCAGGTGGAGGAATAAGTGGCTCAACAGGTGCAGGAACTGGATCAGGTATGAGGGGTGCAATGTCAGGTAAGCCAAAAGGAATAGGGTCATGATCCGGTAAAGGCTCAGGATCAGCAGGTGCAACATTAGGCTGATCAGCAGGAACAAAATCTGGCTCAAGACCAGGCTCGGGATTGTGTGGAGGAGATGGTGCAGCTGACATGGCCGTATCATCATCAGAATCAGTGGCATTAAGTTGTAATCCAACTGCCTGCAAGGCGGAAGACGTCACAGACTCAAAAGAATCTGAGATAGAGTGTAAACTAGAATCAGAGGAAATCTCAATAATGGGGATCTCGAGAAGTGGAATAGCAACAACGTCCTCATCCAACTCTCCATCACCATGAGCATCATCAGGGGACCATCAACAAACAGGTCAAAGTCATCATCAAACAGATCATCAAAAGACCAATCCTCAGGAGGGATGACCACTAAAGGAACAGGAGCGAGGATCGGTGCCACAATATGCTCACCATCGGGATGCCTGATGATAAGATGACCATGGACTGGAATAGGAACAACAAAAGGATCCTCGTCTGGAATACCATCAGCAAGCGGTAAGTCATCTCCAAAATCAGGCAACGCAAACGGCTGAAAGTCGTCATCATCGTCTGATAGCATATCTGGGTCGCTCTCAATATCTGAAGTAAAGATCTCCGGCTCTGGTGCGATCTCGTCATCGGACAATCCGCTCTCGGATGAAGACATAGTGTCTATAACAGAACAATCATAACATATGCACATATATTCACCATTATCATTTAGCATGCAATCAAAGACAATGTATCATGAAATCATGTATCCTTACAAATCCTTTCCATTATTCCTAGTCTCCCAGACTAAACCACCTAGTCTCCCAGACTAAACCACCTAGCCTCCCAGACTAAACCACAAACGTAAACCTTGTTATCGTGCTTCGTGTCTTTCCTTTGTAAAAATGTTGTTTCCCTGGATCTAGTCGTTTCGTGTATGCAATGAAAACATGTTGTAAAAATATTTTCTTGAGAGCCCTAAGGATTGTAGTCTAGACTCGAGAAAGAATCCTAGTTCGCTACAATCAAAGCTCTGATACCAAACTGTCAGACCCTGACTTTTGCGGAAGCGTGATTATGTGTGACTTGCTTAATATCATTGCATTC
This sequence comes from Helianthus annuus, assembly GCF_002127325.2. NCBI lineage: Eukaryota > Viridiplantae > Streptophyta > Magnoliopsida > Asterales > Asteraceae > Helianthus > Helianthus annuus. The sequence goes on from NC_035448.2 coordinate 60,733,457, forward strand.
AATCATAACAACAACTATATGATAAAACTAAAGATGATCATCCATTAAATAAGTTTAAAATATCACAAACATCATTTTTTTGAAACATAGACTTCAAATCTGAATTACAAACCATACGAATTGTTTAGAGTTCCATAAGGACTCGACAAAAGACTTTAAATAACACCAGGCTTTGAAAGATGTGTCTTATCTAGGATAAAACACATTTTCCAAACCCTTAGACTACGGATGTCATCTTTTATTCTCAACATAACTTGAAACATCCAAACGCCCGCCAGATCCACATTTAATTCCCTGAAATACATGTAGTTGGAAAACATCAACAAAAGTTGAGCGAGTTCATGTGTTTTGTAAATGTGCACGAATAAACCTTTGTAATTAGTGAAAGTATGTATGTATGTTTGTAAACCCCTGGTATGAAAGCAAACAAGGAAAAAGAGAAAACAGATCATTAATGGTTTGCAAGGCCATTAATATGTGTGACGTGATGCAGGAAGGCTCAAACCTAGCAGATTTTGCACCGGGCTTCAGTTTGAAACATAGTCACCTCATGGGCCAAACCCCGGTCCACATTTGTGTGGGCTCGCTACACCCAAATAGATGTATCACTCATGTACCTCGGTCCTACAACGAGGATTAATGGTCTTAAGCGTTATACCCACCACTCACATGATCTAGCAGTACCTTTCCTTAGCTAACCATACCATGTATAAGTGTTTGTAAACAGTATGTAACATATACTTCACCCCCGAAGTTATAAAACTGAAAACAGTTAAATGAAAAGGGAGACATGAACTCACAGTCTTGCGTTGTTCGTAATCAACGGTAACTCAAAGCTTCTTTCGGTGTACACGACTACCTACAACGTACTATGATCTATTAGACGAGCGGGTCGTGCCTTGACTTAGTATTACTTAGTGTCTTTGAGTTACGTTTCGTTGTGTCTTCAGTATTATTCCAAGTTATATAATTATTTGTTAAAATAATAAAATATTTTAACTTAAATTATTTGTATTAAATTTTTGGAATAATAGTTAAAACAATATATTTTAACTTGATACTTTTCAAGTATTTATACATGTATATCCTTCCCAAGGATGGGTGTATTTGTATTCGTGTTCTTATACTTGTATACTTTTGCCATGTATTGGTGTCGTATTCCGGAGTGTATTTATACGTACAAAAATACGTATTTTCTTGTAATTGTTAAGTATTCTTATACTTAGTTTTGTATTAATTTTTTCGGAATAATATTTCTATTAAAAATACATCAATATATATATCCAAAATATATATTTTGAGGAATATTATGTAGAAAAATTATTTATATTTTTTCCCTTGGCAAAAATATTTATTATTTCATACAAGTCTCAAAAATTGTTAGTGCATACGTCTGTCGACTTCATCTTGTATCGAGTCTTATACTAGAATTGTTAGATTACGGCACGTTGTACGAGGTAAATAGGAGGTTTTGGTGGTATTTGAGCTAATTCCGCTTGAAAGTGTCATGTGCACTGTCACACCCCCAAAATCCACCATGCGGAGTACTACCGCTTGGAGGCGTGACATGACCAGGATCGAGCCACTAATCATACTGAACTATGTATTTAAGTAATTAAAGCCAACCACAATACGATTGGTGACCGAAAGCTAGTTAACCAAGTTTTAATTTAAACAGCGGAAGCATAAACGTAAAGTCCAAAATATGAGTCCATAGTTTATAAGTTAAAGTTTCAAACGCAGGTTTAATAAGTTCATAAGGATTATATATTAAACACGGGACATAACCGTCCGTACACCACAACGACTCCTTCCTCGTGCAAGCTCCAAGCATTTGGCGACCTGTAAGGCATGTAACAACGAGTCAACAACAAAGTTGAGTGAATTCACAGTTGGTTGTTTAGTTATAGCATTCGTTTCGTAAATCATTTGTTCGTTTTGAAAACCATGTATCGTATGAGTTTGCATCGCGGTCCTTCTGACATGTTTGCGAAGGTTAGTGGGGGTTTCCCATGTGTTACTAGACCACGCGTATCGATTGCTACGAAAATATAAGAGGTGCCCTAAGTCAATGTCTATCAGCATTGACCCTTTGCCCATAGTCCATTAGTACACGCCCGTCCGACTGGCACGGTGTGAGGTTTGTTAAACCTAATAGCGCTATTAACTAATAACCCGCTCGCCATAGGCCTCGGCGATTAAGTCGATAAATGAGGGACTTAAAGTGATAGAGTTGATGGTCTTATGATCGTGTACGTAGGTTTTACGTACGTGCCCTTCAATCCGAGGACAATAAAAAGTAGTTTAATAGTAATGATAGTACAAGTAGTTAATCAATCCCATTCCCAAACCCCTGGGAATCCCATGCCTTAGAAAGAGTGTGAACTCACCTCGGTTCGCTCGGTTAGATTCTCAAATATAGCTAACAGTCAAGGTCGGTCAATCACGTCCTAATATAATTTACCAGTTAGTCATTTAGTGGCTTTCAAATAGAATACAAAGTTCCTACACGTATCTATCACACAACATGCATCGTTTTAACGGTTTATGCCCCTCTAAGTTTCCCATCCTTTCCCCACTCATAAACAAACATACGATATTGCACGTAACACATATAACATGTTAGATAATTCACCGATAGCATACTCGACATTTAGACACGCAAGTCACAACTTATGTCAATTCAGCATAAATATTCAAAACCAGGCTGTTTTCGGACATTTTAATAAAATAGTTACAGGTCACAATAAATTCCCAGAAAAATATATGACATGTGAAAAAGTCTCGTTATGTTCTTGTAAAATTTTCAAGGTCTAAATGTTTACAGATTTTTCATAAAAATTCCAGCAATGAACAGTGGTCTGATTTGTTACCATTTTACCCCTGCCCATTGTTTATTTTATTCCAGAATCACCGAGTCTCCGAATGAGGTGATTCCAGTTGGAGAATTTCCGTTTACTCGCATATTTTCTCCAGTTTAAATTTCGTAAATTAAGTCCCAATAACCCCTTAGATATAACAGAAATCGTGACCTGCATTTTCAGCTGAAACTAGACAGCCCAGCGTGCTGTTACGAGAAATTCCATTTAAGATAGTAAACGATGTCGAAAACTATGAATCCAGAGCCGTTGGAACGGTATTTCGAAAAGGTACGTTTTAGACTTCAGAAAATACATTTTTCACTGAGTTAAACTCCGGTTACAGCCAACTGAAGTTGGCTGTAAAAATCAAACAGCTTCTGTTTCAGCTTTCTATCAAACTTTAGTGAGTTATTTCGGTTCCGATAATCATAATAAGCGACAATCCACATATGCACAGCAGAATAACAATATAAATTTCGAGTAAACAATGATCAAGTGCCATGCATGTCTTATGCAACATCTATCCAACAGGTTTACATAAATTTTAAGTTTCAAGAACATGATTTTTGTTTATGATTAAAGGTGTTATAGTGAGAATCAATAAACAACAACTTGTAACCATTAAAATGTGAAGTGAACAAGGGTAAATCAGAATCTTACAACTAGCTTTCAAGCTAGGGAAGAACACTTTGAAGATGATGGTGAAAATGATGATGAGAAAGCAAGAAACAAGGCCCTTTGAAGCTCCACAAGTTGCAAGCTTCCTAGAATCACCTTCTAAGCTTGAATGAAGCTTCAAAATGGAGGAGGATGAGGGTGATATGGTGGTGGTGATGGCAGCCCAGGTCTGGCCGATTTTGAGAGAGAGAGAAGTGAGAGGTTTAGTGAAATGGTGGAGGTGATATTATGATAAATCTAGTGCCATGTCCTTATAAGATCTCTCATATATTATGTTTAGATACACAAGTAAACATCCAATAAATAAATGCCATAAAATCAATACATATATTTGAAGTATGGGAGGTTGATATGGTGGGGTCCATCAAGAGCCATGAATTCGGTTGGGGGGGGGGGGTCTAATTGCAAAATGTGTAACTAAAATGCAAAGGATAGTAAGATTGTAAGTTTGAACTTTTATGTGTAGTAAATTGAATTTAAGTGGGTGTTACGGCATACGGGGATCATGACTAGCCATAAATAATAAAATAACGTGTTTGACAAATATTTGGTGTCCCGGGTAATGTCCGGTTGTTCGGTCGGATACTGTTCCGTTAAAGTGCTTAATTGTATCGTAAAGTGTCTTATTTATATTTTTTTTGTAACGAAATAAATTCCTAACACATAGGAAAATATACCGGACCATTTAGTGACTTTTCTGTATACTACCAGTATGCTAACACGCACATGTAAGTATAGTTCAGTAATCAGAGAGCAGTTAAATATTTCAACACAGTTACCAAGCACTTAAATTATTATTAAATAAATTGTACGGAATACACGTAAATTGAGGGTTGTCACATTCTCCCCTTGTTAAGAGAATTTCGTCCCGAAATTTAGCGCGTGGTTACTGAGGAAGCTAGCTAAGTTGCGTTGTTTTCCTGATTTTCCTGGGGTGTCACATCATCCCCCCGTTGATTTGGAATTTCGTCCCGAAATTCTGCAGTAGCTTCAACCTCAGTAGTGGTTGCGTTTTTCTTAAACAGTTGGGGATACTTGAGTTTCATTTGGTCTTCCCGTTCCCAGGTATACTCTGGGCCACGACGAGCATTCCAACGAACTCGGACAAGAGGTATTCTGGTGTGCTTGAAAATCTTAACGTCTTGATCTGTAATCTCTACTGGTTCCTCAACAAATCGCAACTTGTCGTCAATTGTGAGCTCCTTGAGGGGAACTATGAGGGTCTCATCTGACAGACACTTCTTCAGATTCGACACATGGAATACGTTGTGAACTCAACTGAGTTCTTCAGGTAGGTTCAGCCTGTAAGCGACTTTGCCAATTTTCTCAATGATCTCGAATGGCCCGACGTAACGCGGGTTGAGCTTGCCCCGTTTGCCAAATCGGACTACACCTTTCCAAGGTGAGACTTTGAGTAGCACTCGATCCCCAACCTGGAACTCGACTGGTTTTCTTCGCTTATCGGCATAGCTTTTCTGACGGTCATGAGCTGCCGCCATTCGTTGTCGTATCTGAGCAATCTTCTCGGTTGTATCTACTATAAGTTCTGGACCAGTGATTTGACTGTCACCAACTTCTGCCCAACAAAGAGGTGATCGGCACTTTCGTCCATACAATGCCTCAAATGGAGCAGCCTGGATGCTGGTGTGGTAACTGTTGTTGTATGAAAACTCCACTAATGGGAGATGCTTTTACCAGCCATTACCAAAATCGATTACACATGCTCTAAGCATGTCTTCAAGGGTTTGAATGGTGCGTTCAGATTGCCCATCCGTTTGTGGATGATAAGCGGTGCTCATGTCTAATCGTGAGCCAAAAGACTTATGCATAGCTTGCCATAGTTCAGAGGTAAAACACGCGTCACGATCAGAAATGATGGAGGTTGGCACTCCGTGCCTTGATACCACTTCTTTTAGGTAGATGTCCGCTAGAGTAGAAAACTTATCCGTTTCTTTGATAGGCAGAAAATGTGCAGACTTGGTCAGTCGATCCACGATCACCCAAATGGTATCATTTCCGCGTTGAGATCTGGGCAGGCCGGTAACGAAATCCATGGAAATTTGCTCCCATTTCCATTTCGGGATCTCTGGTTGTTGAAGTGGGCCTGATGGTTTCTGGTATTCGACCTTGACTCTAGCACAAGTCAAGCATTTACTGACGTAGGTCGCTATGCTGGCTTTCATACCAGGCCACCAGTATGTAGTCTTTAGATCGTGGTACATCTTATCTGAACCAGGATGTACTGAATAACGAGACTTATGTGCTTCATCCATCACAAGCTCGCGTAAGTCTCCATACAGCGGAACCCAGATGCGTCCGTTAACATAGTAGGCGCCGTTTTCCTTTTGTTCTAGCCGTTGCCTCGATCCTCGTAGGGACTCAGCCCTGATGTTCTCTGCTTTCAATGCTTCAACCTGAGCATCACGAATCTGAGCTGGAAGGTTGGATTGGATGGTAAGCTGTAACGCACGTACACGCCTAAGTATAGTATCCTTCCGGCTGAGGGCGTCAGCCACAACATTGGCCTTGCCCGGATGATACTTGATCGCGCATTCGTAGTCATTCAAGAGTTCGACCCATCGACGTTGACGCATGTTTAACTCCTTTTGCTTGAAAATATGCTCGAGACTCCTGTGATCGGTGTAAATGGTGCACTTGGTACCGTACAGGTAATGTCTCCATATCTTAAGCGCGAAAACAACTGCTCCCAATTCCAAGTCGTGCGTAGTGTAGTTCCTTTCGTGAACCTTAAGTTGGCGCGATGCGTAGGCAATGACCTTGTCACGTTGCATCAACACACAACCAAGTCCTTGGATGGAAGCGTCGCAATAAACCACAAAATCATCTGTGCCTTCAGGCAATGAGAGGATAGGCGCGCTACAGAGTCTATCTTTCAAGTGCTGAAAGCTGTGCATCACCCCAACGATAGGTAACACCGTTCTGAGTCAGTGAAGTGAGAGGTTGCGCAATCTTTGAGAAATCTTTGATAAACCTTCTGTAATATCCTGCCATACCTAAGAATTGGCGGATCTCTGTTGGTGTGCGGGGTGCAGGCCAATTCTTGATCGATTCAACCTTAGATGGATCCACATGAATCCCATCCTTGTTTACCACATGGCCCAGAAAATGGACTTCGCGAAGCCAGAAGTCACATTTCGAAAACTTGGCATACAGCTGCTCTTTACGAAGTAGTTCCAGAATAAGCCTCAGGTGTTGCTCGTGTTCCTCCTGACTCTTAGAATAGATCAGGATGTCGTCGATGAAGACTATGACAAATTTATCCAAGTAAGGTTTGCACACTCGGTTCATGAGGTCCATGAAGACCGCTGGTGCATTCGTCAACCCGAATGGCATAACCAGAAACTCGTAATGGCCGTAATGAGTTCTGAATGCTGTTTTGGAGACGTCCTCCTCTTGGACTCTCAGCAGATGGTATCCCGATCTCAAATCAATCTTAGAGTAATAACTCGACCCTTGCAACTGGTCGAATAAGTCATCAATGCGCGGAAGAGGATAACGATTCTTCACAGTCACCTTGTTAAGTTCGCGATAGTCAATACACATTCTGAAAGTACCATCTTTCTTCTTTACGAACAAGACTGGAGCTCCCCATGGCGAAGAGCTAGGACGTATGAAACCCTTTTCCAAGAGTTCTTGTAGTTGCGTGGACAGTTCTTCAAGTTCCGATGGAGCTAGACGATAAGGGGCTCGAGCTATGGGCGCTGCTCCATGAGCTAGCTCGATTTGAAACTCAACTTGGCGATGAGGCGGAAGACCAGGTAATTCCTCAGGAAATACCTCAGGAAAGTCGCGCACAATAGGAATGTCTTCTATCTTCCTTTCTTCCGAGGACGCCTCAGTAACGAGGGCTAGGATAGCGGTGTGGCCCTTCCGTAAACACTTCTGGGCTTTAAGGAAAGAGATGATGCCTACAACAGCACCACTCTTGTCGCCACGAATCACGAGGGGTTCTTTACCAGGGCGAGGGATGCGGACGATTTTCTCCTTGCAAATAATCTCCGCTTGGTGTCGAGATAACCAATCCATCCCAATGGCAATGTCAAAACTACCCAGAACGATAGGAATGAGGTTGATAGAAAAGGTCTGATCGGCACGGACAAGCTTGCAACCTTTAACTATATGTGTAGCCTCTAAACTTTTGCCATTTGCTATTTCTACCGTGTGCTTGGTGTTCAAAAGTGTTGGAGTGTGCTTAAGCATTTGGCTAACTTTTAAGGACACGTAGCTAGTATCGGCACCCGAATCAAATAAAACAGTAACAAAGAAATCATCCAGAAGAAACTTACCCATCACAACGTTGGGATCGTTCCTTGCATCACCCTGACCAATCACGAAAGCACGACCTCTTGCTCCATTACCATTGTTGTTACCCTCGTTGTTACCTCCATTGTTGTTCCCGTTTCCCTGGTTGTTGTTGTTGTTCTGATTTTGGTTAAGCTGGGGACAGTTCTTCTTAAAGTGGCCTTCAGCGCCACACTGAAAGCATCCCCTGTTGCCCCGTTGCTGTTGTTGATTTTGCGGTGCTTGTTGTTGCTGCTGGCGATTCTGATTTGCAGGCCGTGAGCTCCTGCAATCCTTGGCTTCGTGACCCATCTTGAGACACCTCTGACAACGTCCTTTGTTGCATTGACCACTATGGTGTCTGTTACATTTGTTGCACTTCGGGTGGTTTCCTCGATACCCACTGTCCTTGATTACCGGAGGATTGCTAACCAGGACTCTGGTAGCCATCAGTCTTTCTCTGCTGAGACTGAACCGAAGCAGAACCCTTACTGGAGTTTTCATCCCATTTTCGCTTGTTGTCATTGGGAGCATCAGAAGTAGTGGCGCTAATATGTTTGGGCAGTTTGTTCTGCTCAACTGCCTGATCAGTGAGACGGTGAGCCAACTTGACGATTTGCTGTATAGTGCCAAGGTTAGCTGAGGTTACGTGGCTTTGAATTTCTGGCACCAAGCCCTTAAGGTACAGCTCAATGCGTTTGTAGGGAGGGTCCACCATAGTAGGACACAGGATGGCCAGTTCGTTTGACCTCTTAGTATACGCCTCAATCTCAGACCCCGTCATCTTCAGATTGAAAAATTCCACCTCTAGCTTGTGGATGTCGTCACGACTGCAATACTCTTCTCTAATCAGTTCTTTGAAGCCGTTCCATGGGGTGGCATTAGCAACCGCCAACCCAAGCAATTGGACCTGTGCTTTCCACCAGGTTAACGCAGCTCCTTCGAGTGTTCCAGTAGCATACTTCACCTTACGATCTTCCGGGCAATCACACATCTCGAAAACAGACTTGAGCTTCTTGAACCAGTGGAGAAGGCCTACAGCACCTTCTGTGCCGCTGAAAGTGCTTGGTCGGCAATCCATGAAGGTTTTGAATGTGCACACAGGAGGCTGAGCATGTTGACCTGTGGTGCGAGAATAAATGACAAGGTTAAGCACGAGGGTAGGTTTGCGAAGGTAAGATCTAAACGTCCTAAGATAGGTCGAAGTAGCAGGTTATACCTCCTGCAGGAACAGCTGCGAGTGCCTCAGCTACTCGTTCGTTGATCAGAGCCGTCACCTGGGCTTGAGTAAGGTTGATACGTCCTCCGCGTCCGCTCATGATCTTCATAACGAAGCAACGTAAGTGAGGAAAGTGTCGTGAAAGTGCGTAAGTGTGGGACGACAGTAGAGAGTAAGCACACAAGGTTCAAGTAGCAGTTATCACGTTAACTAATACACAGTGTGAGCTATCTAACCGACAATATAACATAAATCATACCACCTATTGTGTTGAGTCTTGCACGTGGAGCGAGGCGTCGTTGTGGATCGTTGAGCACTGTACAGGTTATAGTCTGGTTTTATCGAAAAGCTTTTCCCTTTTTTAAAACCAAGTTCACTATAACCAATGGCTCTGATACCAATCTGTCACACCCCCAAAATCCACCATGCGGAGTACTACCGCTTGGAGGCGTGACATGACCAGGATCGAGCCACCAATCATACTGAACTATGTATTTAAGTAATTAAAGCCAACCACAATACGATTGGTGACCAAAAGCTAGTTAACCAAGTTTTAATTTAAACAGCGGAAGCATAAACGTAAAGTCCAAAATATGAGTCCATAGTTTATAAGTTAAAGTTTCAAACGCAAGTTTAATAAGTTCATAAGGATTATATATTAAACACGGGACATAACCGTCCGTACACCACAACGACTCCTTCCTCGTGCAAGCTCCAAGCATTTAGCGACCTGTAAGGCATGTAACAACGAGTCAACAACAAAGTTGAGTGAATTCACAGTTGGTTGTTTAGTTATAGCATTCGTTTCGTAAATCATTTGTTCGTTTTGAAAACCATGTATCGTATGAGTTTGCATCGCGGTCCTTCTGACATGTTTGCGAAGGTTAGTGGGGGTTTCCCATGTGTTACTAGACCACGCGTATCGACTGCTACGAAAATATAAGAGGTGCCCTAAGTCAATGTCTATCAGCATTGACCCTTTGCTCATAGTCCATTAGTACACGTCCGTCCGACTGGCACGGTGTGAGGTTTGTTAAACCTAATAGCGCTATTAACTAATGACCCGCTCGCCATAGGCCTCGGCGATTAAGTCGATAAATGAGGGACTTAAAGTGATAGAGTTGATGGTCTTATGATCGTGTACGTAGGTTTTACGTACGTGCCCTTCAATCCGAGGACAGTAAAAAGTAGTTTAATAGTAATGATAGTACAAGTAGTTAATCAATCCCATTCCCAAACCCCTGGGAATCCCATGCCTTAGAAAGAGTGTGAACTCACCTCGGTTCGCTCGGTTAGATTCTCAAATATAGCTAACAGTCAAGGTCGGTCAATCACGTCCTAATATAATTTACCAGTTAGTCATTTAGTGGCTTTCAAATAGAATACAAAGTTCCTACACGTATCTATCACACAACATGCATCGTTTTAACGGTTTATGCCCCTCTAAGTTTCCCATCCATTCCCCACTCATAAACAAACATACGATATTGCACGTAACACATATAACATGTTAGATGATTCACCGATAGCATACTCGACATTTAGACACGCAAGTCACAACTTATGTCAATTCAGCATAAATATTCAAAACCAGGCTGTTTTCGGACATTTTAATAAAATAGTTACAGGTCACAATAAATTCCCAGAAAAATATATGACATGTGAAAAAGTCTCGTTATGTTCCTGTAAAATTTTCAAGGTCTAAATGTTTACAGATTTTTCATAAAAATTCCAGCAATGAACAGTGGTCTGATTTGTTACCATTTTACCCCTGCCCATTGTTTATTTTATTCCAGAATCACCGAGTCTCCGAATGAGGTGATTCCAGTTGGAGAATTTCCGTTTACTCGCATATTTTCTCCAGTTTAAATTTCGTAAATTAAGTCCCAATAACCCCTTAGATATAACAGAAATCGTGACCTGCATTTTCAGCTGAAACTAGACAGCCCAGCGCGCTGTTACGAGAAATTCCATTTAAAATAGTAAACGATGTCGAAAATTATGAATCCAGAGCCGTTGGAATGGTATTTCGAAAAGGTACGTTTTAGACTGCAGAAAATACATTTTTCGCTGAGTTAAACTCCGGTTACAGCCAACTGAAGTTGGCTGTAAAAATCAAACAGCTTCTGTTTCAGCTTTCTATCAAACTTTAGTGAGTTATTTCGGTTCCGATAATCATAATAAGCGACAATCCACATATGCACAGCAGAATAACAATATAAATTTCGAGTAAACAATGATCAAGTGCCATGCATGTCTTATGCAACATCTATCCAACAGGTTTACATAAATTTTAAGTTTCAAGAACATGATTTTTGTTTATGATTAAAGGTGTTATAGTGAGAATCAATAAACAACAACTTGTAACCATTAAAATGTGAAGTGAACAAGGGTAAATCAGAATCTTACAACTAGCTTTCAAGCTAGGGAAGAACACTTTGAAGATGATGGTGAAAATGATGATGAGAAAGCAAGAAACAAGGCCCTTTGAAGCTCCACAAGTTGCAAGCTTCCTAGAATCACCTTCTAAGCTTGAATGAAGCTTCAAAATGGAGGAGGATGAGGGTGATATGGTGGTGGTGATGGCAGCCCAGGTCTGGCCGATTTTGAGAGAGAGAGAAGTGAGAGGTTGAGTGAAATGGTGGAGGTGATATTATGATAAATCTAGTGCCATGTCCTTATAAGATCTCTCATATATTATGTTTAGATACACAAGTAAACATCCAATAAATAAATGCCATAAAATCAATACATATATTTGAAGTATGGGAGGTTGATATGGTGGGGTCCATCAAGAGCCAAGAATTCGGTTGGGGGGGGGGGGGGGTCTAATTGCAAAATGTGTAACTAAAATGCAAAGGATAGTAAGATTGTAAGTATGAACTTTTATGTGTAGTAAATTGAATTTAAGTGGGTGTTACGGCATACGGGGATCATGACTAGCCATAAATAATAAAATAACGTGTTTGACAAATATTTGGTGTCCCGGGTAATGTCCGGTTGTTCGGTCGGATACTGTTCCGTTAAAGTGCTTAATTGTATCGTAAAGTGTCTTATTTATATTTTTTTTGTAACGAAATAAATTCCTAACACATAGGAAAATATACCGGACCATTTAGTGACTTTTCTGTATACTACCAGTATGCTAACACGCACAAGTAAGTATAGTTCAGTAATCAGAGAGCAGTTAAATATTTCAACACAGTTACCAAGCACTTAAATTATTATTAAATAAATTGTACGGAATACATGTAAATTGAGGGTTGTCACATTCTCCCCTTGTTAAGAGAATTTCGTCCCGAAATTTAGCGCGTGGTTACTGAGGAAGCTAGTTAAGTTGCGTTGTTTTCCTGATTTTCCTGGGGTGTCACATGCACTTTCAAAGGAAATTAACATTTCTAATTTCGCTTGAATGTGTCACGGTCACTTTCAAGCGGAATCACACCTCTATAAATACCTCCCAAGCGAAATTAGTTGTAACAGTCTTGTTTCCGACGGCGAAGCTCCGTCGAAGTGTCTCCAGCTTGTAAATTGTGATTAGATCAATAAACTGAGACAGATTAATGATTTCTAGTGTTGTACAAGCTAAACAAAGACAGAATCAATGAATTCCGCCTTTGATTCTATCTGAGCACTCTTCTGATCGACTCATTAAGGTCGTTTCACGATCCTACAAAAATAATATATATTTCCAAGTCTAACTTAGAAAATATATATATAAATCCATTTTCCTTCCAAAAATAATATATTTCAAGTTTATTTAAGAAAATATATTTTTTTTCTCAAAAATAATGTATTTCATGTTTGCTTGAGAAACATATTTATTCCAAAAATAATATATCTTCTAATAATTCCAAGAAAAATATATATATTTTTATTCGTCCAAAAATAATATATTTTCTGCTTTTCAAAAATATGATATGTTTTGTGACAACCCGTAACTTTGAGGAATTGTTTCACTTTCATAAATAAATTTCTACGCTTTTACTATTTGATGAATTAATTACATTTTATCCACATCGCGTTGAACCGACCCGAAGTGTTTGAACCAAGTGCATGTCGATTCAACCCACTCGCGTAACCCGATACTTATGAGACCCGAACCATAGCCTGACTAACATATGATTAGTGAATTGTTGCTTAACCATATTCTTATTACTACACCTCTATTATTAGTTGTAAAAAAAATAATAAATTAAAAAAATAACAATACTAATATAATCAGCCAACATTGTCACAACTCCCACTCATTTAATTTTCGTGATTGGCCCATACCCCTATTTGTTTCCAGCTTTTTGTTTTTAATGTATGCATCAAACTTAAACCACCATATAAGGTGGTGTGTGGCCCAAGATAGATGCAAGCCCCCCAAAGATGACAGCCCACATGTAACCGTGATGTAAGTCTTGGCCCACTGTAACTCCACCGCCCTCACCCGCAAGTTTATTAGTTGCTTATGCCTGCATGATTGCATAATACCACTCCAACACAAACACAAACCCTATTTTTTCCTTGGTGATTTACGGCAGCAAGAGACCCCCCCCCACGTCGCAACCCTCTCTCCTCTCGCTACTCTCTTTCGCTCGCATCTCTCTTCCTCTCGCACTCCATCTCGAACGGTTAGTACGTTTATTTGTGGTTTACGGGTTGAAACCTCTCGTTACATGGCTGTACCTAGGTATACTCTTGATGATTTTGAATATCTTCGGTGATAATGTGTAGTATGCAGTACAACAGTATATATATGATTTAATATAGATGCATAGGAGTTAACTGTTAATGTACTTAACAAGATTATATGCTTATGTATATTCGTTCACATGTATACATGGAAGTTAGTTAGTTAATTACTAATATGTATGTATGAATGTATGGGTGTGTGATGGTGTATATGTATGCTCATGTGTAGAACCGTAGACGTAGGCATAACCGTATGTATATGTGAACCTGAAGTTTGTACAGCCGTATGGAAAGGATAATTTTGGTTATGTGTGTAGGAATATGTGATTGTGATTTTATGTGAAGGTCTGATGTGCTAGCTGCCATGATAGGGCTATGTATGGGTTATCTCTAGCGGTAAAGTCGAATGTGTTGAATGTTGATATATTATTGAGTAATGTTTTGTGATAACGACACTTAGAACCATCGTAGGATACATGAAAAACAATTTAAAGCAAGTAACGTTCGTTCAGCCATTTTCTGCAGAAAATACGCCAAATTCGGCAGTCTTTGTCAGGACATAAACTTATTAAAACTCTATGTTTTCTGAGCTAAAAATCAAGTATTCGGAAGTAGCTTTCAAACGCAGTGATTTCATATTTTTCGGACAGGTCTAAGTATTTTTAACGGATTAAATCGCAAAACTGCTCTAAGCTGTCAATTTCTGCAGAAAATGTAGCTCACGTTTCGTGTCATAACTTGGTATGTGTTTACTGTTTAGGCTTGCTAATTTTACTGTAAATGCTCTTAACTGTCGGTGCAAACCTCCAACTGGAATTTCGTCAACCGGATAAACGCATATTTTTAAATAAATTTTTCGGCAAACCTGACCAGATTATGTCAAATCTGATCATGGTTTGGCGCAAGATTTTTCACGAAAAATCCGTAAGGAATTTGGTCACCAAATTTTAATGCAATGGTTTATGGTTCAATTGAAACGTTCTGTACTTATTCGGGAACTATCCGGTGCCCGAACGGTCCCAATTAATGCACCTAAAATTGTCCGAAAATGCACTTAAAAGCTGAAATTTTGAGACAAGATTTATTATGTGTATTGTGATGAATATGTGGTCGCTAATTCGAATAGCGACACTTTGCATGCATGTGTACATATATACATTATAATATTTGATGTGCAACATGTTAGAACACGGGTAAGAACTTTGTGCTTTATTTGAAATTATTAATAAACTAAATGGTAATCATATTAGGACGTGATTGACCAACCCTGACCGTTAGCTATTTTAAGAGTTCAACCGAGCAAACCAAGGTGAGTTCACACACTTTCTAAGGCATCGGATTCCCGGTGGTTGGGAATGGGTTAAAGAATTAAAACGGAACCTACATATCCTCCTTGGGTAGGATATGTACCTCCATCCTCCATGGGTAGGATGCCAATGTTAATCTTGCGTATTCTCCTTGGGTAGAATACGTACGTTCGTCCTCCTTGGGTAGGACAACAACCTTAAACTTACTTGATAAAACTCTATCATGAAGTCCCTCATTTTTATATCGACTTAATCGTCGGGCCAATGGCGAACGGGTCATTAGTTAATAGCCCTATTAGGGTTGACAAGCCTCACACCGTGCCGGTCGGAAGGGCGTGTACTAATGGATCTGGGAACTTAGTCAATGATGATAGACATTGACGTAGGGCACAACTTACTTTCGTCAGTTGTCGATATGGTAACAGTCTGGTAATACATGGGAAGCCCCCACTAATCTTCGCAAACATGTCTGGGAGACCGCGATACGAATTAACACGATACATGGTTTACAAACGAACATATGATTTACGAAACGAATACTATAACTAAACAACCAACTGTGAACTCGCTCAACTTTGTTGTTGACTCATTGTTACATGCCTTGCAGGTCGTTAGGTACACATGGAGCTTGCACAGGGAGGCGCGGTCGTTGTGGGACATGGCAGTGTGTGCCATGCTAAAAACATTACTTTATTTCGTACTTAATACTTACTTTGGGTTTTACGATTATGCTTCCGCTAAACACTTAACTATGTTTTTGATTTGAAACACCTTTCATATTGCATGGTTGAATTTTACTTATTACTTGTTATGTTCAATATGATTGGTGGCTTGATCCTGGTCAGTCACGCCTCGAGGCGGTGGTACTCCGCGTGTGGTTTTTTTGGGGGTGTGACAGATTGGTATCAGAGCCATTGGTTATAGTGAACTTGGTTTTAATAAGGGGAAAAGTTTTTGTTAAAACCAGACTATAACCTGTACAGTGCTCAACGATCCACAACGACGCCTCGCTCCACGTGCAAGACTCAACATTGTAGGTGGTATGGTTTATGCTTTTATTGCCTACTTGCTAGTTACATAGAATTTTGCTCATGGTATGCTTAGATAAACGTAGCAACTGTTGATTGAAATACATGTGTGCTTACTCTCTTCTGTTATCGCATTTTCGTGAACCTCTCTCACTCATGTTTCCCTTTTGTTATGAAGATCATGAGTGGACGTGTTAACATGACTCAAGCCCAGTTGATGGCTTTGATTAACGAACAAGTTGCTGCGGCACTGGCAGCCGCTCAAGCAGGAGGTCAGCACGCTTAGCCACCTGTATGCACCTTCAAGACTTTCATGGACTGTCGTCCTAGCACATTCAGTGGCACTGAAGGGGCCGTTGGACTCCTCCACTGGTTCGAGAAGCTCGAATCGGTCTTCGAGATGTGTGAATGCCCTGAGGCTCGCAGGGTGAAGTATGCCACTGGTACTCTCGAAGGCATTGCGCTGACTTGGTGGAATGCGCAAGTTCAGATGCTGGGGTTGGCGGCTGCTAATGGCACCCCATGGAATGATTTCAAGGAATTGGTCAAGCGGGAATACTGTAGTCGTGATGACATCCACAAGCTAGAATTGGAGTTCCTTAACCTGAAGATAACGGGGTCAGAGATAGAAGCGTATACGAAGCGATCCAACGAGCTAGCCATCTTGTGGCCCACTATGGTGGACCCTCCTATCAAGCGCATTGAGTTGTACCTCAGAGGCTTAGTACCAGAGATTCAAAGCCATGTGACGTCTGCCAACCTAGCTACTATTCAGGATGTTACCCGTCTTGCTCATCGTCTCACAGACCAGGCAGTGGAACAGAACAAGCTGCCTAAACGTATCAGTGCTGCTACTACTACTACTACTACTACTACTACTACTTCTGCTACTCCCAGTGACAACAAACGAAAATGGGATGGAACCTCCAGCAAGGGTTCAACTACGGTTCAGTCCCAGGCACAGCAGCGAAAGATCGATGACTACCAGAGTCCAGGCCAGCAGTCTTCTGGTAATCAAAGGCAGGGTGGATATCGAGGAAATCTTCCGAAGTGCAACACATGCAACTGGCACCACAATGGTCAGTGCAACAATGGTCGTTGTCAGAGGTGTCTCAAGATGGGTCATGAAGCTAAGGATTGCAGGAGCTCAAGACCTGCGAATCAGAACCGTCAGCAACAACCACCAGCTCCACAGAACCAGCAACAACAGCAGCAGGGTAACAACAAAGGATGCTTTCAGTGTGGTGCTGAAGACCATTTCAAAAGAGACTGCCCCTAGTTGAATCAGAATCAGAACAACAACAACCAAGGAAATGGGAACAACAATGGGGGTAACAACGACGGCAATGGTGCTAGGGGACGTGTCTTCGTGATCGGTCAGGGTGAGTTCCTACTCGACGACTTTTATGTTACTGTTTTATTTGATTCGGGTGCTAGTTTCGTGTCTTTAAAAGTTAGTCAAATGCTTAATCGTACCCCAACACTTTTGAACACCAAGCACATAGTAGAACTAGCAAACGGTAAAAGTCTAGAGGCCACACACATAGTTTAGGGTTGCAATCTTGTTCTTGCTGATCAGACCTTTTATATCGACCTCATTCCTATCGTTCTACGGAATTTCGGGACGAAATTCCAAACCAACGGGGGATGATGTGACACCCCAGGAAAAACCAGGAAACCACGCAACCTAATTAGCTTCCTCAGTGACTACGTGCAAAATTTCGGGACGAAATTTCATTCAACCTGGGGATGATGTGACAACCCGTAACTTTGAGGAATTGTTTCACTTTCATAAATCAAATTCTACGCTTTCACTATTTGATGAATTAATTACATTTTATCCACATCGCGTTGAACCGACCCGAAGTGTTTGAACCAAGTGCATGTCGATTCAACCCACTCGCGTAACCCGATACTTATGAGACCCGAACCATAGCCTGACTAACATATGATTAGTGAATTGTTGCTTAACCATATTCTTATTACTACACTTCTATTATTAGTTGTAAAAAAATAATAAATTAAAAAAAATAACAATACTAATATAATCAGCCAACAATGTCACAACTCCCACTCATAATTTTCGTGATTGGCCCATACCCCTATTTGTTTTCAGCTTTTTGTTTTTAATGTATGCATCAAACTTAAACCACCATATAAGGTGGTGTGCGGCCCAAGATAGAAGCAAGCCCCCCAAAGATGACAGCCGACATGTAACCGTGATGTAGCTCTTGGCCCACTGTAACTCCACCGCCCTCACCCGCAAGTTTATTAGTTGCTTATGCCTGCATGATTGCATAATACCACTCCAACACAAACACAAACCCTACTTTTTCCTTGGTGATTTATGGCAGCAAGAGACCCCCCCCCACGTCGCAACCCTCTCTCCTCTCGCTACTCTCTTTCGCTCGCATCTCTCTTCCTCCCGCACTCCATCTCGAACGCTTAGTACGTTTATTTATGGTTTACGGGTTGAAGCCTCTCGTTACATGGCTATACCTAGGTATACTCTTGATGATTTTGAATGTCATCGGTGATAATGTGTAGTATGCAGTACAACAATATATATATGATTTAATATAGATGCATAGGAGTTAACTGTTAATGTACTTAACAAGATTATATGCTTATGTATATTCGTTCACATGTATACATGGAAGTTAGTTAGTTAATTACTAATATGTATGTATGAATGTATGGGTGTGTGATCGTGTATATGTATGCTCATGTGTAGAACCGTAGACGTAGGCATAACCGTATGTATATGTGAACCTGAAGTTTGTACAGCCGTATGGAAAGGATAATTTTGGTTATGTGTGTAGGAATATGTGATTGTGATTTTATGTGAAGGTCTGATGTGCTAGCTGCCATGATAGGGCTATGTATGGGTTATCTCTAGCGGTAAAGTCGAATGTGTTGAATGTTGATATGTTATTGAGTAATGTTTTGTGATAACGACACTTTGAACCATCGTAGGATACATGAAAAACAATTTAAAGCAAGTAACGTTCGTTCAGCGATTTTCTGCAGAAAATACGCCAAATTCGGCAGTCTTTGTCAGGACATAAACTTATTAAAACTCTATGTTTTCTGAGCCAAAAATCAAGTATCCGGAAGTAGCTTTCAAACCGCAGTGATTTCATATTTTTCGGACTGGTCTAAGTATTTTTAACGGATTAAATTGCAAAACTGCTCTAAGCTGTCATTTTCTGCAGAAAATGTAGCTCAAGTTTCGTGTCATAACTTGGTATGTGTTTACTGTTTAGGCTTGAAAATTTTACTGTAGATGTTCTTAAGTGTCGATGCAAACCTCCAACTGGAATTTCGTCAACCGGATAAACGCATATTTTTAAATAAATTTTTCGGCAAACCCGAGTAGATTATGTTAAATCTGATCATGGTTTGGCGCAAGATTTTTAACGAAAAAGCCGTAAGGAATTTGGTCAGCAAATTTTAATGCAATGGTTTATGGTTCAATTGAAATGTTCTGTATTTATTCGGGAACTATCCGGTGCCCGAACGGTCCCAATTAACGTACCGCAAATTGTCCAAAAATGCACTTAAAAGCTGAAAATTTTGTGACAAGATTTATTGTGTGTTTTGTGATGAATATGTGGTCGCTAATTCGAATAGCGACACTTTGCATGCATGTGTACATATATACATTATAATATTTGACGTGCAACATGTTAGAATACGGGTAGGAACTTTGTGCTTTATTCGAAATTATTAATAAACTAAATGGTAATCATATTAGGACGTGATTGACCAACCCTGACCGTTAGCTATTTTAAGAGTTCAACCGAGCAAACCAAGGTGAGTTCACACACTTTCTAAGGCATGGGATTCCCGGTGGATGGGAATGGGTTAAAGAATTAAAACGGAACCTACATATCCTCCTTGGGTAGGATATGTACCTCCATCCTCCATAGGTAGGATGCCAGTGTTAATCCTGCGTATTCTCCTTGAGTAGAATACGTACGTTCATCCTCCTTGGGTAGGACAACAACCTTAAACATACTAGACAAAATTCTATCATGAAGTCCCTCATTTTTTTTATCGACTTAATCGCCGGGCCAATGGCGAACGGGTCATTAGTTAATAGCGCTATTAGGGTTGACAGCCTCACACCGTGCCGGTCGGACGGGCGTGTACTAATGGATCTGGGAACTTAGTCAACGATGATAGACATTGACGTAGAGCACAACTTACTTTAGTCAGTTGTCGATATGGTAACGGTCTGGTAATACATGGGAAGCCCCCACTAATCTTCGCAAACATGTCTGGGAGACCGCGATGCGAATTAACACGATACATGGTTTACAAACGAACATATGATTTACGAAACGAATACTATAACTAAACAACCAACTGTGAACTCGCTCAACTTTGTTGTTGACTCGTTGTTACATGCCTTGCAGGTCATTAGCTACACATGGAGCTTGCACAGGGAGGCGCGGTCGTTGTGGGACATGGCAGTGTGTGTCATGCTAAAAACATTACTTTATTTCGTACTTAATACTTACTTTGGGTTTTACAATTATGCTTCCGCTAAACACTTAACTATGTTTTTGATTTGAAACACCTTTCATATTGCGTGGTTGAATTTTACTTATTACTTTTTATGTTCAATATGATTGGTGGCTTGATCCTGGTCAGTCACGCCCCCAAGCGGTGGTACTCCGCGTGTGGTTTTTTTGGGGGTGTGACATGTTTTTTAATATTTGAAAAATCATATTTTTGTTCTTTTGGGTTCCAAAATATTATTTACCAAAAATATACTTATGAATAATATTCCCGGAATATTTTGTAAGTTATATTCCTTTGTTCGGTTTCACTAATATTTTGGGTATTCTTTGTGTATTCGTTCCTTGAAATCTTGGTAATGTTTTGGATTGTAATTTTTGGTTTTTCTGATGAGTTATATTATTTCAACTCCTAAAATAATATAACTAATACACATAATATACAAATAATCACACACATGGACATCTAAATATATATTTTACTAAATACATATTTAGTCACTTTTATTTATAAAAACCAACCTCCAATATTTATAATTTTTATAATAAAATTTATGGCAAACTTTATGTGAAAATCCATGGTTTGAAATATACTTGCAAATATTTGTTTAGAAATATTTTTCTAAGTGTTTAATTTTTAGAAAAAATTTTGCCATAGTTTCCCTTAAAAATGGAGGTTTCCATACCTTCAAGGCATATCATTTTCTTTTGTAAATCAACACAATCAATCAACAATCAACAATAAACAAACTACACTTACCATCTTGCCAAAACAAGCATAATCTACTACTTCATAAACTTGAAAATTTACAAAAAATGTGTAGTAACTTACTAGTGTATTTAGTAAGTCCTGTTACCCTTTAAAGTATGGTTGTTTCTTTAAAAACATCATTTTTAAAGAAAATGGTTCTTTACAACTTATAATCACATTTTCTAAAAATGCTTCTTCTTGGATTTTTCTTGTTATATACATGATCCTACACTTGTTTAACATCTAAAAACATGGTTGATTTCTTTAAGAACCAAGATGAAGTAAACTTTGTATTTTTAACTTGATTTCTTGAAAAATCATTCTTGAAATCTTAGTTTTACAAGACTTACATCTCACTTTAATCATCATTTTACAAGAAAACAATATATTCTTTCAAGTTCATGTCTTTCATGAGGATGACCTATTAATCTCTAACATTTTCATCTTCTCATCTTGCTAGATTATGTTTTTAATCATGATCTAGCAAGATCATATGATGATCTACACCATTAACATGAGTAAACAATAATCAACAAGCATAACAACTCATAAACATCAAGATTTCTTATGATTTTAAGCTTATGTTCATGTTTCATTCTCTTGATTCTTAGTGTTCTTCAAGATTAACATCATGTATCATTATTTAACCACTTAAATAAGATGCAAAATGAAGAGTTTAGTGTTCTTACCACTAGCTCAAGGCTAGGGATGATCAAGAGAAGAAAAGAAGTGGATAAAAGCAAATGGTGACGGTTCTTCAACTTCCGAAAGCTCCTAGCTTACTTATGCACCTTCTAACACCTTTGAGTATACTTGGAATTGGATTTAGATGATTGAATGATGGTGGTGATGTTGTTGTTGCTTTCGGCCGAACCCAAGAAGAAGAGAAGAGAGAAGAGTGGTGTTGAGTGTGTTGTGATGAAATGAAGCTTATGTTACTAGGAGTTTATCTTATAACCCATTTCATGGTTTTAACTCTTGGTTTTAATGTTTAAGAAAGCTCCAACATGATCCAGTAATATAATTAAACAAATCACAAGTGGGGCCACATGTTGGGCCGTCCACTAGGTGGGGGGGTCTTAGGCTAGGGTTTAACCAAATAGTTAGTTTATGGTTAAAATTAAAGTGTTTAGTTAGGTGTTTAGTTACTAGATATTTATATAGTGTGTTATGATGTTTGGGGAACATAACTAGCTTGGTAATGTTAAAACAGTGCTTCTAGTGAAAATTTTGTGTTTCGAGTAGTGTCCGGTTGTTCGGTTGGTTACCGGTTCGCTAAGGTGCTAAACTATGCAGTTTAATGTGCTTTATGTACCCTTTTATGACAGTTTTGATTCCAAACACTTAGGAAAGCATTCAGGACCATTTAACCATATTTCTACATGATATTAGTGTGTTTAAATGCTGAAAATTGCTGATTTTCTGCAGAATTCTGCAGTTTATGTGAGTTTTAGGCACTTTCCGACACTTAAACTATCTCTAGGAAGGCAGTTTCGTGATCCTTACTTTCCTACACACTATACTAGCGTAATACTTGGTTTCTGGCTCATTCTATGTCTCAACACATAGTCTGTCTATGTACTGAACTCCGTCAGCATTTTCCACGGTTTGTCTGATAATTGTGCTAACTGTGTTTCGTGCATCAATTAAATCAACAAAGTTTGCATGAAATGATGATATGTCATTGAGCAATATGTGATGCCCATGTATGTATCATAGCAATAATCAGAATGCAATTCAAGTCATTAATTGAAATTCAGCACAGTCATTAAGCACTAATCATGGTTTAATAGTTGTACGGATACCTGGAATTTTGACAGTTGTCACAGTGATATCATTGTAGATCCGGTTTTTCGGACTTACAATTGGTATCAGAGCCCTTGGAAGGATTACTATTTTTGGATAAACTGTCAGTGTTCCGGGTAATCTGCTTGGAATAATTGCTATTTTCAGATCATCTTTAATCAATTTCAGATCATCCTTGCTAATTTCGGATAGTCTTTTGTGCTTTTCGGATAAAGTTGCTTGAAGATTGTCTATGTCTACAGCTGTTTTCGGATAATCTTCGAAGAATTCAAAAAGAGTTCTTGGAAGATCACGAAAAAAATTGTTACAAGATTTTTCGGGATTTCAGTTACCAAGTTTATCAGATTTTGAATCCCTGATAATTCGGAAGTTTGATACTGACACATTTTTTTTGCAGGTTTCGAATCATTTCGGATCCACTGTTTCGAATTCAGCATTTCGAACACATAATTTCGGATAGCTTTTCGATTTCATCTTTTCGGATAGTTTTTCAGATAAGACATTTGTCACACCCTGACCACGTTAAAACAACAAACCATGGCGGAAACGTCGGGGAGTGTTATAACAGAATCATCGTTTCACAACCATGGTAGTTAAAAGTTTCGTTTTATTGAAATATTATGCAATGTATATTGTCTTTAAGCCAAAACAAACGAACTACACATTGTTTATAACTGTTTTAAGTCACTAAGGCCTCGTCCAGGTCCTATGTGACACAAGCTTCCTAGCAAGCAACATCAAGCAATACCACCTGAAACATATGTAAAAATAAAGTCAGCAAAGAAATGCTGGCGAGTACATAGGTTTTATGGGAGTATCGGATTCATGGCTCGTTTATATGTTGCAGTACCTCGTTAGACTACAAGAGTCAAAATACAAACCTCGTTTTGAAAAGTGTATTGCAACATAATTAACCAACTCAAATCAAGAGGGTTATAGTTTATAAAATATCGTAGCCATGACTCTTAACCCAAAAACATTTGTTTTAGTATAACAACTTGTAAACATCTCGTAAAAACTCGTTAATAAAACTCGTATGGTTTATATCGTTTCGAAAACCTCGTTGTGTGACATCGTTTCAAAATCGTTTCCCCAGTGAACTAAATAATGACACTCAATGTAATATGATAGAAGCACTTATATATAAGATGTACCAGCAGCGTATCTACCATGATTCTATCATACTACACCCGTCCCATTATCCAATCACTACCCAAAACCAATCATTTATCCAAATCGTTTATCTCGTTTAAGTCGTCTCAAATCGTTTAACTCGTCCCAAAATCGTATTCGTTTTAATAGTGAAACTACTTTTGGTCGTCTCGCTATTAACATTCAAACCTTCGTGACTCGTCTAACTCGTTTCTCGCATTAACAAACCACCAAAGGGTAAGTTAACAATCACAGATTCGGTCGTTACCTACATAACCCCCACACGTAACCATGGGTGTAGTCTAATAACGGGATTTGTCAGATCCTATGGTACCATAACCTAATACTGGTCGGCTCGGCCAAAGCTAATGAATGTCATTCGTTATGTAATTACAACCAACAAGTCTTGTTCACCTTATTGAAATCGTTATTAGTTTAGTATAAACCATCTTAATCGTTTTTGAAATCATCGTTTAAACCTTGAAATCGTTTTGTACATATGAATCACCCCAAAACAATTGAAAACAGTAAAATAGGGGAACTATGTACTCACATTGAAGTGCAAAGTATCCTCAATATAGAGAACTCAATAAGCTCAATCAAACCAAGGAAACTCAAGCAGCACCTAGTAATCGAATCGCTAGTCAAACAATAGACGCCTAAATCGGGAGATCGGAAAGAATGAGGTCTGGTAAACCAAATGAGTGTAGGAACTCATGTGATACGGTTTAACAAAGCCTACATTCTAAATCGGAACCTAACCTAAGTGCTTTTGACCCATTTGTTAGTGCACTACGTCTATTGACTTCGTCTTGTATCATGTAATAGAATAGGATAAGTTAGAATAATCAGTGCACGAGGTTCGAGAAACGAAAGTAGGTGGAATTGCAAGTAGGTCCGCTTATATGGACATTGTCCATAAGAGCGAACCTGTCTAGTAACTAGGTCCGCTCATATGGATGACCATATAAGCGAACCTACTACACCTATATATAGTGCACAGTTTGATTCATTTGGTACGGTTCTGAAACTTGTAACGAAGTGCTGCCAGTTTGCTTTCAGGTTGTAAATGTTATCAGATCAATAAAAGAAAGCATTATATTTAGTTTGAGCGTCTGATTCATTGAGTCCGCCTTTGAATTAGATAAACAACTCTTCTGATCGACTCATTTAGGGTCAACAACGATCCAACAAATGCAAAATTACATCGTTTTTGACACTTTAAGTCCTTGTAAGATCAAATAAGCATATTTTTGCACACTGAACCACTCAAAGCTCATTTCTAAGCTATGCTTAGGTTATTTATGGTATGTTTAGCTTATGATCAAGTTCCAGACTGTTCGACACCATACGAGTCGGCATAGCTTCGCAGTTTGACATAAATAGTCCCTACGATCGAATAGATTTGCTTTCAACACACCAAACCATCCAAAACTTATTTCTAAGTTATGTGAAGGTTATTTAAGGTATGTTAAGCCTATTTCACTATCCCGGAGTGTTTTTCGCGTTAAACTGGCTGCATTTATGCACCAGTTTGCGTATAACTTTCTAGAATGCGATTTAAAGCTTGAAATCGGAATCGAATCGAATTGTAAAATCACCAAACACAAATAAACACATAAGAACACCAGAACACATTGTATTATTGATAATTAACATTGTTTTGAATCGTTCATCGATTAAAGAGAACAGTTGTCACAGTCTCCCCTACTTTAGGAAATTTCGTCCCGAAATTTTAACTAGAGGAAACTTGTGAGAACAATTGCAGATATTTCATCTTCATTTGGTCCTCACGTTCCCAAGTAAACTCTGGGCCACGTTTGGATTCCCAATGAACTTTGACTAATTTAATTCGTTTGTTCTTCAACTGTTTGTTTGTACGGTCCACTATCTCCACGGGTTTCTCGACAAAGTGCATCGTTTCATCGATTTGGATCTCGTCGAGAGGAATGTGAAGATCAGCGTCAGCTAAACACTTTCGCAAATTGGACACGTGAAAAGTCGGATGAATATTTCCAAGCTCTGGAGTTAGCTCTAGACGATAGGCAACCTTCCCAACTCTTTCAACAATCTTAAATGGTCCAACATATCGTGGTGCAAGTTTTCCTTTCCTTCCAAATCTCACCACTCCCTTCCAAGGTGACACCTTGAGTAGAACAAGGTCCCCGACTTAAAATTCTGATGGCTTGCATCGTAAATCCGCATAACTCTTTTGACGGCTTCTAGCTGTCACAAGATTATCGCGAATTTTCTTGATTTTGTCTGTCGTTTCCAGAATGAGCTCAGGTCCAGTAAGCTGAGCTTCACTGACCTCATTCCAACAGACAGGTGAACGACATTTTCGACCGTAAAGAGCTTCGAATGGTGCCATATTGATGCTAGCATGATAACTATTGTTGTAAGAGAACTCGATCAATGTGTATGTGTGACAACTGGCACCAAACCGGTAATTTCCGTACACTTTAATCATTATTTAATGACTGCAATTATGTGCTTAATTGTCAGCAATGTCTGAACACATACGAAACAAGTGAATTCATGCACGTTGTATACTACGAAATATTGCTTTATGCATAAACGAGAGCGTTGCGTCAAAAATACTAAGTAAACTCACCAGTAAGACACTATGTGTCAACAGAAATGCAGAAAGCAGTCAGTCAATAAAATTGGAACCTATGTGTAGGTCCAACAACATGAATACATTAAAACCCAAGAGTACATACAAGGGTTTAATATATATACTCTCCGGAAGCAAAAATAAGCACTAAAAAGCACCCGAAACGCACTTTAAGTGCATAATTTTATTAAATTCAGCAAAATTCAGCTTTTAACAACATAAATATTGTGCAGAAATGTCGTTTTATCATCCAGAATATTTCCCTAAGTGACGGGAATTCTTTGTGTCACTAAAAATAACACTAATGACACTTTAAATGCTTATTTAGCACTTTAACGAACCAGTGTCTAACCGAACAACCGGACTTTACCCAGAACACAAAAATATTGTCAATGACATCGTTTATATTTTACTGAACTAGTTAGGGTCCCCGAATAGTCTAACACCCGTTATATTAAATAACACTCTAATGATTAACTTAATCACCTAATTTACATAACAAGTGCTAACTAGTTAGTTGAATTTGAACCATGGCCCAACACCCCCAACCGATCGGATTTTCCCCATGAGGGGACACACTTTTGACAATTTGATTATTTTAGTATCACTTGTCTAATATCTTCCATGCATATTATTCAATGGTTATTAGTGGAGAAGGGTCTTTAAATGAACATGTGGGATAAGAACATCATTTACCAAAGCACTTAACAAGAAAAAAAAATTCCACTCTTTCTTTCCCTTGGCTACTCTCGGCCGAGAACCACAAGCCACCCACCATCACCTTCCAACATCAATCAAGCCATTTTACCTACTTACAAGTGTGTTAGAACTCATTCGAGGAGGCTCGGTGCATACGGAATCGCAAGCACCTCTCTACGACGCTATTAACCACCCATTTTTCGTCTAGTTTCTTCCCTAGCCTCGAGCTAGTAGTAAGAGTCTTTAAACATTCTCTTGTTCATGTTTAAAGTGGTTAATAAGAGATTTAACGGGTAAAAATCATAAACACTAGAGACCAAAGTTTAAAGTCTTGTAAAGAAAATGAACTTGGTAGTTAAAGACTAACTAATAGTGTAAAATTTATGGAACTTGTTTTGTTATGATTATGTTATGTTGTTTGACGCTAGTAGTAGAACGGATCGTCATCTAACCAGGCTAGGTCATGTTCATGAAACATGAACTAGTGTTATGTTAAATAGAAAAGTTGCAAGATGACGAATCTTTCCACAACATAAACATGAACTTGTATAAAAATAGTTTTTCTTATAAAATGGAGTTCTAAACTAGTAGATCTAAAGATTTACAAGTGGTATTTTCGAGGGACCAAGTAAATATATATACAAGTCTCATTTTAAGTCGGATCTTTCATGAACTAGAGGTGTTTTTGTGAACAAACAAGTGTGTGGACACTTGTGTAACAAAAGTTTTAAAAAAGAAATAATTTTCATAAAAACCGACTAGAAGTTGTAAAACTTCATGTTCTTTAAAAAGAAGATTTCCAAGAAACCGACTTTATTTTTAGAGATGGAAAAACCTACTAAATGTGTTGAAGAGTTACTACACATTTTTACACAACTTGCAAGTTCATGTGATTGCGATATATGTTTATGTTGGACTAGTTTGATGATGATTGGAAATTGATTGGTTGAATTTTTAAAAGAAAATGATACGCTAGTAAGCGTGGCCACCTCCAGTTATAGAGGAAACTCTGGCGAAATTTTTCCAGAAAATAACACATAGAATATTTTTGGTGACAAGTGTTATGAATATATTTTTGACTTGTTTTCCAAACAAACTTCGCCATGATTTTTATTACAAAATTACCAAATACCGGAGGTGAATTTTCATAAATAAAACTTGTTAAATATATATATTTAGAATATATATTTATCGCTTGTGTGATTATGTGATTATTTTGTGAACTAGGTATATATTATTTTTAGAGTAAAAATAATATGACTTGGAGATACTCGTAACGAGTAAAAATACAAAAAAATACACATGCAACCTATTCAGACAAAATACATAATTCGGGTGCAAAGTGCAAAATACAAAATACTTATATTAAATCTTGAGAAACTAATATAAGTAAAATACTTAGTTAAAAATATACGATATTTTTAACACAACAATACAAATACAAAAGAGAGTGACTGTACTTGTGTGACGCAAGTCTAGTGACTAACGATAATGAAACACGTTTAGGTCACGACGCACTATAAGCAAATCCGGTGAAGTTTTACGACGCAAGGAACGCGAAGTTGTGAGTTCATGCTCCCCCTTTTCTTTTAACTGTTTTCAGTTTTATAACTTCGGTGGTGAAATACATGTTGCAAATACGACAATATTTATAGATGGTATGATACAAAAACAAGAAGCACTCTTGGTGATAACTAGTACCAAGTATGATGCGTTTGGAGAAATAATACGAGAAATCGTGTCACGAATAGGGTACCATAAGCACCATTAATCGTGTACATACTAAGACCGCAGAACAAAAGGTTAGATCTAATGGGTTTCAGGGCAGCCCCACTCTTGGTGACAACTAGAACCAAGTAGTGTTTTTGTGTCTCAGTCGTGAATCGACTACAGAAAAATGCCTATGGTTTGGTGACTTCCTATGTCGTGTCACATGTTAATGGCTTTGCAACCCATTAACACTTGATACATATAGAAATACTTGACTATACATGAATACGTGATTTAGACAAAATACATACCATGTTTTTCATACAAAGTATACAAACGTACAATACAAAAACTGCATGAATTCACACCAACATTATGTTGACGTTTTTCCAAAACTCACATGTATTTCAGGTAACTAGAAGTGGATGTGCGCGCGGTCCTACCCATGCTTATGGATGTCGTCTATGTTATGTTTAAATAAAGTTGTAAATTTTTAAGACAATGTTTTATGCTATCGTTGCGATGTAGACGCTAAACTTGTGTTTTCAAATTATGAATGGTTGGTATTTGAAGTTATTTTTATGAGTATGTAGTATGTTTACCTTTCGTATGCAATGAGAACCTTTCATGATCACACCTCGTGCTTCCGCCGCAGAAAGGGGTGTGACAGAATGGTATCAGAGCTGCGATTGTAGTGAACCAGGATTCCTTTTTGAGTCTAGTCTAGTCTACAATCTCTAGGATCCTTTCACGAAAATGATTTTTCAAAGAGTTTTCATTGCATAAAAATTCCCGCGACATCCACTGCCTGAAACTGTTTACACGAGTCTAGAAAAGACACGACGAGACTTAGAGTGCACAGGAGTAGCACTTGTCTTTAACTGAGAAAGTACTTGCGATTATGTGTGATAATTAGCATATACATGTACTAGATGTAGAAAACCACTAGTATACATAACTTTACCTGAAAACAATGGCCTAACTGAAGGAAGTAATACGAGGACGAAATGAACTGTGCGGACTATGCAAGGAGTTACGTAATTATGGATGCATAGATAATTATGGAACTCAGTGCACAGAAACCACAGCAAGTCTTGTCGCGTATGCATTCCCTCAGTGAAAGAAAACGGTCAAACGTATACTCTTTGGAGTGATGACTTAGGGTATAAAGACAAGAACCGCCAATGTGAAGTAAGGTGTTTACCTATTATACATGCTTGTTGCTGTATGAATTAATTGCGCGAATTGTTTGATGTCACTTATGTGGTATATGCCTGCGTATATATATATACTACTACTGTCTCGTACGACGATATCGAACAAATGTCTAACCCTATTATATTATGTTCTGTCAGAACATGGCACCAAGAAGAGCTGTGA
Source organism: Helianthus annuus (assembly GCF_002127325.2). NCBI lineage: Eukaryota > Viridiplantae > Streptophyta > Magnoliopsida > Asterales > Asteraceae > Helianthus > Helianthus annuus. The sequence goes on from NC_035448.2 coordinate 60,764,173, forward strand.
ACGCTCGTGATCAACCTCCTCCTCCCCCACTGCCAAAGACTGCTGAAGAGCTGAACGCTCTACTGGAAGAAAGGATCTCTGCTGCTATCACCGAGTAAGAGGAGAACCGTACTCCAGACAGTGGAGGACCAAGCAATGCTAGACGTAACGGACATGGAGATTCGTCTGGAGGAAACGCAGCTCAAGGTAACCTTAAGACAATTTGCTAAGCATAGAGAAATTTATGAACGGTCTTTGTTTCATTATTTCTTCGATTGCTCACAAGTGAATTGGTTGGATCGATTACAGGCTGCACCTTCAAGCAGTTCCTCGACTGCAAACCACTGAACTACGATGGCACTGGAGGAGCGGTAGCGTTTGTGCGTTGGAAGGAAAAGACTGAAGCCACTATCCGCATGAGCAAGTGTACCACAGATCAACAAGTCACTTTTGCTACTGGGCTGTTTGTCGATGAAGCATTGACATGGTGGAATTTGCAAGTTCAAACACTGGGTGATGATGCCGCGTATGGCATGACTTAGGATGAACTTAAAGAGAAGATGAGAGAGAAGTACTGCTCTCGTGCCGAACTCCAAAGGCTGGAGACGGAGTTCTGGCACTTAACTATGGTAGGTGCTGACATCACTGGGTATACTCGAAGATTCCATGATTTGTCTAGGGTGATTCCCTACATGGTGACCCCGGAATTTAAGCGCGTTGAACGCTATATTTGGGGACTGGCCCCAGAATTCCGCGGCATGGTGACTTCAGCCAAACCCCAAACAATCACTAAGGCTGTAACTCTGGCTATCAGCCTTACTGAAGACTGTGTTCGCATGCAGAAGCTATCATTGAACCCGACAGAAAACACCAAGACGCATGCTGAGTCGTCCGGTGACAAGAAAAGGAAACATGCAAACTTGAATCAAGTAACTCGTAACAACAAGGGTTCCAACAAGAAGCGTGACCCCAACCCGCCTCAGGAGGCGAAATCGCTTGCAGCCCTGAATAACGCTCCAGCTAAGGGATACCTGGGCACCCTGCCAAAATGCAATCGGTGCAAGCGTCATCACGAAGGAGCCTGTCGCGTTCCAAAGCGCAACAAGTGTGGAAAATTGGGTCACCGCACTGAAGACTGTTGGGGTAAGGGAAACCGAAACGGAAATGGAAACCGCACTGGTGCTGGAAACAACGGTGGGAACGGTAATGGCAATGGTAACCGGGTTAGGAATGAAGCCGGGCGAAACCAAGGATGCTTCAGTTGTGGAAGTAATGAACATTTCATGAAAGACTACCCAAAGAGAAACAACGCTCAGGCTCGAGCATTTGTGATTGGAGCAAGGGACGCACGCGAGGACCCTAACGTGGTCACCGGTACGTTTCTCATTAACAATCACTTTGCATCCATACTATTCGACACTGGTGCCGAATTTAGTTTCATGTCTGTGGAATTTAAACGTATGCTTGGGATAGAGTCTAGTAGATTGGATATTCCTTACTCCATAGAACTAGCCAATGGTAAACTTGTTGAATCGGGCGAAGTTGTTAGAAGCTGCACACTAGAACTGGGTGAACGAAGGTTTATCATCGACATCTTACCTATCCAATTGGGTAGCTTCGATATAGTGGTCGGAATGGACTGGTTGTCTAGTAACAAAGCTAAAGTTATTTGTCATGAGAAAATCATTCGCATCCCTTTAGCGAATGATGAAACTCTCATCGTGCATGGAGAAAAACGAGACGCGCCTCTTCGAATCATCAGTTGCATGAAGGCACATATGTGCTTAAGGAAAGGATGTGTTGCCTTCCTAGCACACGTTGTAGATAAGAAGGTTGAGGAGCCGAAACTCGAAGATATTCCTGTGGTGAAGGAATTTCCTGTTGTTTTTCCCGAAGATCTCCCAGGACTACCTCCGCAACGTCAAGTCGAATTCCATATAGATTTGGTTCCAGGAGCCGCTCCTGTAGCCAAGGCACCCTATCGGCTTGCACCATCCGAAATGCAAGAGTTATCTACACAACTCCAGGAGTTGTTGGATAAAGGATTCATAAGACCGAGCTTCTCGCCCTAGGGAGCTCCAGTATTGTTCGTGAAGAAAAAGGATGGAACTCTGCGGATGTGTATCGATTACAGAGAACTGAACAAGCTCACTATCAAGAATCGGTACCCACTACCGAGGATTGATGACTTATTTGATCAGTTACAAGGATCAAGCTACTATTCCAAGATCGACCTCCGATCTGGATACCATCAGTAGAGGATTCAAGAAGAAAGCATACGAAAGACTGCATTCAGAACACGCTATGGGCATTATGAGTTTCTTGTGATGCCATTCGGACTGATGAACGCACCAGCAGTCTTTATGGATCTGATGAACCGTGTATGCAAGCCATATCTCGATAAATTCGTGATTATATTTATCGATGATATCCTAATTTACTCGCGAATGAAAGAAGAACACGAGCAACATCTCAGAACCATTCTGGAACTACTGAAGAAGGAGAAACTTTATGCAAAGTTCTCAAAATGCGAATTCTGGATTCGCGAAGTTCAATTTCTTGGTCACGTTGTGAATGAGAAGGGCATTCACGTAGACCCATCCAAGATTGAAGCCATAAAGAATTGGGAAGCCCCCAAAACCCCGACTGAAGTTCGTTAATTTTTAGGCTTAGCAGGCTATTATCGATGGTTTATTGAGAATTTCTCAAAGATAGCTCAGCCGCTAACTGCCCTTACGCAGAAAGACAAGAAGTATGACTGGGGTGTTAAACAAGAAGAAGCTTTTCAGCTACTCAAAAACAAGCTATGCGATGCACCAATACTATCATTACCCGAAGGCACAGAAGACTTCGTGGTATATTGCGACGCTTCACGACAAGGTTTGCGTTGCGTGCTCATGCAACACCAAAAGGTCATCGCTTATGCTTCAAGACAACTAAAAGTACATGAAAGGAACTACACTACGCACGACTTGGAACTGGGTGCGGTAGAATTCGCCTTGAAGATCTGGCGACATTATCTATATGGTACTCGATGTACAATCTTCACAGATCACAAGAGCCTGCAACACATACTTGATCAGAAGGAATTTAACATGTGACAACGACGATGGGTCGAGCTGCTAAATGATTATGACTGTGAAATTAAGTACCATCCTGGAAAGGCAAACGTTGTAGCGGATGCATTAAGTCGAAAAGAAAGGGTTAAGCCCCTAAGGGTTCGGGCATTGGAAATGACTATTCGAACGAACCTCACTTCACGTATTCGTGACACACAACAAGAAGCCCTTAAGGTGGAAAACCGCAAAGCTGAATACCTCCAGGGTGCATTGAAGTTCATGGCGCCAAATGAAGAGGGAGCCTTATACTTTAAGAGATGTATATGGGTTCCGCTCTATGGTGGCCTACGAGAAGTCATCCTTGATGAAGCGCACAAATCAAGATACTCGATCCACCCAGGATCAGACAAAATGTATCAAGACTTGAAAGAATACTATTGGTGGCCGAGACTTAAGAGCGACGTTGCTGTTTATGTTGGAAAATGCCTAACCTGTGCTAAGGTTAAGGCTGAATATCAGAAACCGTTCGGCCTACTACAACAACCAAAGATTCCCATGTGGAAGTGGGAGCAAATCTCGATGGACTTCATAACGAAATTACCCAGGACCCCTAGGGGCACGATATGATATGGGTAATAGTCGATCGACTAACGAAGTCTGCGCATTTCCTACCAATCTGAGAGAAGGATAGCACTGGAAAGCTTGTTGAGATATACCTAAAAGAAATTGTGACGCGACATGGAGTGCCAATCTCAATTATTTCAGACAGAGATGGACGCTTTGTCTCAAGAATCTGGCGATTCTTTCAGGAAGCCTTTGGATCTCAGCTAGACCTGAGCACGGCATTCCATCCACAAACAGACGGCCATAGCGAACGAACCATACAAACGTTAGAAGATATGATTCGCGCATGTGTCATGGATCTAGGCGGCAGCTGGGATATTCACCTACCTTTAGTTGAGTTTTCCTACAATAACAGTTATCATACAAGCATCAAAGCCGCATCGTTCGAAGCCCTGTATGGCCGCAAGTGCCGATCGCCCTTATGTTGGGCAGACGCTGGAAATAAACGTATGGTTGGTCCTGAACTTGTACAAGAGACAACCGACAAAATTACGCAGATCCGAGAGCGTATTAAGGCGGCTCGAGATCGACAAAAGAGCTACGCTGATCGAAGACGTAAACCATTAGAATTCGAGGTAGGAGACAAAGTGTTGTTGAAAGTTTCACCTTGGAAGGGCGTAGTCAGATTTGGAAAACATGGAAAGCTGAATCCACGATACATCGGACCATTCAAGATCTTAGAGAGAATTGGTACCGTAGCATACAAGTTGGAATTACCGGAAGAACTGAATCGAGTACATGACACGTTCCACGTATCCAACCTCAAGAAGAGTCCAACATAAGAAAACATAATCATCCCTGCGGATGAAGTGCATGTCGACGACACCCTCCGATTTACAGAACAACCCGTTGAGGTTACCGACTGGAAAGTCAACAAGACAAGAAGGAGCAGTGTCAAACTTGTCAAAGTACGTTGGAACTCTAAACACGGACCCGAGTACACGTGGGAACGTGAAGACCAGTTCAAAGAGAAGTATCCCCACCTATTCAAGAAGACTCCTGCGAGAGTTAGCTCAACCTGAATTTCGGGACGAAATTCTTTTAACGGGGGGAGACTGTGACAACTGGCACCAAACAGGTAATTTCTGTACACTTTAATCATTATTTAATGACTACAATTATGTGCTTAATTGTCAGCAATGTCTGAACACATACGAAACAAGTGAATTCATGCACGTTGTATACTACGAAATATTGCTTTATGCATAAACGAGAGCGTTGCGTCAAAAATACTGAGTAAACTCACCAGTAAGACACTATGTGTCAACAGAACTGCAGAAAGCAGTCAGTCAATAAAATTGGAACCTAGGTGTAGGTCCAACAACAAGAATACATTAAAACCCAAGAGTACATACAAGGGTTTAATATATATACTCTCCGGAAGCAAAAATAAGCAATAAAAAGCACCCGAAACGCACTTTAAGTGCAGAATTTTATTAAATTCAGCACAATTCAGCTTTTAACAACATAAATATTGTGCAGAAATGTCGTTTTATCATCCAGAATATTTCCCTAAGTGACGGGAATTCTTTGTGTCACTAAAAATAACACTAACGACACTTTAAATGCTTATTTAGCACTTTAAGGAACCAGTGTCTAACCGAACAACCGGACTTTACCTGGAACACAAAAATATTGTCAATGACATCGTTTATATTTTACTGAGCTAGTTAGGGTCCCTGAATACCCTAACACCCATTATATTAAATAACACTCTAATGATTAACTTAATCACCTAATTTACATAACTAGTGCTTACTAGTTAGTTGAATTTGAACCATGGCCCAACACCCCCATCCGATCGGATATTCCCCATGAGGGGACACACTTTTGACAATTTGATTATTTTAATATCACTTGTCTAATATCTTCCATGCATATTATTCAATGGTTATTAGTGGAGAAGGGTCTTTAAATGAACATGTGGGATAAGAACATCATTTACCAAAGCACTTAACAAGAAAAAAAAAATTCCACTCTTTCTTTCCCTTGGCTACTCTCGGCCGAGAACCACAAGCCACCCACCATCACCTTCCAACTTCAATCAAGCCATTTTACCTACTTACAAGTGTGTTAGAACTCATTCGAGGAGGCTCGGTGCATACGGAATCGCAAGGACCTCTCTACGACGCTATTAACCACCCATTTTTCGTCTAGTTTCTTCCCTAGCCTCGAGCTAGTAGTAAGTGTCTTTAAACATTCTCTTGTTCATGTTTAAAGTGGTTAACAAGAGATTTAACGGGTAAAAATCATAAACACTAGAGACCAAAGTTTAAAGTCTTGTAAAGAAAATGAACTTGGTGGTTAAAGACTAACTAATAGTGTAAAATTTATGGAACTTGTTTTGTTATGATTATTTTATGTTGTTTGACGCTAGTAGTAGAACGGATCGTCATCTAACACGGCTAGGTCATGTTCATGAAACATGAACTAGTGTTATGTTAAATAGAAAAGTTGCAAGATGACGAATCTTTCCACAACATAAACATGAACTTGTGTAAAAATAGTTTTTCTTATAAAGTGGAGTTCTAAACTAGTAGATCTAAAGATCAACAAGTGGTATTTTCGAGGGACCAAGTAAATATATATACAAGTCTCATTTTAAGTCGGATCTTTCATGAACTAGAGGTGTTTTTGTGAACAAACAAGTGTGTGGACACTTGTGTAACAAAAGTTTTAACAAAGAAATAATTTTCGTAAAAACCGACTAGAAGTTGTAAAACTTCATGTTCTTTAAAAAGAAGATTTCCAAGAAACCGACTTTATTTTTAGAGATGGAAAAACCTACTAAATGTGTTGAAGAGTTACTACACATTTTTACACAACTTGCAAGTTCATGTGATTGCGATATATGTTTATGTTGGACTAGTTTGATGATTGGGAATTGATTGGTTGAATTTTTAAAAGAAAATGATACGCTAGTAAGCGTGGCCACCTCCAGTTACAGAGGAAACTCTGGCGAAATTTTTCCAGAAAATAACACATAGAATATTTTTGGTGACAAGTGTTATGAATATATTTTTGACTTGTTTTCCAAACAAACTTCGCCATGATTTTTATTAGAAAATTACCAAATACCGGAGGTGGATTTTCATAAATAAAACTTGTTAAATATATATATTTAGAATATATATTTATCGCTTGTGTGATTATGTGATTATTTTGTGAAATAGGTATATATTATTTTTAGAGTAAAAATAATATGACTTGGAGATACTTGTAACGAGTAAAAATACAAAAAAATACACATGCAACCTATTCAGACAAAATACATAATTCGGGTGCAAAGTGCAAAATACAAAATACTTATATTAAATCTTGAGAAACTAATATAAGTAAAATATTTAGTTAAAAATATACGATATTTTTAACACAACAATACAAATACAAAAGAGAGTGACTGTACTTGTGCGACGCAAGTCTAGTGACTAACGATAATGAAACACGTTTAGGTCACGACGCACTATAAGCAAATCCGGTGAAGTTTTACGACGCAAGGAACGCGAAGTTGTGAGTTCATGCTCCCCCTTTTCTTTTAACTGTTTTCAGTTTTATAACTTCCGGGGTGAAATACATGTTACAAATACGACAATATTTATAGATGGTATGATACAAAAACAAGAAGCACTCTTGGTGATAACTAGTACCAAGTATGATGCGTTTGGAGAAATAATACGAGAAATCGTGTCACGAATAGGGTACCATAAGCACCATTAATCGTGTACATACTAAGACCGCAGAACAAAAGGTTAGATCTAATGGGTTTCTGGGCAGCCCCACTCTTGGTGACAACTAGAACCAAGTAGTGTTTTTGTTTCTCAGTCGTGAATCGACTACAGAAAAATGCCTATGGTTTGGTGACTTCCTATGTCGTGTCACATGTTAATGGCTTTGCAACCCATTAACACTTGATACATATAGAAATACTTGACAATACATGAATACGTGATTTAGACAAAATACATACCATGTTTTTCATACAAAGTATACAAACGTACAATACAAAAACTGCATGAATTCACACCAACATTATGTTGACGTTTTTCCAAAACTCACATGTATTTCAGGTAACTAGAAGTGGATGTGCGCGCGGTCCTACCCATGCTTATGGATGTCGTCTATGTTATGTTTAAATAAAGTTGTAAATTTTTAAGACAATGTTTTATGCTATCGTGGCGATGTAGACGCTAAACTTGTGTTTTCAAATTATGAATGGTTGGTATTTGAAGTTATTTTTATGAGCATGTAGTATGTTTACCTTTCGTATGCAATGAGAACCTTTCATGATCACACCTCGTGCTTCCGCCGCAGAAAGGGGTGTGACACAATGGCAGATGAGAATCCCAATTACCACCAAAGTCTATCACACATGCTCTTAGCATATCCTCCAAAGTTTGAATCGTCCTCTCGGATTGTCCATCTATTTGGGGATGATAAGCAGTGCTTAGACTTAGTTGGGTTCCCAAAGCAGATTGCGTGGTTCTCAAAAAATGAGATGAAAATCGAGCATCACGATCGGAAATGATATCCAAAGGAACACCATGTCATGATACAATCTCATCGACATAAATCTTTGCAAGTTTATCAGCAGATAGATCCTCGCGAATCGTAATAAAATGAGCTGACTTCGTTAATCGATCGATGACAACCCAAATAGCATCGTGACCTTTAGAAGTACGCGGTAATTTAGTGATGAGATCCATAGCAATGTTCTGCCACTTCCAAACCGGTATCTCTGGTTGTACAAGCAAACCAGAAGGTCGTTGATGTTCAGCCTTGACTTTGAGACAAGTTAGGCATTTCGATACATACAAGGCAACATCTTTCTTCATACCCGGCCACCAGAACTTAGTACGAAGATCCTTGTACATTTTACCAGCACCAGGATGGATAGAATATCGAGACTTGTGAGATTTGTCCATCACTAAGGTGTGAAGATCGTCTTGTTTCGGAATCCACAAACGGTCCTTGAAATAGAGCAAACCATCCTCCTTCGCTTCGAGTTTAAGCTCAAGCTGATGTGGTAATTCCGTACCCATCAAATTTTGTGAAACACAAAATTGCTGAGCTTGAAGAACACGAGTTTGAATATCAGATAGAGTTTGAACAGAATGAAGCTTGACTCGCTCTTTTCGACTAAGCGCATCGGCCACGACATTCGGCTTACTAGGATGGTAACGAATATCGCATTCATAATCGCTCAAGAGTTCAACCCAACGTCATTGCCTCATGTTCAACTCCTTCTGATTAAGAATATGTTGGAGACTTTTGTGGGGTGTGAAAACCACACACTTCATACCATAAAGATAGTGTCTCCAAATTTTGAGAGCAAAAACTACAGCACCTAACTCAAGATCATGAGTTGTGTAGTTCTTCTCGTGAACTTTCAATTGTCTAGACGCATATGCTATAACTTTGCCTAGTTGCATGAGAACACAACCAAGGCCTAAGTTGGACGCATCGCAGTAGACAACGAAATCATTGCTTCCCTCGGGCAAAGATAGAACAGGAGCGTTACACAGCTTCTGTTTCAGTGTTTGGAACGCTTCTTGCTTGGGTCCCCACTCAAAAGGCTTATTCTTCTGAGTCAAAGCAGTGAGTGGAACCGCAATCTTAGAGAAGTTCGCAATGAACGAAGGTAATACCCAGCAAGTCCGAGAAAAGAACGAACTTCTGTGGGTGTCGTAGGTGTATTCCAATCCTTAATAGCAACTATTTTGGATGGATCCACATGAATACCTTTCTCGTTGACTATATGTCCCAAGAACTGAACTTCTTTAAGCCAGAATTCACACTTGGAGAATTTAGCAAAAAGTTGTTCCTTCTTTAGGAGTTCGAGAGTCAAACAAAGGTGTTGCTCATGCTCGGCTCTAGACTTCGAATAAATGAGAATATCGTCGATTAACACAGTGATGAACTTGTCTAAATAAGGTTTACAGACCCTATTCATTAAGTCCATGAAAATAGCTGGAGCATTCGTCAAACCAAAGGGCATGACAGTGAACTCGTAGTGTCCATATCTCGTGCAGAAAGCGGTTTTGGGAATATCTTCTTCGAATACACGAAGCTGATGATACCCAGAACGCAGCTCGATCTTGGAAAAACAGGTAGCACCTTGTAGCTGATCCAAGAGATCATCAATTCGAGGTAGGGGATATCGATTCTTGATGGTAAGCTTATTAAGCTCACGATAATCGATACACATTCGAAAAGATCCATCTTTCTTTTTCACGAAGAGGACAATAGCTCCCCAAGGTGAATAACTCGGACGGATGAATCCTTTATCAGATAACTCTTGAAGCTGTTTCGATAACTCTTGCATCTCTGTTGGACCGTTGTTTGACCCTAAATAGTCAGTTAAGGCAGTTCATCTTTGTGTACAAAGGCGGAATCAGTGTATACAAAGTAACAACAGCTTTTTCTCTTAATTTCCTCTTATATTACTGAAATCGAAGCTTTTACAATGTATTCTGACAAAAATCCGGCAGCACCTCAGCTTAGATTTCGCTCCACCAGATACCAAATGAGATCACACATCAAGGTATTTATAGCACAGCTGATTTCGCTCCAAACTGCCAGGAGTGAAACCCCATGTGTCTCATGAGCGAAACCCCTAACTAACCTAGGAGCGAAATTAACTCTAATGTGTACACTGGAGCGAAATTACAAGTTCTGATTTCGCTTCTAATGACCTACATGTCATTAGGAGCGAAATTAACATCCTAAACCCTAAATTTGACTTCCGAGCTCCAATCTAACCTATCTAGACCTAAGACTCGATACAAACGTAGTCAACAGACATTCAGTGCACCAACAGACTCCCCCTTGGATGTTGACGAAGTCTTCGACTCCGAGTCTTCAGTCTTGGTCTTTTCTCCAACTCTGTCTTTTCATCGTAAAAACTCTATTTTCACAAGTTCAGGTTCTTGACCTAGCTCTATCTTCAAACTTCCCCTTTGACTGTTGATCCAGACTCCCCCTTTCACAGACTCCCCCTCTCAGTATGCTAGAATCTGAGGTCTTGATCTGGTTCAAGCTTTGACAATTAGCTCCCGTGGGAATGATGAAGTCCAAAACCTGTGTCTCAAACATCAAACATTACAAACTTATCTTTTCACAAAAACACACAGTTTATCAGTTCTAGAAATCCACTCAAGTATTTAGGTCCAAGTTAATGACCCTGATTACTCAATTAATCTACCAAGTCCAATTTAATGACCTTGGTTGATCTTTTGACAACACAGACTGATTTTGTTTAATATTTTCAAACATTTTCTGAAAATAACAAGCATCAAATTAATGAACTTGTTTTAACTTTTCATCAATTCAAACTCCAATAAGATAAGCTCTCCTCATTCTTCAGCTCGGAACTTTTCCTGCATCTGCTTCAATCTACGAGAATCCAACGATTAACTCTCCACTTTGATTTGTCAAAAATAAAGCAGAAATAAAATCTTTTTGGATTTTAATAAAGTGTTCTAAACTAAGAAATGAAATACAGAAACTTAAATTGCAGTAAGTAAACTATGTACAAACATATTTTTGGTGAGCGTGTCAGGGAATCATATCAGCTTATCAGACAAAATACAAGTACCATTAAGCTTCATTTCATACTCAGACTTAAACAATTCACATCGATTGTCGATATACTGATCCATCTTAAATTCTCACACAAATTTCAATCTACTCAGGATACAATTTAGATGTTTTATGAACTTAGCTCATTCATGTGTCCCACCTCTTGAATATACTCCCGTATCCAGAATCCCAAATATTCAGTCTTACAGGTGAGTATACCACAGATGATATCCGTCAGGGGTTAAATGCGAGGGCCGTGAGAGCTCAGGTCGATACTTCTGTATACGCAGAGAGATGGTGGCTTCGACTTTTCGGTGTGTCCCCTTTAGAGGATCTTTTAGTTACAACAGCACACGATTAGCATTTTGCAATGATTCATCATTTTTTATGCTGAGGGTGATGCTATATTTCAAGCAATGCGGAAAGTATTATTCGGGGACTAGGTCAGAACTTCCATTCAGCAAAAGTCCCAGAATAATATCCCAGATATCACTGAGTATAAAGACCTAGTATCTCAGAATACGGGACCTTTCAATCGACATTTCAGGGGTTACCTATATATCCAAGAAGTGTTCCCCACGAATTACGCAAGTTTGAAATTTTAGGTTTATATCCCGAATAAATCTACTAAATGTGCGAAAACCTATCGACACATCATCAGCAAGACTGTTTAACTCATTTTAATCTTTACAATTCTTTAGCATACTGTAACTGTCTAGCCGATGTACTATCATTTTCCCTTTTTACACAAGCTCTTTTCCAGTTTTCTAATGTTTTTGGATTTTGAAATTTTATCATGTTTTTGTATTATTTTTTTTTACATTTTTTACTGTTTTTGTATTTTCTGAAAATATTTACATCTACTCCCCCTAAATATCAAAACAAGTAAAAAAACGACAAACCATTGCAGATTGTTTCTCATCTTCATCCGCAACAGTACTCTCATCAACGCCAATTATGCCATCCGACACTGAAAGAAGCTTCATACCGTTCAGTTTTAACAGATATTTAAACCGTGTTTTGTCAAAAGCTTTGGTATGTAAATCAGCTTTCTGCTCGTCAGTGTGGATTTTCTCGATTCGTATCAACTTTTTCTCGAAACAATCGCGAATAAAGTGATGACGAATTTCTATATGTTTAGTTTTAGCGTGATGTACTGTATTCTTTGTTATATTAATTGCGGCCTCATTATCAACAAAAAGAGGTGTGTTAAGAAACTGGAAACCGTAGTCGCGCATCTGTTGCTGTATCCACGGGATCTGAGAGCAGCAACTGCTAGCAGAAACGTACTCCGCTTCACATGTAGATAGTGCCACAGACGTTTGTTTCTTACACTACCAGGTAACCAATCTAGGTCCAAAGAACTGGCATCCTGCAGTTGTTGATTTTGAATTGACTTTGCAGCATCCGAAATCCGAGTCGGAATACCCTTCGAGCGTAAAGTCGCCTATTCTAGGATACCACAACCCCAATGTAGGAGTTCCCTTCAGGTAGCATAATATCCTCTTCACAATAATCATGTGCGAAGCTCTCGGGTTAGATTGATATCTTGCTGCGAGGCACGTTGGGTACATGATATCAGGACGTGAAGCAGTTAGGTACATCAAAGAACCTATCATGGAACGGTAGAACGTTTCATCAGCCCTGTCTCCGGTGAGATTTGGATGAATCCCATGATTTGTTGCAAGAGGGGTAGCAGCTGGAGTAGAACTTGACATTCCAAATTTCTCTAGAATATCATGCACGTACTTCGCCTGATGAATGAAAATTCCCTCAGGTAGTTGTTTAACCTGTAGACCCAGAAAGAATTTCATCTCCCCCATTGATGACATTTCGATTTTTTGCTTCATCACCTGTTCGAAATCTTTGCACAGATTTTCATTCGTCGACCCAAAGATTATATCATCCACATAAATTTGAACTATCAGAAGATGTCCGTCGACCTCTTTAGTGAAGAGAGTGGCATCCACTTTTCCACGTATGAATCTGTTGGCTAGTAGGTGTTGAGACAAAGTCTCGTACCAAGCTCTCGGGGCCTGGTGTAAACCATACAGCGCTTTGTCCAATAAGTAGACCTTGTTTTTGTGGATTGGATCGGTAAAGCCCGGCGGCTGGCCGACATAAACCTCCTCTTTAACCTTCCCATAAAGAAACGCCGATTTTACATCTAGCTGATAAACTTTAAAGTTCTTCCAAGATGCAAATGCCAGGAAAATTCTGATCGCTTCTAGTCGTGCTACAGGAGCGTACACTTCAGTAAAATCAATCGCCTCCTGTTGACTAAAGCCCTGAACAACGAGTCGAGCTTTGTTCTGTACAACAACTCCTCTGTCGTCTCTCTTACACTTAAATACCCATTTTGTATTGATTTTCCTATGACCATCCGGTAAATCCACTAGCTTCCACACACCCAGCTTTTCAAACTGATTGCATCGCAATGACCCAAGAGTCTTCAGTAAGCGCCTCTTTGTAAGTTCTTGGTTCGATCTGCGAAATAAAGCAACTCAATGAAAATTCAGTTTGTAAAGGTGCTACTGTAGAGTAAAAACATGTAAAGCCCTGGTCAATTTGACGTCTCGTGCAAACGCCTGATTGCAATTCTCCTATGATCAACTCCTCTGATGATATGAAAGAGTTCGCGACATTACTTCGCTTGGAACATCCACATCGCCTTCCAGATTAGTAACATTTTGATCTGCACCTTGTTCACCAATTTGGTTTGTTTGACTTGAACCCTGAATCTGCTCCCCCTCGGAATCTGAATCTCCTCGATCAAATATCGGCATGTTCTCAGATTCTTGATTATCATTCTCAACCGTCTGATTATCTTGAGCAACTTCATTCTGTTGGACATCATCGTGTTCACCAGCATTACTCGGACCTGCTTCATCGTCATTTGATGTTTCCCGTGGTCGCCTTGAATACTCAGCTGGGAACCTTTGCTGTGACTCGTATTCGCGCAAAATATCCAACTCGTCAAAGAAATCTTCTTCTTCTTCTTCTGTCATATCAAACGAATCCCACAACTTGTCATAATGATAACGCCATGAATCTCCTGGATTTTGTGGCGGCATAGTATAACCTTGACATTCAACATTTGCAGCTTCAATAATCCGCTTCTCACTTGGAACGAAGACACATCGCAAAGGACTCGAATATCCAACAAATATACCCTCAATGCTCTTCGAACCAACCTTTCCATAAGGCTCTAGAACAGTACAGGGTGACCCAAATGGTTCAAGATACTTCAAATTCAGTTTGCGGTTATTGATTAGCTCAAAGCATGTTTTGTTGAACTTCTTGACAGTGAGAACTATGTTGAGCGTATAGCATGCGACAGAAACAGCTTCAACCCAAAAATTAATCGGTAACTTTGAATCTGCGAGCATCTTCTAGCCGTCTCGATTAGTGTCCGGTTATTGCGTTCTGCGACTCCATTCTACTGCATAGAGTACGGAGCACTAAACTCATGCAAAATACCTCTTTCATCACAAAATTCTTCCATCTTGCTGTTCTTGAATTCAGTACCATTATCACTTCGAATTCTTTTGATACGCCTTTGGTACGGATTCTCAATTCTTTTGAATAACGCCATCAAACTATCAAACGTTTCGTCTTTCGTTTTCAAGAAAGAAACCCACGAAAATGTGGAATAATCATCAGTAACCACAAGACAATATTTGTCTCCCGTAATACTCTTGACATTCACCGGACCAAACAAATCCATGTGAAGTCTCTCCAGGGGTCTTGAGACTAAATTGACTTGCTTTGTAGGGTGTGATTTTTTCTTCTGCTTGCCTTTACCACAGCTAATGCACTCCCCTTCCAGATGAAAACCTTTAACATGAACTCCTGTAACCAAATCATTGTGCACCAAGTGATTCATTTTTCTAATATGTATATGTCCCATCTTCCGGTGCCAGAATCTCGATTCTTTTCCAGTTGCTCTGGACACGAAATAATGAGCCTGACCCGTGGTTGTAGTAGCAACGCTCATATCCAACACGTACAGATCATTGACTCTTGGTGCCCTCATGATAATCCATTCTTCAGGGATAACAAATCTTGGCTTCAAGATCAAACATTCTTTGTCAGTGAAGTGAGTGGTATACATCTTGTCACAAATCTGTGAGATACTCAGCAGATTGTTCTCCATCTCAGCAATGTAGTTAACTCCCTCAAACGTTACAATCCTATTGGATAATGTTCCTTCACCAATAATCCTTCCTCCTTGATTACCCGCAAAACCAACATAACCTCCATTGATATTCTTCACATCATACAACAACGCAGTCTTCCCTATCATATGTCGAGACGCTCCACTGTCCATAATCCAGCGTGAGACTAATCTCGGAAGATCCTGCACATATCACAAAAATGATTCAAACACTTCAATAAAGGATGCTGATTCATGCTTCGCGATCAAGGAAGCTCCGGCAATTCAAACTGCTTAGTCAAACATTGTGTCCACCCAAGCTTCATCAATCTTGGGTGTAACCTTGGTACTTTTAACTCTCGCAACTTGAATTTTAAAGTTTTCAGCCTTCAGAGGTGGAAAATTTGCATCATAATCAATTGGAATTGAATCCTCAGAAGGTGAAATCTTTTTCTCATTTTTAGGTTTCCAAACTTGTTGAGATAATGCTACTCGTTTGTAAAACTTGTCATTTTTAATTACCACTTTCTTTACGGGTTCATTTTTCACTTTGATGTTGTCATTTTTCACACTCTTTTTCTCAACAACCACTTGTGCTTTACCCTTCACCTCAACTTTCTTCTGTTGAATCTTCACAGCTTCAGTCTTAGGCTTCACGTTGGTACACTTTCGTGCAATGTGACCAACTTGATTGCATCTAAAACATGTTCGAGTGTCAACAACTCGACTTGTGCCTTCAGACTGAGACTGTGAAGCTCTCTTCTCAAAGAACTCTTCATTCGATTTTGAAAAAATCTCTTTCTCTTCATCAGCAAGTGAACTCGAACTGTTTACAAACTTTTTCTTTTCAACAAACCGCTTGTTCTGAACATTTCTCTTTTGATAACTCTTACCACCCTGATAACCACCCGACCAATTGTTTCGATTTTTGTTATTATAAAAACGTGGTGGAATAACATGTTTCTTGTAGTATGATTTATCTTTTTCAAAGTTCATTTGTCTCTTTGTTCGACTCAAACTGTTCACATCTGACAATTCAACTTCGACCAATTTGAAAACATTTGTTAACTTTTTCACATTCACATTCTCAATTGGAAACTTTGAATACGAATACAACTTATCGAATCCTGACATCTTATACATGACAAGAGTAGGTTCATCATTTAAGTTGTTTTTGGATTTTTGTTTCGGAATGTATTTGTCCAGAAAACATCCATCATCTTCAGCTGAATCAGACATCAAAACACTTTCAGCTGTGCTCTTAACAATCTCTGTCTGAACACTATCATCAGATGATGTAAAAGTAACATCAATGTTCTCCGGAAGTTTAATTTCATTCTCTTCCTCGATTTCAACCAACCCAGATTGCTTTTTAGTATAATTTTCAAGAATCGGTGGTGGAACTCTATGAAAACCCACCCCAGTTCTATCTGAATACACATCTTCGCCTGCTTTATTTTTCCCGATGGGTTTAGGAACAATGTGTTGCAAAACAAAGCTTGCGGAGTTGTAACTGTTAAGCTTCAACTGGATTCGCTCATTTTCAATTTCAGCCTCTTGAACTTTAAGTTTCAGTTTAGCGATTTCATCCAGTTGTTCGTTGATTGATTCTTCTTTTATCCTAAGGACAGTTTTTAATTGAACATTTTCTTTATAAGTTTTACCATTTCGATCATCATTATCTTTCATTGTGGTTTTAAGCTTCTCAAATTTTTCAGTGATTTGACGGTTTTCAAGAACTAACTTTTCATTTCTTGCCTAATCTTCTCATTATCAGTTTTATCATTTTCAATTTTGTTAGTTAATTCTTTTATCCGTTCAGTTGAAGCTTTAACCATCTTGTCACGATCAAGAATTTGATCCTCAACGTTTCTGACTTTCGATGTCAGGTCTTCAACATTCTTACCGTTGAGATACGTGACTGTATTACAAAATTTGCATTCTTTGATGCAATTTTTGCAATCAACATCCCCATTGACTTTCTTACCTGATTCAGTCGTTGACGTGTTTGAACTGACCTGGCTTTTAGACTCAGAGACGGATTTCGAATCTACCTCAATCGCTTTAGCTGCCAGCACCTTGTCAGCCATCTTTCCAAGATTTTCAGCAGTCAACTCCTGAGTAGTGTCAATGATTCTAGTATCAACTTTCTTTGACTTCTCTTTCTCTTCTTTCTCTTTCTCGTCTCCAGTTCCCCACCATTTATTCTGCCAATAATCATCATCATCTTTTAACTCTTTGATTATGGCCTCTAAATCAAGAGTGTTATGGTCAATAGCAATGTTTCCATATGGATCAAGATAACACTCCCTATCTGGATCCCATCTATTTGCTCTCTTTGCTTCCGAAAAGATACTAGATATTCTGATCATTCTATTTGCGGCCAATAACCTTCTGTAATTATACTTCTGTTCTCCAGTTCTGTTGTCTTTCCACGGAACAGGTTCATTCTTTGCCATGAAAGCGTAACCAACCGCATCTTCCTCCGGTAATAGTTCACTCCAGTCATAACCCTCATCATCATAAATCACCGCAAGAGCTCTAGATTTCTCTTTGTTCTCTTCAATCTGCTTCATTCTTGGCGGCTCCGATTTGTTTTAATGATATATCGCCTTCTTGTAGTAATCTTCCCTGAACGGATTCTCAGACTCATCAGCATATGCGTTTCTGCATTCACGTTTGAAGTGACCTTTCTGCTTACACTTGAAGCATGTCACCTTGGACTTGTCAAACCCCAACTTGGTAGATGGTCCACCAATTGACTTCCTGCCGGTTATCTCCATGAAACGCTGTGCTCGACGAACAACACTGGCTATGCACCACCTTTTGTCGATCAGTTCCATTTCTTCAGGATCTATTTGATCATAATCTTCTTTTGTCAAATTGGTGTTGCCGATCTTCCCAGCTACAAGGCTTTCATACGATTCCAAAACCGACGCTAGGAAAACCATCTGCTGCTTAGCCGACTCCTCGCTGAAATTCTGAGCATTCTTCATGTCTACAGCAATGTTGCAATGAAACAAATTCTTTGCATCAGACTGGTTTGAATTTGATGAAGATCCACTGTGATAACCACTGTGATATCCACTGCTTTGACTTTCTTTGTTCGTTGTGGAGACATTCTCAACAGAAAACGCAGTTTTGGGAGATGTTGTTTTTGGCATCATGCTCTTTGGATAATACAAATCCAAATTCTGCTGATAAGATGAGTGATTAACTTTGAATGTCTTCTTCAATTCCAACTCGTGACTCTCAAGTTTCTCAATCAGCAAATCTACAGTCAACACTTCTGGCGCTTTGATAGTATTTTTCAGCATCATCGCATAATATTGCCAATCCATCTCATCTGGCAACGAATCAAACAATTTATCTACTAGATCTTCTTCAGGATACCTAATTCCATGCCTAGCTAGTTCCAGCTTCAGGTGCCCAAACCTCTCGATCATTTTTGAAACTGATTCATTCTTTAAACACCCAAACAAATCAAATTCTTTCCTAAGAAGTTTCTTTTTGTTTTTCATGATTTCAGTACTTCCTAAACATTTCTTTTCTAATTTATCCCAGAGATCTTTAGAACTAGAGTATTCAATCAGAGAGATTATATCTTCACGAACAGATTGAAACAACAACGCCACACATTTCTGCTCAGCGACAAACGATTCTATCTCATCAGATGTTGATAAAGTTTCACCCTTTTTGCCTCCAGCATCGTATCCATTTTTGAGACTCTTCCAGCTAGGAAACGCAAAAGCCATCAACCAATCTTCGAATTTCTTTGCCCACCGACTATACTCCTCGATAGCCATCAACTTCAGCGGTTTGTTGTAAGTTCCGAAAGCACTTTCAACCTCCAAAGCATCCGATAATTTCTTCTTGGCATTTGGCGGGTTCTCATTGTTGTTGCTTGTAGATGTATCATCTCCTGAATTTCCTGTAAATGCGTACATGTCGCTAAACGGGTTCATGAAAATGTCACCATCTTGAGCGTACCTGCAAAATCAGCAAACACTTAGAAAAATTTTCGAAATTTTGAAAAACTGTGATTCCGAGCGAAATTAGCAATTTCGAGCGAAATCAACCAGCAATGTTGAGCGAAATCAGATCACTATCTGATTATGAGTGCAATCAACTAGTATGGTTCGAGCGAAATCAGTTTTTTGACTGATTTTGAGCGAAATCAGCAAATGTCCCACAAGCGAAATTAGAAGCTTATGTTTCTACGAGCGAAATCTAGTATTTCGCTCCAAATGACCAGTATGTTTTCGAGCGAAATCAAACAATTACAACCGAAACCCTTCGATGACCGTAGGAGCGAAATCAGGTTTTTAGTGGATTTTTACCATTTTTAAATTGTATTTTAACCTGATTCTTTCTAGGGTTTGTTAGTTCTATGTTTTACACGTTATACTCGAAATTCAGTCCATTTCAACCGTAGGAACCAGTTTAAATCACAAAAGTATGAGTAGAAGTGAGTAGAAGTAAGAGAATCTGATAAAATCAAGCTGTAGTAGTATGAACTCCTCGTCCTGAGCTCTGATACCACTTGTTGGACCGTTGTTTAACCCTAAATAGTCAGTTAAGGCAGTTCATCTTTGTGTACAAAGGCGGAATCAGTGTATACAAAGTAACAACAGCTTTTCCTCTCAATTTCCTCTTATATTACTGAAATCCAAGCTTTTACAATGTATTCTGACAAAAATCCGGTAGCACCTCAGCTTAGATTTTGCTCCAACAGATACCGAATAAGATCACACATCAAGGTATTTATAGCACAGCTGATTTCGCTCCAAACTACCAGGAGCGAAACCCCATGTGTCTCATGAGCGAAACCCCTAACTAACCTAGGAGCGAAATTAACTCTAATGAGTACACTGGAGCGAAATTAACATCCTAAACCCTAAATTTGACTTCCGAGCTCCAATCTAACCTGACTCGATACAAACGTGGTCAACAGACATTCAGTGCACCAACAATCTTTGACGGTGCAAGACGATAAGGTGCTTTCGCAATCGGGTTAGCATTGGGTATAAGATCTATATGAAATTCGACTTGACGAACTGGAGGCAAACCAGGCAGTTCATCAGGAAACACCTCTGGATAATCCCGAACAATCGGAATATCCTGAATACTCTTGTTCTTGCCTTTCTCCTCAGTGACATGTGCCAGGAAGGCAACATATCCTTTTCGTAGATAGCTTTGAGCTTTCATACATGACATGATTTTCAAACCAGCAGACGGTTTCTCGCCACAAACTTCTAAGACATCACCAGACGAAAGAGGAATACGGACAATCTTATCGAAACAAACCACCTCAGCATGGTGTTTGGTTAACCAATCCATCCCTACGATGATGTCAAAACTCCCAAGTTGCATCGGTGTGAGGTCGATTGGGAATAGATGGTTATCGAGGTTCAATTGACAACCACGAAGAACAGAATCGAGTACGAGTGGTTTACCAGTAGCAACTTCGACAGATAAGGGCTTCCTCAGTTTAGTTCTAGGTATTGCAAGTAAAGGCTCAAAGGATAACGAAAAAAACTCCTATCGGCACCAGAATCGAAAAGAACGGACGCAAGTTGATTTTTAACAAGGAACGTACCGTTAACAACCTCATTGTCTGCACTCGCCTCATTCGCATTCAAATTGAATGCTCGTCCACGAGCGGGATTCACATTTGCGTTCGCGTTCAGATTCGGGTTGACATTTGCATTCGCATTTACCAATCTCGGGCAATTGTTGCGGAAATGACCCATTTCTCCGCAATTAAAACATGAACCAGGTGGGAATCACGCTGCATTCCCTTGAGCTTGCGCTGGGACCTGAGCATCCTGATTTTGACCAAAACTACAAATGTTGGCCAAATGCCCAAGTCTACCACACGTAGCACACTGTTTATACGCATGTTGGACAACATGGTGACCATTACATCGAGTGCAGTGAGGTGCGGTACCAGCATATGCTTTCTTTGCAGGAGGTTGAGTCGGTAGGTTCTGAGGGTTCTGATTGGTGACAGCAAAATTTTGAGCACCCTTTTGCTTCTTCGACTTTTTCGACGACTCACCTTTCTTACCCTTCCCCTTTTCCTTGTCAGAATCGGTTGACTTCTTTTTATCACCCTTGCGGGTGAGTTTACCCTTCCTGACTTGAGACTCAGTCAGGGTAGCAGACAACTCGATCGCATGACGAACGGTAGTAGGATTAACACCGGTCACAATATCCTGAATGGAATCGGGTAAACCATCGATATACCTCTCAATTGCCTTATCCAACGGGGTAACCATCGTGGGACACAACAAACTGAGCTCCTCAAATCGATCCGTATAAGCACGGTGTTCTCCCCCGACTTATTTCAAATCGTCAAATTCTCGTTCCAAAACTCGAATCTCGTGACGAGGACAGAACTCTCTCATCATGAGAGCTTGGAGCTCTTCCCAAGTTTGTGCTAATGCCACTTCGGCACCCCTATCACGCATCACTCCGTTCACAATGTAAGAGATCGCTTCTCAAACACACTAGATGCAAACTCAACTTTGCGCGCATTCGGACACTGCACATGTCTGAATGTGCTCTCGATACTCTCAAACCACTGCAGGAGCGCGGTTACTCCTTATGACCCAGAAAACTTAAGCGGCTTCGCAGAATTGAAATTCTTGAAATTACACGGTGCATTGTTGTTATTATTGTTGTTGTATAATTCGTGGATTTGGGTCACGATGCCTGGAAGCACAGCAGCCATTTGCTGAGAGACAAGGGCTGCGACTTCCTCAGCAGTAAAAGTTTGAGCATCGGTTCGAGCATCGCGTCGAGGAGGCATTGTCTAACATGGAACCATGAGAAACGAGTGAGGTCGACAATTTGAGAAACAAAAGAGGTATTGAAAACATCGACAAAACACAAGGAAGGCGATCATTCGTTCGTTACCTCGAACAAACAAACAACACGCTTTGACAAATCAAAGTAAATAGGTCATAATAATGTATCACCGAAGACATGCTCGCCTATAAGTGAACGCTCACCCCAAGAGTTCCCAGGTAAGAGTGACTGGTCTGATAATGCGGATTTGTACGAACACTCTAGCCTTAGACAGAAAACTCAGGGTACAGGCATTCACTCTTCCAGTTTGCACGTGTTCACATTATTTAGACCCAAACTTTGACGAGATTTTGAAAATTCAAAAGGGTTCAAAACCATATAACAGAGGGTTCAAAACCTAGAAATCAATCATCCAAGGATAGATGATTAATTTTTGAAGCGGATTCGTTATTGTGTTCTCGTTGTGGTTATCACCTAAGGATAGGTGACGGTATTGTTTTTAAATCTAAACACAAGTAAACTTGTGTTGGGGTCCTAGAAAGTTATAGTCTAGGTCAAAGCATTGCTAATAACCTAATTCCCTATAACCATTGGCTCTGATACCAACTCTTCTGTCACACCCCGACCACGTTAAAACAACAAACCGTGGCGGAAACGTCAGGGAGTGTTGTAACAGAATCATCGTTTCACAACCATGGTAGTTAAAAGTTTCGTTTTATTGAAATATTATGCAATGTACATTGTCTTTAAACCAAAACAAACGAACTACACATTGTTTATAACTGTTTTTAAGTCACTAAGGCCTCGTCCAGGTCCTATGTGACACAAGCTTCCTAGCAAGCAACATCAAGCAATACCACTTGAAACATATGTAAAAATAAAGTCAGCAAAGAAATGCTGGCGAGTACATAGGTTTTATGGGAGTATCGGATTCATGGCTCGTTTATATGTTGCAGTACCTCGTTAGACTACAAGAGTCAAAATACAAACCTCGTTTTGAAAAGTGTATTGCAACATAATTAACCAACTCAAATCAAGAGGGTTATAGTTTATAAAATATCGTAGCCATGACTCTTAACCTAAAAACATTTGTTTTAGTATAACAACTTGTAAACATCACGTAAAAACTCGTTAATAAAACTCGTATGGTTTATATCGTTTCGAAAACCTCGTTGTGTGACATTGTTTCAAAATCGTTTCCCCAGTGAACTAAATAATGACACTCAATGTAATATGATAGAAGCACTTATATATAAGATGTACCAGCGGCGTATCTACCATGATTCTATCATACTACATGTGACACCTGTGTCACCACGAGCACCAAACAAATGCCAAGTCAATGAAATATTGTGTTTCATACTTGGGATTTGTATAAATATGTGTATCTTTTGCACATATCAATTCTCGTTCAATTCCGAGCTTTAAATCGCTTTCTGGAAAGTTATACGCGCACTGATGCGTAAACCTAATCAGTTTAATGCGACAAACACTCCGGAATAGTGAAATAGGCTTAACATACCTTAAATAACCTTTACATAACTTAGAAATAAGTTTTGGAAGGTTTGGTATGGCATAAACAAGTTTATTCGATCGCAGGGACTATTTGCGTCAAACTACGAAACTTTACCGATTCATAAGGAAACGTACAGTCTGAAACTTGATCATAAGTTAAACATGCCATATATAACCTAAACATGGCTTAGAAATAAGCTTTGATAGGTTCGGTGTGCGAAAACACGCTTATATGATCTTACAGGGACTAAAAGTGTCAAAAACGGCGTAAGTTTGCATTTTCGCGCATATCTTATGTTCTGGACACATCTGGACATCCAAAATTTTTGTACACACTAAAATATTTTTATTTTAGTGATCTCCATGCAAAAATCCTATTCGTCGCTTAATTTGGTTCGTTTTCACGTCCGTTTGAGTTTCGTCGTAATTTAACGAACAACGCGACCGTACGACCAAACAAGCCGACATCCAAGAGTGTTCCAAGCATATTTTGAGTCCTCTAAACTTTATTGACCTTGTAGAGCCTTGAAAATGGCTTAACAGGTGTCAAAAGTGCCAAAAATGGACTCGAATGCATGCAGGGACCAAAACTGTCATTTTTCAAACTTGTGCTGAACTGGGGAGTTAATGCGGGCCGCGTGAGCCCACCCCCATATCTCAAGCGGGCCGCCTGAGCAGCCCAGTAACCAGAAAGTGTGTTTTCAGCAACTGTTTGCAAATTCAGGGGCTGTTTTGGTAAATTCTTGGTGTGTTGAGCAAGTTTGTGTGTTCACCAAGGCTCCTAATCAGTTTGTAACAAATGGATGGCCATGATTTATTGCTTAATGGTTAAACAAACCACTTGTGATGATCTTGTTCATCACCAACAACTATAAATAGCTTGGCCAACTTCCTCATTCTTTGCTCATTTCCTTCTCTTCACCTCTCTAATCTGATTTGGGAGCTTTCTAATCTGCTTGGAACTTTATTCTTTGTAGAAAAGATAGCTAGGACCCTTTGTAAGTCTTCTTTCATGCTTGTTCTTTATGTTTAAGCAGAAAGTCAAACAGTTTGGCCAATAGTTTGACTTTCGGTTTTGACCATCACTTGGTCAAGTCAAAGTTCAATTGAACTTTGACACGTGATTGTAATCACGATAGTTATAATCCTTCGTGATTATAGCCGCTGATTACCACGCTAACTAGGTATAGTGTCGAGTCAAAGTTTCGGTCAAAATGCGTTTTAGCACGCATTTTGCAACGGAACTACTTTAGGGTATCAAAACACTTTGTTTTGATACCAAATCAGTAGGTTAAACATGTTTTGACATTTTTAACTCGACACTATTAGTTTAGTGCTTGTTTAGGGTCGTAAGGTAAGCGGTCTAAACAACCGCTTAGACTTTCGAACCCGACCCGTTTGGTCGATCTTTAGGATCCGACCAAGCTTAGCTAGTGATCATAGTTGCTTAGGGAATAACCACTGAGGTTATACCTTATGATCACATAGGATTGGTTAGTCGTATGCTAGTTAGCTTGTATGCCCATAGGAAATGACCAAAATGCCCTTTTGAAGCTAAAATCCGTATTTTGACTATATGAACATATTTTTGACATATAATCTGATTTAGTAACATGTTTAGGGATAATTGGGCATGTAAGACTTGACATAGCACATAGTTAACCATCCGAACATAGTTCTACGCAAACGACGCATTATAGTGGTTTATACTACCATAATGGGTCGAAACGGGTCAATTGTTTTGGGGTGAAACATATATGCCTTATAAGATCTTCCTATCTTCATACTTGCAATCTCAAGTGAGTACATAGTCCCCTCTTTTACTGTTTTCAATTGTTTTGGGGTGAAACATATATGCCTATCTGTTATTTTCCTGATTTTAAACTATATGATTACACTTGCTTATTACATATACTTTTGTGAAATTAAACGATTACCTATGGTTTAAACACTGATTTTCCAAAACTTATAAAACAACTTGTTGAATTGTACCTATTTTATACATTGACCCAGCCGATTGGTTGTATGGCATAGGGCTATAGGACTAGACACCCCATTCCTCTTGTATGGAATGTCAGAAACCAAGTTATAACCAAATAGAAATTGCCTTCGTGGTATTTCTATAGTCTCCAAAGTGTAGTTTGATACACTAAGGCCTGATTGAATACCAAATCACACTCTTTTTTGTATATGTTGATATACTACAAAAGTACAGTTTGATGTACTCTCAAATGTGATCTACCAAAGTATATTTTGATATACTAAGTACAAAATCCAACATATGTTTTAACATACTACTTTGTTATTTACCAAAGCATAGTTGATATGCTATTTTTAAACCAAAGTATAGTTTGATATGCTACTGTTACCAAAGTATAGTTTGATATACTACCAACATTGTTATTTCATAAACCAAAGTATAATTTGATATACTACTAAAGCATAGTTGATATGCTATTTTTAAACCAAAGCATATTTGATATGCTATTTTCAAACCGAAGTATAATTTGATATACTACCAATACTTTTATCCTTAAACCAAAGTATATTTGAGAACCAAAACTATTATTTTAATTACTAAAGTATATTTCGATATACAATCCATTTAACTATTTCAAAACTAAAGTATACTTTGTTATACTATTTATACAAGCTTTTCAAAACCAAAGTGTATTTTTTGTCTATACTATAAACTCTTTTCCAAAACGACACGTTTTCAGAAACAAAAATTTTACATTAGATTCATGGTTATTTTGAAAACATAAAACTTTTGTCACATTATCCAAAGCCATGAATCTAATACACAAAATCCTATGTTACTCACAGCCATTTTTATGTTGACGTACCTATTTTCATATATGTTTCAGGTACTGCTGTGTGATGATTATTGATACATGCTTCACATAGGAGGGACCTGTGCCTTAGCGACTTTAAAACTAAGAAACAATTTATTTGTATTTATCTGATTTGTTCCAAAACATTGAGTTCAATAAATTAATAAAACAAAACTATTTGATCCATGGTTGTGAAACAATGATTCTGTTACAACACTCCCCGACGTTTCCGCCATGATTTGTTGTTTTACGTGGTCGGGGTGTGACACTACACCCGTCCCATTATCCAATCACTACCCAAAACCAATCGTTTATCCAAATCGTTTATCTCGTTTAAGTCGTCTCAAATCATTTAACTCGTCCCAAAATCGTATCCGTTTTAATAGTGAAACTAATTTTGGTCATCTCGCTAATAACATTCAAACCTTCGTGACTCGTCTAACTCGTTTCTCGCATTAACAAACCACCAAAGGGTAAGTTAACAATCACAGATTCGGTCGTTACCTACATAACCCCCACACATAACCATGGGTGTAGTCTTATAACGGGATTTGTCAGATCCTATGGTACCATAACCTAATACTGGTCGGCTCGGCCAAAGCTAATGAATGTCATTCGTTATGTAATTACAACCAACAAGTCTTGTTCACCTTATCGAAATCGTTATTAGTTTAGTATAAACCATCTTAATCGTTTTTGAAATCATCGTTTAAACCTTGAAATCGTTTTGTACATTTGAATCACCCCAAAACAATTGAAAACAGTAAAATAGGGGAACTATGTACTCACATTGAAGTGCAAAGTATCCTCAATCTAGAGAACTCAATAAGCTCAATCAAACCAAGGAAACTCAAGCAGCACCTAGTAATCGAATCGCTAGTTAAACAATAGACGCCTAAATCGGAAGATCGGAAAGAATGAGGTCTGGTAAACAAAATGAGTGTAGGAACTCATGTGATATGGTTTAACAAAGCCTACATTCTAAATCGGAACCTAACCTAAGTGCTTTTGACCCATTGCGACCCATCAAGGTAGCTTACGCTACTTTAAAGTGTCGTGCGCGTAAACGCGCGTTCAGGACGTCTAACTAGTCCTATGACAAGTATTATATGCCTAAATATGTTTAAATTGGTTGCATAATCAGTTTAGGTGACAAAAGTTAGGTTACATATGCTTAAAGTCCAATTATGCATGAAAAAGGGCATTTTGGTAATTTACCTAAGGCATATAATCTACCTATCATATAACTACTTAAACTCGGTGACCATAAGGTATAACCTCGGAAGGTTATTCCCTATGCAATTATGGTCACTAACCATGCTTGGTCGGATCTTAAAGATCAACCAAACGAGTCGAGTTCGAAAGTCTAAGCGGTGGTTTAGATCGCTCGACTTACGACTCTAAACAAGCACTAACTAAAAGTGACGAGCTAAACATGTCAAAACATGTTTAACCTACTGATTTGGTATCAAAACAAAGTGTTTTGATACCTATTAGTAGTTCCGTTGCAAAATGCGTGCTAAAACGCATTTTGACCGAAACTTTGACTCATCACTACACCTAGTCAACGTGGTAATCAGTAGGTATAGTCACTAAGGACTATAACCAACGTGATTATGCTCATGTTGCGAAGTTCAAACGAACTTCTCGTTGACCAACTCGTGGTCAAAGCTGAAAGTCAAACTATATTTGACTTTCAAACTGAGAAAGCAATAAAAAGAATGAAAGAATGCTCACTATGGGTCCTTGCTATCTTTTCTACAAGAAAACCAAGTTCCAATCAGTTGAGAGAGCTCCCAAACCAGATTGTAGAGAAGAGAAGAATGAATGAGCAAAGAAAATGGAAGAGAGCATGGCTATATATACTTGTTGCAACTCCACAAGATTATTACACATGTTTGTGTAGCCTCCAAGCATTAGATTATAGCCATACAATTGTTAGGAGCTGATTAGTAACCTTGGTGATCACTTAAACTTGCCCATCACACAAAAGAATTACCATAACAGCCCCTAAACTATCAAACAATTGCTAAAATAAGTTTTCTGGTCGCTGGTGTCTTCACACGGCCCGCGTAAGGGACAGGGGCAGGCTTACGCGCCCCGCCTGGCCCTCCCAGATCAGCCAAAGTTTGAAATTTGGCAGTTTAGGTTCCTGCATGTGTTTGAGCTCATTTCAGGCCTTTTTAACCCCTGTTAAGCCATTTTCAAGGCTCTACAAGGTCAATAAAGTTTAGAGGACTCAAAATATGCTTGGAACACTCTCGAATGTCGGCTCGTTTGGTCGTACGGTCGCGTTGTTCATTAAATTATGACGAAACTCAAACGGACGCGAAAACGATCCAAATTAAGCGACGAATGGAATTTTTGCATGCCGATCACTAAAATAAAAATATTTTAGTGTGTACAAAAATTTTGGGTGTCTAGATGTGGTCAGAATGTAAGATATGCGCGAAAATGCAAACTTACGTCGTTTTTGACACTTTTAGTCCCTGTAAGATCAAATAAGCATATTTTTGCACACTGAACCACTCAAAGCTTATTTCTAAGCTATGCTTAGGTTATTTATGCTATGTTTAGCTTATGATCAAGTTCCAGACTGTTCGACACCATACGAGTCGGCATAGCTTCGCAGTTTGACATAAATAGTCCCTGCGATCGAATAGATTTGCTTTCAACACACCGAACCATCCAAAACTTATTTCTAAGTTATGTGAAGGTTATTTAAGGTATGTTAAGCCTATTTCACTATCCCGGAGTGTTTGTCGCATTAAACTAACTGCATTTACGCACCAGTTTGCGTATAACTTTCCAAAATGCGATTTAAAGCTTGAAATCGGAATCGAATCGAATTGTAAAATAACCAAACACAAATACACACATAATAACACCAGAACACATTGTATTATTGATAATTAACATTGTTTTGCATTGTTCATCGATTAAAGAGCACAGTTGTCACAACATTTCAGATTACTTCTCGGATTGACACTGTTTCGAATCGCTGCTGGGGTTTTCGAATTGGAACACTGTTTCGAATTACTGCTGGGATTTTTGAATTTGACCACTGTTTCGAGAAGGACTGTTCTGAATTGAGATTTTGAATCAACTTGATTTCGAATTGGAACATTGTTTTAAGAAGGACTGTTTCGAGAAGGACTGTTCACATTATTTTAAAATACATCTAAATTAGTATTTAGTAAATTTTAAAAATGATGAACACAAATGGACTGATGATTACTACGGACCTCACCAATGCTACCCTGGCTGCCATTCATTCTCAAACATTGGCTCTTCATCAGGAACTTGACCAGATTATTGGTACTTCTACCAAAGTTCCAAGGCTGCTATGGGGATGATTACTATGAGTGGAAGTTTCAGTTCGAACAGTACAAAAAAGCAAAGGAATTGAGTGTTTGGAGGTGTGTTAGAGATGGACCTCGAACCATAATGTATGCTGCTGAAGCTGATTCGTTAACTCCAGTCCTAAAACCTAAGAATTTGTTTACGGAAGAGGACAAGAAGATTCAAGAAGATGATGATAAGGCCATGGCAATTCTTACTATGGCACTCGGTCCAGACATCTCCATTACTGTTAGGAACTGTAAGAATGCTCAGGAGGTGTAGAATGAGCTTCAAAAATTATATTATGGAAATGCTGATATGAAGGCCAGTCGAGTGAACATGTTGAACCAGCAGTTTAGTTCTTTTAACCACATTTATGGTGAAACCATCGAAAATCAGATCAGAAGGTTCCTTAAACTGGTCTCACAGATGATAAGTGCCGGTATCACCATTACAATTAGTGGAATGAATTGTCAACTTCTGAACCCCTTCCCAAAGAATTGGGATGCTGATGTTGCTATGATCAAGTGTACGAAGAACTTGAATGATGTTACACTTACTGAGCTAATCGCTATAATCAAGTCATGTGAAATTGATGTGTGTAAAATGCAACATATAAATTACATCAATTAAGGCATAAAACTAACCCTTTTTAGTACTAATGTTGGAAAAAGTGTGCTTTTGTCTTCCTTTTGTATTTTCAGGGTTAAAAGAGCTTAAATGAACAAAGAAGCAAAGACCCAACCAAATCTAACAATAGTACAAGAAAAAGCAATAAATGTGGCATGCCCGACCCCTCGACAGCATCTTCCCAAGCAAAAACAAGAGATCAGAAGGCTGAACACGCCCCGTGCTCAATAAACACAGGGGTGTGCCCAAGTGTCTGAAGAAAAGACAAAGTTGTAGAAGCTTCTATTTCCCAACACGGGGGCGTGCCCACCGGACAGGGGGCCGTGGTCAACGCTAAGATTCGCAGAATCCAAGCAAATCTTGATAGTACAGATATGCTTATGCACACGGGGCCGTGCCCAGCGGACACGGGGGCGTGGTCAACTAATGCAGACAAACTGCATTTAATAAAGAAAGAGAAGATGGGTGGACATGGGGCTGTGCCCAATGGAAACGAGGCCGTGTCCGGGCTTCTGTGCAGGCTATAAATAGAGGTGCTTGGTTCACTTTAAAGGCGTCCCTTGACAAACCACCTCTCTCACACTTCACCCACCCACCATGTTGATGCACGAATGTCTAAAGCCTACGTCTTAGTCTTAGTCAAGCTTGTTTAGGGTCTAGGGATCATATGTGTTAATTATGTATAGTATAGGGGGCTGATTGTAATTTTTGTATTGTAATGTTCTGATTCCGCTCCTAATGACATGTTGTCATTTGGAGTGAAATCACAACTTAGTGATTCCGCCCGAAATGACAAAGTGTCATTAGGAGCGGAATCAGCCCCACTATATATAGTCCAGTTTATTTTCTCATTTGTATCTGAATGTCGACCGTGTAGCCGAACTGCTGCCGAATTTTTCTGAGAAGTATTAATGAGAAAACGTGTTTAAAGTAATCTACATTCTGTTTCTACTCCATTCTACTTTGATTCAAGCTGTTTGTGTATTTCTGCTGCATAAACAGTGGTGTTTAGCTCTGATTGACTCAATTGATCGTCAATAACGATCCTACAATTGGTATCAGAGCCAGTTATGAGCTAGAATACCAGAATCAAAGTTTTTTCACTACATTTTTTGAGTTTCTGGACATTGCCACAGACAAAATGGACTGAACTTGGGACATATTGTTTAAAATTGACAATTAACAAACCCTTGAGAGTTTCAGATCAAAATACAGCTTAAAAGTGGTTAAAAATGGTTCGAAACCTGATTCCGCTCGAAACAGCATTCGTTTGATTCCGCTCGTAATTCTGAGCGAAATCAGGTTCTTCATTTGAAAAGTTTAATTCCGCCCCAAACGGTAGAAGCGGAATCAGTGATTCCGCTCGAATTTTCTGATTTCGCTCGAGATTCATTTGTGATTCCGCTCGGAATTACTTGTTGATTTCGCTCCAAATAATTTTTTTCTGATTTCACTCGAGGGTTAATATCTGATTTCGCTCCAAATTAAAACTGTGATTTCGCCTGAAATTTTAAAAGTTTGATTTCGCCTGAAAAGTCATTTTAAGTGTAAAATCACGGTTTGAAGGTTTAAGTCCGTGTCGTTCGTGATATCGGGTTGGGAATTCAATCTGTGTAAAAAGTTGTTCAGTAAAAGTAACCTGTTTGTCAAAAAGTTAAAAATTTTTCAGAATTTGTCACCTAAAATGGAAAATCAAGATTTTTACAATCTTTTTGCGGGTAGCGGCATGACGGCAACACAAAATCCGGCAAGCATAGTTCAAAATGTCAACATGGAGAATGAACTAGGAACAATGCAGAAACCGCCAAAGCTTATGAACTTGGACGAGTATGCCGGATGGTCGGGTCGATTCAAGAATTGGGTACAAGCCAACCATTTTGAGTGTTGGATGAAAATAGAGAAAAAATATGTTCCACCTGTTGATGGATTGGGATTACAGAAAGGCATTGGAAGTTTGACTGAGACTGAACAGAATGATTTTAAGGCGGAGAAGAAGATGGTCAGTATTCTCCAACAGTCCATAAAAGAAGATACTCTTGTGCTGTTACAACATGATGACGACTCACAATCGATGTTGCAAGCATTAAAGTTGAAGTTCCAAGGCAGCGTTTCTATGATCAAAAGCAAGAAAGCCCTAATCAAGAAAGAGTTCGACATCTTTACTGGGATGAAGGGTGAAAGGACGAAGCAGTTGATTGAACGTTATTGCCATCTTGTGGTAGAGATGAAAAGATTGGAGATTACAAAGACAGACGAGGAATGGATCGACAAGTTGTCCGATGCATTACCTTATGATGAATGGGGCACGTACTTAATGATGTTGAAAAACAACTCGGATTTCGAGAATTTGAATCTCAGCGCATTCATTGAAAAGATAGAAGCTCATGAATTGGAATTGTTGATAAGGAAGTTGAATTCAGCAAGTGTACAACAAGATGTATCTTTGTACTATAAAGGTAGCACACATGTTACAACAAATCAGAGTCCAAAGATACAAACGGGTTTCAGTGCTGATACAAATTCAAGTGTTTCTACAAATACTCCACAATCAAAGAAGTCTTCACCGTTTGCGAACTATGAGCCAAACTTCAAAGCTCTAGAGCAGCAATCACCGCAAAGCTCTACAAGTTCCAACAATCAGGCTTACGTTTCTGGGGTGCAATGCAACATCGCGGTGAATATTAAGAACATAAATGAAATTACTAAAACAGCCGCGAAACAACACATTGCTTTACTGGCTTCCGTTTTAGAGGCGTATGAAGGTTTAGTGGCGGGCAGGATCGGTAATCCGGATATGACAAAAGAGGATTACGACCAGATCGACCCCAAGGAGCTTGAATTGATTGATATAAAATGGTGCATGGCAAGTTTGGTTAGAAGGGCACAACGATTTATGGAGATCACAGGCAGAAACAGTCTCTCAGGTCCTGATCAAAAGCTAGGGTTTGACAAATCAAAGGTTACCAGTTTCAAGTGTAAGGAACGTTGTCATTTCAAGAGAGAATGCCCGAACCGTGAAGTAAACAACCATCAGAACCCGTTTACAAACGATTATTACAGGCAGGCGATCTATCATCGGCATAACCAACAACCTGCTGTTCAGAGGCCGCAAATCGAAAACAAACCGGAGAAGGCTCTCATAGTGAATCAGAACGATGAAAAAGTAGCCGAAGGTTTTACCTGGGATAAATACATTCCGGGAAGTGATGGGTAGGCCATGATGGCAGAAATAGTTGAAGTACCGGAGATGGTGACGGAGCTAGAAATGATTGTTGAAGATGTTCCGGTTGAGAACGTGGTTGACATTGAAGAAATCGCTACAGAAGTTTACTATTACCAGTCAGAAAAGGAGGTATTGGCAAGTTCTATGAAATCGATAATGCCTCCTAAAGTGTTTGAATCTTTTGCAGGTTATTTCGAAGAACCGACGACTGGATCGTGTCCAAGATACGAAGAAAAGAAAGAAGTTGTCGAGGAAATGATAGACGTGACAAAAGAGTTGACTGGAGGGACATTGAAAGATATCGCTGACAAAGCTCTCATGGGAAAGCTAAAAGAGGTAGACACAGAACTCGAGAAGTCAGAGTCTGTCAGTACCGTGTCAGTCAAACAGGAATCTGATTAGAAATCTGGAGTTCGGGAGGTTAAAGTGTCTGAGTCTGAGTTGAAAAATGTCGGTAAACAAGATGTGAAAATTGTTTGTGATGAACAGGTTGTTGAGAAAGTCGTTTCAATCCCTGAAATGTCACACCCCGACCGCGTATAACATGCAACCGCGGCGGAAACGTCGGGGAGTGTTGGGACATAATTAATTGTTTCATAACCATGGCATACAAAGTTGTATTTTATTTATAAACAAGAGTGTTATATTGTTTTAAACAGGAAACAAAGAGTTCATAACATAATTAAACTAGTCTATCTTCATTTTTAGTCTCTAAGGCACAGGTCCGCCCAAGTGTCACGATCATCATCCTATGGAAAAGCTCCTGAAAACACATGTGAAAGTAGGTACGTCAGCATAAAAATGCCTGTGAGATACATAGGTTTTGTGAAAATGGGATTCATTACTTGAGTTTAAAGAAAAACGTTCAATAACAGTCAGTCATGAACCTTGTAAATTTTTTAGTCTTGTAAATCATATGAGAAACGATGAGATCAGATGATATGTATAAATAAAATGTAAGGTTAAACGAATACCCAAGTAAAATGAGTTGTATAAGATAAGTTGTTTGTAAAAAACAATGTCTTGTGAAAAGTATGTTATTGTATAATACGTAATATGTCTAAACTGAAATGATTTAAATAATGCTACGATAGGTAATATTATACAAACATTTATATATAGGAAGTACCGGCGGCGTATCCACCATGTTTGTATCATATCACATACGCCGCGTTACTCAAACCATTTACCCAAACCAACCACCATGTAAATTGTTCATGTATAAATCAATTGTCAAGTGTTATTGTGTAAACCATATCAAAATGTCTATGTTCGATGTAAACCACCAAATGTGTATATCAATGTCAAAATGTTTATGTTTAATGTAGATCATGTAATGTATACCCAAAATATATCATGTATGGTAAGTGAATTATATCAACTAAACCATATGTAAAATGCACAAAAACAAGGTATTGAAGTAAAACATGGTTTAGATCAAAGTTATGTTTTGTGGAACAAATGCATGCTATAGTGATACAAACATTTATGTGGTGTTGTGAAAATGCATACATCCAAGCCTTGAGACTGTGGCGATAAACCCTTAAACAAATTAAAGGTTTATCTAAGTTATGTGTATCGAATTCGGTCATTCCTTTCATCCAAACCAACCTAGGATGTCCGGAATGGGAGTTGTCAATTCCTATGGTACCACTACCTACTAACGAATGGCGTAGCTAATGTTAATGAATGTATTGTTCCATGTTAAACAAACCAAATATCATATCGAAATGAAAGCATGTGATGTAAATAATTGTACTAAGTATGCACACAATGGGCATAAATAGCATGAAGTGTAATGTGAAACAATGTACTAAGTATGCACACAATGGGCATATATAGCATGAAATGTAATGTATAACAATGTACTAAGTACGCACACAATGGGCATACATAGCATGAAATGTAATGAAATCATGTACTATAATGTACTAACGAACATAGCAGGTATATGATGTGAAAATATGGAAAGCATGAAAGTAACAAGTAGGCACATGTGTTTCACCCCAAAACAGTTTGGAAAACAGTAAAAGAGGGGTCTATGTACTCACATAGACACCTTGAAAGCATTTGAAAGATGGGGTTCTATGTACTCACCTGAGATTGCTTTGTAGTTCTTGTATAACAACCAAATAACGCTAGGGATCACGGATATCAACGGCACCTAATACAGGTAACTATGTTAATATACCGGACCTAAATCGGAGGATCGGATAGTATGCGGGTTCGTAAACCAAACGAGTATGGAGACTCGTGTAATATGGTTTAACAAAGCCTACATACTAAAATGAAACCTAACCTAAGTGCTTACGACCCATTACGACCCGTTTAGGTAGCTTATGCTACCTTAACGCGTCGTTCGCGTAGAACGCGTTTGGAACGCCTAACATCGTGACCATAAGGTATAACCTCGGAAGGTTACAGCTAGGGTCACCTAATGTGTTTGGTCGGATCCTAATGATCGACCAAATGGGTCGGGTTCGAAAGTATAAGCGATTGTTTAGATCGCTTACCTTACGACCTAATATAAGCACTAAACTAAAAGTGACGAGCTAAGCATGTTAACACATGCTTAACTAAGTTTAGAAAACAGGTTTGGTATCAAAACAAACGGTTTTGATACCCATGAGTAGTTTGGTTACAAAATACGCAAGAATGCGCGTTTTGGCCGAAACTACGACTCGTCACTGAGCCTAGATAACGTGGTAATCAGTAGGTATAGTCGCCATGGACTATAACCATCGTGATCACGCCCACGTTATGAAGTTCCAACGAACTTCGTGTTGACCATAAGCTGGTCAATGCAGAAAGTCAAACAAAGTTTTACTTTAGCACAAGAAAGCGATTAAAAGAACGAAAGAACACTTACGAAGGGTCCCCGAAAGCTAAACTTGATCCAGGAGCTCAGGTATGAAGCAATGGCATCAACTTAGAGCTCTTTGATCAGTTTTGTTGGTTTTAACACAAATGGGGGGGGGGTATTTATAGGAAAAGCAAGACCATTAGGATCGTTTCTTGAATATCGTGCCACGATCTCATGCGTACACTTGTCAAGATGTTATGGTATCATATGGTGACCCTAACTCCAGAGGTTGTGAAAGGGCATTGCCCTTTGGAGTGATTGAAAGGCCAAATTCAGCTAAAAAACGAGTTTCTGCATCTGCAGGGCTCACGCGGCCCGCGTCAGCATACAGGCAAAACTCAGGCGGGCCGCCTGGCCTTGTCTGATCTGCACAACTTTCAAAAATGACTGTTTTGGTCCCTGTTGCATATTTAAGCCATTTCCAACACTTCTTAGGCCCGTAAAGCCAACTTTAAGGCCCTAAAATGATGCCTAAACATTGTGGACATGAAACATGCTCAAAAATATGCCGGATGTCGGTTCGTTTGGCCGTACGATCGCGATGTTCGCTTAATTACGACGGAATGCGCATAAGCGTGAAAGACGATCCAAATGACGCGACGAATGGATTTTTCTCATGCCAAACACTAAGGCATAATATAAGGATGCTTACATAAATTTTTGGATGTCCGGATGTATTCAGAACGTAAGTTATGCGCGAAAGTGCAAACTTATGCACTTTTTGACACTTTTAGTCCCTGAATGATCCAATAGTTTATTTTAGCATACCAAACCCCTCAAAGCTTGTTTCTAAGCTATGTAAAGGATATTCATGGTATGTTTAAGTTATGGATATGTTCCGGAATGTCTGTTTTAGTTCAAATTGGCATACTTTTGCAGTTTATCAAGTTTAGTCCCTGTAAGCGAATTAACTTGTTTTTGCTATACCAAAGCCTTCAAAACTTATTTCTAAGTTATGTAAAGGTTATTTAAGGTAGGTTGAGTATATGTTGATGTTCCGGAGTATTTTTCGCATTAAACACAAGATTGTTGAGCCTGGGAAATACGTGCTTGAATATCGGATTGAGCTTGAATAACAGATTGGACACGAACACAATGAAGCTTAGTACGTTCCTTGCGACTCAAAGCATCGGCTACGACATTCTCCTTACCAGGATGGTAGCGAATTTCGCAGTCATAGTCATTTAGAAGTTCAACCCAACGTCGTTGCCTCATGTTGAGCTCTTTCTGATTGAAGATATGCTGAAGACTTTTGTGGTCAGTGAAAACCACACACTTTGTACCGTACAAATAGTGTCTCCAAATCTTAAGAGCGAAGACAACTGCACCCAACTCAAGATCATGAGTGGTGTAGTTCTTCTCATGTACCTTCAACTGCCTTGATGCGTATGCTATGACTTTGTTTCTTTGCATCAGGACGCAGCCAAGACCCAATTTAGATGCATCGCAATAAACGACGAAATCATCATTGCCCTCAGGCAAAGTTAGGATAGGCGCATCGCAAAGTTTTTGTTTCAAAGTCAGAAACGCTTCCTCTTGCTTGAATCCCCAATCAAATGGCTTGTTCTTCTGAGTTAGAGCAGTTAGAGGAACTGCAATCTTCGAGAAATTTTCAATGAAGCGGCGGTAATAACCCGCTAGACCAAGAAAAGAACGAACTTCTGTAGGAGTAGTAGGTGTATCCCAATCCTTAATCGCACTGATCTTGGAGGGATCTACATGAATACCTTGTTCGTTGACAATATGTCCTAAGAATTGAACCTCTTTAAGCCAGAATTCACACTTGGAGAATTTGGCGAAAAGTTGCTCTTTCTTTAGGAGTTCCAACGTAAGACGAAGATGTTGCTGATGATCAGCTCGCGTCTTAGAATATATCAAAATGTCATCAATGAAAACGATGATGAACTTATCCAAATAAGGTTTGCAGACCCTGTTCATCAAGTCCATGAAAACAGCAGGAGCATTAGTCAAACCGAATGGCATGACTGTGAACTCATAATGCCCATAGAGAGTACGGAACGCTGTCTTGGGAATATCTTCTTCATACACATGAAGTTGATGATATCCAGATCGCAGATCAATCTTTGAAAAATAAGAAGTGCCTTGCAATTGATCAAAGAGATCATCGATGCGAGGTAGGGGATATCGATTCTTGATGGTAAGCTTGTTAAGCTCACGATAATCGATACACATCCTAAAAGATCCATCCTTCTTCTTGACAAAGAGAATGGGAGCACCCCAAGGTGAAAAGCTAGGACGGATAAAACCTTTATCAGAGAGCTCCTGAAGCTGCTTAGATAATTCTTGCATCTCAGACGGTGCAAGACGGTATGGAGCTCTGGCAATGGGATTTGCACCAGGTACGAGATCAATACGGAACTCGACTTGGCGTGCTGGGGGTAGACCAGGTAACTCTTCAGGGAAAACCTCTGAATAATCCCGAACGACAGGAATATCTTGAATAGACTTACCTTTGCCCTTATCTGCTACAATATGTGCCAAAAAGGCCACATAGTTCTTTCGCAGATACTTCCGAGCCTTAAAACAAGACATGAGTTTGAGACCAGCAGCAGGTTTCTCACCATGAACCTGTAGGATCTCACCTGACGAAAGCGGCATGCGAATGATCTTCTCAAAACAAACTATCTCTGCGCGATACTTGGCTAACCAATCCATACCCACAATAACGTCAAAGCTTCCAAGTTGCATAGGCGTGAGGTCAATAGGAAAAAGATGGTTGTTAAGGTTCAACTGGCAGTTGCGGAGAACAGAATCAAGAACAATGGGTTCACCGCTCGCCACTTCTACTGTCAATGGTTTACCTAGTTTCGTTCTAGACACTCAAAGCAATGGTTCAAAAGATAACGACACAAAACTCTTATCGGCACCCGAATCAAAAAGAACAGATGCTGGCTGATTATTAATAAAGAACGTACCGTTCACCACATTATCATCTGCTTGTGCCTCTTGTGCGTTCATGTTGAAGACTCGACCTCGAGCCTGAGCCTGATTCTGATTGGCATTCTGATTCTGGTTGGCTAGCCTTGGGCACCGATTTCTGTAATGGGTCAGATCCCCATAGTTATAACAAGCACCTGGTGGGTAGTGTGGTCGTGCAGCTTGACCCTGTTGCTGAGCAGGAGGCTGAGCAACTTGTTGAGCCGGGTTCTGAATTACGCGATTTTGAGCAAACCGACAAACATCGGCAAGATGACCTGACTTCCCATAGTTAGTACAGAAACGGCACTGATGTTGCGGCTGATGGTGACTATTGCATCTATTGCACAAAGGTGCATTCCCTGAATAGGGCTTCTTCGCTGGAGGCTGTGCGGGTTGGTTGGGAGCTGCCTGGTTAGCTTGGGCAGTGACAGCATAGTTTTAGGAAGCCTTACGCTTCCTTGCTCTTTTCAATGAACCAGAATCCTTTCCATTTTTGTTTTGACCTTTCTTGCTATCTTCCTTGTCAGACAATTGTTTCTTGCCCTTGTCACCCTTCCTGTGTAATTTATTCTTCCGAATCTGCGACTCAGTCAATGTTGCTGATAACTCGATCGCCTGACGGAGTGTGGTAGGGTTACTACCAGTAATGATGTCTTGTACCGAGTCAGGCAGGCCGTCGATGTACCTTTCGATAGCCTTGTCGAGTGGGGCAACCATTGTCAGGCAAAGCAGACTCAACTCCTCAAACCTATCAGTATATGCCTTGTGCTCGCCACTATCTTGTTTCAAATCATCAAACTCCTTCTCCACCGCTCGTTGTTCATGACGAGGACAAAACTCCCTCATCATAAGAGCTCTAAGTTCAGTCCATGTCTATGCTAGAGCAACTTCTGCACCACGGTCTCTCATTACCCCATTCCACCATGTAAGAGCCCTCTTTTGAAACACGCTCGAAGAAAACTCGACCTTGCGATTATCCGGACACTAAACGTGGCGAAAAGTATTCTCAATGCTCTCGAACCATTGAAGAAGCCCAGTTGCTCCCTCAGACCCACTAAACTTGAGTGGTTTAGCCGAGTTAAAATTCTTGAAATTGCATGGAGCATTGTTGTTGTTGTTGGCTTGGTTCCATTGAGCAAAGAGATTTGGGAATTGAGCAGCCATCTGCTGTGCAATAATTTCTTCCAGCTCGGCAGTAGCTATCTGGTTTTCGCGTCGAGGAGGCATTCTAAAAGAGGAAAACATGAAAGGAAACGAGTGAGATGATTGGGTGAAGAGGATGAAATGAAACAAAATCAACAAAAGCAAAGATGGTGGTTACGCATCGCAAAGCAAACAAGCGACACGCAATGTCTAGTCAAAGTAAATGGGTCAAATATAATGTATCGCGAAGACATGTTCGCCTATAAGTGAACACTCACCCCAAGAGTTCCCAGGTAAGAGTGACTGGTCCGATTATGTGGATTTGTACGAACACTCTAGCCTTAGACAGAAAACTCAGGGTACAGGCATTCACTCTTCCAGTTCGCACGTGTTCACACTTTAAAACCCGAAAACCTTGACGAGATTTTTTTTTGAAAATCCAAAGGGGTTCAAAACCTTATAACAGAGGGTTCAAAACCTAGTAATCAATCATCCTCGAACAGACGATTAATTTTCAAAGCGGATTCGGAACCGAAGTTCCCGTTGTGGTTATCACCTAAGGATAGGTGATGTGCATGTTTTAAAATCTAAACACAAGAAAGATATCGCTGACAAAGCTCTCATGGGAAAGCTAAAAGAGGTAGACACAGAACTCGAGAAGTCAGAGTCTGTCAGTACTGTGTCAGTCAAACAGGAGTCTGATTAGAAATCTGGAGTTCGGGAGGTTAAAGTGTCTGAGTCTGAGTTGAAAAATGTCGGTATACAAGATGTGAAAATTGTTTGTGATGAACAGGTTGTTGAGAAAGTCGTTTCAATCCCTGAAATGTCACACCCCGACCGCGTATAACATGCAACCGTGGCGGAAACGTCGGGGAGTGTTGGGACAGAATTAATTGTTTCATAACCATGGCATACAAAGTTGTATTTTATTTATAAAGAAGAGTGTTATATTGTTTTAAACCGGAAACAAAGAGTTCATAACAT
The DNA here is from genome assembly GCF_002127325.2 of Helianthus annuus. Classification (NCBI taxonomy): domain Eukaryota; kingdom Viridiplantae; phylum Streptophyta; class Magnoliopsida; order Asterales; family Asteraceae; genus Helianthus; species Helianthus annuus. The sequence goes on from NC_035448.2 coordinate 60,805,856, forward strand.
AATTAAACTAGTCTATCTTCATTTTTAGTCTCTAAGGCACAGGTCCGCCCTAGTGTCACGATCATCATCCTATGGAAAAGCTCCTGAAAACACATGTGAAAGTAGGTACGTCAGTATAAAAATGCCTGTGAGATACACAGGTTTTGTGAAAATGGGATTCATGACTTGAGTTTAAAGAAAAACGTTCAATAACAGTCAGTCATGAACCTTGTAAATTGTTTAGTCTTGTAAATCATATGAGAAACGATGAGATCAGATGATATGTATAAATTAAATGTAAGGTTAAACGAATACCCAAGTAAAATGAGTTGTATAAGATAAGTTGTTTGTAAAAAACAATGTCTTGTGAAAAGTATGTTATTGTATAATACGTAATATGTCTAAACTGAAATGATTTAAATAATGCTACGATAGGTAATATTATACAAACATTTACATATAGGAAGTGCCGGCGGCGTATCCACCATGTTTGTATCATATCACATACGCCGCGTTACTCAAACCATTTACCCAAACCAACCACCATGTAAATTGTTCATGTATAAATCAATTGTCAAGTGTTATTGTGTAAACCATATCAAAATGTCTATGTTCGATGTAAACCACCAAATGTGTATATCAATGTCAAAATGTTTATGTTTCATGTAGATCATGTAATGTATACCCAAAATATATCATGTATGGTAAGTGAATTATATCAACTAAACCATATGTAAAATGCACAAAAACAAGGTATTGAAGTAAAACATGGTTTAGATCAAAGTTATGTTTTGTGGAACAAATGCATGCTATACTGGTACAAACATTTATGTGGTGTTGTGAAAATGCATACATCCAAGCCTTGAGACTGTGGCGATAAACCCTTAAACAAATTAAAGGTTTATCTAAGTTATGTGTATCGAATTCGGTCATTCCTTTCATCCAAACCAACCTAGGATGTCCGGAACGGGAGTTGTCAATTCCTATGGTACCACTACCTACTAACGAATGGCGTAGCTAATGTTAATGAATGTATTGTTCCATGTTAAACAAACCAAATGTCATATCGAAATGAAAGCATGTGATGTAAATAATTGTACTAAGTATGCACACAATGGGCATAAATAGCATGAAGTGTAATGTGAAACAATGTACTAAGTATGCACACAATGGGCATATATAGCATGAAATGTAATGTATAACAATGTACTAAGTACGCACACAATGGGCATACATAGCATGAAATGTAATGAAATCATGTACTATAATGTATTAACGAACATAGCAGGTATATGATGTGAAAATATGGAAAGCATGAAAGTAACAAGTAGGCACATATGTTTCACCCCAAAACAGTTTGGAAAACAGTAAAAGAGGGGTCTATGTACTCACATAGACACCTTGAAAGCATTTGAAAGATGGGGTTCTATGTACTCACCTGAGATTGCTTTGTAGTTCTTGTATAACACCCAAATAACGCTAGAGATCACGGATATCAACGGCACCTAATACAGGTAACTATGTTAATATACCGGACCTAAATCAGAGGATCGGATAGTATGCGGGTTCGTAAACCAAACGAGTATGGAGACTTGTGTAATATGGTTTAACAAAGCCTACATACTAAAATGAAACCTAACCTAAGTGCTTACGACCCATTACGACCCGTTTAGGTATCTTATGCTACCTTAATGCGTCGTTCGCGTAGAACGCGTTTGGAACGCCTAACATCATGACCATAATGTATAACCTCGGAAGGTTACAGCTAGGGTCACCTAATGTGTTTGGTCGGATCGTAATGATCGACAAAATGGGTCGGGTTCGAAAGTATAAGCGATTGTTTAGATCGCTTACCTTACGACCCTATATAAGCACTAATCTAAAAGTGACGAGCTAAGCATGTTAACACATGCTTAACTAAGTTTAGAAAACAAGTTTGGTATCAAAACAAACGGTTTTGATACCCACGAGTAGTTTGGTTACAAAATACGCAAGAATGCGCATTTTGGCCGAAACTACGACTCGTCACTAAGCCTAGATAACGTGGTAATCAGTAGGTATAGTCGCCATGGACTATAACCATCGTGATCACGCTCACGTTATGAAGTTCCAACGAACTTCGTGTTGACCATAAGCTGGTCAACGTAGAATGTCAAACAAAGTTTGACTTTAGCACAAGAAAGCGATTAAAAGAACGAAAGAACACTTACGAAGGGTCCCCGAAAGCTAAACTTGATCCAGGAGCTCAGGTATGAAGCAATGGCATCAACTTAGAGCTCTTTGATCAGTTTTATGGGTTTTAACACAAATGGGGGGGGGGGGTATTTATAGGAAAAGCAAGACCGTTAGGATCGTTTCTTGAATATCGTGCCACGATCTCATGCGTACACTTGTCAAGATGTTATGGTATCATATGGTGACCCTAACTCCAGAGGTTATGAAATGGCATTGCCCTTTGGAGTGATTGAAAGGCCAAATTCAGCCAAAAAATGAGTTTCTGCATCTGCAGGGCTCACGCGGCCCGCGTCAGCATATAGGCAAAACTCAGGCGGGCCGCCTGGCCTTGTCTGATCTGCACAACTTTCAGAAATGACAGTTTTGGTCCCTGTTGCATATTTAAGCCATTTCCAACACTTCTAAGGCCCGTAAAGCCAACTTTAAGGCCCTAAAATGATGCCTAAACATTGCGGACATGAAAGATGCTCAAAAACATGCCGAATGTCGGTTCGTTTGGCCGTACGATCGCGATGTTCGCTTAATTACGAGGGAATGCGCATAAGCGCGAAATACGATCCAAATGACGCGACGAATGGATTTTTCTCATGCCAAACACTAAGGCATAATAAAGGATGCTTACATAAATTTTTGGATGTCTGGATGTATTCAGAACGTAAGTTATGCGCGAAAGTGCAAACTTGTGCACTTTTTGACACTTTTAGTCCCTGAATGATCCAATAGTTTATTTTAGCATACCAAACCCCTCAAAGCCTGTTTCTAAGCTATGTAAAGGATATTCATGGTATGTTTAACTTATGGATATGTTCCGGAATGTCTATTTTAGTTCAAATTGGCATACTTTTGCAATTTGTCAAGTTTAGTCCCTGTAAGCGAATTAACTTGTTTTTGCCATAGCAAAGCCTTCAAAACTTATTTCTAAGTTATCTAAAGGTTATTTAAGGTAGGTTGAGTATATGTTGATGTTCCGGAGTATTTGTCGCATTAAACTGAGTATGTTTACGCACCAGTTTGCGTATAATCCTCCAGAAAGCGATGTAGAGTTTAAAATCGAACAAAATCAAAAATTGAAAAATGTAAAACACAACCAAACAGACATTGGGATCAAATAACATTGTTTTATTGATAACTGAACTGTTCATGAAGATTTCGAGCACAAATGTTACATGAAACACCATGCCAGAAGTGTTTACAACCGTGCGTGGAGTGTCTTGAGAAAGACACTAAGTATCAGGAATTGAAACATCATGCAGATATGCTAAAATTTGACCTTGGACAAGTCAAAGAGGCTTATGATACTCTTGCCAGGTCAATTTAAATGATCTAAAAAGAGAGTGTTGAAAACGACAAAGCAACAAAATTGGTTAAAGCAACACTGTTTGATAAACAAGTTAAGGTTAATTTTCATCTAGACATGATCGCTTCACTAAAGAAAGAGCTTGAATTAGCTAAAATCGAAAATGAACGAATTGATAAAAAATTGATGAGTTATGTGGCTTCATCTTATGTTCTTGAACAGATTGTCCCACAGCAGCCACATGTTGCACCAGTCTTTAAGAGCGTTCCACCCCCAATGTGGAATCATTATACACAAAAATATCCAGATAGGGTGGAAGCTGCTTTGAATCTCAAGTTGAGATCGATTGAGGATGATTTGCCTGAAAACATTGATGTTACATTTTCTGCATCCGACACCGACAACGAATCACAGGTCATCAAAATCGTTGTCGATCAGGTGTTAGATGAAGAGAGTGATAACTCTGAGAAATCTCAATCTGAGAAACCTGTTAGTGAGTCTGAAGATGAGGGTAATTTCTTGGATCGTTTCATACCGAAATCGGACAAGAGTGTGAATGATGATCCGATTATGGTGGTATACACTATGATTGGAACAGACAAACTTTACTCCGATTTCGAGTATCCTCTTCAGAATGTGAAGATTGAGAATGTTGAGAAAGTTTTCAAGTTGGTTGAAATGAACATTGATGAGGTTAACACCAAAGAATTCTTTTCAAAACCTAAAAAATCTTTTGTTACATCACGTCCTACCAGTTCGGGAAAGAAAGAGTGGGAAGGTAAGGGTAATAACAAGAAAAACAATTTTAAAAACAAAGGGATCGGGTTTGAGAAGAAGACGGCTAAGCAGGTGGTTAAGCCAAAAGAGAAAATAAATGATATTTTTGTTGCTGGACCGAGTGTAGATGATGAAAAGGACTACATTTTTAGTCAAAAGGCCGTGGATGATTTCAATGCGGCGAAAAAGTTGAAAGAGGAGACACTCAAATCAACTTTTGTCGAATATAACAAAAGAGTCTGTTATCGCTGTAATGGAATCGGGCACATGGCTAAACAGTGCAAGAAAGTGTTTGAGAAACCTGTTTTCGTAAAACCAACTGTTCAAAAACCTCGACCAAAATCACCGGTTGATACAAAAGGTAAAAAACCAATGGTTTCTCCAATTTGCATCCAAAAAAGGGGTGAATCTTTGAAGTCCGAGGATAAGCCAAAATCGACCTTCGAGGTTGGCGAATCTTCCAAGTCTCGCAAGACTTCAAAAATTTATCCTAAAACAAAAATTTTTGAGAACCAATCATGGGTTGCGAAGTCGAAACCATCTGTTGAGGTGAAAAAGATGGAAAATGCTTTAAAAAATGAAACAAAGGTTTTAAAAGATGATGTTTTCGAGTGTGAATCTGAACTAGATAAATTTCTTGCTGAGTTTCCCCCGATTAACAACAAAGTAAAACCAGGTGTGAAAGATGATGTTCCAAATGTCACATTTAACTTTCCGAAAACAAATGAGAAGTGCGATGTAGTGTTTGGTACTGTTTCTGAGGTTAAGAAATCATGGGCGTCATTGTTTGAATAAGTTGATTTGATGTTTGCAGGGGCTGCCCAGGTCTATCATTTCGAAGTGGATCATGGATAGTGGTGCATCGAGACATATGACCGGGATGTTAGCTCTTCTTTACGACGTCAAATCGATAAATGGAAATTATGTGGGCTTCGCCGGAAATCAAGGCGGGAGAATTGTTGGACAGGGAACGCTGACGAATGGTGTCATCTCATTCGAGAAAGTGAACTATATCGTAGAGTTGGAAAACAATTTACTTAGCATTTCGCAAATATGTGATAAGTCTTTCAGTGGACATTTCACAAAAACAGAGTGTGTGGTTTTAAAACCGGGGTTTAAAATCCCTGATGAGATGGTGTTGTTGCGCGCTCCACGGGAGAACGATTTATATATTCTTGATATGAGCGTCACAACACCAACAACTCATCAAAAACAATGTTTTGTGTCAAAATCAAAAGCAACTGAAAAGGAGTCAATAATGTGGCATCGTAAGATGGGCCACATTCATGTTCGTAAAATGATTTTTTTAGTACACAATGATTTGGTAGAAGGTGTGAACTTAAAGAATTTTCATTTGAATGATGATTGTATAGCTTGTAAAAAGGGGAAGCAGACTCGGAAGTCTCACCCACCGAAGATACTTAACTCGATCAGGTTACCTCTTGAGAGATTACACATGGATCTCTTCGGGCCTGTCAATGTAAAGAGCATCAGTGGAGATCTGTACTGCTTGGTGGTGACTGATGACTTTACAAGATTCTCATGGGTCGTGTGCTTGGAAAGAAAAGATCAAACTTTTGAGTCGTTGATGGTGTTGTTCAAGAAAATGGAAACGGTGTATAAGCTGCCAATCCGGAGAATTCGTAGTGACAACGGAACGGAATTCAAAAACAACAAAATGTACGAGTTTTGCAATGAGAAGGGAATTCTTCATGAATTCAGTGCGCCGTACACTCCACAACAGAATGGCGTTGCTGAAAGAAAGAATCGGACCCTAATAGAGACAGCTCGCACAGTGTTAGCCGATTCCAAACTACCGATCTTCTGGAGCGAAGCAGTTTCTGCAGCCTGTTATACTTTGAATCGCGTACTCACCGTCAAAAAGTACAAAAAGACATGCTTTGAGTTGCTGCACCGATACAAGCCGAATCTTGAGTTTTTGGAGCCATTTGGGTCTCCGTGTACGTTTATTGATGAGAATGGAAAATTTGGTGCTAAATCAAACGAGGGTTTCTTTGTAGGTTACGCAAGCCCATTGAAGAGGGTGTTCGTACCGTGCATGGGGAAAGTGATACAAGTCCAGCATGTGGATTGTCAGAAGCACACTCCATCACCACAACTTCCCGGACAAAGATTCCTATTCGATTACGACAAGCTCTGGGAGTCGTTTCAGCTACCGGTTCAGCCAAGTGACGAGGAACAAGCACTTCTGTACCAGTATCAGCAATCTATGTCACAGGAGCAAGTGCCTAGACCGCTTGTAGTTTCTCCACCCATCGAGGGTAGTCATAATGATGAAGCCGGACCAAGTGGAACAGCTCACGAACCACCAGAGGAACCAGCTCCAACATTTGACGATTCTGACGACTTAGAGGCGGAACCCGCTCCGACCTTTGACGAGGAACCAAATGATACTTCGACAGAAGCTGAGGATCAAACCTTTGATCTTGATATATCGAACTTGCAATCGGAAGTGATTGTGCCTGACACCATTATGCCTAGGACTTTGTCTTACCATCCGTCAGAGCAAATAATTGGTGACCTGCAAAGTGGTGTCAAAACCAGAGACCAAATCAACCGAGCTCTTACATGTTTTTATTCTTCTGTTGTTCATTTGCAAGAAGAATTCTCATTAAGGTGTTTTATTTCGCAGATCGAGCCCAGAACTTATAAAGAGGCGTTGACTGAAGATAGCTGGGTGAATGCGATGCAGGAGGAGTTGCTACAGTTTGAAAAGCTGGGTGTTTGGAGACTGGTCGATCTACCACAGAATTAGAAGTTGATAAAAACAAAGTGGGTTTTCAAGTGCAAAAGGGATGACAGAGGAGTCGTGGTGAGAAACAAAGCACGATTGGTGGTACAAGGCTTTAGTCAGCAAGAAGGCATAGACTACGACGAAGTTTACGCGCCTGTTGCTAGACTCAAGGTGATTCGGATCTTCCTGGCGTTTGCGTCATGGAAAGACTTTAAAGTGTACCAGCTGGACGTCAAATCTGCCTTCCTTTACGGAAAAATCAAAGAAGAGGTGTATGTGGGACAACCACCGGGGTTCACAGATCCACTGCACAAAAACAAGGTCTATCTGCTGGACAAAGTGCTTTACTGACTACACCAGGCCCCGAGAGCCTGGTACGAGACGCTTTCCCAATATTTGTTGGCCAACGGGTTCACAAGAGGGAGAGTAGGTAGTACTTTATTCACAAAGGAAGTGGCAGGCCATTTGTTGATCGTGCAGATTTATGTTGACGATATCATTTTCGGTTCCCCCAACGACGATCTTTGTAAAGAGTTTGAGAAAGTAAAGAAGAAAAAGTTTGAGATGAGTTCGATGGGGGAGATGAAGTTCTTCCTCGGGCTGCAGGTGGAGCAGATGCTCGATGGAATCTTCATTCACCAAACGAAATACGTGAAGGACGTGCTTGACAAATTCGACATGACTGAATGCAGTCCTGCAGCAACCCCCCTTGCACAGAACCACGGGATTTGTCCAGACGAAAGTGGAGTGAAAGTGGACGAGACACTGTACCGGTCAATCATTGGATCTCTGATGTATCTCACTGCTTCCCGTCCAGACATCATGTACCCGACATGTCTCTGTGCCAGATATCAGTCGAGCCCGAAGCAGTCACACCTGATGATTGTAAAACGTATCTTACGGTATTTGAAAGGCTGCCAAGCATCGTCTTGTGGTATCCTCGCTCGGGTGACTTCTCTCTATCAGGTTTCGCTGATTCTGACTTTGGAAGCTACAAGCAGAATGCTAAGTCCACCATTGTTGGGTGTCAGTTCTTTGGAACTCGACTCGTTACTGGCAGTGCAAGAAACAAACCGCAGTGGCGCTTTCTACGTGTGAGGCTGAATACGTTTCAGCCTCCAGCTGTTGCTCACAGATCCTTTGGATCCAACAGCAAATGCGCGACTTCGGTTTGCAATTCTTGGATACTCCGATTTATGTGGACAACGAAGCAGCTATAAACATCACTAAAAACCCAGTTCACCATTCTAAAACGAAACATGTCGAAATCCGTCATCACTTCATCCGTGATTGTCACGAGAAGAAGTTAATCCGGATTGAGCACATACACACCGATGATCAGAAAGCTGATTTTTATACAAAACCCTTTGACAAAAAGAGATTTTAGTATCTTCTAAAATTGAATGGGTTAAAAAATCTGAGTTCTGGGAGGGTAGTAGAATGTGAAGCTAAGGAGGGCGGCGATCAGATGTGATCCATGTCGTGTTGTCAACTTTCTGTACAGTTTGTTTTTTTCTTTTCGATAAAAACAAAAACACAAAAATATGTTTTTCTTTTTAGGGGGAGAAATTCACAGAAAAATACAAAAACATGATAAAATTTCAAAAATCCAAAAACATTAGAAAACTTGAAAAAGAGTTTGTGTATAATAGGGGAAATGATAGTACATCAGCTAGGCAGACACAGTACGCTAAAGAAATGTAACGTTTAAAATGCAATTAAGCAGTCTCGCTAAAGATGTGCCGATAGGTTTTTGCAAAATCAGTAGATCAGTTTGGGATATAAATCTAAAATTTACTTGCGTTTACATGGGGAACACCTCCAGGATATATAGGTAACCCCCGAAATCTCGTTTGAAAGGTCCCTTATTCTGAGATACTAGGTCTTTATGCTTAGTGATATCTGGGGTATTATCCTGGGACTTCTGCTGTATGGAAATACTAACCTAGTCCCCCGATAATACTTTACGCATATGCTTTACTTGTAAAGCCTCCCCTCAGCATAAAAAATGATTAAACATTGCAAAATGATAATCATGTGCTGTTGTAAAGAGGATCCCCAAAGGGGACCCACCAAAGTCGAAGTCGTCATCTCTCTGCGTATACGGAAGTATCGACTTGAGCTCTCACGGCCCTCGCAATTCACCCCATTACAGATATCATCTAGGTATACTCACCTGTAAGACTGAATATTGGGATCTGGATACAGGAGTATATACTGAGGGGGGACACATGTAGAGGTTTAAGTCTTAAAACATTAATTCCGTATCCTGGACAGATTGAAAGTTCTGTAAAAATTTAAGAGGATCAGAATATCGGCAATCTACGCGAATTGTTTAAGGCTTGGTATGAAATAGTAGCTTAATGGTGCTCGTGTCTTGTCAAATGCTGATATGATCCCCTAACACGCTCACAAAAAGATTGTGTGTACATATTTCAGTTTATTCTGTTAAAAATCCAAAAAGATTTTATTTGTTCATCTTATTTTCGACAACCGACTTTGGGAATCAAACGATCAAAGCCTTGTGCAGATCATGTCTGTTTGATGAGGGTTGGGTAAGCAGGAGATACTAAACTGTGATTGGTACATGATTGAAGGATTGAAAAGGTGTCTGAATATTCGTAAAGTTTGAAAGTTCATTAATTTGAACTGTTTTCAGAATTGAAAGGTCAGCGTACTTCATAAACAGATCAACCAAGGCCATTAATTTGGACTTGGAAGACTGAACAGTTGACCAAGGTCATTAACTTGGACTTGGTCAACTAGGTGTGTCGGTGAACAATCAAAATGTTAAAAATCCAGAAAGTTTGGAAATTATGTGTTTAATTCCGCTCCAAACAACACTAAAAGCTGATTTCGCTCGTAATTGCATTAAAAGTGATTTCGCGCCTAGCTGCTTTAAAAGGCTGATTCCGCTCGTAGCTTCTAAGTGATTCCGCTCGTGGAGAGATATGACCATTTCGAGCGGAATCAGACCACCTATAAATGGCCAGTTGATTCCGCTCCTAACTCACTTTTACTATTTCGCCCCAACTGTTTTCTCTCCTGGCGACTAAGAGCGAAACCCCATTTTCATCGTGTTCTAAACGAATTGCTGCCCGACTGTTGTCAGATCTTGTGTTATTAAGTGTCACTCACAACTATTTGCAATGGGCAAGGTAGATTTAGGCTCAAAAGTGTCTATATCATGTGTTATTTGAACTGTCGGCATATCTCATGTGAAAAACATAGAATTAGGGTTCTTATCTGTTAAATCTGAACAAGAAATTGAACATGTGTTGTCGGATTGTATTGTAATAGATATATTGATTATTGATTGTTACAGATTTAGGGTTAGAGTATGTTTGACAATGAACAGAGGGTAAAAACATAGATCTAGACAGTTTCAGAGGGCTATAATGAAATTAAAACATACCCTTTTGGTCGGAATTAACAGATTAACATGTCACAACATTCAATTTCATCATTTGATTAGTTTTAAGATGTTAATTATGATCTCGTTTGAAATGGGTGAATAATGTTGATTCCGCTCCAAAGCGGATGATATGATTCCGCCCCAATGTTGATATGCTGATTTCGCTCCTAGAGTATCTTGTGATTTCGCTTCTAAGTTGTTTTGTGATTTCGCTTCTAAGTGTATTGGTTGATTTCGCTTGTAATACTTAAACAGTTCAGTGATTCCGCTTGTAGATGCTTAATGTTGAAAATTTTTCTAAGTATTTGGTTCATGTTGTGTGTTAATGATTTGTAGGGTTCAAATGTTATATTTGATCCACTTCACAACAGTTGTTGTGATCTTGATGTGATGAAAAATACTGAATTGGCTAAGTTTAGCAGTATTCTAGAGTTCATGGGTCGAATATGTCACACCCCCAAAATCCACACGCGGAGTACCACCGCTTGGAGGCGTGACATGACCAGGATCAAGCCACCAATCATATCGAACATATAAGTAAATAGTAACGTAAATGTATCAACCCACAATATGAAAGGTGTTCAAATAACATAGTTTAAGTAGCGGAAGCATAGTATAAAAATCCAACGTAATTATTAAGTTTTCAACTGTCATAAGTGTTTATCAAAACAACCACGATCCATGTCCACAACGACTGTGCCTCCCGTGCAAGCTCCATGTATACCTAAGGTCCTGCAAGGCATGTAACAGAGAGTCAACAACTAGTTGAGCGAGTTCACAGTGGTTTGTTCAGTTATAGTAATCGTATTGTAAATCGTATGTTCGTTTAGTAATCCAAGTATCGTATGCATTTTGTATCGCAGCCCTCTAGGCATGTGTGCGAAGTTTAGTGGGGGTTTCCCAAGTATTCTAGACTAGGTATATTTGTATCGCAGCCCACCGGGCATGTGTGCGAAGTTTAGTGTATGGTTCGCAGCCATTCTAGGCATGTGTGCGAAGATTAGTTCTATTATCGCGGCCATTCCCGGCGTGTGTGCGAAGAGAAGTATTTGTATCACTAGTCTAGCAGTATCTATCAATATCCCTTCCTCTCCCGAGGCCCAAAGTACATAATCCCGATAATAACTTAAGTACAAGTAATCATACAAAAACCCATTCCCGACCTTGGGAACCCATGCCTTAGTAAGGGTGTGAACTCACCTTGGTTTTGCTCGGCAGATACACAAAAAAGTTCAATTAAGCTATATGGTGGTCAACCACGTCCTACCATGGTTACCATACAAGTTAGGTTCGTATTCAAATAGTGCACGTATGTTCTACACGTATTGTACACAAGTAACGATCATAGCATACACGTATAATCATGGCAGTTCAACAACAGTGCTAATTCAACAGTACAGTCACGTAAACAAAGTCCAAGTATGCGGCCCAAATGGTTGGGCTTGTAACAGTGTGCAAAGTCCAAAATAGTGTGCCCGTGTAAATGGTCTCGAGTCGAGACTAGAGATCTCGAGTCGAGACAATGCGGTCTCGAGTTGTGCTGGCCTCAAGGTCTCGAGTCGCAACCAAAGAGGTCTCGAGTCATCATGTACTAGTCGAGACTACACGGTCTCGAGTCGCAACCGGACCCGCAACCGTGTTCTCGAGTTGTGCTGATTGAGCTGATGATGGGCGGTCTCGAGTCGAGACTGTGGTTTCTCGACTCGCAACCCTTGTCGAGACTATGAAGTGTAACAGTTTCCTACTATGCAGCTCATTGATTCCGAAATATTAGCAAACAACTTTGGCAGTTTCACAATCACATCAAATCACAATTATTCAACATTCAAGCACGTTCATAACACCGCAATCATCATCAATCCAAGAACAGTAAATCAATATCATAAGGGACATAAAATCGGATCATATGTTTAATGAGTTTAAAGACTATCATGCAACCCTAAGTCATATGTACAACAACCAATTAATACCACAAACCATATGTTCGAGATTTATCAACCCAATACAAGAAATCGGTTCTAAATCATCATGCAACACCCGAATCAAAGTTGCTTGTATATCATCTAAACACATGTTCCGAATACATAATATCATCAATAAACATCACTAGCATGAAACCCTAGTTGCCATATGGTATCAAAACATCAAAGATCATATAACTAAGCAACTAGCAACGATAAAACACTAACCGTGATGTTCGAATAGGTTGATTAGAATGACGGGAAGGGCTTCGAGTAGGAGGGGGCTACCGTCGGGTCTCTAAGGGGAAAACGAGAGAGAGAGAGAGAGAGAGAGATAGGTGATTAGGTTTTGTGTGTTGGTGTTTTGCAAGTTATCAGAAACTAACCCTCCCTAAGGGCTTCATGTACGTGCATAAGGAGTGGGCCGAACCCATTCATTGGTTGCCCTTGGTCTCGAGTCAAGCATAGTGGGCCGAATGGGTTTGTGTAATCGGGTTAATGTTCAAACATTCACAAAACATAGCATTCACTTAATCAACAAAATTCACGTAACATAGAGTTTATACAGGTTAACACGTAATACAAGATACGGTTCTAAAATACGAGTTGTCACATTATCCCTAACTTGAAAGAAATTTCGTCCCGAAATTTGGCATGCGGTTACTGAGGAAGCTAGGTAACTTGTATCGTTTACTGGTTTTCCTGGGGTGTCACATCCTCCCCCCGTTTATCTGGAATTTCGTCCCGAAATTTCGTGGTAGCTTCAGCCTCAGTAGTGGTTGCATTGTTTTTGAACAACTGGGGATATTTTTGTTTCATCTGATCTTCGCGTTCCCAGGTGAACTCTGGGCCACGACGGGAGTTCCAACGAACTCGAACAAGAGGGATTCTCGTGTTCTTGAGGACCTTGACATCCCGGTCCGTGATTTCAACTGGTTCCTCAACGAAATGTAACTGTTCGTCGATAGTGAGTTCCTTCAGAGGAACTATGAGGGTCTCATCTGACAGACACTTCTTCAGATTTGACACGTGGAAAACGTTGTGAACTGCCCCGAGTTCTGCTGGTAGGTTCAGTTTGTAGGCCACCTTGCCTATTCTTTCTATGATCTCGAATGGTCCGACATACCGTGGGTTGAGTTTGCCTCGTTTCCCAAAACGAACTACACCCTTCCAGGGTGAGACTTTGAGTAGCACTCGATCCCCAACTTGGAACTCGAGTGGTTTCCTACGCTTATCAGCATAACTTTTCTGACGGTCGCGCGCCGCCGCCATGCGTTGCCGTATCTGAGCAATCCGTTCAGTAGCATCAACTACCATTTCTGGTCCTGTGATTTGACTATCCCCCACCTCTGCCCAACAGAGAGGTGACTGGCATTTACGTCCATACAATGCCTCGAATGGAGCGGCTTGGATGCTGGTATGGTAACTGTTATTGTACGAAAACTCCACTAAAGGGAGATGCTTTTCCCAGCTGTTGCCGAAATCAGTGACACATGCCCGAAGCATGTCTTCTAGGGTTTGAATCGTACGCTCAGACTGCCCATCCGTCTGAGGGTGATATGCTATGCTCATGTCTAATCGAGAGCCAAAAGATTTGTGCATTGCTTGCCACAGTTCTGAAGTAAATCGTGCATCACGATCCGAAATAATAGAGGTTGGCACCCCGTGCCTTGAGACAACTTCCTTAAGATATACGTCTGCTAGGGTGGAGAACTTGTCCGTTTCTTTGATTGCCAAGAAATGAGCAGACTTTGTGAGTCGATCCACGATCACTCAAATAGTATCCTTGACACGCTGGGATCTAGGCAGGCCAGTAACAAAGTCCATGGAAATTTCCTCCCATTTCCATTGTGGTGTCTTGGGTTGCTGAAGTAGGCCTGAGGGTTTTTGGTATTCCAACTTGACTCTCGCACAGGTCAAACACTTGCCGACGTAGGTTGCTATGTGGGCCTTCATGCTAGGCCACCAATACGTTGTTCTGATATCGTGGTACATCTTATCCGAACCTGGATGTACCGAGTATCGAGACTTATGAGCTTCGTCCATTACTAGCTCGCGTAAGTTTCCATAATGTGGGACCCAAATACGCCCCGTAACATAGTAGGCGCCGTCTTCCTTCTGTTCTAATCGTTGCCTTGAGCCGCGTAAGGCTTCAGCCCTTACGTTTTCTGGTTTCAATGCTTCTACCTGAGCATCTCGTATCTGTGCAGGAAGACCAGACTGAATGGTAAGCTGTAGTGCTCGCACGCGTCTAGGTAGAGTGTCTTTTTGACTGAGAGCGTCAGCCACAACGTTGGCTTTGCCTGGATGGTACTTGATGGCACATTCGTAGTCGTTCAGTAGTTCGACCCATCGACGTTGACGCATGTTCAATTCCTTCTGCTTGAAGATATGCTCCAGACTCCTGTGATCGGTGTAGATAGTGAACTTGGTACCGTACAGGTAGTGTCGCCATATCTTGGGCGCGAAAACAACAGCTCCCAGCTCTAAATCGTGTGTCGTGTAGTTCCGTTCGTGAACCTTGAGTTGGTGCGAAGCGTAAGCAATAACTTTATCCCGTTGCATCAATACACAACCAAGCCCCTGTATCGATGCGTCACAATAGACCACAAAATCGTCCGTGCCCTCTAGCAATGAGAGAATAGGTGCGCTGCAGAGCCTATCCATTAAGTGTTGGAAAGCTGTTTCCTGAGTATTACCCCAACGATAGGTGACACCCTTCTGTGTCAGTAGTGTAAGCGGCTGTGCAATCTTTGAGAAATCTTTAATGAATCGTCTGTAGTAACCCGCCAAACCCAAGAATTGGCGTATTTCCGTTGGTGTACGTGGTGCAGGCCAGTTCCTGATCGAATCTACCTTGGATGGATCAACATGAATCCCATCCTTGTTTACCACGTGGCCTAGAAAGTGGACTTCACGAAGCCAGAAGTCGCATTTTGAAAACTTGGTGTACAGTTGTTCCTTTTGAAGAAGTTCCAAGATAAGTCGTAGATGCTGCTCGTGCTCCTCCTGACTCTTGGAGTAGATCAGGATGTCGTCGATGAATACAATCACAAACTTGTCTAAGTAAGGTTTGCATACCCTGTTCATAAGGTCCATAAAGACTGCCGGTGCGTTTGTCAACCCGAATGGCATGACAAGAAACTCGTAGTGGCCGTAGCGAGTTCTGAATGTTGTTTTGGAGACGTCCTCATCCCGGACTCTCAGCTGATGGTAACCTGACCTCAGGTCTATCTGGGAGTAGTAGCTCGACCCTTGCAACTAGTCGAATAAGTCGTCAATACGTGGAAGAGGATAACGGTTCTTCACCGTCACCTTGTTCAGTTCACGGTAATCAATGCACATGCGGAAGGTACCGTCCTTCTTTTTCACAAATAATACTGGAGCTCCCCAAGGCGAAGAGCTAGGTCGGATAAATCCCTTATCCAAGAGTTCCTGTAGCTGTGTAGAGAGTTCTTCCAACTCTGATGGAGCTAAGCGATACGGTGCACGTGCTATCGGTGCTGCTCCTGGTGCTAGTTCGATTTGAAACTCGACCTGGCGATGAGGCGGTAGACCAGGTAAATCTTCAGGGAACACCTGAGGAAAGTCACGTACAACTGGAATATCTTCCAATTTCTTTTCTTTCGTTGATGCGTCAGTAACAAGTGCCAGAATGGCAGTGTGGCCCTTACGCAAACACTTCTGAGCCTTTAGAAAGGAGATGATGCCAACCACCGCACCACTCTTGTCGCCTTGAACTTCGAGAGGTTCTTTACCAGAACGAGGAATGTTGGTGCACTACGTCTGTCGACTACGTCTTACATCGAGTCTTAGAGTTGTATAGGCTAGACATGGCACGAAATCCTAGAAATATGTGTTTGTATAGGTTTCGCTTATAGGGCATTGTCTAGGTTTCGCTTGTTTGTCAGTCTAGTGGTTTCGCTTGTATGACATTGATGTAGGTTCGCTTATACGTGCATGTACATATAAGCGAAACCTGTCTAACTATATATAGGGGGTCATTACAAGCGGAACTAGAACACATAGTTAAGGGTGTATTCTTCCGGTGAGCCACAAAGTGCTGCCGAAGTGCTGTCAGAACGTGTAATCGAGTTATTGATCAATACAACAGCAAGGTTAAGTGAATGTGACTGAAATAGCACCAAATCATTAGTTTCCGCCTCTTGATTTGGATAGGGATTCTTCTGATCGACTCAAACAGGGCCAAAACACGATCCTACAATTGGTATCAGAGCTCAGGAGGAGGAGTTCTTGCCATTTCAGCTACATTTCATCTGTTTTTCTACACTTTCTTCATATTTTCAAAAAATTTTCACGGTAAAACCAGCTCAAAATCTCACAGATTGTGCCTAATAAGATATAGACAAACCCTGGAAAGTTTGATGTTAAAATTCACATTAAAAATGGGTCAAAACTGCTCGTGAATAGGTTTCGCTTGGACGTACACTTGAAAGTTTCGCTTCAAGATACAGGGTGTTTTCGCTTGGTTGGACAGTTAAACTGAGGTTTCGTTTCAAATTGTAAGTAGTTTCGCTTCATTGGCAGTTAGTTTCGCTTCAAAGGAACAAGTCAGTTTCGCTTCTGGGTCAGATCAGTAGCTAGTTTCGCTTCAAGGTGCAGGTGGTTTCGCTTCAAATAGCACCTTGTTCCGCTTATCTGTTCAAAGGGTCCGCTTCTAAGACACTTGAAGGTTTCTCTTATTAAACATTCAAGGTTTCGCTTGTACTGACAACTCAGGGTTTCGCTTGAAGTTACAATTAAAGTTCCGCTTATTGTAACAGTTTCGCTTCAAGGGTCAATTTGCATAAACTTGGAAATTTTGTGAACTTTAGATAATCGAACAATGGACACTGATTTTTATAACGCTTTTGCTAGCCCAATCTCAATGACTCAAAGTGCTTTGATTGAAAATGAAACTAGAACGTCTCAAAAGCCGCCCAAACTCATGGATATCGATGATTATAACGTGTGGTCTGAACGTTTTGGAAACTAGGTCGAGGCCTATCACTTAGATGTGTGGGAACACACTGAAGAGCCATATGAAAGACCCACAAGAAACAACAAAGAGTTATCAATTCGGGAGATGAGTACGGAAGACAAAAAGAAATATCGAGATGAGAAATGCTTCAGCAAGCGATAAAAGAAGATATTTTGATTCTGCTTCAACATGATGGAACTGCTTACTCAATCTGGACCGAATTGGAAGTAAAGTTTGTTAGAAGCGATGATATGCTCAAAAACAAAATGTCTCTCATGAAGAAAGAGTTTGATCTGTTTCGTGGTTTAAAGTCTGATAACACCAAGCAAATTATTGATAGATATTGTAACTTGGTGAGAAACATGACAAAACTTGGTATTAAAAAGGATACTGATGAATTGATTGAAAACTTGCAGATGCGCTACCACATGAAACATGAGGAACGTTTCTGATGATGCTGAGATCCAACAGAAAAGATTACAAGAATATGACATTGGGTGATTTCATCAAACACCTGGAAGCTCAAGAAATGGAGTAGAGAAAGATTGCTAGGATGAAGAATTACGATGGAGAACAATGTTGATTTCGTCGTTTATTGCGATGCATCTAAATTAGGTCTTGGCTGCGTCCTGATGCAAAGAAACAAAGTCATAGCATACGCATCAAGGCAATTGAAGATACATGAGAAGAACTACACCACTCATGATCTTGAGTTGGGTGCAGTTGTCTTCGCTCTTAAGATTTGGAGACACTATTTATACGGTACAAAATGTGTGGTTTTCACGGACCACAAAAGTCTTCAGCATATCTTCAATCAGAAAGAACTCAACATGAGGCAGCTACGTTGGGTGGAGCTTCTAAACGACTATGACTGCGAAATTCGCTACCATCCTGGTAAGGCGAACGTCGTAGCCGATGCTTTGAGTCGCAAGAAACGTACTAAGCTTCATTGTGTTCATGTTCAATCTATTATTCAAGCTCAATCTGATATCCAAGCCCGTATTTCTCAGGCTCAACAATCTTGTGTTTCACAAGGTTTGATGGATAAGGAATTTCCTTATCACATAACACCTGCTCTTGTACTAAAGGACAATGGATCGTATTACTTCATGGACCGTTTATGGGTCCCAAGCCAAGATAATCTTCGTACCTTGCTTATGGATGAAGCCCATAAGTCTCGTTATTCTATTCATCCTGGCTCAGATAAGATGTATAAGGATCTTCGTATTCAGTATTGGTGACCTGGTATGAAGAAAGACATTGCCTTATATGTATCAAAATGCCTTACTTGTCTTAAGGTTAAGGCTGAACATCAGCGTCCTTCCGGTTTATTGGAGCAACCAGAGATCCCGGTTTGGAAATGGGAAAACATTACTATGGATCTCATTACCAAACTTCCGCGCACAAAGAAAGGTCATGATGCCATCTGGGTAGTCGTTGATCGTCTTACTAAGTCAGCGCATTTCTTGCCAATCCGTGAGGATTTTTCTGCTGACAAACTTGCTAAAATCTATGTGGATGAAATTGTAGCTCGACATGGTGTTCCTTTGAACATCATTTCTGACAGAGATGCTCGTTTCACTTCTCATTTTTGGAAAACCATGCAATCTACTATGGGGACCCAACTTAATCTGAGCACAGCTTATCATCCGCAAACGGATGGTCAGTCTGAAAGAACAATCCAGACTATGGAGGATATGCTTAGAGCTTGTGTGATCGATTTTGGTGGTAGTTGGGATTCACATCTTCCGTTGATTGAATTCTCCTACAACAACAGTTATCACTCCAGCATCAACATGGCTCCTTTCGAGGCTCTCTATGGTCGAAAATGTCGTTCACCAGTCTGCTGGAATGAGATCGGCGAGGCTCAGCTTACTGGACCTGCCCTCATCTTAGAGACAACAGATAAGGTCAAGAAAGTTCGTGATAACCTTCAGACAGCTAGAAGCCGTCAAAAGAGTTACGCGGACCTAAAATGCAAGCCCTTGGATTTTCAAGTCGGTGATCGTGTATTACTTAAGGTCTCACCTTGGAAAGGTATTATCAGATTCGGAAAGAAAGGAAAACTTGCACCTAGATACGTTGGACCATTCAAGATCGTCGAAAGAATCAGTAAGGTAGCCTACAGACTTGAGTTACCTCCTGAACTTGGAAATGTTCATCCAACCTTTCACGTGTCCAATCTCAAGAGGTGTTTAGCTGATGAGAACCTCCACATACCGCTTGACGAAATTCGTGTCGATAAAACACTGAAATTTGTTGAGAAACCGGTGGAAATCATGGAACGTGAAGTCAAGTGGCTTAAACGCAAGCGCATTCCTTTGGTCAAGGTTCGCTGGGAATCTAAACGTGGACCCGAGTTTACTTGGGAACGCGAAGATCAAATGAAGGCGAAGTATCCGCATCTTTTTCCACGAGTTTCCTCTAAATAAATTTCGGGACGAAATTTCCACAAGTAGGGGAGACTGTAACATTTGTGCTTGTAATCATTGTGAACAGTTCAGTTATCAATAAAACAATGCTATTTGATCCCAATGTTTGTTTGGTTATGTTTTACATTTTTCATGTTTTGACTTTTGTTCAATTTTAAACTCTACATCGCTTTCTGGAGAATTATACGCAAACTGGTGCATAAACGTACTCAGTTTAATGCAACAAATACTCTGAAATATCAACGTATATTAACATACCTTAAATAACCTTTACATAACTTAGAACTAAGTTTTGAAGGCTTTGGTATGGCAAAAACAAGTTAATTCGCTTACAGAGACTAAATTTGACAAACTGTGAAAGTATGCCAATTTGAACTGTAACAGACATTCCGGAACATGACCATAAGTTAAACACACCTTAAATATCCTTTACATAGCTTAGAAATAGGCTTTGAGGTGTTCGGTGTGCTAAAATAAACTTTTGGATCATTCAGGGACTAAAAGTGTCAAAAAGTGCATAAGTTTGCACTTTCACGCATAACTTACGTTCTGAATACATCCGGACATCCAAAAATTTATGTAAGCATCATAATATTATGCCTTAGTGTTTGGCATAAGAAAAATCCATTCGTCGCGCATTTTAGATCATTTTTCACGCTTATGCGCATTCCGTCATAATTAACTGAACATCGCGATCGTACGACCAAACGAACCGACATCCGGCATATTTTTGAGCATGTTTCATGTCCTCAATGTTTAAGCATCATTTTAGGGCCTTAAAGATGGCTTAACAGGCCTTAAACATGTCGGAAATGGCCCCAAACCACAACAGGGACCTAAACTGTCATTTCTGAAAGTTGGTTGCAGACCAGAACTCCCAGGCGGCCCGCATAAGCCCAGGGTGATCTTTTACGCGGCCCGCATCAGCCATCCAAACCAGATTCAATGTTTTAAACAACTTGTAACAGCCTTTCAATCACCCA
Organism: Helianthus annuus; assembly: GCF_002127325.2. Classification (NCBI taxonomy): domain Eukaryota; kingdom Viridiplantae; phylum Streptophyta; class Magnoliopsida; order Asterales; family Asteraceae; genus Helianthus; species Helianthus annuus. Next base: position 60,826,671 of record NC_035448.2, read on the forward strand.
AAGGGCAATGCCACTTGTCAAATTCTTGTGGTGGGGGCAAAATAAGCTACCACAACATTGCGACAAGTGTACGGGTAAGATCAAGGCATGATATTCAAGAAACGATCCTAACGGTCTTGCATATCCTATAAATACCCCCCCCCTTTCTTGCAAAAACCCACAAATCTGATCAAAGAGCTCTAAGTTGATGCCATTGCTTCATACCTGAGCTCCTGGATCAAGATTAGCTTTCGGGGACCCTTCGTAAGTGTTCTTTCGTTCTTTTATTCGCTTTTCGAGTCCGAAAGTCAATCTTTGTTTGACTTTCTGCGTTGACCAGTTTATGGTCAACACGAAGTTCGTTTGAACTTCATAACGTGAGCGTGATCACGATGGTTATAGTCCATAGTGACTACACCTACTGATTTCCACGTTATCTAGGCTCAGTGACGAGTCGTAGTTTCGGCCAAAATGCACATTCTTGCGTATTTTGTAACCAAACTACTCATAGGTATCAAAACCGTTTGTTTTGATACCAAACCTGTTTTCTAAACTTAGTTAAGCATGTTCTAACATGCTTAGCTCGTCACTTTTAGTATAGAGCTTATATAGGGTCGTAAGGTAAGCGATCTAAACAATAGCTTATACTTTCGAGCCCGACCCATTTGGCCGATCATTAGGATCCGACCAAACGCATTAGGTGACCATAGTTGTATAGGGAATAACCTTCCGAGGTTATACCTTATGGTCACAACGTTAGGCATTCCAAACGCGTTTTACGCGAACGACGCGTTAAGGTAGCATAAGCTACCTAAATGGGTCGTAATGGGTCGTAAGCACTTAGGTTAAGTTTCATTTTAGTATGTGGACCTTGTTAAACCATATTACACGAGTCTCCATACTCGTTTGGTTTACGAACCCTCATCCTATCCAATCCTCTGATTTAGGTCCGGTATATTGACATAGTTACCTATATTAGGTGGTGTTTGATATCCGTGATCTCTAGCATAGTTTGGTTGTTATACAAGGACTTCAAGGCAATCTCAAGTGAGTACATTGAACCCCATCTTTTAAATGCTTTCAAGGTGTATATGTGAGTACATATACCCCTCCTTTACCATTTTCCAAACTGTTTTGGGGTGAAACACGTGTGCCTACTTGCTACTTTCATGCTTTTCATGCTTTCATATCATATGCTTGTTATGTTCATTAGTACATTATAGTACATGATTTCATTACATTCTATGCTATGTATGACCATTGTGTGCATACTTAGTACATTGTTTTACTTTACATTTCTACTATGTATGTTGACTGATAGCATGCTAGCACATTGATTTACACGACTTTTCTGCTTTGTATGTTAACTTAGCATACTTAGTACATTGTTTTCATGTAACATGTTTTACATTTGCTATGACATTTGGTTTGCACAAACGGGACTTATATACATTCATTAACATTGGCTACGCCGCTTGGTAGTAAGTAGTGGTACCATAGGACTTGACAAATCCCATTCCTGATATCCCGGGTTTGTTTGGATGTAAGGAATGACTGAATCCGAAAATATTTCTTTTGATAACCTTGACTTAGGGTTATCCGACTGTCTCAAGGCTTGAATGTATGCGTTAACTTACCACATAAATGTTTGTATCAATGTAACATGCATTTACTTTGCAAAACATAACTTTTTGGTATATTCAAAATACTTTGCTTTGTTCATTTCTATATTTGCATTATGTGGTAATACATACTTACAATACATAACATTTGTTACACATTACTTGACCACATTTTGACTTTTAACATTTGACATGGCTTATACATGGACTTTTGACAATTGGTTTAAACATGGACTTTCTACATTAGTGGTTTGTTTAAATGATTTAAGTAACGAGACGTGTAATATGATACAAGCATGGTGGATACGCCACTGGTACTTCCTATACATAAGTGTTTGTATGGTATTACATATCGTAGCGTTATTTGAATCATTTCAATTTAGACAAATAACATTTTATACAAATGACATATCTTCCACAAGACATTGCTTTACAAACAACTTCTTTTATACAACTCATTTTACTTGGTTATTTATTTAACCATGTATTACTCTTTTACGTATACATATCATCTGATCTTATCGCTTTTCAAATGATTTACAAAACAAAACAATTTACAAGGTTCATGACTGACTGTTATTAAACGTTTTCTTTGAACTCAAGTCATGAATCCCATTTTCACAAAACCTATGTATCTCACAGGCATTTTTATGCTGACGTACCTATTTTCACATGTGTTTTCAGGAGCTATCGCTTAGGATGATGATCATGACACTAGGGCAGACCTGTGCCTTAGAGACTTAAAAATGAAGATAGAACTAGTTTAACTATGTTCTGAACTCTTTATTTTCCTGTTTTGAGATAATGTAACACTCTTGTTGATAAATAAAATACAACTTTGTATGCCATGGTTGCGAAACAATTAATTCTGTTACAACACTCCCCGACGTTTCCGCCATGCTTGGTTGTCCCACGTGGTTGGGGTGTGACCAAAGAGTTGGTATCAGAGCCAATGGTTATAGGGAATTAGGTTATTAGTAATGCTTTGACCTAGACTAGAACTTTCTAGGACCCTAACACAAGTTATCTTGTGTTTAGATTTCAAAACATGCACTTCACATATCCTTAGGTGATAACCACAACGAGAACATCGATTCCGAATCCGCTTTGAAAATTAATCATCTGTTCTAGGATGATTGATTACTAGGTTTTGAACCCTCTGCTATATGGTTTTGAACCCCTTTGAATTTTCAAAAATCTCGTCAAGGTTTTCGGGTTTTAATAGTGTGAACACGTGCGAACTGGAAGAGTGAATGCCTGTACCCTGAGTTTTCTGTTTAAGGCTAGAGTGTTCGTACAAATCCACATAATCGGACCAGTCACTCTTACCTGGGAACTCTTGGGGTGAGTGTTCACTTATAGGATGTTCAAAGGTTAACAGGCAGGATTGCAGCTTTAAACAGATTCATATCCAAATCCTCAGAGAAATGCAAGGAGTTCTACAATATTTTGAGGAAGAACAAGAAGTTTGATTGGACTGAAAAGCATGAAAATGCTCTCAAGGCTCTTAAGGATTACCTGTCCTCGGCTCCTGCTTTGATGAAACCAGAAAAAGGAGATGTGTTATCCTTATATCTCGTGGTATCCTCAAAAGTAGTAAGTGTTGTCCTTGTTAAGGATCACGAAGGTACACAACATCCTGTTTACTATGTAAGTAAGAGTTTGCTTGATGCTGAATCCAGGTATTCTCATTTGGAAAAACTAATTCTTGCTTTAATCATGGCATCCACTAAATTAAGACATTATTTTGAAACTCATACCATGATTGTTAAAACTAATTTTCCAATCAAGAATGTTCTCAGGAAACCTGAAATGTCAGGAAGGATGGCTAAGTGGGCAGTGAAGCTCAGTGCTTATGATATAAGATATGAGCCTAGAACAGCCATTAAATCCCAAGCCTTAGCTGACTTTGTGGCAGATTTCAGTAGTGACTTGCAAAGAGAAGCCGAGTTAGAAGTCCAACAGCTAGAGGAAACTAAGGATCCTTAGACACTTTATACTGATGGATCCTCTAATGTCAAAGGAACAGGGCTTGGAATACTACTAAAATCGCCAGAGGGGGACATAATAACCCACTCTATAGCTTGTGAGTTCCAAACTACTAACAATGAGGCTGAATATGAAGCCTTGATAGCTGGTTTGCAAATTGCTAAGCATATGAGGATCAGGTATCTTGAGGTACACGTAGATTCATTATTGATCACTAATCACTTTAATGGATCCTATGTTGTTAAAGGTGAAAAGCTAACCAAATATTTGGAGATAGTCAAAGAATTGGCACTCTCTTTTGTTTCCTTTAGTTTGACACAGGTACCAAGGGAAGAAAATACAGAAGCTGATGCATTGGCTAATCTAGGATCATCTTTGAAGATCCCGGTGGATATAAGTATTCCCATTATCCACATCCTGACTCCTGCTATCGAGGATCATGTGGCTATGGAGATAGGAGAGGATTCTGCAATCATCCCTAGTGATGATACTCAATCTCATTCAGGATCATGGATCCTCCCAATCATGAGATACATACAACATGGAGAGATTCCTACAGGAGAAAACCCTAGGGCTTTCAAAATTAAGGTATCCCAATTTACAATATTGAATAATATGTTGTATAAACGATCTCTTGAAGGACCATATCTAAGATGCATTGAGGATCCTGAAATCCAAGAAGTCTTAAAAGATTTCCATGAAGGAGATTGTGGAAACCACACCGAGGGCAGAGCATTGTTCTCAAGGATCCTGAGGACAGGATACTATTGGCCTACTATGAAGAAGGATGTTGTGGAATATGCCAAGAAGTGTGATTCTTGCCAAAGACATAGTAATATCCTTCATCAACCGGCTGAACTTTTGCATCCTATATCCTCCTCTTGGCCATTTATGAGATGGGGAATGGATATAGTTGGTAAGCTTCCTAAGGCACCTGGTGGAGTAGTGTTCATGCTTGCTATGACTGATTACTTCTCCAAGTGGATAGAAGCTGAAGCCTTTGCCCAAGTTAGAGAAAAGGAAGTTATATCCTTCATTAAAAGAAACATCATTACTGGATTTGGTATTCCTTCTGAAATTATATGTGATAATGGATCCCAATTTATTGGGAGTAGAACTACTAATTTTTGTAACAGCTGGGGGATTAAGATGATAACATCAACACCAGTCCATCCACAAGCTAATGGTCGGGCAGAATCATCTAACAAGATCATCATCAACAACTTGAAAAAGAAGTTTGGATCCAAGAAAGGAAAGTGGGCAGAAGAACTACCCTATGTGCTTTGGGCTGATAGGACAACTCCCAAGAATGCTACTGGCCAAACTCCATTTTCTTTGGTATTTGGGGCAGAATCAGTGATCCCTACAGAGATGGTGGTTCCTACTGCAAGAACAAGCTTTCGTGATCCTGAAGAAAATGCTGGAAACTTGGTTCAAGACCTAGATAGTATAGAAGAACCCAGGGATTTGGCAAGGATAAGGATAGCCAGTTATCAACAAAGGATGGCTGGAGCCTACAACAAAAATGTCAGGATCAAGAAATTCCAAGTTGGTGATATGGTACTAAGGAAAGCATTTCAGAATAACACTAATCCTGCTGATGGAAAGTTGGCTCCAAAGTGGGAAGGTCCTTACTTGATTGAAGCTAAGGCAGGAAAGGGGGCATATCAGTTGCTGACAATGGAAGGTGATTTGCTACCAAGAGCCTGGAATGCTGTCCATTTGAAGAAATACTTCATGTGACAAGGATCCGTGATCCTCACATGACGAATATCCTTGAAGGATCCTTGCAGAACAGATGATCCTCATTTTGGTAACATTCTAATCTCAAACTATTTCATTCTTTTATTCTTTTATATAAGGATAAGGATCCTGCATCCTTTATCCTCCTTTCATTTGATTCTAAGTTTTGAAGGTTCAGGTATCCTTAACAAAGGATTGATTATCCACAGAAGTATCCAGTTATTTGGGCTTGACCCCAGTTATTTGGGCTTGACCCCAGTATCGCCAGTAGTGCACGATGATCCTGGTACAGTTCATGGCAATGGGACCAATACTCGTTTTAGGGGCTTGTTAGGGCAGGATTTTTAATGACCTGTGATCCTTACATGATATCCTAACAGTGATCCTTGTTTCTGTGGCAGATAGTGATCCTCAGAAGAGCTTCAGGATCAGGATCATGGATCATCCTAAGGATCCTCATACTAACGATTGTTCTCTTTGAATTTCATGTTGTTTTGCAGGAATTACAAGTTGGACCTGGTCTTGGCAACGTCATTAAGGAATCTTCCACGCTAATTTCGCATATGCATAACCAGAAATGGACGTTGTGGAGAATATGGAAACTTAGCACAAATTACGGATAGTTTGTTAGGCTAAATTTACTTCTATTTCTAAAAGGGGTAACGAGCTAGTAGTTAGGAGACTTGCCTAATTTCAGCTACACAAACTTATATAAGTGCACTCTCGAGCATTTGGCAGAGGACGACACATTTCTTACACGCTCTAGCATACTACACCATAGTGATCCTTGTACCTAGCTCGTTACTATCCGAAGTTGTAAACATTATTTATTATATTTGAACTTGGTGATCGGTAGTTTCCATCACCCAAGGTTTTTTATGCCGGAGATCATTCATTGATCAAGGGCTTTTCCTCGTATAAATCTTTGTGTCACTTGTGCAATTTACATTTAAGTGATCCTTTTCTTTATTCATCATTTCAAGCATCATTCCCCGTTACAGAGAGTTTGGTTGCATTATCCTTGTGTGATTTTTGACCAAAACAGTTTGGCGCCCACCACGGGGCAATTGGTGCTTCATTCATAAGAAAGTTTTCTGTTGGTGATCATTCCGGATCGTTGCATACGAATACATGGCTTCATCGGTGAAGAATACCTCTACTGCGATGTCTGCGGTCAATTCATCTCAAGGCATTCCACCTTTGCCTCCACCACCAGCTGGATCTCAGAAAAATGTTGAGAAGAAACCAACTCCTATTTTCTCTAAACCTCCAACTTCTTCTGCTTCCTATACTCCCACTACTAGTGACATATTTACTTTGATTTTGCAGATGAGAGATCATATACAGCAACAGGACAAGACCAATGACAGGATCCTCAAAGAAATCGGAGATCTCAAGAAACAAAAGAAAGCGGCAAAGGATCATTCTCCACTGGTGCCCAAATCTTTGAATTTTGATACTCCGATGATTACTTCTCAGCCATCAGAGGTTCCAGACGTTCAACATGTGGGTGGACCAAGAGGAGTGCACTGCGATTCAGCAATAGTGACTCAGGCATCAGGTTCATATTTCCAGCCGGCGGGATCCTATCCTCAGCATATGGGATCCTTCATGAATTCAGGAGCCTACTCAGGAGCACAGCAGGTTCAAGGATCCTCCTTTGTTCCAGGATCATCCCAGGTTCAAGGATCCTCCTTTGTTCCAGGATCATCCCAGGTTCAAGGATCCTCCTTTATTCCAGGATCATCCCAGTTTCAGGGATCCTTCCAGATGCCAGGATCCTTGAAGAGTTTGCAAACAGGAAGTTCAGATGTCCATCAGGGAGATTTTATTCCAATGCAGACTATTGCTTCCACTGGTCCTTCCATCATCCCAGAGTCCCAGCAATATGGATTCACATCCAGTGTTCCTAACTTGAACCCAATGGGAGGTAACACTTTTAATAATTCTCTTACCACTAACCATGGATTCATGCAGGATGCAGGTATCAACCATGCTATGGCCAAAGAGCTGCAAAAACTGAAGGATATGATATCAAGTGTTCCAAGGGTAGTCAAACCTATCCCGGAGATTGCAGATGGAAGCCATAAGATATCTCGTTTTGCACCACCAATTTGTGATGCTGAGATACCCAAAAGATTCCATATTCCAACTATGAAGCTGTATGATGGTTCAACGGATCCTGAGGAACACATAGCACAATACAGGGAGAGGATGGAGATCAATCCGATTCAAGAAAGGTTAAAGGAAGCATGCCTATGCAAGGGATTTGGATCCACTCTTACTGGATCAGCTCTCAAATGGCTGCTAAGTCTTCCCCCTTACTCTATTACTTCATTTGCTAATCTAGTTAACTTATTCAATAATCAATTTTCTTGTAGTAGAAAATTTGA